>NC_079878.1:24696833-25904666 GCF_029227915.1 Hydractinia symbiolongicarpus | reverse complement strand
CTAGCAAATCGTAATCAAGAAAGAAAAGCAGTGTAAATCCTGAAGAATTGGTTTTGAGAGTGGAGGGATCAATAGTGTCTAAGAAGGTACAAACATGGTTGAGGCTGCGCTAGAAAATGTCCAGAATTTAAGACTTTTAGAGCCTGATTATATGAGGCGAGTTGGCTCAATGTTGACCTGGTTGGCGGTTTGAAACCGTTTGAAAAAATTACATATTATATGGGAAAAGTTAACCCGGATCAAGACGTACACTGCTGCCGGGTTGGAAAAAACAATGCGCGTAATTTTTTTAAAATGGCGGATGCAAGATGTAAACAAACAAGCGAAATTAAATCAAAATTATCATTAAGTATTTTGGTCGCCAATAGTTTGTTATGTCAAGTGATCTCTCATTATACCGAGCTGTTTAATTTTATTATGCTGTGCTCGAGCCAACACCGAGTAAGCTCGGCTCATAAATCAGGCTCTTAGATTCTCTGAAACAAATTCTAATGTTTTGTGTTAGAATGGTCACTTAAAAAAACTGCTGAATTAAATTTAGAAAATTAACATACTTTCAATGCTGTTTAAATCTGGTTATTGTTATACGTCTAATTGTTAGTCCTTCCTTAAATTTCCATTGGAATTCGTCTGTTAAAATAAAGTGGATAAAAATGTATCGAATTTGTTATTTTGTGCATGCGTGGTACGACATCCTTCTTGGGTACAGACAGACTCAATCTCAAAATGTTCACACGACATTAGTATAAGGAAAACTGTTCCTTTTTGTCTGATTTGCATTTGTTTTGACATCACTACGTGGTTCAAAGGCAAGATGATTGAAATTTTAATAGGAGAAATTTTTAAATATATCAACAAAGTCGAAAAAATTAAAATTTTGACGTTGGATTATTTGCTCCATCCGAAATTAAGTCGCTAGAAGTACAAACGGGGTAAAGCTACTGTAAAACCCCTATCGCTCGGCCCTCTTATATAGCTAGCGCACCCCTGAGCAGCGTAATGACGTCAAAACCGAATTTGATCCAAATTAAGTTTGAACAAAAAACTATTCCATATGGCGCGTCACTGCTTGACCGAACTGGGGAAGACAGAATCTTTAAGGTTAAATTTCTGGGTTTTGCAATATGTATTTACGAAGCGAATACTTTTTTGTTCAATGCTAAATGTTATGAACAATTTTTGAATATGAGAGTGGGAGGTAAGCATCAAGAAACTTAAATCCCCTTAATTCTTTACAAGAAATACAAATTTTTTTTGTAACTTACGTTTTACATTCGATTTATGTATAATTTTCAGGCCTTCCATCTCTGGCAAGACAAAACTTTGATTTGACTGATCCTGATCTTTTTTACCGAATAGCAAGCATTTTCCAACTCTTTCTTGATCATACAACTCAAATCCTACAGAATCACAATCTGCGTGAAGGTTGCAACGATGTAAACATTGAATCTCTGTTACATCCTCCACCGTCTTAACGACTGCCAAATCTTTTATATTTTCATTAAAAAACGACACCTCAAATAGCTTTGTGCGCAATTTTTCAGCTGACACGTTTGTGTTTAATATAAACAAGAACATAAAATAACGAAATAATAAATCTACCAAATCTGTCATGGTGACTTGTTCTCTTTTTCAATTATTTTACAAGACTCACGCAGACATACTGTGCTAGGTGACTTTATGCAAAAGTATTCCGTTCCTGGCCTAACTGTTCTACATTTTTAAACATGCTGAAACAAAAATAGGATTTGTTTTTATCAAACTTACTGACGGAGTTCTACTACTTATTTTAAGGTTTATTTTACTGTTATCTCTCTTGGATCTTTTTCTTGAGTTATACTGACGTGAATGTTTTGTTTGTACTTATTAAAAATTCAAGACATAAACAGCTTGCAGTTTTGTTAAAGAAAGGCACCCTGAGGGATATAAAAACTATATCAGAAGAATATAATAATTTTTATAGTTGCTGGAGTTGTATGTAAATTCCTTATCTCAAGTTTTCCAACACCACTAAAAAATAATAGCGATAAGAACAGGGGAATATAAACGCTCCAGGTAACAAGGTGATAATTCCCAAATCAATTTTAAGAAAACTTATTTCCGGTCGCGAGTCTTTTGCATCCAACTAAAGATCTTTCCTACACAAAAAGGCGATGAAACTGCATCGCTTCGTCCATAGCAACTACAAACACGATAAACTCATTAAAAACAAAGCCTTAAGCTTATTTTAGCTATTACAATTGCCTTTAGCTTGGATTTTATGGTTTAGTTATGTTTTGACAATAAATTTATCCCAACCAGATTGTTTCATGATTGCGTATGAATTAGAATTTTTAGGGGTTTGTTTTAAATGTTGACTTTTCATCAGAAAGGGTGTACTTTAAAGTGAAATCAAGATGGACGCTTTTATTTTATCATAGATACATTTTTATCACCCTACAAATTAAAATAAGCTATTAAATACATTTATTTTCATACGCTCTTCAACGCGTTCATTAATTCTTCTAAACTCTGTTCGCCTGTGTTATGCTCCTCTGAAGCTGTTTTTGCATCTGTGGCGGAGGGCGCATCAGCCGTTTCCTAAAAATTGTTGAAAAATAAAAATAGATAACTAATGAAAGATGATAGATGTTGTTTGACTTACAACAGTCCTTGTATCAGGGTAATGTTAGGTGATTTCACAACAGAGTTCATGTAAGCACATTGTAAAGTGATTTGACTTGCAGGTAGCTTGGTGTAAACATATTGTAAAGTGACATGACTTGCAGTAAGCTTGGTGTATGCATATTGCGAAGTGATCTGACTTACAGCAGGCTTGGTGTATGCATATTGTAAACCTTGAGTTAAATCTTGCAGTTTCGTATCTTCTCTTAAATCTGCAGACTCTTCCACCAATGAAATGCCTGGAAAGAATATTAAGCATTACTGACATAATCAACAGCACTCAAATCAGCACAGTTACATGAAGGTTTTGGCGATCCTCATTGCCAGTGAGTTTTCTGGCGTTTAATTTTTTCCGTAGCTTTTAGGATAGGTTTTGCGAGTATTTTGCGTGTATTTTGCGAGTATTTTGCGTATGGACAATACCCACCACAGAAAAAGCCGACATTCGAAGAACTTTTTATCGCTGTAATCCATTTATTAATACAATTGGGCAGGTCTATGGCGTAGCTACTGCGAGATCTGACATAGCAGTAATTCTTGCGCCCCCACGTTAATTCTATTTTTGCATAGGTTCGACTAGATTGCCTAAACATTTTCAGTAGATTAGATTTCATGAAACTGGATTACATTCGGGATTATCGCATTTTTTATTGCTGTATAAAATCTATTTTTTATTTTATGCTATAACATCAATGGAATAAACGAAGGGATTTCCTCTCCTTTTGTTTTAGATTGAAATCTTATTCAAACGACATTGTTAAAATGGCGTATGTCAATTTTGACGAAAACACCTTGTAAAGTTCAATTTTCAACAAAAATGGCGCAGTGAACAAAAAAGTCCGCTATATGTAATCAAATTATCAAATTGTCAATTTTTTATTACCTCAATATAATTTTAGGTTAAAATTTAAATCGTTTTTGTCCCCGGCTAAAATTGACGCAATGAACATAAAAAGCTTGACGAACATGATATTAAATATTGTTACACATCAACTGAAACCTTATTTTTATTCTGGTAATAATTTGCACATTTGACATGACAAAAATTTTCAATGTGAATAAAACAACTTCTACATACGAACATACCCCACTCGTTATTTTCGTGAACAACTTCTTCTTCTTTCGTCTCTTCAATTTCTTTAGGCGCAGAAGCCAGCTTATCCTTGGAACAAAATGCTACAAATTTCAATGGCAATTCTAACTCAAACTTCGCATAACAAACTAGCAGGCTGATGAGATTGTTGGGTAAATTCACTTAATTATTTGAATCCTTTCCTTGTTTTCAGTTATGCGAAAAGTCAAAAAATTGAGCAAAGTCTTGTTATTTGTTAAGAATACATATTACCTTATCCATTAGCTTAATTACCATAAGGAAATTAATTTTCGCGGGAATTAATTTTCGCGAATTTCGCGACTGTTAATTTTTCTGATTTACCTGGAACCACATCTCTCAGCCGTATTCTGTCTTTTTGATCGCAAGAAAAACGTTGTTTTGTGGGAACACGAAATGCGATTTATAAAAGACAGGCGACCCTGCAGATATTTTTACGGGTGACTGATTAGTCTGTATTAGAATACTTTGTCTGTCAGTGAGCAAATTTAAAAACCAGGGGGATTGTAATCAAAAACGTCATTATAATCGCATAAATTTCGTTGCTTGAAAAACTACGACAGGCGATCCACGGTGGAATTTTCAACGGGCTGACTTAACTTTAATGTAAATTTTAACTTCAGCAGTCTCTATTTTATGTCTCCTCCATAAACGCTGCTGAAAAACTATAAATTGAAAAACAGAATATCATCAATACTGTCTTCCCAACAGTCGAGAAATTTAATTCTCGCGAAATACCAGGACTTGTCAACTTCGCGAAAATTAGTTCTCGCGAAAAATGATTACTTAAAGGTATTAAAATTAAAACTTGGGATACACACAGCAAGAATTCAAGCTTTGTCTTTGTGTGAGATTTTAAGGTTAGTTGGGTACAATTCTGCCACAATAAAATCTACGTACAGTAAAAATATTATGTAATCGTTATAAAAAACTAACCTGGTATATTTTTTGTTGTTTCACGCAAAAACGATCATCGCATTGTGGATTTGGTTTCATTGTCATTGTTGGAAAGAAATCTTGCATGGCATTGTATCCCAAGTAATACGTCACAGTTCCAAATTTTAATAAATATCTAAAAACAGAAAAATTAAATGATTATATAAAACCTTATTTTTCCATGCATTTATTTATGTCGAATGTTAAAACTCAACTATTAACAGGGAAAAAAATAACAACGTTGAAATTTTGCCGAAGTAGCACATATGGAGGACAAGCGACCATGCTTTAACACGGATTTAACTGCCTTTATTTTTTTAACAAATTTATAACAGTAATGATACATAAAAATATAAAATTTAGCCCTTTTTTCGTCATTTAGCCAGCCATACTTTGATAATGGATCAAGTACATTGGACATGTAAAACCCTTTTTATCATTCTCAATTTAGTAAGTAGTTTTTAAATAGGTTGACTTAAGACCTTTCAATTTTAATTTTTTTTATTACTCTGGTCTGTAAAATACACACATGAAAGTAAAAGCCTTTACACGTTCACAAATTTAAGGCTAGCAATTGTTTTTAAATTTTTTTCTGTTGAAAATTCTGTAATTAAAGGAAATGGCAAAATGTAAAATCTATTTTTTACATTTTTCAAATGCTTAAAAAATGTTTGATATTCCAACAGTGGTAGGTATTGATGCTTCACCTTTTACTCAAGGGAATGATTCGATAATACTTACTTCAACGTATTTTGTACTAAGAATCCTGACACAATTCCCATTGTAGTCGGTAAAGATGCTGCACACACACCCTCTCTTTTTAATGTCTTTTCGTCGATGTTAGACGCTACAACAAGTGGAGGTGCACACTACAAAAGTGAAATGCATTTACTTTTACTCACACTTCTTGTATTGCACATCAATACCAAGCCTGTCTAGGCTCCGTGTTGGTATTACATAAGACTAGTTGTATGTCCGTGGGAAATTCAATTTACCTGCCAAAAACATCTACAGTAATCCCCTTTTCGGTACTTGCAGCTGTCATCTTTTGACATATCATTAAAATATTTTTTTTACACAAAAAAGAATTTAACGACTTACTGCAAAGCATGCTGTCTCGCCAGGTAGAATAACTTGAATATGACCAGATACTGCATTTTCGCTGACACCAGATTCAAACCACGGCTGACCAAGCTCATTACAAGCCTGAAATAAAGAAAAACTCGCATTTTAAACAGGTAAAAAGATTTTTACGAATTTCATGGATTATTTTATACAAAAAATATATTACATACTCGAAAATCATAAAAGTATCTTACAGTATTTATTGCCATTCTTGCTTCGAAGTTATCAACACAACTAAGAACTAATTCAACAGCACAGTTGGTTAGACTTCCTTTGCTAAAAAATAAAGTTGCACAAGTTTAACATTTCTTTTGCTATCCAACAAATTGTTCACAAAATATGTATTGCAATACAAATCATTTAGAAGTATACTACCAAAAGTTTCTAGTTAAAATATTAAGAATGAAACACATATGCGTAAGAACATCATGCAAAAATGTATTTTTTATTACGACTACCACAAGTGGAAAGTTTTAATTAACATTTAGTGTAAAATAGAAGTTGATGGCAATTTAAATGCCAAGAAAATGTCATCATACCTTATTCTTTCCATAAAATGTGTGAAATTATCAACTTTTGTTATGTCATAATTGTAAGCTTCAAATTCAACATCGGGATTTATATCTCTATAAATTAAAGGTTTGCTTCTGTTAGAAAAAGAAGATCACAAACAATCTATAGAAATGTTTAGCACAAAAAAGTTAGTACTATAATATACAAAAAGGGTGTCTACACAATGTTAATTCTTCTGATATTTTTGACATTTCACTCAAATTTCTGATACTTTTTTTTGTATTTTCAGATATTTCTGGGACAAATACCTTCTTTAAGGACAAATTGGAAATTTAATACCTGCCAATTGTGGAAAAATGAAAATAGTTCTAATTGTCTATTAAATTTAAAATTTGCTTAAATCCGTAAATCAACTCTCTACTATAGTCCCATCATTGTACGTTAAATAAATCACATATTATTAAGAAGAATAGCAAAAACTGAACCACGAAATATCTTACTTTAACGTATTCACAGCAGCATCAACTTTACTCATTCCAGATTGATCAGGTCGAAAAAATAATCTATGAATAGAAATTAATACAACCAGATATTTAACATGTACCAAAAAACATCACATGAGAAAGGGTTAATGAAGAAACTGTCACAGGTAGTTAACTAAAACTGAGAATTTCCTGTCTCGCAGAGCAAAAGTTTTTAAATTCTATGGTCCCAGATGTCTGAAACAAATCTCCTAACACTAATTCACTGTAAATTCAATCAAAGATCGATAAATCATTAAATTCGAATAATTTCATTGTTGCTTGCTTGACAAATAAAAAATAAAAATTACATAAGGCAAAAAAGAATCTCTGGCTGAATTTGTCAGGTAGGCTTTAAAGTAACATGAAAAATTAGAAATAACAGGGAAAAATTCATTAAAGAAATAGATACTTGATTTAGGAAGTCAATTAGTATTTTCAATTTAGAGTTGTCCTTCCAGCAGACAAAAAAAGCCTGATACCCTATTGTATCACGTACGTACCTATTCATGTTAGCCAGCTCTACCTTGTCATAATCAAATAATATCAACTAAAACATACAAGCATACAAGTTAAATCATATTTTAAGTATCACTGAGTATACTGCTTTTCACCAACAACGTTAAAATCAAAATCAAAATGGATGTTAAACCAAGAATGATGTTGAATTACCAACCTTTCCAATCCCACACCGGGTCAACATTTCTGCTGTGACACTTCCAACGCCCCCAATACCAACAATAGCTATGCTGTAATCTCTGATTTTCTGTTAATAGCAAAAATTAATAAACGAATGCAAATAAAATAAAGTTTTAATTGTCACATCATTTACATTTTTCTAAACATAATTGTCAACAATACCTCATAATTGTCAACAATGCCCATCCTCTTCAGAGCCATAAGACGACTAAGAAATATAAATATATATGAATGCTTGGTCTTTGGGAAAATATGATGCACATAATTAAAAATACATTTTTGTTACAAAACAAACAAACATGCATACCTATAAGGGTTGCTATCAACCACTTCTGAACTCATTTCTTTTATTTTAGTTCTTGTTTTCATGCTTTCATTATTTTGTCGTTCTAGCAAGTTTTCAAGCTCAATTATTTTAGCCTTTAGTTTTTCCATCTCTATTGATGCTGACATTTTATTTTTTATATATACTAACAGAAAGAAAAGTAGAAATTGTTACTACACAGTGAGTAGGAAATTGTAAAGAAGATTTCATCACTGGTTACTGCATTTATAGAGAAAATAAAAACTAGACTAAAATCAAACTTTCCCTTTAAAGTATATATAGTGAAATTAAATGTTTTATCAACCTTACTGTTATGGACAATCCCAATGACAGAAATCTAAAAGTTACAAAAAACTTCACCTATTTTAAATACATTTATAGATAACAAAGATAACAAAGTCAGATAAAAAAGTATAAAAACCATCATCACCGAAAATAAGTCCCGAAGAATCAATACCATATAGTAATTGATACCAACTTTAAAACTTAAGTAACAAAGATTTCTGTTTTCCCACCAACAGTGAAACCTCCAGATACAACTCTCTACAAAGGATCCTTTTCTCAGGAACAGAGAAGCTGATGTTTCAAATCTCATAACAAAAACCTCTATGTAACTAACAGTTTCTGTCTGATACCTCTTAATAACAGATGTTGTCCCAATTTACATTATCGCTAAAACTGGTTTCTCTATTGCAGACACAGATTATGGAACAATATCACAGTGTAAGGCAAGTTCTTGCTTTGGCAATTTAAAAATATGCCACCAAGTGCTGAAGCACTAAATATTACGTTGCATGGACCTGCAAAACGTGGAAATGGCTTATTTTCAGTTTCTGGTGATTAAATTGCTTTATACCTCAGTGCCCGATTAAAAGTATTACCATTTTTTAAAACCAGACTTCTTAGGCTTTATAAAAGCTTACATATTTTGTGAGTAAACATGTAGGCTTGTACAAGGTTACTCAGAAAATTGTATTGCAAACCAAATTGCAGATTCCAAGCTATTGTGTCATTACAAAAAAAATGAGAGGCCTGGGAGAAGTAAACGAGTGTCATTTTGACAAAAAAATTTATAATATCTATGCATTGATAAAATTTAAATGCACCTTCTTTTCAGGTATAAAATTACTGATGACAGAAAATGTCAAAATTTGCTATTATTTAAATATGGCATCATAATATATGCAGCATAATTAAATCTGAAATTCTTTAAATGTAAGTATCTTGAACGAAAAGAGATTTTTAAAAAATTTAAAAAGACTTGGTAACCAACTTTTTTAGCTCTGCAACATAAGTCCAACATCATTTTATACCTTGAGTTCCCTTTAAGATTTTTGATTTAAAAAAAATTGTGATAATTATTCTAATTAATGCATGACTGTATATAAATGGAGTGTTGTTTTAAAGGTTTATCAAGGTATGGGGTGATGTAAATTATGTTTTTATTATCCAGTTTAATATTTTGAACATATTTGTATAAATATGAATATTTAGTTATCCTGATTATCATTCATACCAGCAGTTGCATTTTAGCATCAACTTATGATGTCATAATTCCACATAATTAAGTTTCATGGCCTATATCACATAAACTAATAAAGATTTTACCAAAAGATAAACAGATTTAAAAAACACCTAGCTCTTTTATATGAAAGAAACTTGTTTTTTCATGTTAGGTAAGAATCCTTAGAAGTGTGTATAAACCTAAATGTAAAGGCCTTAAATAGGCAAAAAAGAACTAATTTTAATTCTTTTATGTTGCACACCTAGTGGAAGTTTATTTGTACTTTCTTTATATTAGATATCTTTTCATACTCTTTTTGCTGATGATAAATATGAAATTCAAATATAAATTGAACATATGCTGACAAAAGAGCTTTTTAAAAACATTTTTCTTAAATATCAGAAACTCTCAGACTGGCGTTACACATCCACCTAATCATTCTCATATCATTCCTTTCTAAACGGTCAAGATCTTCCTGCTTCACTGCCTATGTCTCACTACCGTACAACATAACACTTCTTACACAGGCTTCATACAACCTACCTTTTAACTCAATTGACAAGACTCTGCTAGTCAACAAAGGAAGTAACTCTCTGAACTTTTTCCTAGCAGAACCCATCCTGCAAGTAACACTTCTTCCAACACACCCTTCACTGCCCAACATATCACCTAAGTAACAGAAGTTCTCAACTATCTCTAACGAGCCACTGTTGTACATCATTGAAGCTGGAAATACTTCATTCTCTATAATCTCACCTTTGCAACGCTTGCATACAAACTGGATGTCAGCTTTTAACCTTCCATTGATACTACTGCACTTCCAAAAAATTGAGTTACTACCAACCCCTTTCCTGCAACACTACTACGCCATTTCTTTCTCAACGAGAATAAAATTGTGGTAACTATTGTTCTACAAGCAACCTCAATTCCCTGACTTTTCTCGATTTGTGTCACCTGCTTATAAGAAACAAGAAAGAGACCAAATCCCATACAAACGCTGAACACAGGATTCGGCAATTGTAGTATCTGTCAAAATTTAGGTGGATTTGTAATAGCAAAATTAATCAAATGAAGTGAAAGTTTTGCATTTCTGTTACTTTTTAATGTATCATTCCTTTGAATATTTTTAAAAATTAACTGAAACAATTTTTTTAAATACTTTTTTTTTCTGTCCAATCAAAGATAGATGGATGGATGGATAGATGTGCATATTTGGCTAGGCCATATTCACTCACCCATATTGAGTCACCGCCAAGGGAAATCCCACACAAATGGTTTATAAAATTTATGTAAAAAGCTTAAATCAAAATTTTAGCTTGACCTTCTTTAGGGGTGGGTGGGTCGAGATTAAACGTCACCATGACGCTTTCCGTTCAAAATTGATTTGCAAGTGGCCACTACACATTTCTTTTATAAGAAATCTGGCGAAAGGCCTAGCTAGTTCTAAAAGTTTTTTATTTGTAGGCTAAAATTCCATGGATTTAGTTCCAAAGATTTCTTAAGAAGTTTCTTAATTTTCCTAGTTAGTTTTTATATCAAATAAATAGCTAGTTCTAAAAGTTCCTTTAATTTTCGGACTACTTCGTTTAAAAATAAAAAATATAGCTAGCTAGCTAGCTAGCTAGCATTTTTTGTTTCTCAACAACACAATACGATTGTAACATCTTTAATTAATTGTAAGAATTAATTAGAAAAAAGGTTTCTTATTTCAGAAATAGACATAGAATGTAGTAGTAAAAGTTTCTTAATTTTTGAAGATTCTACATGTAGGTTTCTTATAAACATGTTTCTTATTAAAAAAACGTGTAGCTATAGCTAGCTAAAACTAGCTAAACCTCGTTGGGAAAAGCCTTATTTTCCCAATGTTTTTCTCTCACCTAAAAAAATTAGTGTCAAAATGTAAAATCCGCAAACAAGTAAGATCTTATTCTATTGATAAAATTATTGGGAAATTTAACTTTACTCCTTTCCTTAACTAGTTTGTGTTTTGCGTTTTTCTTCCTTTCGATTTGCCTTGTTTCTATACCGGTTTATGTAATAACCGTAATAAAGATAGTTTGGTTAATCGAGACAGAAGACACATTGCATATCGTTCGATGGCTATTTTACGGAATTTTGACAATTCTCGGAATTCTTGTCAAGAAGTGGAACTGAAACCATTTTACTAAACACACCTATCTTTCTGTAGTTTTAACCCACCGATTATATTCTGTATCCTCATTATCAACACGTACTCATTTCATTTCTAAGCCATTAAAAGAAATTGATCAAACTTCCCAGAAGAGCTCGCGGGTCAGTAGAATTTCTTGTTTGTTGTGCAGAAAGATCAGCCATATCACTTTTAGCACTGATTTTGATTTATATTGAAAAGCTTTTGCTCGATTTTTAAACATTTTTTTAATTTACCCTTTTTTAACATCGATTATTGCCGTATTTAACAACAGTCGTATTCTGTTGAGAGTTTTATTGCCGTATTTAACAACAGTCGTATTCTGTTGAGAGTTTTTTAACTAGCAAATCAATGAGACAAATTACCATTGTTTGGTCAATAAATAAACGCGGTATTTTTACCATGACAAGTCGAAAAATCTCTTTTTTTGAAAAAATAAGTTGTGAAACACCTTTTTCATAGGCAGCATGTTAACCTTCTTCAATATCATTTCGAGTTCCTGTTGTTTATTTTTAATATTGTGACGGCAAGACATGTTCGTAAGGGGTTGTTGGGGCTGGAACCATTTGGTGTGTTCCCAAGTGGCAAGACCATGTTATTTACCCTGAATGAAAGAGATGAGAAATAACTTTGTTTGTTAAATTGCTCCAAAGGTTAGGGTTTTTAAAATTTTTGTAAAAAAATTTAAAAAATTCTTATGCATGGAAACATTCACAAACCGTACTAAAATTTACCGCCTTTGTTGTCACGATTTGTGCTCCACTTGAGTAGTTTGAAACAATGATAAAAAATTGTTAAATATGGAAGAGACTGACTTCATACGAAGGTACTGCTCAGAAAAAAATGATCATAAGCTTGATAGAGTTGGAGATAGAAATACATTACAACAGCGTGCCTGATAAATATTTTGTCTAACAGTTTTAACCTTTTCAACTTTTTTGCCTCTTTTGAGACGTTTCTCAGTGTTTTTTTATTATATTTTTGCGATATTGTAAGGTTATGGTTATGAAAATAATGGTTTAAAATAGTCCAAAAATAGCAGTACTGGACATTTAAACAACACCTTGTTACGAGTTTCAAAGAAAGTATTGTCTTTGGAAATAGCTATTCACATTTCAAACTTTTTAAGGTTTTTCTCAACAAAATAATGAATATTTAATGTACATAAGGTCTTCTAGTCTGATTTCAGTTTTCAAAGTTCCACACTCTGTAGATTTAATGAACTAAATAATTACATAAAAATACCAATATAACTTATACTACTAAAAATATATTCCTTTTAAATTTAATACTATAAATATTCCAATAAAATACATATTTTTAATAAATAAATATTTTTGCCTAGTCATCAGAAATTTACTAACAAATTAAAAAATCTATGAAAAGTAGCCTACACTAATTTATGTTCCAAAAGAAAAAGAAAAAAAACGTTATCACAGTAGTCCATAGCGAGACATTTCCTAGGTAATATCTGAAACATTTTAATTAAACTTACGAGTAAAAAAATTTCCATGTTTCTTGCTTAGTTCTGCCTTCGATCTAGTCCTACCCTTTTAGCTTCGATCAATTGCTCTCGACTTTTTTCCGAACATTTTTGTACTCGTTGTGCAATAATGAAAACCGTACAATTGTCAATGATTTGTCGGAAGTAAAAATTAAAGGGATGGGGACTATTAAATACTGTGCTGCGTAAAATTTACTGTTGAGTAAAAAATTATAACCCTTGTACCTAAAAAACATAGATTTATTATGATGAAAAATAAAAATAATATTGCTAGAAACAAATAGAAGTTTAGAGTGAAAATAAAAATTAAAATGAGAGAGATTTAAAAAGACTGGACACTTGTAGAAACTCTGTCACAAACAAAGTAATGTTAAAGATATTCACAATCATTTGTATCAACATCTTGTACACAAAAACAACATACACACTCGTTTATAAAAGCAACACAAGATTTCGGCTGAGGCTTAATATTGCTTATGTTCTGTATTTTACATCCTTAACTGTTGTTTACTTCTTACCACGTGTTGTCTTGCTGTTTTGAACAAGCTTTTTGCACGAAACTTAAAGCACTTTTACAACAAGGAAAGTCTATAAATCTATTTCTACAATTATATTTTTTGTTGTTTATTTCTTTTATTTACTCGCTTCAGGTTGGCTGTTACAAGTCGCTTTGTTTTTAAAGAAAATGAGCCTTAAGATGTTGTTTATGAAATAACGTGTGTTTCGCTATAAAAATTCTAAATACGTTTAAAACAAAGCTGAATGCAACCGTTGTTATATTCCTTCTAATTTTTTTATATTTTCTACTCTCTGTCTACCTAAAAATATTTTCTTCTCCATCGTACATAATAATCGTACGTAATCGTACATAAACATAATAAAACTTAGTTATCTCCATATTCATAATACTTCATTTTGAGAAGAAAAACAATCATTTTGTCGACTTACAAGGAGGTAAAAATGTTGACGAGGGAGCTAGCGTGGGTGTTAACGGTAAAGGGTAACCTTTGGAAATAACTTTTCCAACAACTTCGACTTGAAAGCCGATATCGTGAAGACGCTTGTGATCCAAGATCAGTCTTCCGTCAAATGCAAACGCTGGCTTCAACATCCTCTTGTATATCAATTCGTAGTCGAGAGTCTAAAGAGAAAAAGAAAATATATTTATACTTATGAGCACACAGTTAATAGCAAACTTGTTTAGAAATTAGACTACCTTTGTTTTCAAACTTGGTCTGGTTACGTGGATGTTCTAGTTAAAGTTTCGTTCATGTGAAATATTATACCTCAGATAGGTTAACAGCCCCCTCTCGTGTGAAATTATTAAATATTCTAATGCGCATCCATATATTGAACATTGGGAACAGCGCCAAAATAAACTTAAATGACGGGCGGCCGACCTTACTACAATCTTGGGCAAATTATATAGACGATGAAAACTTGCCAGGATTTCTCAAATTTTTAGCCTCAATTGGTCAACGTTGAGAAGAAATCATGTTATTTTGATAAGAATATTGCGCAATTGTCTTAAAAAATTGAAAACACACCTTGAATTCATCCCACTCAGTACACACAACAAGCGCATGTGAGCCATCAATGCATGTGTAAGCATCTTCATAAATCTTCACAAGTTTCTCCACTACAGAGAAAAAGATATCATTAATTTTTTTCCAATATTTTTAAAGCAATGAGATTAGAAGTTTGGTAACTAATTTCCAAGAAACTGTTTCACGACAAACTTTGCATATCCACTATATCCAATTTGTTCACATAGTTTGATGCAAACTGCTACGATTTATAATTTAATGAACAAAAATATTATTTCCGATATGATGTGAGTTGATGGGGATAATTGGAAGTTACAGGCAATTGACCTCCTTTATAATGTTGACTTACCTCTCTCTGGATCAAGTCCCAATTCTGGCTCTGTCAATTCACTAAAAACAAGAAACAAAAACTTGATCAGCTGTCATGTCTTATTCAACTATTCTAATTCATGAAGTTTTGCGCAAATTTAAATTTTGCACATAGATTTTTTTTGCGTGTTTGATTTTTGCGCACATTTAATTTTCGCGGACTCCCTACCGATAATATGCAGATAAGAAGCTTCACATCAAAGTATTCAGTGATGTCAAAAATATTTAATTTTGTGCAGAAAAAGGTGTTACGATACTTTAAATCTTCTTTTTCGTTTTTATAATTTTTTCATTTTCATTTTCGAGCACAATCAGCGACTAAAATGATAGCATGAAAATTTTGTTACTGTAGGGGCGAAATCAACACGTTTATGTAAAGGAACAATTCTGCACTTGTCGTAATATTTTGAACATAACTATAGTTTAGAATATGTATACAGTCTTTTTTGAAAAAGAATCTGGTAAAATGGAAAGCAGATGTAAAGAAAACAGTAATCTAGCTACTTGTTGCAGAACAAAATATAGAAGAGAACAAAATTTTGGTCTTGCTAAATATGGGGAAAAATTTTAATAACAAAGTGGCAAAAACAAATACGCGTACCCCAGTAGTTTAGGATATGGTGGACGTATTTTAGTGATTTCGTGTATTTAATAGTAATGACAGAAAATTCAGAATTAAAAAAACAACTTAAAAATAGTCTTTATTGCCATCGCAACGCTAGGAAATCTCCCTTTTTGTATTTCTCCAAGGTTGTTCTTGTAATTTTTACACACAGAAATAAAACATACAACCTTGTTCCAGCGAAAACACAATTTTTGAATGACAAAATATTAAAACGGATTTAAAGAAGTCGGCCTAAAGTCGTTGATTTAAACCTATCCTAAGTTTTGCACAGCAAAAATATTTTTCATACAGCTGATCTACGCAAATATTAGATGTGCGCGAAAATTCAAAAATTAAGGTATCTATCCACAAAGCTACACAAACTTGGAATGCTCAAAGATCAACGCGAAATTGCTGTATAAAATGCGAAGTGTGGTACACAGTGTCTTAAGAAAGCCTATAAGATAGCCCAAAAATTATCTCTCAATTTCACGCCTATACGGTTGCTCACTCGACACATGCAGCAAAGTGCCAGTTCATATTTGACAACGAAAAATTTCAAAGTATCAATCAAACGCTATAAAATAACGAATGGAATTAGCCAACAATTCTATTTATAGAACCTACATCATGATTTGTTCCTTTGTAACTTTAGGATCATAAATTGCCACATTTGCACCTTCATCAACCAGATACTTTGCAATGTAGATACTGGCAGATTCCCTATGAAAAAAAAAACAATAATAATTCTAAGAGGAAGTATGTAAAAATCTTTCCTAGAATATTTGTGTGTGAGAAACAGAATTCAACAAGTATCAAAAGGACCACCTAACTGTTTCAGTACCAGTTTCAAATGAAACATAAACGTTCCTGATCTGTCAATATTTCTATGTTGAATTAGAAACTCAAAATTACCTAGTATCGCCAGTGTTCTTCTTAAAAGCAAACCCAAGGAGAGAAATCTTCTTTCCGGTAACAGTATTAAATAAACAGTTGATGATCCGATTGGTAAACCGTTTGCGCTGATACTCATTCATTGCGACAACTTGATGCCAATATGCTGCAACTTCTGGTAGATGGAGAGCTTCAGCCAAATAAACTAGGTTGAGGACATCCTTTTGAAAACAACTTCCACCAAAACCTAATAAAAGAGAGAACAGCACTGTGTTAAAACAAACTTCACCTGATGGGAATAATACATGCTTTTATAAGAAATTAGTCTATTAGAAAAGGGCTAAATTTTAGCAAGTTGGAAAATCTCCAACAATAAATTTTAAAAAAACATACAAACATATGAATATCATTAACATAAAACAAAATCATAGTCCAAACCTTCCAAAAAAGCATCAAAAATAAAAGATTTTTAGGGGCAAAAAAAATATTAAGAAACATTTAAAGCTCTAATTGCAAAAGTTACGAATCTAGCTTCTATTAAGGCAATGTTTGATACTTACCCACGCTTGCCTTCAAGAATTTACTTCCAATTCTTGAATCTCTACCAACTGCGAAGGAGACCTCGTCAACATCTGCACCTGTAGCTTCACATATTGCACTGATTGCATTGATACTTGATATGCGTTGTGCAAGAAATGCATTGGCTGCCTAAAACAATAACAAATATATTAACCTTTTTTTCATTAATTTGTTACTTTTTAATTTCTAATTTTCAGCAAGAAACAACTTACCAATTTTGATAATTCAGACGACCAAGTGTTTAACTTGATAATTTTATCTTTCGGCAACCAATTCTCATAGATTTCAGCAAGGGCATCGATTGCAGCTCTACCTTCTTTTGTTTCCTCTCCACCTGTAACACGAAAATAAATAAGTTTCAAAAGAATATGTTTAACCTTTAATACAAGTTCTACACAACAAAAGCATAACAAATATACCTATTAAAACTCTGTCTGGATTTAGCAGATCTCTTATAGCAGTGCCTTCTGCCAAAAACTCTGGATTCGAGAGCACCTATAAGTTATCAAAATAAAAAAATTTAATAGCTAGTCACAAAAAATTACTAAAAAAAGATGAACTAAACATACCTGGAATTTAACATCATGCTTTTGATTAGAACATAAGATACGCTGAACACTAGAAACAAATTGAGATGTCTTAAGTTGGCTTTCCATCTTCTGGTTAGTAAATCAGCCAGTGAAATGAATTTGAAAAGATTTGCGTCACAAAAAAGTAAACAGTTCCTATTTAGTGAAGAATTCAAAGGGTGTATTTCGTAGCTAACTCATGATTCGCCTTGTAGAAATCTGTTTTTGGTACATTGTTTTTGCTTAAGTTATTATCATATTTACTGCGCATGCTTTGAAATTCATACAATACCTCTCAGCAGCTTTTACTGGGACTGTACTTTTTTCAACAATAATCTTGTTCCCTGATGCTACATTTGCAATATTGCGGGCTGCACTTTCTATATATTTCAAGTCAGGAGCTCTTCCTCTTCCCAAACCATATGTTTTTGTAGGAGTATTTACCTGCAAATAAGGAGATATAACTAATGAAATAGTAGTGTGATAATGGTATGAGTAAACAAAGATCACTTTGTTTGTAAAATAAGAACAGGTATTATTAACTGGTAATTATTACTCCAACAATAAGCACACAGATTTCAAGACACTAAATTATAGTATACTTTAAAAAAAATTTTTTCGCAAGCATTAATTTTGCTGATATGATATTAAAAATTTTGCAAATATAAATTTAGCATTTTTAAGAATTAGCAAGAAATAAATTTCGAGAATTGAATCTTTAAAAAATAAAGCATTTCACGAATTTGCCAAAAATTGTGCATTTAAAGCTCCTACAACTGCCTAAGATATCAATCCTATTCTCATGCTGAATGTTAAGCATAAAGGACTGATTCACACTTTTATAGTCTCTGGCATGATTTGGCTAGGGTTTGAACCCAAGTCCTTCCACATTGAAGGCGAACATTCTACCACAAGGCCACCAGCGAGTAAAAATAATTGTAAGTAAAGCCATATTGAATCGCTGGAGAGCTTAAAATCCTTTATGTTATTGTAGCAAAAAAATGAAGGATTTAAAGCTTCCCAGTGATTCAAACGGCTTTAGTTAGAATTATCTTTTCAATCAATTTTTTTATATATTAAATTCGCACATTAAAGTGTCACACATATTTCAAAACTTGATTGATTGTTTATTGTTTTTAAGTGCACATGGTTGAAAGCTTTTTAATTTGCAGGTTGTTGAGTTAATGTAAAAGGATTAAGTTAGCAAAACTGTTGAGTTCAAAAGCTTGTTTCTATGGATGATTTAAACCACTGCAACCAGTTATAATAAACAGGCTGTTTACGGTAACAACTATTTTTGGAGCAAGCCTAATTTTATGAAAGTAAGCTAATTCTTTATGTCTTAAAAATAAGGAATTATAAATTTGAGGAACATAGATCAAAATTTTCTTATGTAAAAGAATTTTATTTGTGATATTTTATGTAATACTGAAGTAGTAGTAGTAAGATGTAAATTTTTATTTTCAAGAATATAAAAAAAAGAATTTCCACTTAAATGGTGCAAAATCACCCTTATCTTAAAAATGAACATATAATTTTTTTGATTTATTTCAAAGTCCAAGACGAGTTATGACTATCCTAAAAATTTGAAATTCTAAAAGTTACTAGAAAGGAAAACAATGGTAATTTTTTAAGTGTCTTGTTGTTGTTTTCTAGTCACCATATTTAACGATTTTCTTGATCACTTATTCCGAGTTAAGAAGTGTCTAAGTTATATCATTTAAGCAGATAATCTCTTGACATATAAACATAATGTACCTAACTTGATCTAATATTAAATAGTGAAATAAAAAATAAACAGGTGCAAAAAAATAAATAAATAAATATTTATTCAGTTTTACTATATGTTTTCTTGTTTACGTTTATGTGCAAATAATTCATCTTTACATACTAAGATTTTACTTGTCCTAAGATTGAGTTTTACCTCAGTTAAAAGATGTTTTAATAGTGAAAGGCAATTAACTTTTTATAGAAAAATTCACTAAATATGCATACATATAAATGAAATTGTCCTTACAGAAATAAATATTAGATCTGCTTCCTGTATTGCTTTATCAATATTTGTAGAAAAAAATAAATTTCTTCCTCTGCATTCCAAAACAACATCTTCCAGTCCAGGCTAAAGGTAAAAAGTACCTGAAAGTATTATCAGGAAATAACAAAGTTTCAGGCTAAAAAAAAAACTTTATCTTCACACTGCTACATACATATATTTAGGGAAACAATAGATGATCAATTGTGTTTAATTTTTTGAATTCAAACTTTGTGTTTAAAAATAGGGGCGTATGGTACACAATCCATGTATCAGCCTTTTTTTGTTCAACTTTTTTAACTCAATTTTTTTTGAAAAGTGTGATTAATTTTTTTTTAATACAATCTAAAAACTTTTCTTTTGACAAAAGAGAAAATTAAAAAACATTTTAATCTCAAATTGGACAAATTAGATTCAATATATTGAGTAAAAAATGTATATACAGTTGAATTTAAGAATTTGGATCATGTATCTAAGGAATCTTAAAATTTAAAAACTTTTTAAAATTAGGCTTTTTAGTAAATAGAAGCACTCCATGTGGAAATGTTTAGCATGTATTTATTAGTTAAGGCTAGTCTCACATTATAAATTGTATATATATTATTATTAGTTATCATGCCAATAGAAAAAATTGGAAGATGTGAAGAATCAAGTTTCATGTAAACCATTCTGATTTCCACAGTTCTATGGATAATGATAATGATATAATTTTATTATTATTATTTTTTTATCTTCAAACTTTGGATGAGTTCTTGCCAATATATTGTATTTTAATTCAGATATTTGTAGTTATTGCTTAATTAATTAATAATGCTTTTTTGCAAGAGTTTTAACATGAGAGATCTGCCTTTTCCATCAACTGAAAGTGACATTATGTAGAGGAGATTTTAAATTTTACATTCATTGTGTATGTGAATGTGTGTGTAAATAACCACATGAAAACAGTTGGCTGTAAAATCATATATCAAATAACTTTTGCTTCAAACATCATATCTCCCTATTTTGCTTACGCCAGATAACTATATAAATTATTCAGTTAATTAATTATGCAAGGAAGGTTGTTTAACACACAGATAGTCAAATAAAACAGCTCACGCGTATTGTCAAGTTCAAAGAGTTGTTTTAAAAATCTTAGTCAGCTTCACCTACCTCGTATATTGGAAGCTCTTTGGAATTCCAGGCGTCTATGCGAGACTGGCTAAGATCAACTACATGAACTTGTATATGAGGGCATTTTTGAGCGATAATACTACACGTGGGTCCACCGACATATCCAGCTCCTATACAAGCAATCCTTTTGACTGGACTCATGTCGCTTTAAATTTTGGAATGTTTACGTTTTTCTCGATCAATGTTTTTAACAAAGAACAACACGATTCCACTTCTCGTGGTTACACACCCATAAATAAAATTAAAATAGCACGTTATATTTCTCCTAGTGTCCACGGGTCCACGGAGTAATTTAAAGACGGTGGCTGCTATTTTGCAGACCAGGAATGCTGACTTTTTGTTCTATTTTGAAGCTAACCAAATATATTCTGTAAACAAAATAAACTGCCTAATATTAGTGTTTTGCAAGAAAAACTGAAAATTTACATTTCAAAAATAAATAACGCTCAACACTCTCATACTATTAAAAAGACCTATGTTCCGTAAAGTATCAAGTTTTTATTTTTTTCTCAGAATTCGACTGCTAGCTAAGCTAGCCTGAAACGACTAAAAGCTAGCCCAGCAATACATGTGTTAAGCTTCTATATAACATGTAGGATTAAACTTTTTTGTTGCCAAAATTTTAAAATTAGTTTTTAAAACTTTTCTTCTTATTGGTATTTGTTTATACTCTGGAGATCAATATTTTTACGTGGCAGACCTAGCAAGTTGTTAATGTATGCTATGCGAACTTTCTACCCTTTTGCTTTTTTTGATTGTTTTTTGTTACAAAATATTGTGTGTTTTGTGTGTGTCAAATGTAGAGCCCATGAAGTCCAGTAGACGTATAATTTCTTGTATTTTTTCAGTTTAGGGTAAAATGTCAAACTTGCATTATATATTTGTGCTTTTCTTGTTTGGATTATGAAACCACAAGTTGGTAGCTATAAATAAAAGATTCTATTGATTTGGTTGTTATGTGGTTATGGATCAGATGATCAAATCATATGTTATCTTACTTTTGCAATACTCTTTTGTGGTCTTCCTTTACATGTGCATGCTAGGGTCAAGAGTGATGCTCTTACCAGCATCTGGCGTACTTCTTCTGCGCAGCAGGCTAAAGCAGTGATGATGTTGTTATTGTATCTTCTAATTTAGTTCCATGCTCTTTCTGCATAGCTAAAAAAGTTTTGTGAGTTTTTTTATTGTTAGTGGCAATTTTATCACTCAACCTCGTCTCTCTGAGCAGACCGGCTTAATTTCAACAATTGGTACTAATCACCATAGCCCTGGGTTAACCCAAGCCATGTGAGGGAAATTGTGGAGATGGCACACTGTGTGGGCCGTTGGATGTTGCTGGGAGTTGTCTAGTGGAGCGTGGGCCCTACTAATTAGGTCAGCATAGCTCAAAATGAGCATTAAGTACTCCAGGACCCTCCATCTAAGCCATAGCCCCTCCTGAAAATAATAGACAGGGTATACCCCTCGATATTTGTGAGGCTAGCCATGTACGTCTTTTTAGGCAATAAGTAACTAAGCTATGTGCTAAGCTATTGCTAACAACATAGTAGTTCGCAGCAGCAATCCCTGAGCAATAATTTGCTGATGCGATAAAGTGAAGCGTAGGCAATTTTGAAAATATAATTTAAATATTAACAGTATCTAGCGTAATTATTTTTTTACTTCAACCATGGTAACTGAGCGAAACTTGTGAATTATTTTCACACAAAAGAATAAATTGGATAAATTGTTAGAAAAAGAAACTAAAAATAAACAGAACAAAATAAATTTTTTATTTAATGATTTCGGGTACCATATTAAATTGATTGTTTTTAACGCTCGCATTATGTCTGTGGAAGGCAGTGCTTTAAAGTTGCAAGCATCAACCTAAAAAACTTATCACAATAAACTATTTAACATTAGTATGCTGCTTATTCAGAAAGTCAGATAACACATTAAGCAAGTGGATCTGAGCAGCCTCTGCAGTTTTTTGCGGTTGCGAAATGAAACCGCGCCAGCAATTGCCGATTGCCGTCGCTAATTTCGAAGGCTGAACTAACTTATGTTCCAAGGTTTGTGGGTTAGATCTGCAGCACTGGAGATCTAACCCACAACTGGAAGTTATTTTTATAGATTTAATAATTTTTACATAAGTTAGTTCTTTTTTGCTTAAGTAACATACTTGTGGAAAAACTTTTACCCTTGTTGTTATTTTGGAAAAAAGGGAAAAAAGCCCTACAATTTAGCAAAAAGCACCTTGGAAAAAAATTTAGGACTCAAGTCAAAAGTGCTCTTGTCAAGCAGTTTTTTATTGATGATTTTGAACAGATTTTGAACAAAGGGATTCGCTTCTGTGACCCATAAAGAATTAATAAAACTATATTTAGCCTTTGGTAAAAAAGTGTACATATATAAATGGGAGAATGAGTTAGACTAAAGACCTAATTAAAAAATTTCTTATTAGCTGGATCTCACAGATTGTGGTTTTACAATCCTCTTACTTCTAAACCTTAGGATTGGGTACTTTTTGAGTTGTTTTGCAACAATAAGATTTGAGAATGAGGTGTAATTTTTTTTAATTAACATGCTTTAGGTATTTTAGGGATCACATAAAAAAGGACTCACATCTAAGTATGTGACATGAAATTTAATTATTTTATTTTTACATATTTTAACATTTACATCTTCATAAGTGTTATAAGATTGATAATTGCATGAATTCAAAGGATACAGAAGATATATATTCTATGCATGCAGTTTGATTTTTAGAAAAATGTGGCTGGTACTAATAGTGGTTTATATGTTATGTGGTTTACCTCACTAGTTTCGAGGGATATACCGTCCTAATTGGTGGTGATGGACTCCAAAGGTGGTTCTGGAGTGTTTAAAGCTCCAATTTTAGTTGCAGAAATTTCTGCCCAATTAGACAATAGCCTTAGGTGGGAATCAAACCCAAGACCTCTCCAGGTAAGTCGGTAGACTCATGTTAGCAGTAGTGTGCTGTGAAGAACTTCATAGGATATATAAAAAAAGAGACAGTATACACAGTATATTTTACAAACTTTAAGGAACACTTTTTAGTATGTTCTTCACTTCTGCTACTACTACTGCTACTGGGCTGGTCAAAAAGGCTGGGAAAGCTGGATGCATTATTAAACCATTTTTTCAGACAGAAAAACTTTCGCATATTTTTCCATTAATTTTTTTTCAAAAATTTAGAAATTATATATTTGAAAAGCAACAAAATTTGTGTACAATCATTGTAAGAATCGTCAATTATGCGCAAAATCTTGCTTTTCCTCCTTCTTTTCTTTCATCTATATTATAATACCCGTATACGTCTGTCCGTCCGTCTGTCTGTCACGCAAATAGGTAGCTTAGCTGCGATGGGTGAACCCGTGGATTTTTCCACGGGCTAACGACTAGTTAATTATATTCTCATTGAAAAGGTATATTCGTTTTCAACAAATGGTTGTTTGTTAAAAATACTTGCCCGAATTATGCATTTTGTCCGAATGTTTTTCTCGTTGATCTTTTATTGTTTGTTTCCTTTGCCTTTTTTAGGCCTTACTTTTTACTCAAAAGTGTTGTCTATTTCATCAAAAATTTTTTTAATTATTCCTGCCTTTGATAGAAGCAACCGCATAAAATTGCATAGAAAAATACGAAGATACGATATTTCTCAAAAGTTCTGAGTTTCTTTTACAAATTTTTTCATTGATTCCAAAATCGAATCAAAGTGTCTATGAGATTATTTAAATATAAAATTTAATTTTTTTTTCAGGTAGCTATAAATTTGCATTTACGCAAGCGCAAACGCAAGCAACATACGCATGCGCAATTTTTATTTTAAAAGTCTGACACAGGATGGTCACATTTGCCCATGAGAACGCAGGAAAACATAAACAAAGAAAGGAAAAAGAGAATAAACATAAAACGGTATTTACGACATTCTATAGTCGCGATCTAAAGTAAAAAATCAGCATAATAGTCCAGTCGTTAAGTGTTTTGACCTGGAAAAAAATGATATAGAGCTGAAACTTGGCACACTTACTCCATTTTATATGTAGATTACCAGAAAAAAAAGCCCCATCGATAGCATTTGTAGAAAATGAGATATGCGCCATTTTTAAAAATGGTGGATTTCCAAATTTTTCAGAAAACGAAAGCTGGTAAATTCGAAAACTAATTAAACTATTGAAAAGAACTTTCGATTTGGAACAAAAAATATTATTACATCGACTTACAAAAATCATTAATTGTGGGGGGGGGGGGGGGGAGGGGGTTAGGTAATTTTCTGAAGAAAAAAAAAATTAGAAAGAACCCGACAATGCATACAGTTATTTTCTAATTTATCAATGCTAGATATTTAGATCTATTTTTAGTTTTTTTTCAGTTATTTTACTTATAAAAGGTCAGAAAAGAAGTTTGCTTTATTTATATCCCAGACCATTCGAATCACAAGTTTAGAATTTATCGAATTCCAGTTTCGAATGTTTCGTTTATTTAGTGATTAAGATAGTTGGTAAAAGACTGTGCACGTAGAAAACGGAAGAATTGATAGATAAGAATAGAATATAAAAGAATAGTTTTTTAAATAGAAAACTGAAAAGTATAGATGGAACAATGGCTTCAAACATGGAATCTTCATACACGTCAGTCTGGTAGATATAATTATTCTATTATTGCATGATATGAAAGAATTGATTGAAAGTGAAATCAATCCTGGCGACAAGTATCCGTCTTTTTTTTATAAGATTTCTTAAATTATCTCAGAAGCGAGGATGAGGTGTTCTTAATATTTTCTTCACTTCGACCTGCGTAAACATTGAATTCTCATTAGAAAAGATTCAAAAAAAAGAAACTTTGGACATACGAGCCTCGTGATTTTCTAAACATTTTGGTTTTTTTGGAGTTTCGTTTTCTTAAACTTTGTTCTTATATAAAAAAACGTGTAAGGTAAATTTATTTTTATCAAGCAGGACCGAAGAAGAATGTTCGTTACACGCTGAAGAAGAAGGAGAAAGATACTGCGTTGAAAAGTGTGTCATCTGTTTGAAAGGATTTAACTCATCTATGCCTGAAGTGAATGTCTTATCGAAAGGACTCGAAAATTTGCTTAAACTTAGTAAAAAACGAGAAATGCCTTCATTATACAAATACCTCCTTGAAATGCGAAAAAGTGGTGGAAGGGTTTCGGTGCATCATGAATGTCGGAGAAAATTCACTGATACTAGGAAAAAAAACTCAAACAATTTGCCTGCTAAGAAGTTGCGATCATCTTTAGATGCACCTAAGTTCGATTGGAAACAGCAAATGGGGCTGGAAAATTGAAAATTCTCAAATGATGCCAATAAAGACAGATAAACAAGTCGCCCCTGATAGCCTCCTAAAAATTATTAAATGCAACTGCAAGGATACTTCGAAGTCACCCTGTTCAACAAATTTGTGTTCGTGCAGAAAACATGGTCTGAGCTGTATGCAGTCTTGTGGAGAATGTCACGGTGAAACATGTGAAAATAAAGAGGTCCGCTCTCTATAATTTTTAAAGGTAAATCTCTTATAAGGAGTCAGTTCAGCAAAAAAGTCAGCCTTTATCTTATTAATCACTTTTTTTTAGGTATTCGATGGTGATAGTAACGTCGAAGATGATTTGGAAGATGAAGAAGAGAATAGAAACATTTTTGATATATTTGATGCATTTTGATTTTACATAATTTGTATACAAATATTTACTTTTTTAAGATGAAAACTATTAAAGAAAGTCCATGACTTTAAAAATATTGATTTTTGAGAGTTGGGTTGATAATACTTTTTGTTCTAAATTGACTGGTTCTCGAATTGACCAACTTTCGTTTTCTCGAAAATTTGGAAATCCACCATTTTTAAAAATGGCGCATATCTCATTTTCTACAAATGCTATCGATGGGGCTTTTTTTTCTGGTAATCTACATATTAAAAGGAGTAAGTGTGCCAAGTTTCAGCTCTATATCATTTTTTTCCAGGTCAGTGTGTTTTTTTTACTTTAACGACTGGACTATAAAGCCGCTTTAAAAAGTTCTTCATTTGTCAAAAGCAACTTTCTTTCAGTTTTTCTTCTAAAAATTCAATTTTCAGTAGAATTTCTGATTTCAAATTATCACAGTTTTCGTAGCTATTTTTATTCTTGAGAATATTCTTGCATGTGTTACTGTACTGTAAACGTAGACTCAAACGCAAGGATATATCAAAACTTTTCGATATTCTTCCTTTATGTTTGCGTCAAAGGTGTTCACACAGCAGTCGCCTTTCTACCCGCCATTGGCTACGCCCTGAAATTTATCAATATTGGGTAGGAAGTCCCCTGATTAGATCTCTTTTGGAATATTCTATCCATCTGTTAGGTAATACCAAGTTTAAATAATTGATAGCGTTTACCATTACAGGGGAGGAAAAATTGTCGTTCAGTGAAGTATGAAACATCGGACATGTTGCTTAGTAAATTCAGAATAGAATTAATTAATATTTGATATATTTGGTAGACTTGTGGTTTAATTTATACCATATATTATTTATATAGTTAATTTTTATCTTTCACTTGCAAACGTTATTCTTAATACACACAGCGAGATATACAGCTTCATAATATATTTTATATTGGATTTGCACAAGTTATCTGTATACAAATAAAGTATAGTGTTTGAATAGTGTTTGAATATGTTATCGTTTTAGCCTGCTTAAAAGTAAAGTAGAAAATATTATGTTTTAACAAAATTCTCAAGACGAAGAGGAAACAACAAAAATTATGACAAGATGGGTGCATTTTCTCACAAAGTTACACATTCGTACGAAATACTCTTTCGTAGCTAGTTTTGTGTTTATCTTCTATCTGTTTTATATAACATTGACTCCACGGAGAAGAGCAGGTCCGTCTTACACGATTACCACTAACATCATAGAAGGAAGAAAGTACACCTTGAATGTTCGAGAGAAACTCCCTAATAATTACAACTTAACTGTGGTGTTGTTGCATGGAGAAAGGTTGGACTCTACAGTTTGGGAAGAAATAAAAACGCAGGAAATTTTATATAAGAAAGGCTATAGGAGCGTGGCCATAGATTTGCCAGGACACGGGTTTTCACGCCGGTACAAACCTCCGAAAGAAGAATTCGAGAAAGCTTTTATTTTAGAGACACTTTTAAAGGAGTTGAAAGCAACCGATGCTGTACTTGTAGCTCCTTCGATGAGTGGTTCCTATGCATTACCTATAATCGTGAGAGGTTCGTTAAAGTTAAAAGGATTTGTCCCTATTTCTCCATATTCTGTTGGAAATTATCTCATTGCGGAGTACTCCAGCTTAAAAATACCGACCATGATTATATACGGAGTTGCCGATAAGATTTACGGAGAGACGTCGGCAAGAACGTTGCAACATATTCCGGACAGTAAAATACACGTTATAAACGATGGTAGCCACGCATGCTATTTGCAAAACCCGGACGAATTTCACGAAGTTCTAACAAATTTCTTGTCTGAAGTCGAGCTAGGGACGTTTGATTTGACAAGAAAAGATAATACGCTAAAATTAAAGTCTTTTTAAATTGTTTTTTTTTCTATGTTTGTATATTTTTATATAAAATTTACTAGTTTATCTTAGATGTTTATATTAAAATCTCTGCTTCATTTTTTAATTTTTATATTCATTTAAATTCATTAACAAGAAAATGCCTAAATGAAAACGATAGAAACAAAAAAACAACAACAAGTAATCGAACTCTAAGACCTGCTGAAATCTGTTCGCATGAAAACAGATTCATTCAGCCATTGCATTATATTCTTGTCAAATCTTGCCATTCTTTTTAGCAAAAGAACATTGGTATAGACATATATTCTTTTTAGCAGAAGAGCCTGGATTTTTTTTATAAATAAAAGAATAAATGCAACCTCCATAATGTGTTTTTTGCAACCTTGTCCCTAGTATTTATTTTGAAAAATATAGTGAAAATGGAAGGTTATGTAGAGCTATCACTATTTTTCACTTTTAGGTCATTCACACCCCTAAAAAGCTCCCTAACTAAAGCATAAAACATAATTTAGTGGCTCAGATTTTCTAGCTAAATAAAGAGGGTGCCGATAAGCCGCAAACGCGAGCGAGTTCGGGCGACTTTTCGAATTAAATTGACGGTTGTCGGCCGAAACCGCCCGCACTTTCCCGAACACGCCCGAACTCGCCTGGAACATTCCCGAAATGCAACACCTTCTAACATAAACATGGCGGACGACAGTTAAAAGAATGCGTTTGAAGAGAAAGGAGTTAATAAAGTTTATATATAAGTTATCACGTAAGTTAACTTCGCTATCACATAGTTAGTTCATTTTAATTTTTATACTTTTTTAAATAATTCTTCGAGAGTCATTTGTGGTGAATCTTTTTTTTTGGGCATTGTTCGGGACTATGCGGGTTTTTTCAGGCAAATACCCGACCTTTTTTCAAAAAGCCGAACTCGCCCGAAAACGCCCGCACTTTTTACGGCGTATGCGGCTTATCGGCACCCTCGTGCTAAATATACCAAACTAGGTGCCATATTTTTAAGTAAAAAGACTGTGAGCATATATAAGATGCACATGTAAAGTTTTTCATATATATATATAATCATGCCCTGTTGGTCTAATGGCTATGACACTCATGCAAATGAGAGATCCAGGTTCAAATCCTGGACAGGGCTAGGAAAAACATAATTATCTTGCACTTACAACAACCAGGTAAATGTTTCGCCTTTTTCGTGGACTTCTCTAATTATTTCTATATCTTGACTTTTTAATGTTGTTGTCATTGGAACCTAGTTAACTTTTAATCTCAGATTTATTAAAAATTGATAGTTTTTTTGGCGTTATGACCGATTGTTTAAATATTTGTATTGGCACATAATTCTGCTAACATGATTCACTGTATATATATTGACCGGATATAAATTTGAGAGCTTTGTTTGAGCTACTGAATTTGAAATATTTGCATCTCAATATTTTCTATACTCCTGGATTAATATGATACATATCTTAGATATATCGAGTATACGAATCTTTGAGTTGTAGGGGGATTCTCTATTAAGGTGCCTGCCCCTGCCTTGCCGTTCCCTTGCCTTGCCTAACCCTGCCTTGCTGATTCCTCTTCCTGTTTCCTTGCCTGCCTTTGCCTACCCTTCCCATGCCTTTTCTGGTGCCTGGCTTCTATGCCCTTGCCTGTGCCTCTATGCCTTGCCTACCCCTGCCTTGCTGATTCCTCTTCCTGTTTCCTTGCCTGCCTTTGCCGTGCCCTTTCCTTGCCGTGCTTTGCCTTGGCAACCTCTCCGCAACACTTTCTATATTGATTTACAGACGCAAAGTAAAAACTCGATTTGTTCGTTAATACACCAATTCGACATCACACTGGACGATGTATAGAGATAAGATCGGATACAAATATTTCAAAAAAATTTAAGAACTAAACAATGTTTATTTTGATGTAAGAACAACATGAATTTTGGTTTTTGTTGAGTGCGCAGTTTATGTTATTAGGTAACTACAAAGTTTGAATTGTGGAGAGTTGGTGTTAGATGAATTGAAGAGAGGTTGCCAGGTTTTAAGTTAGCTTAGTAACTGAAATGCAAGTTAACATCTAGAGTATTGGCATGCAGCTAGCTAGCGAAATTATCTTTTTTTAAGTGGTCAAAGCACTTAAAGAAATCGAACATGGATTTATATATTGATTACCTGACTAACTTACAGTTATAATCTGGTACTTTACTTGACTCAAAATATTTCTTTTCTGGGTGGCTTTGCAGAAATGTTTAACCACATTATCGATAATAAAAAAGTCGGGAAAAGTGACCAAATTTTTTAGCTCAGTATTTTTTAACGACCGCAATTTAGCCAATGTTAGCTATTTTTTCTCTGCTGATATTTTTTGTGAGTTTTGGCTTTTAATACAAAAATCACAGTTTACATTGTTATTTTGAGTCTAAACTATTATATGAAGCTAGTTATTAGCCCGTGATAAATTCGACTTGTTCTGTATATTTCATTCGTCTTATTATTGTCGTCCTACGTGACTATTTTGTGCATCTTTAGCAACCTCGCTCCCAGGGCATTTTGCTTTGTTGATGAAGTTGCAGTAATAATGGCTAAGGCTAGAAGACCCTGGCGACGAGGTTGCATCCTTAGTATAAAGTAGCGATTTGGCTCTACCAATTTGATCAAAATACGACTATAAAAATGGAGACGTTTTGTACATCAAATATTTCGTTCTATGAATTAATCCAAAAATTTGTCAGAAAAAGTAAAAAATTCTGTGCAAGTAACGGCTAAATATTTTTATTGACATTTTTAACAGATTTTACTGATAAGGTATAAACCGGTTTTCTTTTTTAAAGTCCATTTTGCAAATGAGTAAAAAAATCGCAATTCATCTCGCATTTTTAAGACTACCTTTCCGCAAAAGTAATCCTGTAACATTTTTTCGCAGATAACGTTCTTTTGATTCCCTTTATTCTTAACATTAATAGTGTTTCAGATCTTTGTAATCACATTTCTTTCCTAAAAACAATATAGGGTTTGGTGGCAATTAAATTAAAAAATTTATAAGAAAAATAAGTTTTCTTCATTTTAACAAGTTCCATAAAAATTATTCTGTTTTGTTGAAGCCATCGTTGGTGTATGTGTTCATACCAAACTCTGTTTCTGTTTTTTTCGAGTTGACTGCTCTTCTCCTGTGTTGCTTTATCTTCATGGCAACAACCACGATCATACCAATGCAAGCAATGCCAATAACACCTGCGATGGCCCCGCCTTTTGCTCCACTGAAAAACGATTTGTTTTCTTCTTTTTTCGTTTCTAAAAACGATTCTTCATTTGTAGGTCATTATTTTACTGGTGTTGAGTTAATTAAGAGTTTTAGAGTAACTTTAGAATTGTGGAAGACAAACAGAACAATAAAATTTTTAGAATTTACCTCTTAAAAGGAACTTTAAATTGAAACATTTCTTGGAAAATCAAAAGGCCAAAAATTTATATACACCAGGTATTTTATGTATAAAAAATTGAAACTACTCAACCATATTAGCATAGTCTATAAGGTTTTTCTTCTATAGACTATGATATTAGCTAGCTGGCTAAACATCTCATCCAATGAAATTAACAGCTAGCTAACTAACAATATGGTTGAATACGATTTTTCTGATTCATCATAAATATAAATATTTTATTTTTAAAATTTAGCCACTGCTACAAGCTGTATATAAATGCTAAATGTATAACACGTGCTCTACCAGCTACCTAGCTAGCTAGCTGCGATTTTAACTCTACTGTGTCCAAAAACTGGCCGGGTCAATTCAACAGTACCCAAAATATGATGTTTTAATGTGCCTGAGAATGTTTGTTGGGACTTGCAAAAAACAGAGCTCGTGTGGTACATCCCTTCTTTAAAATCTAAAAGGCGCCAAAGATGGGTCTAACATGGTCTTTTGCCCAATCTTGTGGCGCCCTGCCCAGTCTTAAGACTGGCCGGCCAGTCTTTAGACTGGGCAATTTTATGTCCAAAGATTGGGCAGCGTCCTAAGATCGGGCAGAACATTGCCAAAGGTTTTGGCAAGTTAATTGTAAAGCTTTTCGAGTTAATCGGTAGTAAGTTATTACGTCTTCTTACCGAATTAATTATAACTTACCTTTATTACCACCTTCTAATTTCACATATCCACTTGACACAACGTAATATTTCGATATGCCAGTCTTTTCATTCTCATCTGCTTCCCTTCGCTTTCGTTTTTGCGCACAACCAAATTGACATCTGCCATCAGGTGAAGTTGCTTTGCACACAACAGCACCACAGTGGATGTAGATGCCTGATGTTTGCTTCAAAAATTGGAAAGCTTGGATACTGTATTGGAATATCTTCTTGCTCTGTTTGTGCATTTGAAAAGTGTCGTCTTTTGGACATCTGTGGATGAAACAGAATGTAGGTTAAACATCCAGTACCAAGGTCAATACCTGATGCGTACTGACGATTGACTATTTTCCCTGACAACAGTTAGTGTCAAAAAGTTCAAAGCAAGTACAGCGATTACTCAAAATAACACTCAAAAAAAGAAGCAAAATTGATTTCGGAAAGGCATTTTAAGAGCCACATTTCAACAACAACAGCTACAATGCAACAGCTTTAATGAAAGTACATAGAGAAATGCATACATGCATTATATATCCATATAAAACCTAAATATCTTTTTGAGGTAGACTATTTGAGGTAGTTATTGGTACCAGATTTTTTATCGTATCTTCATCTAACATAAGAATAAAACAACACTTAAGAGGTTGCTAAATATTTCGATTCTATTGTTTTAACACTGCAATAAATAGTTAAAAACGTGCGAAAATTTCGTAGGTGCGGATTGCTGTTACCTATTCTCAACAAAATTGTATCGCAACGTATCCAATGCATTAGGTGTGCTGGTGGCATAGCAATTTTGAAGAGTGAGTGCCAAATCGGAATGAGACGCGTCCAGTTCCATACCCAGGTATATTCGATCAGATAGCTCTATCGAGACAGGATAATCTTCCGGTTTATATTTTGACAAATATGACCTCGTTTTCAATAACGATATGCTGATTTGGAACGTTCCCATTCCGCCTAAAAAAGAAAAGATAACAGCTTTTGACAGTGATTAAATTTCACCCGGAACGTATTTACTAGTGAAGAATCAACAGTGTTACCTTGAACGGGATTCAATCTACAGTCGCACGCACGCACGGCAATATAGTAACAACACATTCACATAATTTATTTAGGTTGTATGACATTGACTTACTTTCTGTAGTTGTAATGGATGCATTTACTGGTTTGAATGCTCCTGTTGTTGACACATTAATCATTTTCTCGTGTTTACACTCCAACTTTATGTTTACAATCCTCTTCCGTGTTATGACACCACTTCCAGCAACCGTATCGTTCCCAACCACCAACTTGGCTGTGTTTTTATAGATAATATAGTTATTACGTTCTTCTACAGTCGTGCCGCACTGATCAAAACCTGTTTTGATAATCGTATGCGAGGAATTAAAAACTCCGTTGCAGCGATTATCTTTCAAAGTGATCACTTGCTTTTGATTTGCTGGATATCTCATTCTGTTCACGTGTAGTATCATTTCGTTGTCAGCACATGTGACATAGCTGTGCCACTCTTCTAAAAACACATCAAACTTTATAGTTACATATTTCATGATATCCAACTTTAGATTAAGCATATTTATTAACTGCTAGAAGGATATGTATGCCTCTTTTAGAATTAATTAAAAAAAAACATTGATTAAGTAATTAAACAAGTCAAGTGTTTCGCTATCACCGCGGGTTGTCATTTTATTGACACCCACACAAAAATGGCGCCTGTCGAATTTCCGATCATTTGTGCGTGTATCGTTTTATTTTGGGGAAAGGATAAACGCTCGCTTGCCATGAATCCTATTTATATATATTTGTTATAGAACTAACTAATGATCAGTGGAACTATATAAAATACATAAACAAATATAAAATTTATATATCTCATTATTCTTCGATTATTGAAATGACTTTATCTATTAGCAGTTCTTGTTAACTTCCTTCCCGTGTCGAAGCACCATTTTTTGACGCGGATTATTTACTCCTAAACTACAGCAAGATTTATTTTTATATTTTAAAGTTAGTCCAATGTCACAACAGAAACAACGCTTTGTAATACCACAGTTTGGAATGTCTCGTCGTAATGATCTTTTCTTCAATGAATTCAGAGCATAAGTAAAAAATAAAAGTCCGGTCTGCAATTTCTGCAATAATGACATCGATGAATGAACCTGCATGACATTTCATTTCCTTTTCTAAAGACTTAAATTGCATATTATTAGGTCTTAACAAAGAAAAACATGTTCAATTCAACCAATTAAAAAAAGTCAAAAAATATATACTTACAAGTGCCAAAACAAGGCAAAGACTTCCCTTTGATTAAATCCTTTTTGTTTATGATTCAACACACACTAAGATGTACTTCTTGAAGAATTTTACGTTTTTATCAACTGAGTCATAATTAATTCCCGTAAGGTAACGCACAAATGTACTAAAAATGATAACGTTTTGACTAACAAGTGAGTACTTTTATATATGGACATACCAAGATTTTTCAGTAAGCATGACTGTCCTGAGTTACGTATCTTGCGTTTCTTCATACCAACCAAACAGTGACATGATGGCACATTGTTAGGTTTGTATGCAGGTGAAGATAAAACTCCAAAGTGTACCCCGTTTATTTTGGGGACGCTTGACACTTTGGCAATGCATGCAAATTTACAGGAGTTGAAATTGGCGTAGCATGTTCCAAGGTTTATTTTTGATGAGCTGTCCTGAAGACCGGCACCAATTTGGCATTCGTATCCTGAAAAATATATATTTTTCTAATTTTAATGCTATTATTGACGTTGCATATTTCGTCGCTGTTGTGGTTGCCGTTGTTGTTGTTGTCGCTGTTGTTGGTGTCGCTTCTGTAGTTGTTGTCGCTATTGCAGTTGTCGCTGTTGTGGTTATCGATGTTGTGTTTGTTGTTGTTGTTATTGTCGCTATTGTTGACGCCGTTGTGGTTGTCGCCGTTGTGGTTGTCGCTGTTGTGGTTGTCGCCATTGTGGTTGTCGGCGATGTGGTTGTCCTTGTTGTTATTTTCGCTATTGTTGTCGCCATTGTGGTTGTCGCTGCTGTGGTTGTGGTTTTTGTTGCTGTCACTGTTGGGGTTTTTGCTACTGTAGTTGTTGACGTTGTCGCTTTTTTGTTGTTGTTGTTGTTTGTACTATTACAGCTGTTGTTGTTGTTGTTGTTGTTTATTTATTTTGTGTTGACTTACTTGGTTTCGCCACAAATTTTTTGCTGTCTTTGGTTGGATTGCAGTAAGCTGTATTGTCACCTGGTTTTGCTTCACCAAGACGGTAACAAACATTGTCAATTAAACAAGAGTCTGTCTAAACGAGATAATACTCAGCTCGAAAGGATAATTTCTCTCCAACAAGAAAAGAAAAGTATTGAAATGGATGTTACAAATTGTTACATATTTCAGATACAACAACAGGGAATACCAAATATGTAATGTTCGTCTTTTTCCTATCCTTTTTTTTAACACTTGTTGATTATTTTACTTAAAAAAACAACTTGCAAGTTCTTACAGCATTTTAAACCATCCAAAGAAAACATTAGGTGTATAAATTATATTAAAAAAAATTAAATTTAGAAATGAATCAAGAAACTGTTTCTTACCTTTTTCTCGCATTGTTCTGTCGTGTCATTACAAGTCATGCATTTGGAATCATAGTAAACAAATGTAGAAGTGTTAGTACTGTAATTAATACCGTCATTTGACACTCCAATCTCGTAGCCTCCGATGTTAACCAATGTTGGCTCGGTATTACTGTATGTGCTGGCAAAAGAAGGAACAGTGCAGGCCACTTCACTGAAACTCACAGATGTTCCATTTGTTAGGATAGGATTGCCAACCTTTCTGTATGGAGGTTGTCCTGTTACCTGAATGATGAGGAGACGAGGGAGTATTTGCGTACGTTGAGAATAGAAATTTATGCAGGCGAAACAACTTGATGAATATTAGACTAATCATATGTTTTTTCGTTGTTATTTAACAATGAAAATTGTTTTCTCATCAACAAAGATTTATCTGGGTTTCTTTTGGCTTGATGTGCTTGCTTTGTAAAGAATAGGTTTGTGACATCATGCAAATAAATTGTTTCTATACTGTTTTTATATTGAATTTAAAATTATCATATGATGTCCAATTAGCAGATTCAAATTTGACACATTCTTACCTGGATTTTGTAAAATCGACATTTCAAATTAGAAGAATCGCTAAAACCATCTCCAAATACACCTGCACTGAGACAATTATCTTCTCTGTTATCACAGGCAATAAACTTTTCCTCAACGGATGGCGGTTTTCCTGAACAAAGAATGGTTAATACACGTTAAAATATAACTTTAAGGAACGCAAAGTTGTTCTTCAGTACTTCCAGTTACTTACTGGTGAAATATTAAAAAAATTAATAAAAATGTAACAATTTTTTGACAATTTTGCGAAAATTAGTTTTCGAACATTATTGGGAAACAGGCTATTTGCAAAATTTGCGAATATTAATTTCCGCGAAATTTCCGCGAAATTTTAATGTTATTCTCAAAAACGTTTTCGCGGAAATTAATTCCCTCACAGTAATTAACATTTTGAGGGCGTAAAATAGGGATCGGAAATTTAGGAATCTCAAAATTTTTTAATTAGCCAACGCCTAAAAAAATCTCCAATTAAAATTTCATAGAATCATGATAAAATAATAGAGAAGAGTCGAACTACGCTATTCTACCTTGTACCAGAGAGCAATCGACCGATTCAAAACCTTGGTTACATATACATGTACTGTTTATACATTGTCCTTGATTATTGCAATCATTGGGACATAGATTGTTGCCTATTGCTACTGGTGGTGTCAAAGTTCCATTTGTTCCATTTGTTCCTGTTGGATTGTTCCAATACTTGATGTCTTTTAATGCTTTTTCCTCACATGATGTTGTCATGGAATTTAGCGATGATTTAATAAAATCTAGAGAATCTGTTAACTAAAAATAAACAGATATCAGGTCAGGAGATTCATATATTTTCCATTCGTTTTCTGTTCTATTGTAATCGGGGTTTTGCATGTTGTGTATATTTCGCGGTGAAAATACTAGGTCATGTTTCAAAGTTTTTTTAGCAACAAAAATCACGCTTATTTTATCTGTGTAACTGGTCAGGAGTTGCAGGAAGTATTCAGTTATAGTTATAACGCTATATAATTCAAAAACGATATGGATAAATTAAAAAATTTCTAAATCATTGGAAGCTGGTGGAACTGCTTCTAACATTTGCCGTATTACTTGTGCAATATATAATAAGATACCTTCTTATGTAACATAAATACAACAGAAAAGTTGTATAACAACCTGAATATCAGCAACACATTCTGTTTTAAAAGTATCATCAAAATCATCTCCTAATGTTTTCTTGCATGCTTTGCCAGACGATGATTTACTTATAGCGTCTGCACATAACTTCTTCGCCTCTGCTTCGGTTCTTCCGCTTTTTGTTGGCCATTTTGGTACCACAACTGGATCAGCAGGGGGGTTGTAACTGTAGATTTCTTTGTCATCCACATCAGGGATTACAATCGGTGGTGCTGCCTTTTCTTTATTTGAGCTCTTTTCACAATTGGCAAATGCTTTAGAGATAAAATGTAACAAATTCGCATGATGTTACTATATCATGTTACAGGCTGGGTAAAAGGGAAAGAGGTAAAGGGCTGTCCCGCCAAGGGTACTAAGAGATATATCAACCATGCGTTCGAAGATTAGAATTTTAAATTTCCTTCTGTTGAATATTAAAGTTATAAAGCCACAATAAGTTACTACTTTTTTGGATTTTGCGGAGTTCAGCCGAATTCTGGCTGCGAAATTTTTTTCCTGCTAAGCTTCTGCATTGCAGGTATTCGCGAAATTAATCCTCCTCGAAAATTTTGGAATGTTAGCTTCGAACCAGCCCTTGTTGACAATAGTTGGCACTATTTTTCTTTCCTTTATCCGCAATAACTTGTCTTTTTAAGGAAACAATAAAAAAAAAAACAGTGATGTGAAGCTGGACATATTTAACAAAATATGCCGCCATTGTCAAATCAAAGGTGTGAAAACCTAGGCCATGTCTTTAGAAAACGGTTGACTTAGGCTACACCACACCAACAATACTAGCCATCAACCGCAGGTAAAGGTTCAGGGAGCTGATTATTTGTTGACTTAAAAAGGGTCTTTTCAAAGACGCGTCGCACTTCAAGGATCAATCTAAGTTTTCATTCAAAATATTTTTTATAGAAGCGAGTATATAATCCGATTAAAGACCAACCTACCATTTGAGACAATGGTTTGCGGTTTAGCACCACCAAATGTTGGTCTCACCGCATATCCTTCGGTTGTACATTTCTCCACCTCTCCTCCGTAGTTACATGTGCAATATTTTTCTTCTGCTTTTGCTGATGCAGGTTTTCTGCATGATTTCTTACCGCTTTTTTTAAAGAACAAACTTTCTTCTGATGTCAATCTAAAAATAATTTTTTTTTGTTTTACTTAGCATTTTAATTATATTTTAACTCTAAAATTTTATTGTGGCAGAACTCCACAAGCGACGCCAGAACCTCAAAATATTGTTTACGCTGTATTAGTTCAAAAATATAAACTTTTTTAAACGATTGACAACTGCTTAGACAGTTGACAAAATTGTTGATATGTCGTATGGATTTTGAATACAAAATAGATAATAATTTTCTTCATAGAAGAAACCACCATACTTCCAGCTCGTAAGAAAAGCTGAATTTGGATATCTTTTAGCTTGATAAACCTTTCCATCTTTGCCAGATAGTTCATTTGATACATCACTATCTGGTATACCACATAGACCTTGAGTTGCGTTGTAATATGTCGCCGGTATCTTGATATATACGTTGACATATGAGCCAAGGTGAACCTTTACTGATGCACCCGATGGGAAGTTTATCTGCAAAAGAAAACAAATAAAAACTAGCCATTAGCTTGTAGAAAGTTCGCACATATTTCTCGCATCGCCTATTCACATGAAGTCACGCAATTTACTTGGACGGGGGTTATTGCTATAATTATAGGTGCGATTATAATGAGGCTTGTTGATTACAAAACCCCCAGTTGGTTAATTGGCCCACAGTCGACAGCGACTTTATAATATAGATGAGGCACAAAAGGGCAGTCCCTAAATATCGCGTGCTAACAAAGAAATTTGTGACTGTTTGCACTAGCAAAAAATCCCGTTAAAAATGCTGAAAACCGTCCAACCAACTATAAGTATCTTTGTCGTGCCCACAATAAATTTATCCATAATTAAAATGTCTGTGACGAGACGCAACATGCGACACAATGGTTCAGAGGGTTCAAAACTATAAATTATTCGACAATGTTTTCTTCAGATGCAAAGAGCTTGTTTCTAGTGGTTAGACGATATTGAAGTAACCTGGGTTTTTTTTTGTTTCTTTCGGCTCCTTAGGTTACCAAAATTTCAAATAATTTACACATTAATTCAACCAGAATAACAAATAGTGCTTTTAAATCTTCATGATTACCTCATACTGTGAATTGCTTATTTTGTTGAGTTTAGTTCCGCTATGCTGATTTTGTGACATTGGAAATCGAAATTTAGGTCCACCTTTGCAAACGTCAATGGATACAACATCGTCATTTTCTTGAGCAGCGATCGCACAATTACATGCAATACTTTTCCTGCACATGAATGTTCTGGCATGAACCTGGAACAGAAAACATGTTGGGTTAAAATCCATTTTTTACTACTTCTAGCTGCATGCACGTTATTAGCTAACAAAATTACATAACTTAAGTCTCCTTCTCATATTTAGGAAAAAACAAAAGAATTAAATACCTTACTTTTGGCGGAAAGAAAATTAAAGTTTTTCATTAACATATAATTTTTACCAATAGAGCCGGAAAAATGAATTTTGGCGGAAAATGGCTGATTTCGAAAAGACTTAATTTGAACAGGGATTTAATTTAGCGGATTCTTGTCGTTTAAACCGCCAATTCAAAATTGGAGTTTTTTTACTCGCCAAAATTTCTTCCCTAAATGTAAAAATTAACTAAATTTTGAAATATCTTTAATTCTAAAATTTGTGAACACATTTTAACTTTTTTGAAGAATTAATAATCGCTGGAAAGCACTTCAAAGTCTTTATTAACCCAACAAAATTATAAGCCTGAAATAGCGAAAATATCCTTTAGTTTTGCAGAGTTTAAATTCGCAAAATCAACCTAAATTCGCTAAGATTATTTTCGCGAACATTTCCTCCCATAAGATAACGCTAAAAATTGGTACATTATGTATGAAGTTAAGTTTTCAAAAATAAGATAAATCAACAACAGAGATAATGCGTGACGATCATCACAATCACAGTGAATCCTAAACGTGTTTACCTTAAAGTTGTTCTTGACGCTTTGTACCATCACAAAATCTCCAGGATAGTGGAGATCAAAATATCTCCGATCATTATCAAAAGTGTAAATATGAGGATCACCTGTTGAAGAACATTGTAGTGTTGGTCGATCGTCTACTGTTAACTAAAACATAAAAAAATGCATTATGAACAGCACCTCCCTGCCTGCCCTGCATACATTAGAAGCCCTTAGTTAAAGAACAGAAAATATCAAGCATAAAATAGTTTAAATTTCAAAGATTTAGCTTAAAACTGAAATGTAGCTATAGAGTTGTGGCAGATCTGAAGGGTCTATCCAACACCTGGTGTCTATTAGCTAATTTGACAAAACATTTCATTCTCGATAGCATATTCTGCTCTATTTGGAATGCACTGTTACACTTTTAAACAGGTATTAACCTAAACCTACTTGTATGGCTTTGGTGTCTTCATAACATAACCAATTTGACACACCCCGTGTACCATGTAGAATTCTCCTCAACGTCACGCTTTTTCTTCCATCGACAATAAAATCCTCTTTTGGATAAATCGTAATTGTCTGACGTGATGGATGTTTAGGCCCAAATTTTACGCTGCATCTACTGAGCATGACTTCTAAATTCTGTTGAGCAATTGCCACCTCCACTTCACATAGGTCTGTGTTATTCACACAAATAATTGGTATGGTGGGAGATAAAGTTACCTGAACTGGATCCTGCCCTTCAACTAATGTGATGACTTCGGGATCACTCTGAAACATACGGATGTGTTTACCTTAGAATTTGACTTAGTATCTATATAATTTAGTATGTATGTTTATAAAAAACGCAATTTTACACTACCTTAACACCAATAAAAAACTTTTCACTTTCGTGTAGATTGCTCTTGATGTTCGTGCTATTGCTAAACCACGAACGTACCTTACAATGTAACTGCAATGCAAAAATAATAATAATAATTTAACGTAGTGTTTTGAGTATAAAAATAATAAAATAGAACTGACAAATAAGAAAAATGGCAGAAAGTATTTGTAGCTAATATGGAAACAGAGTATCTTGTCATTATGTGAACACATATGACAAGCTTAGAGATTGTCATTTTTTTTATCCATTGCAAGTTATTAAACTTTCTTGCCATATTATCAACTTAAAAACATGGCGATAACTATTACTTTTGTTCGTTAAAGCTCTCATCCTACCCTGGTTGGTTACATTGAATCATTTAACAAGTCCTATTCCAAACTTTGTCAGCTGTAACTAGTTTCACCTTAATAAAAAGAATGTTTATTTTTACCTCAGTACCCAAACAAAATTGTGAGTGATACACAAGGTTAGAAGTATTGTTGTTTGTTATGATGTCTTTTTTTATTGGATTATCAGAATCGCCATTAAACCATTCCACTTCATAAACTGCTCTAGGATTACCATTGCTAGCTTGGAAACCACATCGAAACTGCATTTTACCATTGACTACATTGACATTGACAGCAGGAGAATTTAAAAGTCTTGGAAAGTTGTCTACAATGAGAAAGATGGGAGCTATAAATAATTAATGTCAAATTTTTAAAAAGGTTTTGCATAGGTTGATTCAGAACGTGTTTACATTGTAAATATATATTTATCATAAGACAGCCCCGATTAAAAAAAAGCATTCGAGCACAGCTTTTGGGTTTCCAATTCTGGCTCAAAGTCACACCATTTAATTCTACGTTATGTGACCACTAAAATGATGTGTTTTTCCCTTTTTTCTGACCTAGGTGTTTCCAAAATTAAAAACTGTTTCCTTCTTGACAAATGTTATCGCATGTAAAGTAGACATATCGACATTTATCAACATAGCATGGAGACATTCTCATATCTACTGATCCTCCGTGACTATAATCCATGACCTTAAGCTTTGCGAGAGACTTTCCATTTATTCTTTGTATTCCAGAATTACTAAGCTCCGCAAGTAGATTTAGCCATGGCTACCAGTACCACATTGTAAAAATGTAGTTAAAGCAACGTCGTTGCCGTAGAGGATAAAGTCTCATATTTGTAGTTAAGAAAGGTTCCATTGTAACAAACGCTGTCGGGATTTGTTTAAAAAATGTACGGAGGAGAGCGCAGCATGCTGAAACAAGTGTGTGGTCACACTAACCGGAATCTTTAAAAAAATATCCTATTGTTTTAAACTCGTTTCCTGACTTTGGCGTATTTAAGTGTAGTGTTCCAGTCCTTTCAAAGACATGACCACGAACCAGCTTATGTGGCATGCAGATACATTGGATCAATACTATACCTGTCTCCAGCGGGTAGTGTAACATATCTGAACTCACCGGGGATGATAATTCAATAGGACAAATAACTCCAAAAATGTTAAATTTTTTGTTACTTTCTTATTTCATTACTTTGGTATCTTAAACTCTTACAACCTTGGTTGCACGTTCTAAAACTTGTTAACTTTCTTTATACTAATACATATTTGTTGTCTTGACTTTACTTTTCACGGCTACTTAACTCGACGCAATATATTTATAGAAAAAGTTTTAAAAGAATTGAAAGTCTAAAAAAAAGCAATTACTGTAGATATCAATTGTGGATTATATTTCATGGAAACGGTCAAAACATTAATCAAAAAATTGAGTCTAATAAGATGAGTAACCATGGTTATAGCCAATCAAAATCGAAGATTAGTCGTGTTATGTTGGAACTTTTAGGTTGACATCGTTGTTTGTTTGTTTTGAAAACAGCGTTTAATGTTAGATCTACAACTAAGTCGTTACATCTAGTGTTAGTCAAAAATTAAAAATGGTAAGATTTTATTTTTGGTTTACACCCTAACTGTTTTTTTATAAAAATATACTCTGTATAAGAATGAAATTACACAAAAAGTTAAGAATATTCTAATATGTTGATCTTGAAAATTTACTGGCATGTTTAATTAATAACGTTTAGCTTCTTTTCTTTTGTCAACTCTTATATCTTATCACTGATGTAAAATATCTTTTTCAGGTTTTACTTGAAATAATTTTTCCCACGTCAGTTAAATGAAGCTGCTTTTAAACAACTTAGGGATGATTTTTGCACCAGTTTTCATTCCCAGATCTTTCCATTTCAACTGTGCTTAGATATATCATCAATTTAACGAAAAAAACTCTTTTAAAAAATCTTTTTTCTTTTAAAAAATGAGTACATGTTTTTAAACATAAATTTCATTTTATTAGTACTAATTACAGGATAACTAGAAATAAAAAATTAGTTTTTATTTGTAATTTTTTTTCATGAAACAGATATTCAACACAGCGTTTGCCAACTTCAACTTGCAATACCAGCTAAGAACCTTCATCAGCGAACTATTTCTGACCCATACAATCAAAGAACTCTATATTCGGGTTTTTCAGTTCAGCGGATGTACTATTTTGTTTTTTTTGAAAAGATGTCGTTTACATTTATATATCTTTTCATAGCGTGAATGTATTTCTGTTCATGTCGGTCAAGCTGGTGTCCAAATTGGAAATGCATGCTGGGAATTATACTGCTTAGAGCATGGTATTCAGCCTGATGGACAGATGCCATCTGATACTACCCTTGGTGGTGGAGATGATTCGTTTAATACGTTCTTTAGTGAAACGGACAGTGGCAAACATGTGCCCAGGGCTGTCTTTGTAGACCTGGAACCAAGTGTAATTGGTAAGAGACGTTAGCAAACGTGTTTTTTGAATTATGTATTAATTGGACAAATCATGAATGGCATTGGCGAGAAGTTTTTGAAAAGAATAAAAACTTTATATCCACACATGGTTTTATCGAGACCACTTTTCAATAATTACAAAAGTTTCTTTCTTGTTTGTTTATCTGTTATCTTTCAGGTCATCTCTATCATTTTATTTTATTTAAAAGAAGCTTATAAGCGCTACTACATAGCTGAAAGGTCATCATCTCTTTTATTTTGAACATTACGCCGCATTCTTTTTTTTCCGATAAAATTAATCTTAATTTTCCACGATGTTTCGATAATCCCTTATTTTGTCACGTTATTCCGATTTAACAAGAACAAAGAAGTATGGGGACGAGGTTGAAAAAAGATTTGTGTTTTTTATTTTTTTATTAATTTACTTCTAAGACATAACCTTTGTATTCACTTCACCATCAAATATTTCTTTAGATGAAGTCCGTATGGGTACATATCGATCATTGTTTCATCCTGAACAACTGATCTCTGGTAAAGAAGATGCAGCAAATAACTACGCACGTGGTCATTACACAATTGGAAAGGAGGCTATCGACCCTGTTTTGGATCGCATTCGCAAGCTCAGCGAAGCATGTACAGGTCTCCAGGGGTTTTTGATTTTCCATTCATTTGGTGGAGGTACTGGATCTGGGTTTTCTTCTCTACTGATGGAAAGGCTCTCTGTTGACTATGGAAAGAAATCAAAGCTTGAGTTTGCAATTTATCCTGCTCCACAAGTAAGTACCGCCGTTGTGGAACCATACAATTCTATCTTAACCACTCACACCACCTTGGAGCATTCAGATTGTGCATTTATGGTAGATAACGAAGCCATCTACGACATTTGCCGCAGAAAACTTGATATCGAGCGACCCACTTACTCCAATTTAAACCGACTTATCAGTCAAATTGTTTCAAGTATCACCGCATCACTTCGTTTTGATGGCTCACTGAATGTAGATTTAACGGAATTCCAAACCAACTTGGTACCATATCCCCGAATTCATTTCCCCATGGCAACATATGCTCCAATCATTTCAGCTGAGAAAGCCCACCACGAGCAGATCACGGTATCAGAGATCGCCAATGCTTGTTTTGAACCACAAAACCAGCTTGTGAAGTGCGATCCTCGACACGGCAAATATATGTCGTGCTGTCTGTTATTCCGTGGCGACGTGGTTCCTAAAGAAGTCAATGTTGCCATCGCCAATATCAAAACAAAACGCACCATTCAATTTGTAGACTGGTGTCCAACTGGCTTTAAAATTGGAATCAACTACCAGCCACCAACTGTTGTTCCTGGAGGAGATTTGGCGAAAGTGTCACGAGCTGTGTGTATGTTGAGCAACACCACTGCTATTGCAGAAGCTTGGGCTCGTTTGGATCATAAATTTGATCTGATGTATGCAAAACGTGCTTTTGTCCACTGGTATGTTGGTGAAGGTATGGAAGAAGGAGAATTTAGTGAAGCTAGAGAAGATATGGCTGCACTTGAGAAGGACTATGAAGAGGTGGGCACAGATAGTGTGGATGAAGATAAGGATGATGATGGTGACGAATATTAAAACTGTAATAAAAATTTACTTTAATTTAATGTGTAAAAAATTCATTTCAAATGAATGTAATGTGCTAAGATAAGACTGTTTCTCTTTGTCAAAATTCTCCCATAATGCAGTTTTCAGGATAATTGACTAAAATTTATATTGACTTTCGCGTTGTTATTTAGCTTAAGTTACTCCGTCTCGTTTTCATGGAATCAGTAGAAACTTTTTAGATTACATATCACTACCATAGCTGTTAAAAGTTATCGGATCAGAAAGAGAATAAAGACAATCAAAGAATAGTTTAATATGACCCATTGTTGGGCGTGTCTGCAGGTGCAGGAGAGGTCAGTTTTATGGGGTAAAGAATATCTGCTATAACGGGGTTTCCTTATAAAGCATGGGACTGAAAGGTAAATTATATTTGGTAGTGAATTTTACCTGAAAAAGTGGAATACTGGTTGGTTGAGAGAGCCACTACCCCCGGGTTACGACATAATTTGCAGTTTGTGCGTTGCAAAGTCACATAGACGGAGGGACTAGTGCTAAAAGGGCCAACGACACAACCAATGATGAACCTACGATTGACGGATAAGGGCTCGAGTACGGGTACAGGGTTAGTGATACATGCAAGACCCTGCCCTCTCGCCTACACAGAATACGGTATAAGACGCGGGCCTATCAAGTTCTATCAAGCGGAAGCTAAGAAAACACTAGGGGCGGGCGTAAGGTAAAACACGTATTGATCAAGATTGCAGTATGGGCCAATACCGCCTAGGACCTGGTCTTGTGATCAAAATTAATCCAACGCAATTCTATGTAGATTGTGAGACAAACAGGAAATAGAACACATAACAAAATGGAGCAACAAAACAGAACTTATTCCTAGCGCCACAGCAAGACAGTATGAGAACTTATGTTGGTTTCACGCAAATTAATTTTCTTCCGTTAAACGCGTGAGTCCTAACTCTAACTCCTTGTTTCGATCTTTTTAGGGAACTTCTTGTTGCTTAAACGACACACCGTTATAACATTTATTGACTTCGCATATTTATGAGATATTACGTACGAAAAATTTAGTTTCTACCCAGAACGTACTAATTTTCAACAATATTTTTTTCTTATATTTCTTTTTTTCTTTTTAATTCACGTTCATTTTCATACGTTCATTTTCTTTGCGCAAAATGCATAACAAACGCCCTTCATTAACTCACCAACTACTGGTGTTAAGATTCTGTAACTTCGCCAAGATTTTTTGACCAGTAACGCATATTTAAACGCCACACTCTAATCTAACGAGTTTATGTAAAAGTATCAAATTCAGATATATACAAAATGTGTATACAAATGCTTTGATTTTAATTACTTTTCCAATGTTTCCAATGTGTTTGGAAAACATTTTGTGGGTTAACTTAAGACTTACAGTCGTGGCAGTACATGGCTAAGATCAGTTTTCATCAAACACAAAAATGTATAATACGATGTCATACAAGCAACACTTACCGCTGACAACAAAACTCCATCCAAAATTCGACGTGACAACGTCTGCTTCTTTTCCACATTCGTGTTTACCTTTCACGAAGCCAGCATCAGCTACAATTGTGTATCTTCTTGCTTCTTCAAATTTGAGTCCTGGTGTATAGATCTCAATTATTCTATTTTGTAGAATTTTAATGTTGTTGCTGTCGATTGTGAAATTATAGGTTACTTTGCCATCATCGCGTAATATTTTGATCAAAGCATTGGATGTTGTTTTGATAATCTGAAAGGTAAAACTATTGTTGCATGTTTTCTTGGATTAGAAATAATTAATCAATTTTTTTTGTCGGTTTCAGATCTTTTCTTGGTTTTTATTAATTTGCTTATTGCATGCCTTAACCAACAACATTTTTTCTTTTTAACATTTGGTTCTACTTCGCAACGTAAAAATCTTTATCATTTTTATAAGATTAGCTATTTACACCATTTGCGCCACTCACTTTCTGTATGTCATATCTCCAGCCATATTTACTGGTTGGTTTGGCTTAGCCAATTAGTTTTTGACTGTACAAATAAAAGATGTAGTTTTGCCCGGGTTCAGCCCTCGACCAGCCCTCGTCAACGTTCGAATACATAAGAGTAGTTTTACGCTGATTATAGATAATAAAGTTTCAATCTACTTACATCTTGATCATACCGAAATGTAAATATTTTAATTGTTGATCGCACGATTTCATTTGGTTTCGGTTGAAGGGATAACTTGTCAATCTTTGGCGTAGAAGCTAAACAAACGTAATGATTTATAACTGTTCTGTTAATATTTAAGTGGGCTACGGAATGCCGTTGGTAATACTCTGAAATTCACAGTTTTTAGAGCATTTCTAGTATATTACTTTTGGTCAAATATAGCAGATCTTTTTTCTGCTTGTTTTAGAAAAGGTAAAATGTAACAGAAATTGGTACATTTTCACTCGTTTATTCATTAATAACTACTTAGACAGTTGTTAGTCTAAAATCATTGGAGATCTCATTTACCTTGCAATCTGATATTTTATAACTATATTAAGTGATCTTACCTCCAACATACAACGTTATGCATCGCCGTTCTGAATTACGTCTAAAAAATAAACAGGCATAAAAAATGAATTTGGTTAACAATAATGTCTAACTGAACTAGCATTAAGCCGTAGGGAAATTCACGGGAATTCACTCATTGCTACACACAGGCACCATCTTTGCCTCGATAGGTATCCCCCGTCCTGGACAAAATCAGATTACTTTTCACTTACTTTGATTGCGCAACAGCTGTGAAGCAAAAGATATTTGCTCCTTTCTGATTTTGCCTTGCTGTCCAAGTGACGTTAATATAATACCACGTTACCCCCTTAGCAAGTGTCGGTAGCCCTGTTGTATTGATCACTTTCTGCACATCTGATTTGATCATTCCAGAAGGGGAACTTGTGGTAAATTCAGTACTAAATAAATAATATACACAGCCTCTATTTTCAGCACTGTTTTATTTTGTTGCCTTACTTACAATTGATAGCAGCAATAGTATCAATAAATAAATTCAAATATGCATCCAGGTTTTTGGGTTATCATACTCTTAGGATGAACGCTAAACTGGTAAATTCAAATGGCTGGTAAGTGCTTAAACCACTAGCTTATGCATTTGGTGCTTTTAAAAATAGAAAAGCTATTGATTTAAAGTTCTATTGGTGACAATAAAGTTAGGTTATGTACGAAGGATATGTGACATGTCAATTTGCTGACTTTTTTTCTTCGTTCAACAAAGTACTTCAGGCAATGAATATATTATTTTTATTGGTATAAACGTTTAATTTGAGCATGAAGATACCTCCAAGATTCGTGTGAAACTTACATGTGGTCATTAGGAGAGCCAGATGTAGCGATAATGCGAGTAATGTATGTCCCATTTACTGGTATATTTTCACACGACGCATCAAGCGGTGATGTTGATGAAAAATATGGCTTGTCGGAGCATTTTCCAGTGCTTTGATAAACATTTATTAAAAATTGCAAAGCAACACTACTTAAAGGTATAGTTGATGTTTTTGATGCATAATCTTCGATTTGGATTGAAATGGGAAATAATCCTTTCTGCTGGTTAGCGTTGTACGTTAAGGTACATTTATCCTAAATATAAATAAGAAATATGGAAAAATAAAGTAAGTTAATTTTGTTTATGAGAACAATAAAAACACACAGCAAGTAGGCTTAAAACAGATAATGGCAGACTTGTTTTTTGATCAGAACGCAAAGCGTTCTTAAGTGGTGGCTTTTTTAACATACATTTTATTAAAACTTTAACAAGCTGGCTAAAGACTTTAGTGTCCAGAAATAAACCTGTGATTATTTCCATGAGTAATCATATTAAGTTAGCGCAACTCTATCCTATTTTAGCATTTACACCAAGAGTTTAAAAATCAACACAAAACTATTTTTCACTTGTTGATACCTCGTCAATTGTTGCTCCAGGTAGGCCATCACATATAGCTCCACATTCTTGTCCACCTTTGGCAAATCGACACTTTACCATGTCATTGTCTGGATCAGATACTGAGAAAAAACAACAACACAAACATCAAAGATTTATCAAATTATTTTGTTTTATCTCCTATCCTATCAAAACCTTATTTTTTTCTTGTTGCTATGAGTGAAACATACCACATTTATTATAAAAAACAGAAAATTTGCCGTAAACTATTGATTCCTTGTCGAAAGGTTATTTTCCATGTTTATTATATACAAATGCGCTACATGTGATTCAGTGAAAAATTCTGCCTTGGAAGATATTTCTACATGTTTGTTGTGATTTCAGGAAGAAATAGAAACTCAATTAAATTAAGCATTAATAATGTTCTTAATTTCAGTTCTTTTAAAATTGTCTTTAGCTATAAGCAACGTGTAGATGGAATATTTTTATTCTTTTCATATAACGAATCAAATTGTAAAACAGGTGTGATAATTTCTGGATAAGAATAAATTAAAACAAGAAGCTAAAATAAGAAAATCATTTTCCATAAAAATACTATCTTCAGTGCATTTAAAATAACGATAAGATCGTTTTAAAAATGTTCGTTTTTATAAGTTAAAATGTAATTAGCTATTAGCAATTTGTACAAAAAATATATACAGATGTGTTAAAAGCGTAATTTAGGTCACCACTCCGTTAAAGTTGTTGGAATATTTACAACAAGCACTATTAACGTTACCTGGAATATGTATAACATGAACGCAACCAAACTGAACATCAACAATAGGTTGAGTACTGCTTATTGGCGAAGAATTAATTCGACCATTATCTGGTCTGCGATTCAAATCAACTTTTGTCCATATTCTCCAATCACCGCCACCACCTTTGTATAACCCGTCTATCCAACAGCAGCCTGTAAAGCTGAAAATCAAATGTATTCAAATACCCTTTTATAATTTATTCCAAAAAAATTTTTCCACTTTTTGTTCATTCTTATTTTCAGTTTTGAAAAATGAGGGACAAGGTGTGAGATGTATATTGCAGAATAAATTCATTTTGCAGCTAGACACACGATTTATTTTTAATTTGGACTTTTTTGTAAGAATTCTTTTTAAGAATCTACGATCTTCATCTATAATCATCAATGCATTTCGAAAGTTTTAAATTTTTTAAAAAGAACGCTGAGGCCCAATCATCAGCAGGCACCTTTTTGTGTGTGTGAAATTCGAATAATCTGGAATGTTCATTCACACAGCAATCTTCTTTAAAGAAATTGTCGCTTTTTATTTGATGTTAACCTTTTCTTCATTTGTTTAAACATTTATAAATGTGATAAAATTCTTTTAAAGAAACAATTTAACCGGAGCCACTCTCGTCCCTAGGCTTTTGCCTTTTTGATAAAAGAGAAGACGTCGCCTTTCATATCAAGAAGCCAAAAAACCCTGGGAACAAGGGTGAACCGATGCTACTATTTAAGAATCATAAGAATTATTCAAAGGCCTAAAATATCAACTATAGCCTTGCTTGTGCATGCCCAATACGAAATATATTTTATACGCACCCAATACGAAATATATTTTATACGTACCCAATACGAAATACTTTTTTATACGCACCCAATACGAAATACTTTTTTATACGTACCCAATACGAAAGACTTTATCCGTCACATTCTTCATGATGTAATTTGATCTTTCACCTGTTATCCAGTCATCTGGCGCACTAAAGTCCACGCATTGGTACTCTGCTTTCATATGGTCTTGCTTTGTAGCTGATTTATATACCAAGTTGCCCTCTCCAGGTAGCATTCTTCTGCTTGCGATGCTTGTTTTGTTGCATTGGGCGTTAGTTCCGTGACTTCGACGCCATGATATTCGATATGTTACCAAAATCTAGACATCATATTTTTTGATTTAAATGGTGATAATGTTATCTTTTGTAGCAAACCTTGTACTCGGTTTTTGGTGCTTTTTTATGCGGTAGAAGTGTTGAGAGGAAAAGTTAAAATGCCATTTTTTCAGATTTTATTATATTTTTCAATTTCCAATACTATTCGCAAATTCTCTCTTTTTTTGCTATCAAATTTGTTTGACATTCTTATTTCTAAATTTATGCAAAACCCATTTGCAAATTGAAAAATATTCTGAAAAACACCCAGAATTAAATAACATGTGGTTTAATAAAATCTGTTTTTCTTGTTGATGTATGTTTTAAACCATGATCACTTTGACCTTGTTGATCCTTGTACACAACACAGATAAAGTTATTTATTTGTGGGAGGGATGGTAATGAATTAGAAAATTGGTTGTTTTTTAAGTCAAAATTTAATTCGTCACTCTAACCTCGTTATAATATGTCCTTGAGAGTAATGAGAATTATATCGAAAAAAACGGATTGGGAAGAACAAAAGAATTGACAAATATACTGATGGACAGAATAATTTACCTCATTTTGTTGAGTGCTTGGTTTCCAAGAAATAATCGCTCCTCGAAAATGTGATGATTGAACCAGAGGTGAAAAAATTGTCAGTATGAAAAGAAACGGAGTTGTATGCATCATTTTCGGTATTTTTCAGCTGCGGTTTGTTTCTAAAACATATCCATTCTAGTTATGCTCACGACATTAAATAATTTTAAAAAAAATTAATATTTAAAACTAGTTGTAAGATCGTATAAAAATCCGCCGGAAATCTTCTGTTACGGGGGTCTGGAATGAAGATGGACGCAGCTACGAACTCACGAAATGCGGGCCTCGTGCAGACGCTTACATCATCCTTTTAATTGGAAGCCAACTGCGAGAACTTAGATAGTCGCTATTATCGCATGCTGGCGACCTCGTGTAATTTCCATTTGTTAAAAACTCCACCAGCTAGTACGAAAGAACTAAACTATTTTGCAGAAGATTGCAAATAAAGTAGCGCACAATCTTTTTTAACAAATAGAGGAAGACTAATAGTAAAGAAACTGTCGCTAGCCCACGAAAAATTTTACTGGAATTTGTCATGCGTCCCGGATATCGCTGCGTCGTGCATTTCTAAGACAAAGTAGCGATTGACTACCATTTCACACAGAATACGATGTTGCTAATATAGTATTAAAAAATAAGGATCTGAAGTCTGAAGGAGATAGGTCTGCAATTGGGGACTTATATATTTGGAAAAATATATTTACCTCATGTCTTTTTGATGCTGTCTCATTGGCTAGAATTGGTCTTAATTTGGTATGAAATCAGTTGTTGCGAGGGAAATGCGGTACCAGTGGAGGTCAATACAAGAATTTTGAAAACTCTCCAAAAATTTGAATCTGTTCATGTACCACAATTAGTTCACGGAAAAAAATTGTTTCAAAATTAAACAAAAAGTTAAAAAAAATACGAAAATACATTTGCTTGAGTGAGAGTTGCAGTGGATTTCGTGACAGAATACCTAAACGAATGCTTACTTAATTTTCGACACAAACACTCAAATGAAAATATTCTCTAATTTTCAAAATAAAATTACTTACTGTCTGTTAAACTTTCTTCACTTGAGTTAAATAAGAAATGGACGACAAGAGAACAGACGAACAGAAATATTGCTTCTTTCGTCTCCTCGTAACATTGTTTACTTTAATCTGATTGGCTAATATTGATGGCGTATTTACTATTGGTGAACAGATAGGTGGAACTCCTCGATGTAGTTTTCATCGAAAACAGGAAGCAATTTAATACGTGACGTAGTTCTGTTGCACATTTTAAAAAAATCTATTCTTTTGAGTGACAGGCGGGAACGATTACCTTGAAACAAGATGTTCACACCAGAAGATGGGGATACTGGATAAAAAGTTTTAAAATAATTGGAATATTTGTTTAGTTTGTCAGCATTTTTTGTGATTTTATAAAACCATGTTATGTCTAAGAAAGAGTCACCGAAATCAATTGCACTTAGATTATTTCATTTGAGTAACACCTTAGAATTTTAGAATATATTACTTTCTTCGATTGAATAACCTTTCTTCCCTCTCCCCAAACCTCATGACCACGCCCTCCTAAAGCTTACAAAGTGAACACGACAGTTTCGAAACAAACAATGCAATATATCAGCTTAAGCTGGATAAACAAATTGTTGTAAGGTGTATACCTCTTCTCGTGTTTTATATAGTTACAAAAGGTGTTTCAACAATAAAGTTTGTTTGCGCAGCCGCACTTGCGTAACAATTAATTGGTGCAAATGCTAAATGGCTAAAGGTAATCATTCAAAATATTACAAAGCTTTTCCGCAATATAGTACTGGTTACCTTGGAAGAAATGCGTTGCTCCGATTTGAATCTCTAGATTCGAACATCTCCTTACCTTAACCTATTCGGTCCGGGATTTCCATGGCTATGAAACTTACTGAGTTTCAATAATTATTTATTAGACACCTGCATGCTAATTTTTTAAGTCCCATGCCTTTCAGAGGATTAGATATTGGCCATTACTCGAAACTACCCCTAAAAATCTATATGCAATCCTTATAATGGGGAAAATTTAATAACTCCTGTTAGAATTATCCTTAGAACTTGAAACTTGCATCACTACTTTGTTTTATTAAGAAGAATCAATTTGCATAATTTGGACAGGTGATTAATCCCATTTCCCGATTTTGTCGGATTTTCGGGCAATTTTTGGCAATTTTTATGCGAAAAATATACGGAAAATATGTTAAATAACTTTTATTTAGCTTTCAGAAACTTCAAACAGAATGCAAAAAATCGCTCTGGAACAAAAGTAATTAAATTTTAAGCAGATAGTGGCATTTTTAACAAATTTCAAGCTTCTGATGACGTCACAGAAAATGTGCTGACACAAGCAAAAATTTATTGCTACCATTTTGTTCCTTTTATGACGTACTATAAGTGTGCCAAGTTCGATTCAATATGAACAACCCTATGAAAAGTTATTGAGGGGGGGGGGGGGGGGGGTATAATTTGTCGATTGGCTGATATGACAGTTTTGTGGTTGATTAATTATGGCGAATCAAAAATATTGCATAATTTAGCAAGTGATAAAAAAATGACAATAAAGGGTTCTTTAAAACCGAACCAAATCATTTTCATAAACAAAAAGCTGCAAAATGCATTTCGAGAAATTCACGGTTGCAGTTTTCCTGCATACTAAGACATCAATTCTTAAATTTCATCTGAGGACACGTTCCAAATCTCCTCTGGGTACTCGCCTTCAGGTTTATCATTTCTTGAACATGTTCAAGTAAGATTGTCTCTAAACCAACCTCGTTTTCATGTTGGTATGTTTATTCCACCTGTGTATTTTGCGGAATGGAAATGGATATTGAAGTAGGCTTATTCCGAAATATTTGACTCAAGCTTCAACATAAGAAATGACACTCGTTTCAGAAGGCATACAAAATATCTCGAATTTGGAGGTAAGACAATATCATGGTGTTACGTTTGTGATTCTCATTAAGAACAGTGTGCATTATGTTTGAAAAAATCTACACCGCTCTTCCTTCTTGACATTCTCGAAACCCAAATATCCCTGTTGTTAGATTAGTCTAGTCAGCTAAATGCATCATTTTTCCTTTTTTATATTTTTGATAAACGAAAGGGAAAATGAGAGCTAGCGAGATTGTTTAAAACCGAGTAGTAGAAAAAACGAGACAGAGGTATCCTTTCTACATGTCGATCCAAAGTAACCAAAAGTTATCTTTCAACTGCACTAAACAAACCCTACATTTCATAACAAAACGCGTATCAATTTTTTATACACTTTTACCTAAGTGGCACGTCAGTAAATTGGTGGTGTGGGTGGTTCCAGGATTTTAGGCTAATTTTCCAGGCAAACAAAACGTACGCGCATTATTATCAGAGCAAAAAAAAAAAAAAAAAGGGTAAACGCTTTCAATAAAATTGCTTTAAGGGCAGAAATTTTCGCAAGGATAAAAAATCGCAAAATTTCGCGAAGTTAATTTTCGCGAATTCTACTTCTGGAAAAAATTTTACAGAAATAACTTTCGCGAATTTTCCAACATCTGCATTTTTAAGAAAAAAATCTTTCGCGAATCACAATGAATTTCATAAAAAAATGGTTCACAATATATATACTAAACCTGTGGAAGATGGGGGATTTTTAATTTTATGATGACACTTCCTCCGTTAACTAGCGTGCCCGCCACACCGTTGAAAAAAACAAGAGAAAGAAAAAGTCAACTTCGGATCAAGATTCTGGAAATGGGAGTGGAGATATTCGTGAAATGTTTTTAAGCGGGAAAAAAGAAAAGAGTCCAGCAAGAAAATTGTGTTGTTATCGAGTAATTCTTGAGGTAAGAAAACAATCAAGCATTACGTAGAAAAAATTCACCAAATTATTGTCTCACTCTTCTCTTCGTTTTTTGTCTTGAAATTTGAAATTTCTGATACGAAGATATTCAAACCCTTTCGTTTTTCGATTTTTAGCTGATTTCCCCACATTGAGTCGGGCTTTGGAGCCATTTCTAGGGTTAGAGGGCTTATTATTTTTTCGTTGTGATTCTATTATTTCTACCCTTGTTCTCGGAGCCCTTGTTTTCGGCTTTTAAAACTTGGAAAAATGGCGAAAATTTCTGCCCTTAAAGTGACCGAAGTGGATTTAGACTATGTAGTTAGAATATCAATCAAAATATCGAAATAATAATTAATTTGAGTTTTTTTCAAGCAAACCATGTCAAAATGTATGTTAAAATAACATGACGATAACTAAGTTATTTAGTAAAAAAAGCTGACGTCAGAGAAAAAATTGCTGTCAGCCATCATGAGACATAATTCTTGATCAACATGCGAAAAACACCAGTTGTATGTAGACTTACAACCAAAAAAAAAAGAAAAATAATAGGAAGAAGGATTTTTTTTAAATTTGTTTTTAAGATACAGTGCTGATTGTTGGTTGGGTCATCTAACATACCTAGATTTCGATAACAAAAAAAAAAGTTTTATGTTTGCTTTGGAATATAATACTGAATATACTTTCACAGGTACATTTTTCAATAAAAAAGTCTCTTCAAACGAACGAACGAACGAACTAACGAACGAACTATATATATCAAAAATTGGAATTTTTATATTCTTTAAATTTTTAAAAAAAGTCAATAATCAATAAATTTAACAGGGAAAACTATTTCAGTTTAAGAATGCACAATTGAATTTACACTTTGACAAGATGACGCATCCTCGTCGAATTCGCTTTTCAATGCACTTCAACTTAAAGCTAACCAATCAAATTTCCTCATTACAAGACATGAAAAAATACCTCAAAACGGCTTATATGCGAATCCCTGAAATATTTCGAGGATGAATTACATCATTACGCACACGTAATCACCTCACAACGATTACTAACCGATCTACGCATATACGCCTACAAATTGCAAATTAATAAATACATAAAAAAAAATTAATAGTAAATTATATATTAACTATGGTATACTACTTCGTAAAAAATAAAAAATGACAATAAAAAAATCATTTTAAATTATTTTTATTTTATTTTAAATTTAGAACTACAGACAGTTTGTTCCTACTTTATATTCGTGTTCGAAATAAACGAGTCAAACAAACATGTTGTTGTTAATGCTTTTAAAAATTTATGCTTTGAAGGCTATCTGATTCACAGAGATTTCCATGTTTGATTTAATGCCAGTTATTCGTGATCACGTTTTAAACTCAAATTTTATACTCAATAAAAAATATGCAATATATTATTGAAATTTTTAAAATTTAGAAAAATTAAATTTTCTCTATATAAATAATATTAAATGTTCAAAATGGTAGCCGCATCACTACTTCGTGCGACAGATATAGTGTAATATAGTGTAATCTAAGGACCGGTGGACCTGTGGAATATTGCACTAACCAACAACTACTACATAAAGAAATGGCTAAATATTTAAACATGGTTTATATCACCAACGAGGCTTCATCGTTTTAAGAATGCAATTTAATTCTTCGAAGCTGTATGTAGGAGAGGATTAAAAAAACAACCGCTATACTACCCAGTGCTATCTCATTAATCCATAAATTATCAACATTCATCCCCTGCTGATTTAAATACGAGTTTCCAGTTTGTCTAAACAGAAAGAAATAGAAAATTATGAAATGTGTCACCAAGTTAATCTTTGTGTACAGATAGATATAAATTTCACAACATTTCGTGTCAACATGTTGATTCCCTTCTAATGGCCGGAGAAACATCTTGTTTAATGTATATTTCGTTCTCAAGAACACACAAAAAAAACTCTGGTGGTATTAAACACCCGTATTATAAATGTCTTAAAATGATCATTGCAATGTAAATGTTTGGTAGTTTCGGCAAGTTTGCTTTGGAAATTCAAATTATGTTCTACGCAGTTGGAAATGAATCAAAAAGAAAACAGTTCTTCCTATTCAAAAAACGAAAAAAAAAATTATGCAAAAAAAAAAACAGAATCTTGTTTACTATACTTTTAATTCATAATTTCAATTTTAAAGCTTGCGAGAATTAGTTTGCAATAACGTAGAGTCGCAACATGAATTATGATTACGTCTGATTTAAATAAAATCAAAAGTTTAAAGAAGGTATGTGTGACCAATATCAAAAGAAACCTACGTGTTATTCCCATGGAAAGCCATATCATGAAGTTCATTGATGAGTAAACTCTAAAAAAAAAAAGGTTTCGAAAGCACATTTAGAATCTCTCATATACCTACATTATTTTTTTCATACGCAAGTGTTAAAAGCAAAGATATTGGCTAATATCACAAAGAAAAACGTGAAAAAAAATATAAAAACTTCGCGAAGTTAATTTAGCGAAATCATTTCTAGTAATTCCGCAAAAATATATTGTCGTAAATTGAATCGCCCAGAATTGTTCGCGCAGACAAACCAATAGTACCGAATACGGATAAAATTCTCAAAATTCGCGAAAATTAATCAACTTAAGGTAATAGAGGTGTACAGGAAGGAGATTTAACAAAATGAAAAGAAAATTGTTTTTTCTAAATATTTATCACTGAAACCTAATTATAGGATCCCTAATTGCCAACCTTTGTCGTATTGACAAGGGGATCATCTTAATAATCAGGGACACAAGCATAAGAAAAGTAAAACCACATATGCATTTACATCGAATATGCCAAGAAATAAAACGTAGACAGCTGAAAAGAACTTACCGAAAATCCGTATTTAAATATGCTTAAATATTTTATCCATCTTAACCAGGCTGCTAATTCTTTTAAATTCACTAAAAATCCGCTAAATATCTAAAAAAGAAGAAGCAACAATTAACAACAACAACAACAACAACAACAACAACAACAACAACAACAACAACAACAACAACAACAACAACAACAAACAAACAACATCAAAATTTGGACACGTAGTTGGGTTTGTATAGAAAGCCATAGTACTCTCGATTCATGACCACTAATAGTGAATAACATACCATCATAAACACGAACATGAGCGAGACAGCCATATTTGCCAGTGCTACAATATCAATACTACTGCTGACGAAAATACAGAGAGTAGCAGAAGATAAACTCAATAAGATCAGAGTAAGTGCAAAGATAAAAAATTTGCCCACTTCCTTTTGTAAGCCTAAAAACAACAAATAAACAAATAAACAACGACACCAGCATAATTACAACAGCACTATACTTTCTATTACAATATTGTGCAAAATCCGCATAAAATACATTTTCGAACATTACTGGTCAAGAGTAGTCTGTAATACGAAATTTAAAAGGAACCGTACCGATCATGAAATAAGAGATGGCAGCGAAGACCATTATTGGCAAGATTCTCATGGGTAGGATATCGCAAACAACTTTCGCGAAAAAGTAAGACGAAACACGATAATAACCATTTGAGCATTCGTGTCTATAAAAAAAACAATTTTGAGAAAGACATTACAAATCGACCTTATAAATCATGTCTACAACACAAGTGGCAAATAGCTTAATAATATCAGTATTCTGTCTGTGGGCAATAAAAAAGTTGTGCTACGGACACACGAAATAATCTTTTCTTCGATGCATAATTTCCGTTGAATTTTAAGGACAAGCATATTCCCGTGGATTTTTTTAATGGGTAACCACTAGTTTCTATATTATAAAAAGCCGTATTCTTTCTCCATGTCCACAAGAAAGATGTCATGCTACAGACGTACAAAATGGCCAACAACTAGTTTCCATAAAAATAACTATATTTTGTGTGCTCAAAATGGTAGCAGTATCACCATTTAGTGCAAAGAATTCACGACATAGCGATGCTGGAATTTTTACAACGGGCTAACTCACGTATTTCTACGGACTAACGACTAGTCCCTACCATAATAGCTGTGTTTTTCTGCATGTTCAAAACAGTCCCCCCGCAGCTTTATTTCGAATCACTGTCTAAACACTTTATAACTTGACATTAAAAGGTAGACAAAATGTATGCGCAAATATGTACGGCAGGCGAAATTCTGAGTACAGAGAAACTCGTGAATCTTTCCGACTAGTCTATATTGTAATACTCGCTATCTATCTGTAGACCAAAATGGCAGCTGTGAATATTTTGTGGTTTTTTTCACGGAAACGACCAGATTAGTAAATTACATAAAATATTCAAAACAAATAAACAAATAAAAAAATACCTAAATATTCGTCGTTCTTTTATAAACAACGAGACAGCACTCATGTTTCCAAAAACCATGTTTGTTGTCATAAAAAAGAAAACACCCACTCTAGAAATAAAAAAAATATTCAAAACTATATGGCTACATTCTGTGCACAACACTACAAGACCACATTCCTTGTATGTTACATGGCTACATTTTGTGTACAACAATTCATGGCTGGTGTAACTACTTTTTGTACCTGTTCATAAGTCCGTTTGGGCCATTATTAACATTCCAATAAATCCCTCCGATGATGAGAGCCATTAAGATGTTAATAGCTATCTAATAAGTAAAAAAAAATACCGTCATTATAATAGCCACTAATGACGTCAATGCCGTCGTAGCTGTTAGTGTCGTGATTGTCGTAGATAGTAATATCGTAATATCGTTTTTGTGAGAGTTGTTGATGGAGTCAAAATTACATCGAAACTGACTGCGCTGTAATTGTTTTCGTTATTGTTATTATTAAAAAAGTCGTGCTTGTGGCCGAAGTCGTTAAAACACTAACTTTGTTGTTTATAATTGTTGAAAAAAAAATCGTTAGCTATATTACCTTCGGTTGCAACTATCAGATGTTATACTACAAGAACTTAAACCGGAAATATACCGGAAAAATGGTTCGTAAACTTTATCTTTTGTACAGAGCTTAACTAACTCTTCAGTAATTCTAAATCACAAAACATTGAGAAGATAAGGGGTGAGGAAAATTAACCTACTTGACTGCCGAGACTTCGTGCATCTCTCAATATATTCATTAACGTTCTTCGACATACTATGCCGGTCTAAACATATTAGTCAAATTATATATCATATTAGCTTGCAAAGCTCGCCCCCTTTTCTGAAGCACTCCACTTTCAACATCAACCTATTTTTTAGTTTTTTGTAGTTTACTTGTTTTATCTATATACATTATTACGATGATACATATAGCTACATACGTAGTATACGTGTAACTTTGTATTCACATGGAATAAAGAGCTATGGTGTATGTAGCTAGCTACACGTCACTATGGTATATATAGCTAATGGTAACGTACAGCTATATGCACCTTGGTACATATAACTATACCTTACCATGGTGCATATAGCTATACGTTACCGTGGTATATATATTTATACGTAGATAGTGTGCATAGTTTACATGGCTAGCCTCACAAATATCAAGGGATATACGCTATCTATTATTTCCAGGAGGGGCCATGGCTTGGATGGGGAGTCCTGGAGTTTTTAATGCTCATTTTGAGCTATGCAGACCTTATTGGGGTTCATGCTCTACCAGATAATTCTCTGCAACATCCAACGGCTCACACAGTGTGCCATCTCCACTATTTCCTTTTCGTGGCAGAGGTTAACCCATGGTCATGGTAATATTCACTCGCCATATTAAATTCCCGCCAAGAGAAAACAAACGCCGGTCTCATGCACGAAGTTCAGGAGTTATAACTACCGAGCTACGTCGCCATGGTTTATATATAAAGATAAATGCCACATTGCATACATAATACGCGAGTAGTAAATGTTTTTTAACCAAACCAATAAAAAAACTAGCTAATAAAAGTCAAAACAATTGCCACGTACTATTTTCTAAACTGGCATTTTGTTTACAAAAATTGTGTCACATGTCACGCCCTTTAGCATGCTTGTCAACACTTGCTGACACACTGCTTCTATTATCATGAAGCTGCTTTCTTACAACCACAGCTCCCAGTTTGGATATGTGGGTGTTCAGATTGTTTCTTAAAATTTTTTTACTTGTAAAAAGATGTCTGCAAAAATATGGAAGTTAAAACTCATCTTAACTTGCAATGCTATCAAAATGCGAATACCTAGATACTAAACACTCAGAGCTGCGAAAAACGCTTTATTGAAAGACATTCATTACGTACCTGAGAAAAGAAAGACCTAGCGTATTTTCCCTTCACGTTGTTATGCACGATGTTGTCGTTTCTCTCCAGCACTTCAATTTTCGGTTGAATTTCAAGCATGGCATCTTTGTAGTATTTAGAACGTAAGTAGTGCTGAGATAACGGGATATTCTTATCTTCTGCCTTCTCTTCTTCTCCCTTCTTATCCAGAACAGCTGCATCACTTAGCGAATTTTCAACTGAAAAAAATTATTTTAAATTAAAATCTAAATAATTTCGTACAAAAATAATATAGCATGCAATTTTAGAAATAGTCACGACGAACAAGCTGGCAGATTTTGTTTCGTATTTTTTTGATAGTTTCATAACCACATTCTGTCCAAACATTACATGACCATATTCTGTGTAAAACGTGATATGATCACATTCTGTGTACAACGTGATATGACCACATTCTGTGTACAACGTGACATGACTACATTCTGTGTACAACGTGACATGACTACATTCTGTGTACAACGTTACACGACTACATTCTGTGTACAACGTTACATGACTACATTCTGTGTACAATGTCACATGGCTACATTTATTTAGGGTTGCTAACAAAACGACCAATCCACGGCATCTAGGAAATTCATTTAAGAGAAAATATACGACGCAATAACGAAAGACTCTTCAGTTCCCTTATATCTTAAACGTTTTTATCATATAAAAACGTTTTAATTTTATTATAAATTTGCCAAAAAAGTAGCGCGTCTTAAATATGTGTCGGATAAAATAAAAGGCAAAACATGTTAATGTTTTACTAATATTCCCTTTGTTGTGTTGTTATGTTAAACTCATTTCCACAACACACAACATTAGTACTTTAAGAAAAAAACATCTGCATTCTGGAAAAACATGCGAATGTTAGAGATACAACTCTGCGTAGAATACAAGAAGCCATGATTTAACGAGAAGCTGAAGAAGTGTTTATTGAACATCTAAAATTGTCAGTTCATGTGTGAATACGTTATGATAACATTTCCCTTCTGTAGCTATTGTTAAGAAGTACATCACCGTCACTGGAACTCATCAAAACTTTTAATATTTTATAACACACACTGCACGTTGTGTTGTCAATTGACATCTCTGCAAACTTAAGTGTGTAGCAGGAAAGAGAGATAAATATTTTCTTCTCAGTGATTTGCATTACAATTGATAGAAATACAGAGCCAACCATTACTTCACATTACTTTATATAAAAAAGATCTCTTTCCTTCTTCTTACCATCTTATACACGCTAAATTTCATGATGATGCATCTGACAGATATATTTGCAACTGTTATGTTATTATTTTTATTTGTATGTTCTCGTTGCATCAGGATGACTGGTAGCTCATTCTTATTGATGACTATGTCAGCAAAAAGATATCTTAAATAAAAATCTTATTCAACGTCAGTGTTTTATCTGGAGATGGGCGGTAAAAAGAGTTTGAAACCATCGTTAGAAACCATAAACTTCGTTAGAATTAGTTTGTACTCGTTTTAACACGAGGTTCGTTATGACGAACTCGTTTGAAACCACAAACTTCTCCAGGACGAGTTTATACTCGTTTGTACACGATTTTATTAAACATCTCAAACAGTGTGTATTTTACCGAACAGTAACGCGGTTAATTTTTTTTGACAAACAGTTTTCACTCCATTATATCTACTCAAAAGTAAGTAAATTACACACTTTTTTTGCTATAAAACACTGAGCTAAAAATATCTACTTCTTTTTTTATCTGATGTAGTAAATAATTCATGAGAGAATTTTGTTTGTAGAGTTTAGACAACTCATTTAAACAACAAAGAACACATGAAGTCTATCTCCATAATTCCAGACACCCTCCTGTGTTAGAAGGGTGATAAAAATATATAGTAGTTCTTAAAAAGAAAAAAAAACAAATTCACAAAATAAAATTATGAATAAAATATGAATATGATTTTAAAGATCCAGAAAATTTTAACTTGAATTGTCATTTATATTTCCAGTCAAAGGGAAATCTTTTAAAGCGTTCAGAAAAGAGAAGTGGCTGATATTACCGATAATTTGTTGTGGCAAGTGTGGCGAGTGTTGGGCTTGTGCGTTAGTTGTTGGTAAAAACAACTGTGGAGTGTGGTGTGTGTTTGACTTGTGCGTTAATTGTTGGTAAAAACAACTGTGGAGTGTGGTGAGTGTTGGACTTGTGCGTTAATTGTTGGTAAAAACAACTGTGGAGTGTAGTGAGTGTTGGACTTGTGCGTTAATTGTTGGTAAAAACAACTTTGGAGTGTGGTGAGTGTTGGACTTGTGCGTTAATTGTTGGTAAAAACAACTGTGGAGTGTAGTGAGTGTTGGACTTGTGCGTTAATTGTTGGTAAAAACAACTTTGGAGTGTGGTGAGTGTTGGAATTGTGCGTTAATTGTTGCTAAAAACAACTGTGGAGTGTGGTGAGTGTTGGACTTGTGCGTTAATTGTTGGTAAAAACAACTGTGGAGTGTGGTGAGTGTTGGACTTGTGCGTTAATTGTTGGTAAAAACAACTGTGGAGTGTGGAGAGTGTTGGACTTGTGCGTTAATTGTTGGTAAAAACAACTGTGCTCTAAAGTTTTCAATTCTTCTTACTTTAGGTGTATGTTTGTTTCATGAATTTTTTGCTTCGTTTGTATGATAACTTGTCAGGTATCTTCATTGTTGGTTTGTGTACGTAAGAAAAGTGAAGGTGCAAAAATTATGCCTGATTTTAAGTTTGGTTCTGTAACCATAGCAACAATTTACAGGCAAGTTAAGCAAAACTGAGATCGCTAAAGTGATAATTAAAAAGAATGTATTCTTTATTTTATCTTAAACTGAAAAAAAAAAAAAAAAAGCAGAAGATTAAATGATAGGATGTTAACATTATTTTGTTTTTATAATTTCGTTATTTTGTGTGTTATATGAAAGTTTGGAAGATAGTTATTTTATATCCATTTTGTTTTTCATTCTAATTCTTTATTAATTTTAAGAAATATTACAAGTCACTTATTGCATGTTACACAGCTTTGTGTATAAGCAACCTTGAAGGAAGGCTAAGGTTTAAATTTGAAAATCCCTATATTTATCTTTTATTATTTAAGCCTATTTATACTTTTAAATATGGATTTCACTACTTCAAATAACATTTGAACGGCATAAGCCATGTTGACGAATAAAATACATTATAAAAGAAACTGATCGTTGGAGATAAAAAATTGCCGACGTCTGTAATTTTACTATGAATCATTTTTCTGCCGATGAACTTTTCGATTATTATTATCATTTTCAGCCATTTTGCGCCGAAACTTCACACTTATTAGAATGTTATTGGAAGCACGTTAAAACATACTGTATTAAATCAATACTTTTTCTTTAAGAACAGACCTGAAATGTACATTTTGACAATATTTTAAAAATTCCTGACAATTATTGACATTTGTGACAGTGTGGACAGACTATCATATACACATTATATGTAATAAAAAACCCCACTCGTTTTTTAGGCATGTGATAGAGATGTTAATTATACTATGGACACTCCTGTTTGCAATCAAAGGTAAAATCATTGATCCATATCGCACAACAAAAACACAAACTTAGATAATATTAGATAATATGAGTATCAAAACAATCAGCATTATTTTCAATCAACTCAAAACTTTCTAAATCAATGCGGAAGAGTTCTTTTTTTATAACCAAAATATTTGAGTTATGCAGAAGAGCTTTCATCCATCTGTGCTTATTAAAAGAAAAATTTATCTAAAATGAAATTAAAATACTTGCATAAATTTTCCCAGCATAACCTGCAGAAAATTAAGAAAAGTTTTTCTCCCGCTATTTAATCCTTAGAATACGCAACAGTATTTGTAAAGACCCTTTCCTGGTCAACAAATAATTAGCAGATGGCTTAGAAAAAGACCTACGTGGTTCATGTTTAATACTGTTGAGTAGCCTGATTCATTCTCTTCCAAAACACAGGGAGCACTTCTAATAACGGCCTACTTTTCAGGAGGTATAGTTTAAGTGTGAAGCTATTTTTGCTAGATTATCGACTGTTAACGGTTAACACGTAAAAGTGGTGTAACCTGTACACAAGTTAATTAACTCAGATAAATGTTTAATAACAGGTAGCCAATCTGCATCTCCATCAAAACCATTATGCTTGGAAGAAAACCGCATAGCGTGGCGTGGTTATCAACCCTACATCATGAACATCAGCAATGTCAACAACACTGGTGTTGTATCCAACTTGTTCAAAATAGCACTGCGAAGTTGTTGTCGAGGGGAGCTAAACCTTATTTATCAATTAGAATATAGTGGACAAAATGAAGCAGCTGGTATCGCTATGAATGACACAATTGACTTTATCATGCCAGTACAAATGAATACAAAGAGTAAGAAATATCTGACGAAACCATTCGTGTCTGCAGGTGAGATCTTGGTAATTAATTATTTAAAATTTTTATCCTTCCAAATGAAGTCTATTTGATTTGCACTATCAAAAAGCTTGAAATCAAAACTGGTGAATTTTGCATACAAACAAATTCTGCTGTGATTGTCAGATTTGTTAAAAAAACACTGAACCAAAGAAATTAACTAAAAATAACTGTAATAAATGCAGCTCTATCGAAGAGGGGTGCACCTTATATTATAGAGATTATAAAAAACAGGAGGTATTAGAAAATGAACTTAGGACAGGAAAAAAACCAAAGATGATACGCTTTTCAATATAAAAACAATAGTACGTCATTCAATATCTTTATCATATGGTTATGGTTTGAATTAATTTAATTTTTTACTATAAAGGGTTGCGTTTACTTTCTAAAACTATTTCAAAATAATCATTGTCTTCTAATAGACCACTTCTAATCATGAACATTGAATTTCTAAATATGCGCAATAAATGCTGCAGTGTTCACTAGAGGAAATAGTTATTATATTTTTAAGGATACCAGAACTTTATAGCTTTTTTATCACCTTTTGTTTTATGCATCATAGTTGATAGTCCTGGATTTGCATTTTACGTGTTACCAAACCCATCTGCTGGAGAAGCTATTGTGCAAGCCATTTCATCAACGTGGCCCCTGATAACGTTAATGTTTTTGTTGGTAGCAATCTCTGGAACAATTTTTTGTCTCATAGTAAGTTCATAAAGTATGTGAGCAAAATGCAGGTTTCTTCACCTAAACTGTTGTTCGTTCTGTATGTATTTACTTCTGCAAGTGACTTCATTTACAAAACTTTTGCAAACTTCATATCCTTTTCCCACGTTTATTTCATGCAAAATTTTTTAAAAAAAACCTCTCACGAAAATTTTTTACGCCAAATTAAAAAGAAAGAAAAAATTGCATCGCGAAAGTTTATGCACTTTTTTTAATTTCAAGACCTTGCTAAAGTTTCTTCCTCCGAGAGTTGATGCTCTTAAAGCAACAACAGTGGCTGTAATTGTATGGTTTCCCTGCCTGTACAATCTCTTGGTGTTCAAAAAGTAATTGTTGTCTCTTTAGGTTTGTTGTGCTCTGCCACATTACAATTGTACAATTGTTGCTGAACAAAATTTATGTTATTGGAAAAAAAACACTTTAATTTACCCTCTAAATGGTAATGGAAACAATGAAAATTAAATAACTAAACAAAATACCATTAAATAATCATCTGTATTTTTAGGAGGCTATCATACTTGGTACATCCTTTCCCAGAAAAATTGTTCACGGCTTCTGGTGGGCGTTTGTTTCCATGACTACTGTGGGGTAACCTGTTGTATACATTTTAACTTTAAGAAAAAAGTAGCAGATTTAAACATTCAAGCTGTTAAATTACATATTTAAAAAAGTAATCTCGGGTAACACACCATTTTGGTAACAACAGGATTCCTAATGCAAATGTTTTTGTGTGAAATCACTTTGGAGAATTATAACTTGGGACGAAAGATATAATTAAACGGAAGGATTTTTATTTAGATATGGTGACATATGTCCAAAAACAAAAGCAGGCAAGTTATTTAGTATCGTATGGGTGTTAACCGGTGTCGCATGCTGTGCGCTGTTCACATCATTCATAACTTCGATATTGACATCTGCGGTTTTACATGAAACTGTCACTGTGAGCGGTTTGGAGGTAAATACTAAAAAAAACTTTTCTCTTTATAAATATAAATGAATTCACAATTTTTGTCTCATAACTTTTTTTTTTGCTTCGCTCAAGAGAGGTGTTGTTTCATTGAATATCAAATCTAGTTGTTTTACTCCATCAACAAATAATTTCTCTCCATAAACAAACAAGTTGAGTCAAGAGGTTTTTTTTTTTTTACACAAATCTCATTTAGATTGCTGTGATACAAGGTAGTGAAGAACATAAGTACACATTGAAAAAAAATGGAATCCCCACAGGTGAGAAATGAGTGAATAAGATATGTTATCTACAATATGTATACTACAATGCATAAGCATATTTGTGTGTTAAATTTATATTTCATTTTATCTACATCCATTACTAAGCCTGTACTTCCATTGCAATGGTAAACAAACAAAAGCGTTTATTTAAAAAAAAATTGAAAAAACTAAAAAAGAATACTTAATACCCCCAGAAATATTACAAGTTGCAGACATTCTATTAACTAACTTTATGCTTGAGTAGGATTTGGGGTAAAGAACCTTTGTAGGCTTAAAAATGCTAATTCATTCATTTCTAATGTCCATTGGTTGTTGTTTTTTAACATTTCTCTTGCTACACAAACTCATTAAGCCAGATTTACACTTTTAATTGTAACGTAACGTATTATTTTGGTTTCAATGATTGGTTCAAAAGATAACTATTCTATTTATTCTTTTGTTTGTTTAATTTTTAATATGTGTACCACGAGAAAAAGGTGCATTAAATCTAACTTTTTCACATATCTAATGTATCAAACAAAAGATCAAGTTGTCCAATCATACCAACTTAATTCGGTACTATACGCTTATCATTTTTTCAATACACATCCGGCTAAAAATTTTACGTTTGTGTTAATCATGTTTGAGACATTATTCGTGCCAATGAAAACAGCCTATAGAAGCCTGTAGCCAAAGAGGATTAAGACAGTTTAACTTTAAATATAATTTTTAGCATTTCACACAATAGACGAGATCATCAAAGCATTAGCTGATCAACGTGTTCAAGGTGCTTTGATCGATAGCTATGTTGCTGCAGGGTATCAAGAAGAGTTAAGCAAGTATCATCTGGATGGTATAATTGAATATGTCAGTAGTAATGGCATCGTTTTCACAAACAAGGGATTGAAATATGCTTCCTGCGTAAGAGATTACTTTCTCTCAAGACAAGCACAAGTATTCGAAATGATTGCAGAAAATGTTGAACCAATCAAAGTGAGTTAATAGGGAATTGTTTAAAAAGGAACATGTTGCTATAGAAACAGATTAAAACTGTTCATAACGAAATAGAAAACAGCACTAGGAACTATACCATTTTTTTTACTAATCATGAACGTGGGTATATTTTTTTTGGTTCGTAAGAGACTAGCATTTAGACTGTGGATTTTTTGTTATAGATGTCGATGATGAACTCTGCTGTTCAAAAGTCACAAAACTTAGTTGATCCAACACAGAGTTCCTTTCTAATCTCAATCTTTGCCATGGCAATTGCATTAGTTATAATTTTCATTATTGGAGTAATGTGGGATAAAAGAGAAATTTGGAGAAAGAAAGAAGATGAAGGATTAAGCGCAGGTGTGAAATGGTTACAAATCTTCTAGGTTCTAATTCGTGAAAATAAATCCTCGCAAATTTTTATTGGTTGATTCACTTTTTTATTTTCGCTGAAAAAAACCTACTTGAATGAAGGTGAAAGTTTATGTGGAGCTTATGTAAATACAATTAATTTCTTTTCAATTTTACATTCTAATTTAATTCCTAAGTTATTAAAAAAGTCTATTCGTAAAAATAAATTGCTGCTTAAGAAAATTTCTGACATTAAAGTAATAGAAAATATTTTAGGCAAAAATAAAAGAAAATTTGCAACTTTGTCCTGTTAAAATTGTGCATTAAATTTTCTCCATAAGTATGATTGTCGAAATATAAACACTGCTGCAGGAAAACATGAAAGTCAAATAGGAAAATACAATCTGGTCTAATTTTTTTTCGACAGTTACTGCATAAAGCACTAATAATGCGACTTAGCAAAAAATTTGTCCTTCCACATATTTTTTCTGACAAACTTAAGTCTGCCAAAAAAAGGTCACTGCTTTTTCCTAAAATGAAATCATTTAGAAAATTAAAAATAAACTTTATTAAAAAACAAAAACAGGTGTGTGTAAATAATAATAAGAATCTCTTGTAATTTGGATTTTCAATTTGGGAAATTTTTTTAATTAATAAAAGTAGCTACAGGTGTAAAAAACATGTGAAAATAGGAAACACACAATGTTGATTCATGAAAACTGAATGAATTAAAAGGGTTTTATTATTGATAATTCCACGTTAGCACTACATTAAAGGATCTTCAACTGAAGATCAGCAAGAACCAACAAATCAGTGGCTGGAAATAATTTTTTAATTCACTACATACCAAGTTTAAAAATGTTATATATCATGATAACTTTAGTGTTACTTCCTTATTAGAACCATTACTAGACCAAGGTCTAACATTAACAGAATGGCGACAAAGATACAAATCCAACCTCCGCGAATTGCTGCAATCAATACAAGCTGACACGGAGAATATTAGAATGAAATGTGAATCAATAACAGATAAAATTTCGTTGCAAAACAATGGACTGGTGACGTTAAAAAAAGATATGATGGTCACTCTAACACAAAAATAAATTTTAATTACTTTTATATTCGTAGAAGAGGTTTATAAGTCTATTCTATTTAACAGGAATTTCTAAGTTGAGTTCTGACTTAGTCAAAAAATGTTGACTTAAATGTCTTTCTTTGCACTTCATTATAAAAACATTATGGATAACGAACATTCCTAAACTGTAATTGTAATGATATTGGTAGTATAGCAAGATAATTATGTATTCTTTTTTGTTACACAAATATTTAACACCTTATACATAAATTGTATATATAATATTGTTTATAGATAATATCAATTTTGAGGCATTTAAAAATTTACTTCCCTTTTCAACTTTGCTTTTGAAATACTGTCAATTTTGTATGTATAAGTGGGGACAATGGAAGTAACTAAATACTTATTATAACAAGCATGGCTACGAAATCGCTAAATAACAGCGAACAAGTTTATTGTTAAAATTGTTTAGTGAAAAAAAAACCTAAAAACAAGAAAAAAATAGTCTATCATGAAATACATGACAAGAGAGAAAGTTGTACTTTAAAAAGCCAATTGGTTATATCAAATAAGATAATAATAAAGACACACAGCAAATACATTTTCAGTGTTTAAGAAATGTTTGAGAATAATAAATTAATCGAGGTAATATTGGTCACTGATTTTGCTGTCCTGTTTTGAAATGATGAACAATAAATTTCGCATAAATTTCACTTTAACCAAACAATTAAGAATACAGTGAGGAATCCATTTAAACATTAAATTATTTGTAATCTACCATAACTAAAAACAGTCAGTTAGATTTCGCTCGAGTTATCAGGGTGAACAAGGCTTTGGAACATTCTGATGACATTACATTGGCATTATACTTAAAATATGCAAAACAAACAAATATACAATGTAAACAGTACCTTGTTTTTTTCGCTCATCAAGATAAAGCACATCCATAAAAAAATCAGCAGGATTGTTATATGTCTCACATTGGTAACCTGAAAATATAATTAAGTAACACATCAACGCATACTATAATACCATTAACTTGAAGGTACTCTCCAGAATTGCCATTAATTAACCAAGCATTAATCGATGACACCACGAAGAACGTGCTGACTGTTGTTTATATCCCTGTCAAAGGTTTGTTTCAAAATATCACATCAAAACAAAACAGAACGTAATGGACAACTAAGAACAAAAACTTTTTACACTAATCTTTTTCAAAACATGACAATAGAAACTTACAAATAAAGAAATAAATGGCTGGATAAACAATTTCAGGAGGTTTTAAGAAAGGAATCAATATTTTGGGTTATTTAGTGTGGCCACACTAACAAAAATATAAGTTGTTTAAAACACACTTTATTTTGCGAAGATTATGCATACCTAGTGCTTCAAAATAGCTCAACGAATCGTTTGTTGCTCCTTTATATACAACGCAACCTTTTGATAGCAAGGTTATGTCATCAAATAATTTAAATATTGAATAACGAGGTTGATGAATAGAGAAAATAATTGTCCGTCCTTTCTTGGCTTGCCTAAAAAAACAAAAGGAAAGCAAGGCTAGGAGACAAAAGCTTTAAGAATTAGCAAAAATATTAAAATTCTGATCCGTACAGACATAAGGATGGGGGAATTAAAAAAAGCAGTGGAGAAGGGGGTTGGGGTAATGAAACGGCAAAATTTGTGGGGATGTCCTTTAAAGGCAAAAATTTGTAAAACTTTTTACTATTTAAAAAAATAAAAAACAAGCAGGATAGAAATACTTTAATATTACTTCACTACCTTCTTAATAGCTTCATGACAGAAGCTGCAGTAGCAGAATCAAGACCTGTTGTGGGTTCATCCAGAAACAAAACTTCTGGTTGCGTGATCAACTCCATTCCAATATTTGTACGTTTGCGTTCTCCCCCTGATATGCCACGTATCTCGTCTGTTCCAACCTTAAAACACACAATTTTACAATCTTTAGAATTACATTTTCATTTTCAGAATGCCTTGATTTTGTTGGGCTTATATTATAGAGCTTAAAAAGTTTGTTAACAAGTTTTTTTAAATTTTTTAAAAATCTCTTTTCGTTCAAGATATTCACATTTAAAGAATTTCAGATTTAATTATGTTGCATATATGATGTCATATTTAAGTAATAGCAAATTTTGACAGTTTCTGTCATCATTAATTTTAGAGCATAATATAAGCGCAACATCATTTTATGCCTCGGGATCGCTTTAAATGATTTTTTTACCATTTTTTGATATGGCCATGCTACTGCATGACTCTCCTAAAAAATTATTAATTTCTTACGTTTTAGCTATTTAAGAATTTATAGCACTTGTTAAATTTCTTCACTCACAAAAAAACTAATCATTTTAAAGATTTTAAACAACAATATACACATAAACAATTACCAGAAGTTTACATTTTAAATTTTATTTAATACAACAAGACTTTTTACACATGATAATTCTTACCCTAGTGTCAGAACATGTTAGTAAGCCAAGATCATTAATTATCATATCCACTCGCGACTTTCGATCATGTGAGCTATACTGACTTGACAGCCTGAGAGCAGCAGAAAATGCAAGGTTCTCTCGGACTGTTAGTGTTCCCATGACAACATCATCCTATCAGAAAAAACATGGAATTACATAAGAATATGCGGTGTAACATATTGCAAAATTATTAATTGTTTTGGGGCAGAAAACATGGTAATATCAATAGAGAATTTTAAAATAACACTCTTACCTGCGATACAAAACCTGACAATAGTTGGAAGTTTTCAGGTTGTGGTTCTCCATTTACAAGAACGTGTCCTGTGATTCCTTTCCTATCTTTACGTCCAGCAAGAACATCTAATAAGCTATATGTAGAATTGTGTTTAAATTAAAGGTGTATTTAACTTTTAGCTTTTTAGCGATTTGTGTAAATAGAGTTTAATATTTTAATTGTTTACATACAGTATATTTAGCTTTCTCTTTCCCATAACACCGTTAATTATTATTTTCTATAAACAAACATACCTAGTTTTTCCCGAGCCTGTTGGACCAAGAATAGCATTTAAACCAGGTTTCATAATACCACTAAATTCGAAAAAAAAGAGAAATATATAAATAGCTTAAACTTTAATAGCTGATAAATATCAGTGCTCAATATGGCTGAACCAAACTATTTTACAAACTCTTATTAAAAAACCTTTCTACAACAATCAATGGCATTTGTAAGTGACCAAAATTTTTCATTTGAAATATCATTGCACTTCCTCAATTGGGTTCAGTAAATCTCCAGGTTGTAGTTATCAATTGGACCAGTTCATTCAACACAAAATCTTCAGAATTGGTTATAGTGATCAGGCCTTTTGTGACAAAATTTAATTTTTAAATCTTGCAATTTTTAAAGTTTTATGTGACGTTACGTGAGAGAAAAAGTTACAGATAAAACTTTAAGGTCATCTTCCAACAAATTGCCATAAAGCCAATTTTATGAAAAAATAAGTTGAATTTCCTGCAGAGATTAGTTTCGTACATCCAGCAGAAATTAATTTCACAATTTGATGGTTAAAAAGATAAACATAAGTTACTAAGTTACTGCAAAAGGAAAATCTGGTATTTTTGCTGGAAACAATATATAAGAAAATAAACCATTGTGAAAAGTAGGTGAAAGATCCATTCTGTAAATGGTCACCACCAATGAATGGTCATTTACTTTACAAGGGCACGATGTTCAATTTTTTCTAAACACATTTTAGCGACATAACTTATTCAATTTTTTTATCACAACAACCTAGCTTTTCTGTCTGAAAGGAGGGACTACAAACGTGTTTAATCAGGTTACAAAAATTTGAAACATTCTGATCTATAACGAGAATTGAATGGACACAGAATCTGCAACTCTTTAGTCGAAATACAAGTTGTCAGCAATCAAGCAACTGATACTCATAAACAAAAAAATGGAGAGAAAAATTGCACAATTACCTCACGTTATGCAGTACCTCTTTTGAAGCTTTATGACAACAACCAGCTTTAATGTCAACTGCATAACAAATATCATAGAATGTGATTTCAGCTCCATTTAATTGCCGTTCTTGAAAGATTTTATCATCACGTTTTGGGCTGAGTTGTTCATTTTCAATGAGACTATCAGTGGGTGAAGTAGCTCTTTCATATTCATCCATTTGCTTATTTGTTTATTTATTTTTTTTACTGAACACACAAAAAAATATAAGCACAATTATTTACCTAACGATTCATAGTGCAATCATTTTTTTTGTGAGCACCTTCATTTTTTTTTGATGAATTGTGTTGCATTGTGTGGAACCTTTTTGTTTGCTACTTTTTAGTAAACTATTTTTTCTGCAGCTTCTCAGTGTCTGTCTTCTAATTTTTTAAATTCTATTTATTTTTTTATCGCTAATTCTACCATACACACAGACAGGACACATATTGATAGTATTAATTTATTTTGTGTATAAACTAATTATTTCATTTACTTAAGGATAAGGCATAATATACCTTTTTAACTTAAAAAAATCTCGCTAAAAAATATTAAACTTTTTGATGGTGCAGTTACTTTTCTACTTTAAAGTTGACAAGTCTTTAATTTCCTAAATAACAGTTTCCTCTCTCTTTTAAGCAGTTATCCTAAATGGATCTTTCATACATTGCAAACAAATAAAAATTGTGCAGAATTCTGTAAAATATCACCCTCGTCATGGGTATGCTTGTTATAGGTGTGATATTCTTTGAGTATCTGGCATTATTTCGCATCTCTCTCTTACACAACTATAGAAGCTCTCCCAGGGCAGTGCCACTATGCTGAAGCCAACAAACCATATTTTATCCTAAAGATGAAATTTAGAGCATAAAATTAGCATTTTTCAAAAAAGGAAAATATCAAAAACGGGTGTGAGAAACACTTCTGTCATGGTTGTAAAAAACATTGAATGAGAGCTAGAAATAAAGTTTTATTATGAAGTCAGGAAGTGTTTTAAATTAATTTTATGAATTTTTTTCAGTGATAATGAATAGACCTTAATATACTATTACAAAAAGTTATTAAAACATAGCATAACTCGTCTTCTCATGTCTGTACTTCAGATCCAACTTACAGTAACCCGTTCAATATTTTCCTCCAGAAGAGCTCTTTGCCGTTGTGTATTTAAAATTTGCAGGCTATGTGAAATCCTGCATAGTAACATGAAGTAGACTTTATGTTACTTTTGACAACAGACATTTAATTCAGTTTACAACAGCATTCGTATTATTCTACAGGTGGGGTATTTCTGGCAACAGAATCCAAATAAATAATGAATTAAAAAAGATAAATTGTGACAGTGTTTACAATTTTTTATAATGCCAAACCCTTCTTCTATTTCAAGAATATACTAATTCACTTTGTTTATTATTCAAAAAAATTAACTAGGTTCTTAAATTTTCAATTAGGTGTGGTATTTCTGGTAATAACACCGAAATAAATTTTTTATTACAAAACTTTACAAAACATTTTTGATTATTTTTGATGATTATATACCATTCCCCAAATAAAATCTGAGCAAAAACAAAAAATAAGAAGTTAAAAATAAGAAAGATGCAAAAGGAGATAAGCAACAAATGAGAAACATTTTGACACTATATTTTTGTTAAAATAAAAAAAGGTTTGTTAAGAAAGTTGATGCACCTACTAACAAAAGTGGCGAAACTGAAACAGGGGTAGAGGGATTACAGAGATGGATAAATTTAGAACACCGCATTTCTACTTTTTTCATTCTACCAAAGTTTAATTTAAATAACGTTTCAGTCAATCTAGATGTCTTAAATTTCAATGATGTTCTGAGTCAGTCAAAATTATTGTGGGCCTTCTTAACTACCATATTTCCCTCTCCATCTGCAAAACTAATTCGACAACCCTGTATAAGTTAACACTGTTTAAAAAACAACTTAAAAACAAAATAGCTTAAAAGAATAGATGTTCTGTGCTATCGTACAAGTTGATATATTCTGAGCTGATTTAAGTAAGAGTAGGTAATCTTGTAAATGGCACCACATGATAACCATGAATAACATAACAGTGTGATCTACTGTCCAGTACAAAAAGCTCTGCACCCATTGTTAAATGATTCTTACCTTGATGAGGTAACCAGTCAGCTTCACCAGTCTCTAATACTATTGTTTTGGTTACTGAAAGATAACAACAGAATTAACACAAATCGCAAAATCAACATTGCCAGCAGTAACACAATTTTAAAGCCAACACAAGTAGAACATCAAATTGCATGCTACAACTGTTTGTCACAGTCAAAATGACAAATTAAAATCATCAAAAAAACACAACGGTAATCACTACAATCAATTATTGTAGAGATATATTGGATGTCTCCAAAACCTCAAGCAACTTGTTTGGAGACGCTCCATGTTTTGTCAAGCAGTCGGCTAATTGGTGTTTTCCTTCAACCCACTTGACAGTAATCTCATCTTGTTGCACCATCTGCCTCGGTTTGGCTATATCAACTCGCAGTCTCAAATCCTTTGTGACATTTGTCGTTTCAAATAATGACTTGTTGTCAATAATACAAGAAATCTTTGGAACCTTCGTCAACTTGCAGATTTGCTGTATGACATTGGGTAAATAAAAACTAGCATCAGCTCCTTCACGCAGAGCAAGTATTTCCGAAGCAATTGAGCTTTTGGTTACCCTTTGTAGTTTCTTTGATTGCCAGCAGATTGGTATAACCTGCTTAGGTGTTTCACAAATATGATGAATGCCCCTTGTGATGATCCACACTTCAAACTGGCATGAGTTGCATCTGTGTAGCAAATAATTTCACAATTTTTCATATTTGCAATTTTGGCAATGGTTATTGCAACATGCTTGCTTATTATTTCGAATAATCTTGTACTTTAAATATTTTATTCTAAAGATGTATGATACAGGTTAACTCTTAAATATTGGTGTTTGTTATCATTCCTTAGTAAAATTAAATTTATCGAACATTTCCTCCCAAATCTTTGAAAATTAATGTTTTAAAATTATGTCTGAAAACCAAACTTTGGACAAAACTTTTTTCCAAAGTTTGTAGTTCTCTTTTTTTTAAATTGCGAAATAAAAAAAAAATTCTCCTCTTAAAAAATAAAAAACTTTAAAAAATAAAACATTTAATAAATTCTTACATCTATTGCTCATGACCTAACATGGCATTCCCTTGTTTACACTTATTGTACTAGCAATCCACTCCCTTGCTTAGTGACAAAAAATCAGGGAATGCGCATTTGTATTATATATGTATTTTTAAATATAAATTTTAAAAACAACATGTGTTTACTATGAGCTGGTTAGATTTCACACATCATACATTTGCATCATGCATTTTCAAATTATTCAAGAGACTAGTCGATAAAGCCCGTGGAAAAATGCACTTAGGCAAAAGGCCTATAAAAAATAGGTTGCTTTAGATATTTTTTTGAGGTCAGCAGTGCATATAAAAATAAATGTTCTTAAAATTTTACACAAAATGCCAAATATCAAATCGTATTAAATCCTCAAATCTTACGCAAAATAAAAAAGAACAGCTTGCAAGGTGTAAAATCTAGTTGATAAAAAGTTACAACAACGACACTGACAACATCGACACTCACAACACCAACTCACAAAACCGACAGTAAGAACACCGACAGTTACAACACCAACAGTCACAACACCAACAGCCACAACACAAATAATAACAATGTCAGAAATAACGCATCTCAAATATGTACATCCTATAAGTGATTATGTTGAAAACCCTTGTATTTTATTCTAAAATGTCAAAAAGGAGGCCTGCAAGAGTTAGCATTTTAAATATTGTCCTTCCCTTAGAAGCTTATACAAAAATACGAAAAAGACATAGTTTGGAAAACATCAAATTTAAATCTAGAAAAATTAGTCAATTCGGTTGGATACCATCCTCTCCCACAAAAATTTACACAAAATGTAAAAATCAACCAGTTAAAAACACAAAAATTTTCCTCTTTAGTTCTGTACTACCCTTTACCAACAATTTTAAACCTATGTCAAAAAATCAATGAGCAAAGAATAAACTTGAATCAACAAAGATCATTATTTTGGAAACATTGTATGCGGCTTGTAAACAAAAGTTTAAAACAAAATGTAAAACAGATCGGTTTTTGAGAAACACATTTAAATCAACAAAAATAAGTTCATTCAGCAAGCCATTACCCAATAATCTTCCACAAAAAGGTTATGAAACCCATCAAAATTTAAAAAATACAGTGATTTCAGTGCATACTGTTAAATGATTCTTACCTTGATGAGGTAACTTGAAGGCTTCACCAGTCTCTAATACTATTGTATTGGTTACTGAAAGATAACAACAGAATTAACACAAATCGCAATATCAACATTGCCACCAGTAACACAATTTTAAAGCCAACACAAGTAGAATATCAAATTGCATGTTGCAACTGTTTGTCATAGTCAACATGACAAACAAATTAAAATCATCAAAAAAAACACAACGGTAATCACTACAATCAATTATTGTAGAGATATTTTGGATGTCTCCAAAACCTCAAGCAACTTGTTTGGAGACGCTCCATGTTTTGTCAAGCAGTCGGCTAATTGGTGTTTTCCTTCAACCCACTTGACAGTAATCTCATCTTGTTCCACCATCTGCCTCAATCTGGCTATATCAACTCGCAATCTCAAATCCTTTGTGACATTTGTCGTTTTCAAGGTTTCAAATAATGACTTGTTGTCGATAATACAAGTGATCTTTGGAACCTTCGTCAACTTGCAGATTTGCTGTATGACATTGGCCAAATAAAAACTAGCATCAGCTCCTTCACTCAGAGCAAGTGTTTCCGAAGCAATTGGGCTTTTGGTTACCCTTTGTAGTTTTTTTTGATTGCCAGCAGATTGGTATAACTTCGCTCAGGTGTTTCACAAATATGATGAATGCACCTTGTGATGATCCACACTTCAAACTGGCATGAGTTGCATCTGTGTAGCAAATAATTTCACAATTTTTCATATTTGCAATTTTGGCAATGGTTATTGCAACATGCTTGCTCTTAATTTTTCGAATAATCTTGTTGGCATCTTTCAAATTTTGAACTGTAGGTTCCTTGCCATAATTAGACGTTTGGCAACTATCATAAGCCACATCAGGGCGGGTTTGTCCGGCCACCCAAGCAATTTGCCCACTCAACGATCTCAGCATGGTCTTTTCCTTGCTAGTCAATTTTCGTTCATTGTTAACATCATTTTCAATATTAACAGTTATCAAAGACTCTATATAGCTCACTTGATTAATCTTAATTTTGCTTTTAAATTGATCCACATCTAATCCTAGATACTTGAAGGTTGAGCTTGATTGCGTACTGATTTTGAACGTTTCGAAAAGTTTAGCAATAACTTCTTTGTGGAAAGCTGGACTACCACCATACACAAAGTCATCAACATGGCAAACAAGAATTCCAGTGATTTGCTTGACTCTATACCAGTAAAACACAGCAGGGTCGTAGGTACACATTTCACCACCAAGTTTCAACATTTCATTTCTCACTCGTTTGTACCATGCTCTAGATGCATCGTTTAACCCATACAAACATCTCTTTAGTTTCCACACTGTTCCCAATGACAATGTGTCTTTTGGTGGTTGTAGAAACAGTTCTCTTTCAATAGCATCTCCCTGAAGAAAAGCTGCAGTGATATCAAGTGAATTGATCTGCCAATCATTGCTAACTATGATAGCCATAGCAAGTCGAAGACTTTGTTTGCCACAAGTTGGAGAATCTGTTCTCAACGATTGTGAATTTTCTTCAAAGCCTCTAGCCACCAATCTAGCTTTCACAACCCTTTTTTCACCTTTGAACTTCTCAGTTATGACCCATTTGCTTGATACAGTTGTTTGACCAGTGTCTGGAACTTCTTCGAAGACATCATTTTCTTTTAAATTCTGCAATTCTCTCTCCTTCGCATCAACTACTTCCTGTGAAAACATATCAACATCATTTGGACACATCATTCCAATTGATGCTTTTTGGCTTTCTATCACCATCATTAGACACATTAACCCAATTTTTATAAGTGCCACTTCTTTTGGGTTGTGCTGAGAGAACTCTTGCACGATACCATCTTCCATTTAGATTGTATTTGATGTATGATTTTGCTTTTGGTTTCGATTCAACTTTCTTGGATTCTGTAGATGGTCTTCTGAAAATGTCACTTGTACAACCACTACCTTCGTCTTCTTCAGTTTCATTATTTTTATGAGTATCCCTGTTTTCCTCAACTTCATTTTCACTTGTGCCAGAATCTTCTTGGTCATTTTCGTCTACATTTCTAGCTTGTTCTTGATGATATTGCTCTACATCTTCAGAATCATCATAAACATCTATCACATTCTTATCAGCTGTGTCATCATCATCATCATCATCATTATCATAATCATCACCACCATCATCATCATCATCATCATCATCATCATTATCACAATCATTGACGCTATCGTTCATATCACACAACTTATTCAAATGGCTTTCCTTCCTCTTGACATGATCTGACTTGAATTCACTAACTTTACAATTTTGGCTATGTTTCATCAACTGACAGGGATGCACTCGGTAAAAGTTACCACCATGTCTGACAAGCACCATTTGACCATCTTGTCCCAAAACCACACCTGGACCTTTCCAACCCTTGGTGTTTTTGCGCTTGTAGAAGACTTTTTCTCCATTCAAATACGTCTCATCAGAATATGTTCTAACATTATGTCTCAGCGCTCTTTTAATTCTCTCACTGGATTCTGCTTTAATGAAATTCTCCCTTGCCTTATGCAGAGCAGATAGATTTTTTCTCACTATTTCACTTGACGTAGTTGGCTCCAATGCTGGTAAATGATCTGTCAGAATAGTGGGTGTGTTCACATTATGGCCAAATACCAATTGGTTTGGGCTGTAGCCACCATGATTCTGTAAAGAATTCTTTGCGCTGAGGGCCCATGCTAGTGCTACGTCTGGTTCACACTTGGTATCTTCAATTGTCTTGAACATGGTCTCTGCCAGAATTTTATTATGTCTTTCCACAATACCATTGCTGAAAGGAGATTCGCCTGCTGTTGTTTTTGTCTCAATATTGAGCTTTTCATTCATTTCTTGTAAAACCTCATTCGAGAATTCACCACCATTGTCAGTCAAGATTGTACTTGGTGATCCGAAGTATGCAATCCAAAATCTAAACACTCTACTGACAATGACATCTTTATGTTTCGATTTGATAAGACATCCAGCAGAGTAACGAGTTGCAGCATCAATGATATGTAAGATGTGTTGTTTATTATGTTCATAAACCTTTAAATCCATACATATTACTTGATTAAAAGTGTTTGCCAGAGGTATACCCACAACTGGTCTACTGTATGGCCTTTTATATTTGTGACATATTTCACAATCATTGCAACATTCTTCGATGCATGACAAAAATTCCTTGTCATACAAATTACTATCCTTTACAAGTTTGAGTAGCTTATCTTTGCCAGCATGAGCGAATTGGCGATGCAGTTTCATAGCTTTCTTCATTTTCTCTGTCTTACTAATATTTTTCAAATTTTCTCCATGTAGAATGATTTTTGTTCCTTTTTGAGCATCAAGATCACAATGTGTTAGTGGAAGACAATAGTGTCCTGTTGTGGTACATATTAAGTTAATTCTTTCCTTCCCAATAAGGACCAAGTCACTGGTAAAATCTAACTTCATACTGAGAGACTTCATGGTACTACGACTAATTAGTAGTGGTATTTCAATCTCTACTATGTCAACAGACAATTTATACTTGTTGCCACCTAGAATAACTGGTATTATTAGATTTCTTGTAGCTTTCACTTCCTTTCCATCACCAAATCTATATATAGAATCAGTACTATTTGAAACTACAGCATTTTTATCTGATTCAGAGAGAGTCCCAAGATATTCATCCATCCATTTCTCCCCAGCCACTGTCTTTGTACAGCCAGAATCCAAGACACCTCTACCAAAGGATTCTCCAACAAGACAATATTGCCTTTGGTCTGGAGAGGCTGCAAAAAGGGTGATATGGATCTCATTTACATCTTGTTTCTTTTCTGTAGGTCTATTGTTCCGTGATCTGAAACCTCTTTGCTCTTGATTTCTATGAGGACATTTATTAGCAAAATGTCTTGTTGAATCACATTCATGGCACCTCATGAGTTTCCCATCCTTATCAACAGGATTCATTCTTGAACGTGTATTCCTTGACAAGCTGTCCTTGGTATCAGCATGAAGATTTCCATATAAGCATTCTTGTTTCACAGGAAGAGCTCCCAAATGTGCAGCGTCTTCTGCTGTGTTCAGTTCTCCAAATATCTTCATGATTGTGTCCTTCATATTCTTATACTTGAGTTCTGCACAAGTTGTACGAGCCAGTTTTTCATTTTCTTCAGACATATTCGCAGCTGTGAGAAGAAAATATGCCCTGACAGCTTCAGGCAATGCCATATCATATTTGGATATCTTATTGTAAAGCTTCTCAAACTGCACAATAAAATCAGGAAATTTGTCTCCACTATTCCTCTTATAGTCATAAAACTCTTTAAAAGCAATAAATGCTCTTGTGCTTTCATCTTTCAAATATATTGAATCTAGCTTAGATATAATCTTGTCCAAACCATCATCTGATCCCACTTCTGCAGGTGTCAGGTCGCGTACTGCCTCCCGTGCCCGACCAGTCAGTGACAGGTATACAGCTGGACCTTGCTTTTTCTTTGGTAGTTTTGTAAACATCTGCCAGATCTCCAAATCGTTCTTCCAACTGCTATAGTCATCATCCTCTTTAAACGCTGGTGGAGCCTTCAATGTTGTTGTTGCCATTGTTCACAAACCACTTACCCAATTGGTTTGCACACACACGTGTCAACAAATAGCCAACAAAAGGGAAAGTTATCTCTCTTACCTCAAGGAACACATCCGGGTGTGTGCCCTCAATTGCTTTCTTTCAACTCAAATGTCACTCGCACAATGATCATAAATACCAGGCCAGTTGATCTGTACCTTTTAACTCTGCTACCATTGTTAAATGATTCTTACCTTGATGAGGTAACTTGAAGGCTTCACCAGTCTCTAATACTATTGTATTGGTTACTGAAAGATAACAACAGAATTAACACAAATCGCAATATCAACACATACAGTCCTCTGGTTTAATTACAAAATATAAAAAACAAAAACAGTTCCAGTTAGAACATTAATTATATAATTTTTTTATCATCAGCAAACATCCCTACAAAATTGTGTAAAATTCTCAAGAAAAACAAAAACGTGAAACCATGGAATTTTCTTCCAGCAAAAATTACATCACATACAGTTAGTTCTCCCAAACAATAGTTTATAATACGAAATATAAAGACAAAGTTGTTTATATAGTCTGAATATGTACTTAGTGTACGAAAAGCTTAACAAATAAATACTTTTTAACTTTCAAGCTCGTTTTATTTTTTTCTTAATTAGTAAACTATGGCTGTTATTTTTACCGATAAAGACTTCAGCTTTTCAACAGCTTACAGTGAAGTCTGATTCTACAAAGATTTGTTCTTTCAGTGTATATTGCATGTGGTCTATTCCCACAAAAGTTTACACAAAATTTCAAAAACAGCATTTTTCAACACAAACAATATGAACTAACAACCATACCATCCTCTCATAAATTTATAAATATATAAATTTCCAATCAAATGTCAAAAATCCCTGTAAAAAGACCTGGCATTTTACATGTAGGCTGACAAAAGTTTAACAGGATGAGGAAACAAAACAATAAAAAAATAAGTTAACACACAGACTTTAAATTCTATAAAATTCGTTCCACTTGTCATACTGTGGTCCCCTTGCAAAGTTTACAGGAAATGTGAAAAAATTATTCTCTATGGGCATAAAAATGTGCCACAGTATCCTAAAAGTTCAAGAAAGATTTTGTAGCTAGCTTGTTACATCATAATTCGTGTTCAAAAAAGAAGAGAAGTTTGACTGCTAAGGTAGCTATAGATACCTAAAAAAAGAGGAATAACAACAAAACTTATATATTAGAGCTAGCTATGGAATGGAGCCTTGAAGCTAACATTAACAGCTTTATGCAACATTAATTATACAAACCATTGTAAACAAATGCTAGGCTTCTTTATAAAAAATACAGTAAAATATAAAACTTAAAAAATTTGAAGCTCCAATGGATTTTTTTTAAAAATGCGATTCTTTTTGACAATTTTAAATGTGCTAAAAAATAAAACGTCTAAAAATATAAAAGTTCTTACTTTTTCTCAATTCCAATTCACTTGAAACTCTAGCATTCATTTTGTACTTCTAACTTTACTTTACTACTTCCTAGCTCCACTCTTCAATTCCAAAGTAACTTCTTGAGGCTTTTAACTTTATTTTGCTACTTATACTTCTTTACTTAGAGTTTTCTTTCTCTGAATCACTTTTTGCACTTTTTTCAAGACGAAAGGACCTTTCTTTTGTGTTTTTTTTTTCAGCCGTTAAATTTATTTCAGCAAATCAAATTGAGTCGTTTTTATCACGTGACGTAAACAAAGTAAACCCGCTAACAAAAAAGACATCAAAGAAAAATAAGCATATCAACTTTGCGTGTCACAACTGGCGTATTATTTTATAGATGCAAAACACAAAATTTATATTTTACATAAAAAAAACAACAACAGTTATAAATATATCAACTTTTACCTTCAAAATATTTTTGTTGATCCAGAGGGTATTTTTTTAGTTAAAACACAGGTTACTTTTTTATTGTCAAATAAGAAAGTAAAATAACGTGAATTTTATAAAAAAAAAGTATACACTGTACAAATGTCTAACAAGTCATGAAAGATGACAAGAATAAAGTGTAATATTACCTATATATGAAAAGAAAAATAACCACTTCTCGTCTTTTTATTTGTGCAACAAACAAAACAATAAAAATAGGACAGAAACAATTCATATTATGTTATGCAATAAAACATTATGTATACTGTACCTTGAACACACTAATTTTTTATAATATCCAACTATTTGTTCATATCTTATATAAATCTTTTTTTAAAGTGCATATTTCACAACCAAAATAGGTTAAACAGAAAACAACTACCCAGAAAAAGTGTCATCCACATTTAAGAATGTTTCTTCTAAATCAAATCTGCACACACTGTTAAGTTGCTGTGAACTATAATCTTGAATCTATCAGGTATTAACCATTAACCTCTCTATCGTGCTGAGGCTGGAGTTATTTATTCTTTCCATCGATGTCCACAGGAACAGCATTTATAAAACGTTGTCATAGGTTCATCAGCAGATCTCGTTTGAATTTGCATAAAATATGCTTTCTTGTGTTCACACTTTGGACATTTCTCTAAACGGATAAATAAAACCTTGGTTATTGATGTTGACCAAATGTAGTTTCAACATTTATTTCGAAATTACTTATTATTTTTTGCTTGGTTTTACTTGACGCCCACATTAGTTACCATAAAAAATCAAACTTTTAGGAGATTATCAGCAAAAATGATGCCATTAGGGTTCTAATATATTCTTGGATTAAAATTTCATCAATTATACATGCAGGTATGCTTGTTGTGAAAAATCCAATTGTAGTGCCAATGTGAATTAGAGGGTCTTTAGTTATGTTTATAAAATTAAAACAATATAAGCTGTAAAACACCTTTATTAAAATGTTGTAGTGATTTGATTGCTGCATGTTTCAAATGCTCACAAAGTAATTACTACACACAATGTGTGCAATAATTCTATTTCGTAAAGTCTAGCACATCATAATACCTTCAGTTGAATCTACATTTTGCCATGCTGCATCACCTCCTAATACATCATCAACTTCTTTTAATTTTGGATACTTTTTATCCGATATCTAAACAAACACAAATACATACTTAGTTTTTTAGAATATTCATTGTCAGATTTTAAAGAGAACAAAATATTATTTAAAAATATTGTTATTATAGCAAAAAGTAATACTGAGCATTTACAAATTTGTAAGATGACGAGTAGTGCAGCGAAAAATGAAAAAAAAAATGGTTCATGAATGAAAAAAGGTCATTTTTTACTTTAGAGCCAAATGGTTATGTCGTTGCTCACAATGACCTATTGAAGCTGTTTAAGTGCGTATTGACAGTGACTTAACAGTCAATAAATATTTATCATTTAGCTTCTGAGAAACTTGCAGCATAGCATATTGGTGATAATAATTTCATTTGTACTGTAAAGAAGTTACTTAAATTTTAATGTAATAACGCATCACCGAAGTTGCATTGGATCAAAATTTTAAAGAATGAAGAACCAACGATCAGCCCAATAATTGAACTTTCAGGGGAAATCAACCAATTTATTATGTAAAATAATATATATATATAATGATAATGTCACAGCATAAGTGTTGATATAAGAGCAAAAAATGGCTATCATTACTTTATGCCACCCTTACTAATGCGTAGCTTGGTTTGAAAAATAAAAATTAGCATTATTTGTGGAAGTAATAAAAAAAGCAATATATGACAAAGGTTAATTGTTGTACACAAAATTTTTCATACCTTCTTTGTAATATTATAAATAAAAGGGCATGTCTTGCAAGCAAATCGGTAAGATGAACACCCAGTTCCTTCTTCCACAACTAGAACATTGGCACAAGTAGGACAAAAAAGCAACATAGTTTTTCTACACACACGCTAAGGATAGAACATAGTTACATACAATGTCAGTGACATTTACATAGCAATTGTAATTCCACAATATCAGTATAACACCCAAACAATAAATATGGCTTGAATTTTATGAAACAACTTTCTTACACAATGTAATACTAGGCAGCATGTTTAGGATATCACCTTAAAGATATATACCTTAAACTTACTTAGGTGATAAATTGGGAAACTTATCTTAAGGTTACTGTAAAGGAAACAATTTTTTGAGGTTTTTTGCAAAAAATTCATGACATATAGAAAAAAAATTCTCTTTCAGATGACAAGTTTTATATTCCATGAAAATATTTGAAATATCCCTTTTTATGGAAAAAGTCTTTTCAGAGGTCTTATATCCTTCGCGCCCTCGGATAATAAAGGAAATATGTGCAAGGTGAGTTGAGCATATTTTTTAAACATTTTGCATGATATGGAACTCCCGTATAAAAATATGCATAAATATGTTTTTTAGTAGAATACTTTAACCATCGATTTATATATGTAAATGTTGTCGTACAAAAAATCATAAAAAAAATCAAAGTTTAGTAGTATGCATAAAGCTGTCTCTTGTAACCTTGACTTTTGTCTATTAATAAATCTGAACACATGCACGCATATTCAGCATAAAGAAAAAGTTCACACTTCAAACATCTTTCTGCATACCCAGTTCACACATTTTCATAACACCCACGAAAATATTTAAAAACAAATATCTTGTTAGTAAATTTTCACATACATGCCCTAACGTTTGTGGTTTCTTTTTTCGAAAGCTTCCTATTGGCTCATCAAAATTTTCGGTAAAGAAAAGCTAAATAATTTATACACAAAAGGTTCCCGGATTTTTTGCATAAATTACTGATAAGTGAATTATGACAACAGAAAGAAAAATATGCATTTTTTTGAATAACTATATATAATTACAAATTATTTCATAACAACGTTATTAGAAGAACAAAACGGGAACCTTTTTTAATTTAACTTATGCTGAATGTAATGGTGAAAAAAGGAAAAGTTTGCAACCATGTGTTCAGAAAAAGAAGCAATTTTAAAAAGTACTGTGCAAAGAAATGGTGTGTGTTTATTTCATTATGTTTTTTTTTTGGAAAATCAACATCCCATGAAAATAACACTATTAATAAGTCCCTCATCAAGCATTCAGAAAAAATAAATAAGAAAAAATATAAAAGTATTAATAAATTATAAGGGCTTTTCTGAGACTACTCATCAAGTGAGTTTTTTCCTTTACAGTAACCTTAGCGTATCAGGCGCAATGTATAAAAAAATAATGATGCTATTGGGATCATCACTATTAATCGTGATTATCGCGATGGATCGTGAATAACATTAAAAATATTAAACAATAGATGTGTATAGCTAATCTGGTGTTTTTGATTTTGTTTCTTTACAATTGAAAATTCTTTTGCATCTTGTATTTTTATTCGAAATTGGATTTTGGAAATAACGTGACTCCAACTTGATTACTTGTTCTATGCGCGAAGTAGATAGTAGTTTACGGTCTGTTGATCCCCAAAATAAAAATAATTTTAACAAGAATGTATAAATGGTTGGAACAAAAAAAAAAAAAAAAAAAACAACAGAGGAGGGTGTTTCGACATGTATATTTTTCTATGTATGTTTTGCTTGTATTAGCGAATGTTAAATTAGCGAATGTCCGATTTAATGAAAGTTCATGGAAAAATAAGAATGTATGGTCAGAAAAATAACAACGGAGGAGGGTGTTACAACAGTTGTTTTCTATGTATTTTTGTATAACAAACACAGTTTATATTTTTTAATGTTGTAAGCTGTAAGCTGTACAGCAAAAATTATTCTGGTGCTGTTTCGAAAGTTATACAGAATATACCTGCATTGTTTTAAAAGATATGTATCAGATTATACTTAGGCTGTTTCGAAATTTATACAGCAGGTTATTATTTTCCCATTTAAAATAATAAAACACAAGATTCATTTTAATAAAAAAGTTAAGTGTTTTTTTTTAATGTTTTTTGCCCAGTCTTATAAGAAAATTAATATTTAAGTGCAAAAAAGTTTCACAGACTATAGTTTAGTTGACAATATCTAAAGTCTTTCGCGACATTAAAATTATTTATTTATTTCATAACAGAGAAGGGTGTTACGACATTCAAAATCTTCTTTTTCACGAGATGGAATAAGAAAATGTTTGTTTGTTGATATTTTTATTATTCTTTTTATCATGAAAGTTAGGGTCGGGCGGGCCCATAGAACAAATAAATAAGTTAGAGTCTAAACAAGAAAAAAGCTTACAACAACGATAATATTATTGATTTAACAAAAAACAAAAAAAAAGAATTATTCATATTTAATTGCGCTATTTTCTCATGACTTTAATTACATGATTTTTATGTTTAAAGATATATCATGACGGTCGCGATATGAATCACGAGAGTCACGATGCATTGTGAAAGTCGACCTTACAATGGATCACGACCTTCAAGATGCTAACAAATTTTACTATCGCGACAACATCGTGAATCGTGTGCAACACGCATGATACGCAATCCACAATGTTAGGTGTCCTGATTCCAGTACTGTATATAATTTTATTCGGGTAAAAAATTTTTATCCTAAAACTGATTTTGTGTTTATTGTATTTTTGAGCAATACAAAACCTTTATTCGAAAGTAGCTCCCCCAACAACAATAAAATAAGTTAACTAGGAGAGTATTAGACAAATGGGAGTTATCGATAAAAATTACGCTACAACGAATTCCCATTTTTTATCTTATACTCACACACGTACTTACAAATCATTCACTTATTGTACTCGCATGCACAAGAGGCTATACTTAAAGGTATGGAGTAGTATACTCGCTGATTACTCGTACTCGTCTTGCACTGTACTCAGCATTTAATGTACCCGTACTTGTATACTCGTGTATAGTTACTCGGCACTCTTAATTATTATATGCTATTGATGAAAATTTTGATTTTAGAGCATAAGAAATGGGAAGGGCTGGCAATGGCCCGTCTCAACATTAATGGTCATTTGAAATAAAATTTAATATAAAACTTCAGGTACATCAACAAAACTTGATGTATTTTCCATTTGTGAAACTAGTGTCTAGTCCTGACAATGACATTAAATATATGGCTATGTTTGCTATAAGAATGATCAGAATAGACCACGTGGTTTTTTTAAACGTATGTGGGGTTTACAGGCTACCTGATGCCTGGAGGTAGTGAAATTAAAGAAATTATTCCACTATTTTTTTGAAACAAATTATTATGGAACCAATATGTGTTACAGAAAATAGTAGCACCCCTATTGACTTGATTATTTCTCTCAGTCCTTGTATATATATACATATATGTGCAAAACTGGTGTCATGATTACAATTTAGTTTATGTGATCACCAAATTTAAAAGGTCAAGTTTGAACTTAATACTACCAGCTAGGTAGCTATGCTGATGTAAAAAAAACGATAGATAGATAGACCACAATGCGTATTTTTTTAACAATCGTGGACCTCACGATCATGTTTTGTGGACTACACGAACAAAAATTAAACATTACACCGTGGCGTCCACGGTTGATAACTTCTAATGTAAAACAACAAAGACCGTATTAGTTTATCAATTAAATCAAAACCGTTGAGAAAAAAATAAATTAACACTTGTTGTTTTAATTCGTTGTCATAAAGCTAGCTATATAATAGATTTTAATCGTTCGTAAATCCAAATGCGACATAAAAACATTTCTATCGCCACTTTTCGTTTATAAACTTTTAAAATGCAATCTTAAAAAACATTTCTAACTCCGCTTTTCGTTTATAAACTTTTAAAATGCGATCTTTAAAAACATTTCTATCGCCACTTTTCGTTTATAAACTTTTAAAATGCGATCTAAAAACACATTTCTATAGCCGCTTTTTGTTTATAAACTTTTAAAACTTAAAAAACATTTCATAAAAATACAATCGCATCCATGACAAAAAAGTACACACCAAGCAAAAACTACAAATATGCTTTTTTAACTTAATAAAACCTGAAACAAACAAATTAACGACTTTTTTGAAAAGAAAAAAAATTAAATTATACTGGCTATAAAAATCGTGGAGCTCGCAAAAATAATCGTGAGACACATGATCCTTCGTGGAGTTAATAATATTAGCGAGGTGGCCATGATAGAATGTTAGAATGTTTGTTATAAATTAAGACCAAGATTTTATCGTGGTTCGTGTGACCACGCTCGTTACACGAACACGATGTTAACAAGCCTTTTCACAGTACTGTAGTGTGTACATATAATTAAATGTAGAAGAAAAACATCACCAGTTTTTGTATTTAAAATAATCTTAACAAATTTTCAATGTGTTATATGAAAACGATCCTCCAGCAGTAGCGCTTGTAGCTGCATCAACAAAAATTAACTTTATTAGTATAGACGATTGAGATGATGAGGGTATGGCTGGTAGATCTGACTGTTTTTTTTTTTGATACCAACTAAAATATATTCATTTTTTTTTGTTTGTTTTTTTACTAGCCAATTTCTGAGTACTTGTAGTGCTGCTAATTCAGGCATGGCGATTTCAGAGGGAAAGTAATCTCATCTATGCACTTCTCAATCAGTTTTTTAAATATTTCCATTTAAATTCTTTATTGCAAACACTATTCCAAGATGGTATTCCCTGCGAAAGATAGATAGATAGATAGATAGATGTGCATATTTTACATGGCTAGCCTCACAAATATCGAGGGATATACCCTGTCTATTATTTCCAGGAGGGGCCATGGCTTAGATGGAGAGTCCTAGAGTATTTAAAGCTCATTTTGAGCTACGCAGACCCAATTACAGCCCGCGCTCTACTAGACAACTCCCTGCAACATCCAACGGCCCACACAGTGTGCCATCTTCCCAATTTCCCTCACATGGCTTGGGTTAACCCGGGGCTATGGTAACATTCACTTGCTCGTGTTGAATCGCCGTCAAGAGGAATCGAACCCTGGTCTCCCGCACAGAGTACGAGAGCTATAACCACTAATCTACGGTGCCTATAAAAGTTTTTGTATTTAAAATAATCTTTTACGAAATAGTGTTTGTCACATGACTTGATAATGGCAGTATATGGCCAAAACATCGTCAAAATATATTTAATTGATGAAACTGGTGATGTCTTTCTTCTACACTTAAAAAACAGGTTAATTTTGGTCACCACACATGTTTTTCCCAGACATGGTACACCATTTTAGCTTATAAAGGTAAGAAAAAGTAATATATGATGAAGATGTGGGAGGCAAGGACTAAGCAATAGAATTTATTTATCTGGTCTGGTTGGTGGGGGCTGTGTTGCATGTGCAATTTGAAAAGAAATGAGGGAAATAGCAATGAGGTGCAACTGGGGAAAAGCTCAAGGATAAGCTTAATAAATGCTTATTTTTTTACTAAACATGAGCCTGTATATACTTATAAACGTTTGCTTATAAAAAAACATATACTTCACTGTGGCCAATAAAACAAAGCTCTTTCGACCATTTTACTAGCGTAAATGCTGTCTTACATAAAGTGTTGCCCACAGCTTGCCCCTTGGAATGTGATCTTCTTCCCCACCGCGTTTTAGGAAATGGTATTTTTTTCAACCTTCCAGGGCCCTAGAGGGTCTGTAGCGTTTTTTAGAGATGTGGATAAAACTCGTAAGCGTTTCATCCTGACATAAAAAAACGCTATAGGCCCTGCGATTGTGGTTTATTTTCTTTTATCTCTATTGTATTGTAGAGTGTTGCAACAGAAGACAACCAAACTAAACATTTCACACTGTCCCACATACATCTTTTAAAATGTTTGGTTAATATAAAACCGTTTGTAGTGTTCTTGTCATATGTTTAAAATGCTAAGGAATTCCATGTTTGTGTTAAATTATAATTCTTCTTTGAAAGATCTGCACCCTCCTATGCAAAGTATTGTACATGTCCAATCTCGTCCCCATGTCATTGTGGCCCCTGAACCGTTGAAATTGATATTAAAAAGGAAAAATGCCCTGGAAACGAGGTTTTCGCATGTTATTTCTCTGAATGAAAGTGTGTTGCTGTTGCGAAAGAAGTGTTTCCATCAGTAATGGCAATAAGAAAGCGATGTCTGATGCTTTTTTCAAAGTGTGTTAAACATCGTACAGCGTCTGATATAGTTCTTAAGGTGGTATCCAAATATGTCTCGGTATCCAATGGCCTAGCGTGCGTATGCCAGGCAACGGTTTTGAATGTAATGGGCCACATTTGAATAATACAGAGGCTAAGTAAATTTTTAGAATTTTAAGTATCTAGATTGCGTTATCAACACTTTGGCGGACACACAGACAGACGATGGCTATTATTACAGAGATAAATCAAATTTTTAAACTCTTGATAAAGTAGATTTTACAAGCAAGTTGTTGGTTGGAAAGTTTATCTTTGAGCCCGTCGAATAACAAATTAGTAAACTTTCTTCACAAAAATGCTCTCTAAAATATAGACACAAAATAATTTTTTTTAAGATTTGTACATACAGTATATACAATTTTTCCTGAAAAGATTTACCAACTTTTTTGTGTAGTGGGTTTTAAGGGAACGAATTCATTAGCAACATCTACCAAGGAAATCTTGTTAGTCTATTTCTTATGAAAAGTTAGTATAGACAATGCATTAAAGTGCTTTTGTGAGAAGTTTTCAGTCTATGTGCTAATGAAAACAATCCTTCGGCGGTACTCACTTTATTAGTATAGACGATTGAGATGATGAGGGTATGTCTGGTGACTGTAAAGACTTTGCATTTTTTTGACACCGGCGAAAATATATTCTTTTTTTTTTTCTTGATTAGCCATTTTGCAAGTACCTGTAGAGTGCTGTTAGTTCAGGCATGGCGATTTTAGGAGAGAAGTAATCTCATCTATGCACTTCTCAATCAGTTTTTTAAATATTTACATTTAAATTCTTTATTGTAAACACTAGTCCAAGATGGTGTTCCCCGAGAAAGGATGTTTAAATATCAGTACCTTAAATGATTTTGACTTGCTGCTCATTTTACTGTTTGACAATTAACAAGATTTTGTTTTTCATTGAGGTTGTAGGGGAATGCTAAGTTCTTCACACGTTCCAGCTGCAGTGATCTATTAGCAAAATTTACCATGTTTGAGTTGACGATTCCCTCTAAAGTTCTGTAAACAAGTGATGTAAGGCCAATTGCGTATGCTGTCATTCCTAAAGGGTCGCCTTGATTAGATTTTAGCTCATATCCTTCTTGAATAACAAAATGCCCTGTTGAAAGTTAATAGCCAAGTTTTGAACACAGGATGTTAACATTGTACAATATTGCGTGATAGTTGATACTGTTGAATGCATTAGCAACATCTATTGAAAGTACAGCTTCGCACTCTCCTCCTTTATAAATCTCTCGCATTTGTACTTCTTTACATGAATTAAACTTGACCCCAGGGTTCTTTGTCTTTTTTCTTTCTTGCTGTCCCTTATATCAAAAAGTAAAAAAAGCCCTGGTGAGGTTCTATATGAATCAATGATATCTTGTTTAACTTCTGCCATGAGACGTTAATTTGATAATGGAAAGTTATTATGCACATGCGCAAACATGACTAACCCGTCTGAAATCATCACCTACACCGATTAGCCAGGTTGAATATCCAGTGATCCAGTCTTTGAGCATATCATCCCTCGGGTACCTTATGTCATTCCGACATCGGGACAACGATGCAATCTCAAAAGATACAAGTTACTTTGGGGGTTAGGTTTAAAGGATGCAGCCGGATCTAAAAGTTGTCTATTTCAAAATCCGTACCCACTGCAATATATTTACCTGCCTATCCTACCAATAAATGAAATGCATAGGCTGGTTTTATATATCTCCTTAGAAAGTTTAGAAGCCATAATCATTCTCCTAGCTTTTGATTTAAAACTTTCGATTATATATTAATATCATTTAACTACTTATCTATGGTGTACTGACAGGACGGCTCCGTAAACATTACGGCCAACACATCAGTATTTTATGGGCTTCAGGTTTCATCCCAATACAAAATACATAACAAACCGTGGAAACAAGTTATGTTTCGTGTTGTCGAACCCGGAGAAATTTATTTATTAATTTAGGACCAATTTAGTGTAAAGCTGACAAAAAATCAGCATTACTCATAATCACCATGCATATTAAGTTCCGTGTAGAATTTGACAAAAAAATTTTAGTATATTTTTGAGCATTGTGTTAGCTTTATCGAAAACAGAATGTTCCAACGTGTTAGCTTTATCGAAAACTGAATCTTCTAACAACGAACATCAGCTTTGAATCAAAATCAATTAAACATTGCATGTATTAAAAAAATCACTTCCAGAAAATAATGTTGCAACTTTAAAAAAGTATAAAAAATAAGTTAACAATAAAAAATATTTCCAAAAATAAATAACACAACATGAAACCTGAATAAATACAAGCGATAAACAAGAAGAACATGGCGATTGCATCTACTTGTTCTTTCCATAAATTATTTTTGGTACCCGGTCCAAAAATTAAAAAAAACCTATAGGCTAGCTGAAGAAAAGTAGCTTGGAAAATGTTTACAACCAGTTAAAAAAATTATAAAAAAAAAATTACACAAACAAACAAACAGTTATTTGGGTCAGGCTCCCTCGCTCTAATCCGTTAACTGCAGTTGTCTGAATTCTGACAGGAACAAGATACCGCTGATTCGATGCTAACAGATTTATCAATACCACTACGACAGGTATCTAAGGTAAACTGTTTCATCTCCGTTTGTACAGCTCGACAACTCTGACACATAGATTGAAAGTAAGGATTATCTATTAAAGGTTTTTGATACGAACGACAGTTCCCTAGACAAGCATACACAACAAAGTGTTGAGTGACGCACCCCTCACGCTCCACTTTGCGCCGGTATAATTCTTTGTTGCAAAATACATCTATAGAATTGTCTGCCCATATATCTGTAGCAACAAGTGGAGTTAGAGATAGAAGTAAAAAGATTTGACATACATCCATTTTTTGTTTCTTGTCTAAAAGAAAAACAAATATTACATTATTTTATACTTTAGTTATCGCCCCAAAAAAGATTATAGAAAAAACAATTTCGGTTAAATGGTTGTTCCGAGAAAAGAAAGCGAATATTTTTACTAGGTATAGAATAGAATATTCGTCACTGTGATAAGAATCTCGTCACTCTTTACCGCTCGTTTTTAACGATAAGGTATCTCACTTATCATTTCTCTCTCTCTAATCATTATATCTCACAGGTTATCTTTTCTCACATGTCGAGGTTTCGTTAGAATACAAGGGTTCATTCGTTCTAATTTTCATTTGTTTCGTTCATTTATTCTAATTTTATTAGTTGCAGTTTCACTTTTATCTCCTCTAAGAAATTGGTTTAAATATAATGGAGATCATACCATAACTGTTCTTATACTTAGTCAGTTTTGACTCAAAGTTTTGCAAAGTTCTTGAAAATTAAACAAAGAACAAAAATGCGCTTAAAAATAAAGCTTATGCAGATATTGAATTAAACGAAAATTGTATCCAAAAAAGATATTAACTGCTGCTTTAAACTTTTTAAAAGTTAAATACGCGTGTTTTATAAGAAACAAATTTAGAAGGAAGATGAGCACAACTTATCACCAGCATCAAGCCTGAAGTGGGCAAATAAAAACAAAAAATAAAGGTGAAACAGAAGGGACATAAAAACAGCAATAATTTCGGAGATTTGTTCTACAAGTCCTGTTGTGAAATTAAGTGAGTTTTTTACGCCCAAGCATGATCAAAACAGAAATTTCATGTCAAAAGGGTTAGAGTTGAGTTAGCAAGAAAAAAAGGTAAATGTGACCTTCTCAAGTAGATAGTGAACAAGTAACAAGTTTCAATAGAGATAAATGAAGTATTGATAAAAGAGAGATCACTTTACCTGCGTTTCTCAATTAAAAATAACATACAAACAACACAACCAAGCAAGCAAATAGACTGCAACAATAAAAATGACAAAAATAACAACAACAACAACAACAACGACGACGACAACAACGACGACGACAACAACGACGACGACAACAACGACGACGACAACTAAAGCAACTTTCCACTAACAACTTTGATAATTTCTAACTTGCTTCAATATCTTCCTGTGTTTATAATTTTTCACAAAACTACAAGAGGGTTGTTTTAATGAGTTTATTATTAAATCGATTAAAAGATGATTTCATCAGAAAGGTAGTAAATAATTGAAGCTTTTATGAAGAAGTCCTCCACTCTTACCCACGTGAATTTTTACATCATAAGAAAAATAAATAATAGATTTATTAGAAGATACTTGCTAATTTTTATTTTTTGATTTGTGAGGTTATTCTTATGTCGAATTGTCATCATGATCCTTCTTCTTGTTTGACGCTGTTTGTTTGTTTGTTTACTTAATCTTTTCTTGTTTTTATGTGTGTTTTATTTATTTGTTTGTTTGCTTGTTTGTTTGACCGTTTGTTTTGTTTTTCTGTATTTTTTGATCCTAATGAATCCAATGCGAAGCCTTACATCCTGTTGCAAGCAAAGATATATTCACTGGTTATTCAAAATTTATTAGTAACGAAACTACGGTGTTCAGACATGTATTTGAATCCTGAAAATTTGGATAACCTGACAAGGAAACAGTTTTTCACAGAATGATAAGTCTTTTTCTTTTAATAAACAAAAACATTAACGAGTAAAAAGGGAAAATGGAAAGCTGAAATTTGGATATTATAATTATTATCATTATATTATAGAAGAAAAGTTGGTGATAAACACATACCCTCTGTTTCTTTCACATGTGACACGTCCTTCCTTATATCAGACGGCTGAAAAAAAATTAAGATCAGTGTTTAAAATCTTATATCTTTTTAATATATACATTTTCATAGTTGCGTTTAATAAGATTACACCAATTAACACGTGACTCAAACATGTTTCTTCATAAGTGCAATAAAACATGACGGTATAATCAAAACGTAATGCCATTAAAAAAACTCTCTCACACACTCCACAAGATTGAAATTATCAGCTACCCACAAGACAATTTACTAGAGATATGGAAACTAAGTTGAATTTATTCAATCTACTTGTGTTATCAACAAAATGAATCAAAGGTGAGAAATGTAATACTGCAATAAAAGTGTGACGCAATCACAACAAACCTGAAATGTTTCCTTTCCTTCAGTGTAACCATAAGAAAAGATGTAGGAGGTATGGTAACGATGTGGGTTATATCTTTATCGTTGCGTGTAGAATGGTATCTATTCTGTTCTCTCGTCACTGAATGAGTAAAAACAGAATTTATTGTTTCTGCTAGACATGCATCATCGCGAGATTTATTTATGAATTACGAAATATGGCTTTTGTTGTACATGTTCAAAAAGAGAAGCTGAAATAACAAATGGGAAACAGTGACAATGCCAAAACAAAAATAGTTAAACGTAAAAACAAAATGACATATACATTGTATCAACTTATTATTCATTCATTCAATCGTTCATTTATTCATTCATTCAATCAATTATTCAATCATTCATTAATGTACATCGCGAAGTTTTATTACATGAATACTAAACTAAATAAAAAGTTAAAAAACCAAACAAAATATATACAATGATTGACTGTATCGGAAAAAAACTTATCAAAGAATTCTAATGTTAGAATGTTTTTTTTTTCGAATGAATTTAAAAGTTTTAAAGTATGTAATAGCTTAATGTCTCTTACAAAAACCTTCGGAATCAATGTTTTACTTGACTGTCATTCATCCTTTCGTTATATAGCTCTGATTAAACTTGGTAACTAATTACAGGTTTTATGAACAACAGTTCCGTTCATATTAGGATATTCTAACCTATATATCAAAATAAATATCCGCTAATATTAGTATCATATAGGATATTCTAACCTATATGATACTAATATTTGCGGATATTTATTTTGACCAAATTTTTGACCGAATTTGACCAAATTCACAAAATAAAACCTGCAAAAACAATCAAGAATTGGTAAATTATATTTTATCTTGATTTTAGCACAACGCTGAAATTTTAGTACAGATTACAAATGTAGTTGTGTTTTAACGAGATAGGGCTTTTCTTGCATACCTGTAAAACTTTTTAATCAGCCGCGCAAAAAAGTACCTGCAAAATGTATTTTTACCACTCACAAAAATTACCGCCATAAACACTCAATAGTTACACATTCATTTTTATTGGTATTTATCTCGTAAAACCTAACCATGCAGTTACAGTAAAAACTAAGTTGCTATGAACAGAAATCACACAAAGTCCTGTTTATTATATACCAATAACATTAAGCATAAGAAAAATAAATACAATTAAAACAAAAACGAAATATAGAGACAAAAATATAAAACATATCAGCAATCTACTGCGTGGGTTGATGAACGTGAATCATCCAACATATTGCGTATCGGACTTTCACCTCTAAGACCCATATGACACTCAATATTCACGTAGTTTCCAAGATATTTAAAATCGTTATAGAAGGTTAAAAAGTAAAAAATAAAACTAAACACCATGATCCACTCTGAGAAGGTGCTCACTAAATGTGCATCATAACCCTAAACACAGAAAAGAAACATCTATCACAACACAGCAAGCATAACAAACAATAGATTTAGTTTTGATTAATATTTCTTAATAATATAACTTGATAGTACAGGTGAATCCTATTTTACGATGTTTCAAGGATAGGATACTGTATTTGAAGTTTGCTCATAAAAACGTTGCTTCTTAAACCTTAGGACACCATTAAGATGCATACCATGACTTTGTTGGTCCACTTTTTACAGACAGTGTTGGAGCACCTACAACTTTTAAATGATACAAGTTGTTTTTTATGGCATTTCTGAAGTCTCGTTATTTATTAATTAAAATGTAAGCTAACTTGAAGCAATATTAAAGAATTTAACATTTTGAAGTTGAAAATTTAACCTTGTTAAGTTTCATCAGCCACCTTTTAAAAAGTCTGTATGCTCTGAGGTGAGGGCATAAAAAACATATTCATAAAGACGCGTTTTTGCATAAGACTATTATTTAAATTTGGTAAAATTCCAGCATATTCCAGTATATTCCAGGGCAAAGGGTTTTCTGGGACTTTCCAATATTTTCAAGTGTCGAAATTATATTGAAAAGGAGACAAAGTCTAACCAAATAACAAATTAAATCTTGTCACAATATCAGGGTATGACTCTTTTTCAGACTATTTTTTCCAGTTGCTTTCTCCCAAACAAAAATCTCCCTCAAAAAACCCATACACCAAAAAAATAGAGGTCAAAGAATTCAAGTTAAAAAGGTTTTAGTTAATGAAGCAGTGTCCATGTGAATAGTCACCTATATGTATATCAAAGATGTTAAGATTATACATAAATCCAAATTTTTATTATTTTTTTTAGTTTATTAGTTTAAAATCAAACAGTTTTTTCCCTCCAAACTTTTCTTCCAAACTTAAAGTATAACAAACATACTGGATCATCTGAATCCCAATGTAAGTTGTAAGCAGTACTCGTTCCATTGTTTGCATCCTCATATTTCACCTTTGCTACGGATGCACCCGAAAATACAGCTACAAGAGCTAGGGTGGATGTACCTGTTAGTATACACCTAATCAAAAACTGCAACTTGGTGGTAAATCCAGCAGGCATGGTGACATAGGATAAGTAACTATGCATCCAACAGTACACGATACCAAGTGCAAAAGTTAGGACTGCACCAATCAAATGAACGACAATTAAGTTTGACTCTTGAAAGTTTGCAACAAGAAAAATCCCGAAGGCTGACATGAAACCAAGAAATAAAGCAATGTCATTTAAAACATGCACAAGTTGTCGTTCCAAAGCGCAGTATTTTTCAAAATAACGGTGTCGTATAAACATTGTGACAAACGCAAATGTTCCAGCTAGGTTTAACATCAGTCCAAAAACACAACTTGCAGGTGGTTTTGTTCCAGTGTCACTGATATACGGAAACAAAGCATTCACATAATTGGAACTAACAGAGATTGTATAACCAAGTATCATGGCCAGACTTGTAAACAATATCAATAACATAATATGATGATGAGGTTTCACCCATCTAAACAATAACACAGTGCTTCTACGTTCCATTTTGATTAGGCTAAAAATAAAAACAGAGCACTTTTTTAGCAACCATTGTATTAATGCTATTATATTAAAATCAGAAATAATCAGTTGTAAAGGCATGTGAAGGACAAAGTAATTATTTTTAAAATATCTAGTCTTTCTACAGTTAAAGTTAGTTTCATCAGGGCTGCCTTTATTAAAAACACAAAAATACACTAACATATAACATTTTTACAGTAATGTTGTATATATATAGGAGAAAATTTAAAATTTGATTGTCATGAAAAAATAGTTGCATTCTGTTTCCTGTACACTCATGTTAGGGTGTAGAGCTACAAATTCCAATGTGCCTAGTCTTTCCCACTTGCTAGTCCTTTTCTGTTAACTAAAAAAAGTTATCTTATTGTGAGCCAAACTACATAAAAGAACCGGCTACAATATTGATAAACAGTTCCAGTGATCGTTTAGGATATAACGTAAACTGTGAATCACTTGAATATTACACTGCATGCTATGAATGACAAAATTTGTCAATGAATTTTCTATTAATATGAGGCCAATGAGAGCATAACAGATAAACTTTCCATTAATCAGAAATTACAAAAAAAACTTTCATTTTGAAAGCAACCACTGTGTTTGAACACCCAAAAACCAGGAAAGATAGCATAACAGTAGGAAAGATCAACACAACCACCTTCAATATGATTAATGTGATTTTAGGAAAGTAAATCTACTGATATGTATGTATACTGATATGTCAATAAATAAATAAATAAAGGACTTTGAACTCAAATATGGCAATTTTTAAATGCATGTATTCACTCAATTTTGTTGTAAATCCTTTTTTAAATAAATACTGATGTTGTTCTATGTCTTCAAACCAAAAATTACAGAAAAAAAATTCCAAACATCTGTTCCCCTTTAAAAGTGTTTTTAAAAAATATCAAAAAAATAATAAATTATTTACACAATAACCTTTTTTAATATAAAAAATGAAATTGAAGCAATGGAGCTAATATAAAAGTGAAAAGCTCACTGTAACAAGTTTTACCTGCTTTGCCTAGTGTGCAAAATATGCAAGAAATTTCCAGACACGGTTGTTCACAGCGACCAATGACTTTTTTGTTAGGAAATTTTATAATAAGCCTTAAGAGAATATGCTTTGTTTAAAACAATCTTATTCAAGTTTTCACTTTCACTTTTAAATTAGAAAAAAACTTTATATAACAGCACTTTTCAAAACTCCAGCCATAAATTTTTATGTCACTCTGGATATAACAGCTAATTTGTGTTCTATTGTAATTTGAACATTTGCAGAAAAGTCTTCATAGTGTGAATAGGCCCTGTCATATTTGAAGCCATGTCCACTCAACAAGTTTTACAGCCCATCCTCTTGTTGCCTGTTTTTAATTTTTTATTTACAGAGGCACAACAAAGTAAGCTGTTTTAGCATAAACAAAATTATAAACTGACAATAAAAGGCAGAGGCAAGAATGGAAACACAGATGTTTTCAAAGATATGTCTTTGTGTGACTTTTAAAATAATTAATTGAAAAATAAAATTAAAAATCATCATGTGGGATACATAATAATTTGTATATATATTAACTATTTTATTCCCCTTCTTTATCTAGGAGAATATCTCCTGTTAACTTATGAAATTTTCCAGTCACCCTGTTAGAGGCAAATTGAAATCAGAGGAGGGGAGGGGAGGGGGACATTATGAATACCATTAGCTTCTCGCTTTTTCTGTGTTTATGAGGGAATCAACAGATTCTATAAATTGCTAAACTCGTTTTAGTGCTCGTGTGGTGCAGCAGCAGCTTGTAATGCAAAAAGATTATTACATGTACCAACAGCATAATGAGCCATGTTGATCTGAAGATACATTTTAAATTGCTTTTAATGTGTTCAAAAAAATAAATGTGGGCAAAACATGCTGCTATCTTGTACATTACTAATTCTGAAAAAAAATTAAGATACTTGGGAATTCTTCTCACTTCTTTTTTAATCCCTGTGGAGCAGCTGATAAACTTTCAGCTTTGCACTGTTTTGTTTTAATTGACCACACCAGAAGTACATATACAGTGTAGAAAAGTCGAATTACCTTTGAGTACTAGATAGATCAAATTTCTTCATCTTAACCAACTAGTGCTTTTCACAAAACAAAAGGCATGGAAGTCATACAAATATATGTCAGACCTTTTATACTTGTGTTAAAACTGGAAACTAATGAGGTGACAAAGTAAACACATTATTTTTTCTAAACAAACACACTTCAAGATACAAATATGCACATTGTATATATATTATGTGTTTCGATATCTGACACTGAAACAATATGATGGCAATTTGTTGTTTTTTTTTCTTTCTCTTCTGGATCTTTTTATAAAAATAAACATTTGAATGATAAAACACTCGTGAATATTTATGAAAAGTACAAATATATCTTTCTTATTTAAAAAGTAATAAAAATAGTATCAATTAGAACAAGATAATGAAAGATAGAGAATTTTTAACTCTAAAGGAAAAAAAACAAAGAAGGGAAATAACTAAATCATAAATAAAATGCCTTACATACATATACATTATTCACAGCACCATGAAGAAAGCCATAGTGATAAATTGTTTATAACTAATTAGAATTTAGAGAAAATCGAGAAAAAAGAACAACTTCTCATATTAAAGCATTGCATATTCTTCAATTTAACTAGTTATATTTTACTATTTTAATGGCTTAATGTGGATGCTTGAGCCTATAAGATACATCTGAGACAAATCACTAAGTGTTGCAACTATTTTATTGATAAAATAGGCTATAGTAATTATTCCAGTGGATTTCACATTGGAAAAAACACATCACAAGATTTGATATATATATATATATATATATATATATATATATATATATATATATATATATATATATATATAGGTTGTCATTGGAGCTGTTTGTTTAGATGAGGAGAGTATACAAGGCAGACCGAGGAAGACTTGGCAGAAGGTTATATCATTTTTACCTCAACGTGTTTATCAGCATGTTTAAATTTGCTCTCCCCCTTGTTGCTTAATTTAATTATTTTAAAATGTTTTAAAAGGTTTGCATATTTAATTAGATAAACAACTGGTAGACAAGCGAAAGCTCAATCAATGATCAAACAGGTTGCACTTGTTTTTAATAAAATATATACAGAAGGTGATAAGTTTACAAATGTATAATTAGTAATACTAAAAAAAATATTAGAATCAAACTATTTACATTATAAAATCAATGTCACTGTCATTAAGTTTTTTTCTATTTAAATATTCATTCATACTATTTCTATTAAAAATTCTGTTTCGTTATAAGATTCTTTATAACTCATGTACAGACAAGAGATATAACATTTATTTCATGTGCAGAACAATAACATTCGCATATGCGTTTACAAAATCGGAGATATTTTAACAAATAAATTCATGTGTAAATAAAAGATGTTCGTGTGTTGAAACAATAGAGGCATGAAGGGTAACTCAATTTTTAAATATTTTCTTGTCGGTCATTAAAAGCATATTTTCTATTTTTTCGTTGTTCCGAATGAAAAGAATAATTTATCTCACCAAAAAAATGTTCAGATAAATTTATTCTCTTGTTTTGAATTATTAAGTAACTGTCAAGGTAAAAAAATAAAAATACTTGCATGCTCAAAAACTTGTTTTTAGGGGGGTATGCGGCAAAACGTTTTCTCGTGCTGGTTCTAAAAGATATACAGAATATGCTTGTGTTGTTTTGAAAGTTATATTTATGCAGCAAGTTATTCTCCTCCAACTTAAAATAATGTAAAAAAAGCTTCAAGTGTTCTTTAAATACTTTTTCCGCAGTCTTATAAGAAAATCTAAATAAATCTAACTGCAAGTTTTTTTTACAGAAGATAGTTAGTTACCAATATTTCAAGTCTTTCGCAGCATTAAAGTTAATTAAAAATCATAACGAAGGAGGGTGTTACGACAAGCATATTCTGCCTTGTTTTTATATTACATTTCCTATATGGTACACTATTTTATTCAAAAGATTATACATTTTAACTAGCGTAATATAAATCGTTACATGTACAGACAAAAGATATAACATTTTTTTTGTGTGCAGAACAATAACATTCGCATACGTGTTTACAAAATCAGAGATACTTTAACAAATAAATTCATGTGTGAATAAAAGATGTTCATGTGCTAAAACAATAGAGACGCGAAGGGTAATTAACTTTTTAAACATTTTTTTGTGTTAATCCCTTAGCAGCTGCGGTAATTATAAAAAACAATAAGCCATACGAAAATTTCATGGGATTGTTAAAATTCATGTGTGGGGCATGAACTCTATTGTTTTTGACATGCAAAAATAGATCATGTATTTAAGTTCTGACGCTACCGAAAGCTTGTGTATAGGTGATAACTATCATGCACATGTAACATTACATTCAGGCGGTACTGTAGTTCTCAAGGTGAAAAGATAAAAATACTTGCATGCTCATAAACTTGTTTTTAAAATTATTCTTGTGCTGTTTTAAAAGTTGTATGGAATATACTTGTATTGTTTTGAAAGTCTTACAGCAGGTTATACTTGCGCTGTTTCGAAACTTATACAGTAAGTTATTCTTCTCCTACTTAAAATAATAAAACAAACAATTTTAGTGTTCTTTTAATCTAAATTCAAGTTCAAATTCTTTTTCGGACTGTGGTTGTTTAGTGGAGAATATTTAAAGTCTTTTGCAGTGTTAAAATCATTTTTTTTTTAATTCATAACGGAGGAAGGTGTTACGAGAAGCTTATTCTATCTTGTTTTAATTATTTTTTCTAAATGGTATTGACTGAATTAGCGTAATTTTAAACATATATATTAATCATAACGAAGGAGGGTGTTACGACAATGTCTTGGTTCTCGCTTGTACTATAATTATTTTAGCAAAAGTAGCTAAAATTTGTTACATAAATCACATAAAAATTTAAACTTCCTTTTAACCACTGTTTAACCATTTTTGTGATTACAAAATTACCATTAACAAAGAATCAACTTCCAGTGGCTTTGTTCTGCCCAGATTGCGAAAGCGACCTGTATTTTGTTTTAAATGAAAAATACACAAGTTGTATCTTATTATTATTAACACTAGTATTTAGTCCCGTGGAAAAATCCACTATAGATACCAAATAAAAAAACAGCGAAATTAACCATAAAATTCATTGTTCTTTTCGTGAAAACGTTTTGTTGTTAATTCCATTCAAGCGGGAATAAATAAATCCAATATGTTTTTCATAAACAATAGACACGTGCTGAAGGAAATAATAAGAATTTAATTACCCGTGACTTGTGTAATAAAGTTTACATTATTACACAAAGGTTTTTATGAGAACAATAAAGTAAATTAACCGTGACTTTTTTAAACTAAAAATTTTAAATCAATTTGAAAAAGCACACAAAAGACAATAAATAATAAAAGTTAGCAAAGGTGACATGTTACCGCGGCTGTTTCTTTAGAAAAACAACACATCCACTTTGCCTGTTACAGACACACGGAACTGGCGTATTATTATATAGATTTCCTGAAAATTTGAAAGAAATTGATACGACGGAAGTTAAAAAACTGGAGAAAACACGCTTTCGTCTCTAACAAACTCTCATAAAAACACTATTTTTACCTCCTTTTTTACTTTTATTGTAAAATAATGGAGAGCCGTAGGAACAATTACAATTGAATTATCGTAAAGGTGTATTGACAATGTAATTCCTCTTGGACTAAGCTGTGAGTGCACAATAAAGGCAAACCCAAAATCAAGAATTTTATAATTCCAAAATATTGCAAAAATCTAAATAACGAAGTTCCAAAACGAAACTATTAAGGCACAACATATGGAGTTATGCCTGCTTTATTATTTGTGTAAAATTTATTCGTTTTGTTTCTTCTCTTTTGTTCTATTCCGCGATTCGATTCAGCTTTGTTGCATGATTGACATTTTGCTTAATTGACGAATCACATTTGTGCTACATCCATTTTTAAAATTTCACAGGGTGAAAACAAACCTGGTTCGCAGGGAAAAAGAATGCAAAAAAAATGTGGAAATGGAAGAATACTTAGCTAAACGAAGGGTAATCACAATAAAAATCTGTCTAAAAATGATGCTTAGCTAACTCTCTAGATTTTGCTCTAAACAATTATCTTTGCTCAAACAAACATTGTTCTCAAAATGTGTCTAGCTCTGCACTCTCTTCACCCAAAAATACGGAAACTTTTCACCTCCAAAAAAATTTTTATGACGTCAAACTGAATCGCCAAATTCTTTAAGAGGAACGAACCCCAGGAGATCGGGGTTTGAAATCTCTTGACAGCGATTAAACAAGGGCAAGTGAATGTTACCATAGCCTCAGGTTAACCCAAACCATGTGAGGGAAATTGGGCAGATGGCTTACTGTGTGTGGGCCATTGGATGTTGCCAGAAGTTGTCTAGTAGGCGGGCCTTAATTGGGTTTGCGTAGCTCAAAATAAGCATTAAATACTCTAGGACTCTTCATCTAAGCCATGGCCCCTCCTGGAAATAATAGACAGGGTATATCCCTTGATATTTTTGTGAGGCTGGCCATGTAAAATATGCACATCTACCTATCTATCTTTTCTTGCAGTGCCGACAGGTCTTCAGTATGGGTGCGTTCTACTAATGTAGGTAGCCACGAAGGTCTAGAATTCCCAGACCCTAAAACTTAAATGAAACACGTATAATTCTAATGATTATGCTTTTTGTTTCATTCGGTAAATTAAATATAAACAATAATTTTCTTTAATTAATTCATTTGCCCAGTCTGTAAAATTATCTTGTTTTTTTAAGCTATGTCTTATAGCATTTCTCAGGTAAACAAATATGGCTACCGAAAGGCTCCCAAACGAAAATTCAACAGGGGACATTTTGAAGAGAATCCATGATGCCTTTGGCATATTTGATCATGAATCAAACAAAACAGTAGATGTTCGGTATAAATATCACAAGCAATATTTATGTCCCTATCCTACTAACTAACATTTGTTTAACATAGAACACCCTATAGCTGGCTATCAGAAGTTTGTTGTGTTTTTTTTTACTAAAAATGTGTTTTTTTTCATTTTATCTTTAGGGAAATAGGAACAATTGTCAGGTCATTAAACTGTTGCCCAAGTGAAGCTGAATTAAATGACATAATAACTGATGTAAGTTTTCTTTGATAGTTGTTCAATATTTTTGGAATAGCTAGCTAGCTAGCTAGCTAGCTAGCTAGCTAGCTACAAGTACCAGTACTGCACTTTTCCCCAATTGTATGAGTCTCCCCCGATCGGGGGTAATCACTTGATCAGGGGAGTCTGCAACTTTCAAAAAAGGGCAAGACACTGAATAAAAGTGCAGGCCAATTTTATTTATATGAAGTTATTGCTTCAGGTACTGAGTACCTAAAGCAATAACACATAATAATAATAAATATTAAAGTGGGTAGCCAAGAAAATCACAAAAACTTTAGATATGCCACTAGAACAAAAAGGAAACAAAAAATGATAAACTTTAGACTGCTTTAGCTCAATCAAATATAGTAACATTTATAATCTGTGTGAAAATTGAAAAGAAAAAGAATAAAAAACAAAAATTAAAAAGTTAAAAAGTGATCTCCATTAGAATTTGCCAAATACAAATACAATAATAATATAAAAATAAGTACGAGAAGTTTGATTGATGATGACATTGTTTTTATTTTATTTTAACAGATATTTTGTCTTGTTACTACAAGACATTATCAACGTAAATTGTTACAATTATGTTTTTTAAATATAATTGTCAACAACTACATAAAACACAGAGGAAATGAAACATCTATTAATCTTATGTACAAAACATGTACGTTTCAGTTTTAACAACCAACTGTATATTCAGATTGATGGTGAAGCAATAGGCTTGCCTCTAGGACCAGTCCTAGCAAATATCTTCATGATTGAGTTGGAAATGAAATAGTCCCAAAACTTGAAAAATTCAGTAAAATTTTGGAAGCGATATGTAGATGACACTATATGTTTTGTTAAGGAAAACCAGATAAACAATGTGCTGGTCACACTTAATAGTTACCATTCGAATATCCAGTTCACATATGAAGTTGAAAACGGCAATTACATATCCTTTCTTGATGTGAAAGTGAAACGTATGAATGATGGTTCATTTAACACATCCATTTATCGAAAAGACACATATACATGCACTAGAATTCATTTGCACCACGCCCATGGAAAGTTGGAACGGTTAAATCGTTGGTGTTGAGAGTGTTTAATATATGCTCTTCATCACAAGATCTAAAATACGAACTAAATCAATTACAAAATGTGTTTTTAAAAATCGATAGTTATCCAGAAGCAGTTGTATCCAATGTAATTAATAACACACGGCGAAATTTCAACATTCAAAATGCCAACACTGTGTCTAATGAAGACACCAATTAACCTGCAATAACACCTTTCATGGTTCTACCATACAAAGGAGATCATGTGCTTAGTAAAGCGTCTAAATTACACTTTCAAACAGTTTCTACATGCCAATGTCAAGCCACACATTGTTTATCAATGTCGAAAGTTATCTTCGTTATTTTCTGTGAAAGATAGAACCAAGGATGAATACAAACATGGTGTTGTGTACAAATATACTTGTCCAGTGGAATCTTGCGATGCTACATACATTGGTGAAACAGCGAGAAAGAACTCTCACATCCTAAAACATTTAGTCACTGAGAATCACCCATTTGCTGAACAAAAGAACTTCAGTATTTTAGTAGATAATGTTCACCACTTTAAAAAGAGAAAAAAAGCTGAGGCCATGTATATTCGTGATAACAGTCCCACAAGAATTGTCTGTTCCATTAAAATTGTTTTAAGATAAATATTATTTGCAGTCAACAAGGAGAGGAGTGCATTTGTGCTCCGCACAGTGGACGTTACCCTTACCAACGGTATATAATTTAAATACCCTTGGGTTTGCCATTACGTGTTATATGTTTTGTTAAGTATTGTTTTATACGTCCTCTGTGTATTATGTAGTTGTTGAAAATTATATTTAAAAAACTTGTAAGATAATTGTAACAATTTATGTTGATAATGTCTTGTAGTAAAAAGACAAAATATCCGTTAAAATTAAATAACAACAATGGCATCATCAATCAAACTTCTCGCACTTATTTTTATTGTGAAGTCATATGCCCGAATTAATAATTTAACAATAATAATAGAATTCATACAACAAAATTTTTGCAATTATATAAAAGGTCCAATGCATGCTGTTAATAATATGGTACAAAAAATTATGGATGCCCTTTACAAGGGTAACTATAAATCTTTATTAACAAAAAAGCTTTTATTTGTCCACTAGACAACAATCTATTCAATCTTGGCAACCCTGCAGCATTCTTAACCCATACTCCAAATTGGCTAATGTATTTTTAACCAAATTTAAAAATAGCATTTTAAAATTCTTATTTATCTATTCAACTGATCTCTCTCTCTCATTTACACTTAATTTCAACTAAATGTTTGCTTCGTCCTGTGATGTCCTGTACTTGCCCTGTGCTGTTTCTTGATGCGCTATTACTGAGCCTGCCTTGCCTTCTAGTTTTGCATCAGTGGTTGATACCAAAGTAGGTCAACATAATATAATATAATGTACACCATATTATATTATGTTGACCTACTATTATTTTTTATACCTTTGGTGGTCTTCTAAAAATATTGATTGATTGATTAATTAATTGATTGATTGAGTATCTACAAAATTTACCCAACTACATGTGTATTGAGACATTAAGAAGTATTAGATTCAAGGGATATATTATGACATCCTTAGCACATTTATATGCAAAATATGTGCAAAATGCTGATCAAAAGAAGGCCAAGAAACAGCTTCTTGTCCTAAACATATCCAAAAATATCTGTGATTATTATGTTGGCAACAAGGACATAATGTGGGATAAATTTGTGTAATTTTACTGTACTGTATAATATATACTGGATATGTGAATATTAAGTAAACTGTAGTTCAAGAAAAAAGTATTTTCATTTGGCAGTTACAAATGCGGTATGTAATGGATGGGCAAAGTTTTGGTAATGCAAAATTTGGTTTTTTTTTCTTTCTTCCAGCGCTTTACTTTTTTTACGTTCAGTTCTCATTCAGCACCACATTGTTATATAGGTAGAGGAAGAGGAACCGACTGGTTATATCAGATATGAGAAATTTGAGCCTGTTATGCTTCGTATTTTGATCGAAAGAAGGTGAGTTCTTAAACCTTTGATGTGGAAAAATTGTCCAATTGTACACTCATTGTTTTTTGTAAGCATAGGCTTCCTATTATATTTAAGTTTTGCTGACAATTTGAAGTGCGGTTCTTACCAAGAAAATCTAAGAGAGACAAAAATGTTATCAAAATCCTTTATAGTGGTAAGACTTTCTAAAATAAACAAACATAATATGTGAAATTTAAATAAGGTGGTTTAGGGACTTGTGGCACAAATAGCACTCAAGTGAATATAACTGGCGAAATAAAAGTCATGGCGTTGTAGCTTAGTGGTTATAAATCTCGTACTTTGTGCGGGAGACCAGCGTTTGTTTCCCCTTGACAGTGATTCAATATGGGCGAGTGAATGTTACCATAGCCCCGGGTGAACCCAAGCCATGTGACGGAAATTGGGAAAATGGCAGAAGGTGTGGGCCGTGGGATGTTGATATTCGGTCTGCGTAGCTAAAAATAAGCATTAAATACTCTAGGACTCCCCATCTAAGCCATGGCCCCTCCTGGAAATAATAAAAAGCTATAAATAAATCTTTTCTCAGTTCTCTGGAATTTTTGTTTATATCAGAAAATTTGGTGTTGCTAATGCAGCTTCATAATTTTGTTTTTTTAACAAAGCGCGCGAATATAAATATTATTTGGCAGGTATTGTAAGTAAGAATATAAAATAATGAACCGCCAGCAAAAGCATTTATCCGAAGATAATAAGAGAAGATACATAAGAGAGAATTAGAATTGATATCCTGGCTTGTTCTTATTTTACTTAGACTCGCCTTGTTTGAAACTTATGATTTAGCTTCGCGCTATTTTGTTCTCTTTTTGGTACAATAAGAAAAACAACGTGATTTTCTATTAAAGTTTAGCGAGAACACACGAAAGTTCGTCTTCGCTGTCCATGGTGATAAGTTGATGGACACATAATACAAATGATGATTTCTGTCACTTTTAGTGGACAAGAAATAATTTTTTTAAAAATTTATTACGTTAAATTTCTATATATTATTTATGGTGCGTGGTATATAAAATGATAAATCAGATGGAAAAATAGTGTAATTCGATTTTTTTTAAAAAAATCTCAAAGAATTTGAACGAATTTCACGATAACCTAGTTGTTCTACGGCTTTAGCCGGTAGAAATTTTAAATAGGCTTCTTTTTTGACGCCGTTTTTACTATCGAGACTAGTTAAGCACGAAAGGGTACCAGTTTAGTGTAGCGGTACGGAAATTATTAGTTTTTGAGTGTTGACAAAAGAACTACCCAAAGGTACAAAAACCGATTATTTTTACAAATAAATCATTTTGAATTTTTATTTTATGATCAGTTGATTTCGCGAGTTTCGCCAAGCTAAAACGGTTGTTTGTTATTTTTTTGTGATCTAAAGCTAGATTTGTAGAATTTTAGCCTGTTGAGTAGTTTCAACAAGCTAAAATTCTTTTTAAAACACAAATGAAATCAAAAATAGTTGTTTTTGTTGAATGTTATGTTTCATCTAGTTTTCAAAAAATCAGTGTTTACAAATTTGAACCCATTTTTCCACTTTCATACTTTTCATCGTTTTCTGTGCCAGTTGAAAATAATTGTTAATAACGTGATCACCTTTTCTGCGCAATTGGAGAAGTAAGGCAAATACTCCCACATGGAGGAATGGTATAAATCAGTAATACGCCGTAGAACCTCCTGCTGAAACGGCTGGTTTATTTCTTACTGTTTTCGCGGTAACTAGCTTTCATGAAATTAAAACACTCGCAAAATTTGGGAAAATTAATTCTCGCAAAACGGAAAATTAATTGTGAAAATGAAAAAAGCGAACTATTTCGCTTATGCGTAGAGTGAACGTTATCGTCATTTTCGTCTATCATCCGGTTTTTTTTGTTTTTGTTTTTTGTTTTTTTTGCAGTTCTTTTTTATATTCTTTAGATATCGACCAGCAAACGAAGAAAAACTACTTAAAGCTTTCGAAGTACAGTGTTAAATACAGTTAAATTTGGTAACTCCAACACCGGCTAACACGAACTTTTGTTCTCTTAAACTGTCTTTTGCGGTCCCTTTACACTTTTTTTATACCCCCTTAATAAAATTCTCTCTAAACTTCGGTTGGTTTGGCCATTCACTTTCTTGAACCATTTTTTTGTTTTCTTAAAGGCTGATTTCTTCAGATAACACAAACTTTTGAACTGGGAAAGGAAATCAATAGCCGTGAAAAATCTCAAAGTTTAAATTTTAACTTTCGACAGTGAAGAAACCTAATAAGACTGATAAACGAAACTTCTTTCCAGAAAAACTGCATTGTGATATTTAAACTTAGGGGGAATTCCTCAAAATTTTCCCCGCAAAAAATTGGGAAATTTAGAGTTTTGTCTTATTAATAAAACAATTTGACACTGTAAATATCACATTCATATTGAATTTCAACAAGCATAATTTCTCTCTTAGAAGTTGCCTTAATTCGACCAGTTTCTCATATATAATTGACATGTCCCTAAAGGTTCAAGTTACCGGCAGTGTATAATTCTGCATTCCCTTCTTGTGTAGTCTTCGAAAAGCACTTGCAACATTTCTTGTGTTTTAGGTTTTAGATACGGAAAGAAAGGAACATTTGACAGTCGACGAAATACAAGCATTTATCTCAGAAGAAGGTAAGTTCTTAATCAGCTAAACTCTGTTTTCCACTGTAAGAAAAACGGGCTTGAACAAAAAGTTTCATGAGCATGCGCACTTGAATTGTTCTCAACACGCTCGGATTTTTTTTTCTATTTCCAAAAAATGGCAACCGTGTTTAACTTTTTCTGTTCGTTCTGTACGGAAACACTGATAATCAGGTTAGCCATGAAAATTGCATCACATTGCACTACGTTCTGTGTTGGTAATTTCCGTGGAAAAATCTTCCGTTCGTTCCTGCGCCGCGAAACATTATTCTGGCGTGGAAAAAAGCCTTTAAGAGAAATTTATTTCTAAGAAATGTGTTTGTACAGACTATTTTTGCTGAACTTACTTAAAGTGCAGAAACGAATCGAAGTAAAAGGCTATTTTCGCGTGCAAAAAACTTTCGCAACTGAGCAAAAAGTAAGTTTTTTTATCAACTTCCCACTGAGAATCAGTTTCGTCACTGGTTTTTCCATCTTCACCAATGTACCGCTGAATTTTGCTACCACATAACAATTCAAATTCTTCTATACATGTTACGTTTTATCTCGACCCCGTAGGCAGAGCCTTTGGCAACCTTTTCAATTTTGTAATGACTTCACCCACATCCGTGAACACTCCACCTGTTTCAGCGCAAATTAGAAAAAAAGGAGTAAGCTGCGACAAGTACTGGAGGAAATAAACATATCAGAGAAATGCTTAGCAAGGAGAAGGAAAGAGACAACATTTGTAATAGAATGATAGACTGAAAAATGGAAAAATTGTATACGTATTAATAATATCCATCCATTTGTCATTTTTTTGATAGCGACGAATTTCATGGAGGGGCCTTAAATTTGCTTGAAAAAAGAATTTTTTTTCGCCTGAAAAAACTTTCGCGTTTTTTAAATTGACTATGATTTCGCATGAAAAAACATTTGCGTTTTGCTGTTTTAAAATTTTTATTTTTAATTTTGTATTTGACGGAATATGGTTATGGCATTGACACGATGAAACGAAGGCATTAGTTTTTTACATTTACAGATATCTCTAAAGGTAAAAAAAACTGCAATTACTAAAAAAGCCTTTGGGTGAAAAAATTATCTGTGACGTGATTATACCGATTTTTTTCCTTGTTGTGCTTGAAATGTTACCTGTTGCAACACAATAAATTTTTGAGGCCAAGATGATAGTTTAGTAGGGGACGTTTCGGGAGATCCTTTCTCCATCATCGAGCAAAGTAAAATGATGTTGAGCATGTATTTATGTAATTACAGAGGACCAAAATTCAAAAAAATTAATCAATCAGCAATCAATAAAATCAATAAAATTGAATTTGTTACTATCGCATAAAAATATTGCTTCGTGTCACGCAACGCTGTATATAGTGAGAATTAATGTTGTCAAATATGACATCTGTTGAAGATTTGCGATCCGCGTGAAATATCCAATCTTACAGAACGATTAATTTAAATTTTTGTATCTCGCGAACACAGAAGTTAACATACAGTGTTCAGTTCCTTATTTTTAGGTGAACCTTTTACGCAGGAAGAAATGGAAGAGATGTTAAGTGCAGCTGTGGATCCTGACAAAGGGTGTGTCTCGTACAAGGATTATGTATCGCTTATGGTTGTTGACGATGATGGAACTTGGTGATGAACAAAACAAAAAAGAAAATGTGTATATATATATATATATATCGTAATTTATTTTTGGAAACAACTGTACATTCTTAGCAAATTTACATGAGTTCTCTGTTTTATAATCCGGTTTCATGAAGGTTTTGTAAGCCTGTTTCGTATTCTATAATGATTTCTACTGCATCAGCAAGGCTGTCAACAGTGCGGTAAGGAGCAGGGTTGATCGTACCTTCATCGTTTTTGCGATATTTTCCTGGTAAAAAAGTATAATCATGGACTTTGCAATAAACGTTTGCCTAACTTTGTTGAGCTGCCTGATGTCTATTTATTAATGTTAGATAAATAGTGGCGGGGTTAAAGTTTGCAATTCAATTACAAAATTTTTATTTCGCAAGTAGGGTTTCCAGATATATGTATATTTTTACAAATAAGCGTTTCGCAAAAATTAGTTTCCCGCAATATTCATCTCGTAAGATTTAATTAATGCAAGTAATGGTGCTATATTACCTGTCTTGACCAAAATTCCCAACATACCAGCTTTCTGTGCTCCATCAATATCATCTTTCACATCCTAAGTGGATGAAAAGCTACATGTTTTTTATGAGCAATTGAAATTCAAAATAAGGCTGGAGGAGTTTATGCTTACTGACAAAAAAACTTATTGCTTATGGAAAACACATGATGAGGCTCAAAATATGCTTATTTAAAAAAAAAATATTTGCATTTGAATTTTTAACATCAGTAATTACAGAAAATTATAAATATCTGAATTAACCAGTATGTACATACTGGTTAATAATACATTAAGAATAAAAAGAAAAACTGCTCACGAAACAAAGAACAAAAACTTTACAACATTTTCTTAGGCTCACATAATGCTTACCATATGCTTAAAATGACCAAATTTAAGCCTATAGATGCGTATGTCATGTTTTTAAAAGAAACATGTATTCAATTGCGACACGTGGAAAACTTATGTGAATTCTTATCTGTATCAATTTTTCTTGGTGATATTATAGTTAACCCTATTTGGTATGGGCTTTTTTTGACCCTTGTGAGTAGGGGGGGGGGCATAAAGTGCCCGCGGGCTGTAACTTTTGATCAGTTTGGTTTTAAGTGACGAAACTTGGCACAAAGAAGCATCAATATGTTGTGACTTAATTAATGACAAAATATTTTGGTTGGCATGTCATCACAGGAAGTAATGACGTCATAATGAGACAATGGTTGGCGAAAATATATCTTTTTTTTGGAAATTATCGTGTTTTTTATCTTTTTTAAAAATATTTGCAGTACTAGTCATTAAAAAACCTAATATAAGAATGTAAGTCATAATTAGAAACATTTGCAGGTGTTACCAAAGAATTTCTCTAGGGAGAGAATGGAAATCGATCAGAATTCAAACTTGTTTAAAAAATCGATATTTGAGAACCTTGGTGTTAGTAGTTATCATGGAATAAAACTTGGTATATCAATGCGCATTCATGTCGGTAAGTACTCAAACAAGGCAAATTGGATTGACATGTGACAAAATGACCTATGACGTCACCGCATGACGATAGATATAAAAATAGGAGAATAGAAATATTCCAGTCTGTAAATTACCAGTATTCCGATCTGCAAATTACACATTGTGTATGTCAATATTGTATGATGACTTTATGTCAGTATCACATGCATAATCACATATTCCTACAACTGGTTAGTTTATAAAACATTTATTTTTAGCACTACAGCAAAAGTTGATATGACCACCTGTGAATAAAGGACAAAGTAACATTGACAGGACAATTTTTGTAAAAAAAAATTTAATTGTCCGAAAGACCTATAAAAGTTAAGAAAAGTCCTAAAATTTCAAGGAATTTTATCCAGTAATTAAAAAGTAATGAGACTTTGAAAATGCCGGGGACACTTTATGCCCCCCATACCAAATAGGGTTAAGGAAAATATTAGCAAGAACTATACTTTACGGAAATAAAGTTTCGCGTTTTTTTTTGCCATTTTCGCGAAAGTAAATACCCGCGAAAAATGCTGACCTGCGGATTCGCGAAAGATCATGTCACGTGAAATAGCCTAGGAAGCTGATTTGGGAAAATTTAATTTGAAAAAAAAAATTGTATGTGTTTTCACCTATTTTTACTTTCGACAACACAAGTATTACAAGTCTAAATCAAAATCATCAGCAGATTTAGATATTTTCTAACCCACCGCTCCGGAAGCACTTCAGTGATCAAAGATCTAAGTATTTTCTCGTCCTTTGGGTTTGTATAACGATTGGAGGTAGCGTTCTACAAGCTGTGCATTTTTTAATGTAGAGTTCATTTTTAAATATACAATACAGGGAATTTCAATGTCGCTTACCAATGGTGATCGTCGGTAATGGCGTGAAGGCGGTTTCACATACATTGAAGCTCCTTTGCCCAAAAAATATTTCATTATCCTCGCAAGTTCTCGTGGTAAATACCCAACAGTATTGTCATCTTACCGCACTACTTTTATTGTAAAGTTGTCGCAAAGTTGAGTTTTTTTAATCAAAACAACTCGTTATTGTCAACAGGTTTTCAAAACCGTTTATAATAATGAAAGGCCTCTTACAGTAGCAGTATAAAAAAGTGAACAATATCCATAATTCTTGTTGTAGTAAAATGTCAAACAGATTTTTCTACAAAAAATCTCTAAATGTTTTTCTGCCTTCGATCTTTGTTCAAAATCCGTAAAATAAAATCCGCCATCCACAAATTTTTTCAACATTGTCAGTGCATAAAGCAAATGTGGAATGAAAAAACAACAACAAAGATAGTGCATTAACTTTATTCTCGATATTTAGAAGCATTTTTGTCTTCTGTAAAAAAAAGAAGCATAGATAAATCTACGATAAGACGTGTATTAAAAATTAATTTCAACGAAAAACGCACAAGCATTATTGAAAGTGACGACAACGAAATGAAAAAAAAAGATTTCATACCTTTCTAATACTTTTTTTGAAATCGTACACAAAAGGAGTTAGTAACGGATACAAAATTAGTATAAGTTACCAGAATGACAACAATATTTGAGGGGGGCTAGTGGATGGTTGATGGATACGCACCTTGAATTGCGCAAGAGAGTTGGCTTAAACTTAATTTACCGATTTCAGCGCAAAATCAACCAATCTCAAATTTTCTTGTTAAAATTTGTTTGAATAATGTACGAACTTTTCTACTCACATCTCCTATCATGAAGTAAGTTGCGTTTTCTTCAAGGTGCATACTTTTAACTGCGCTTTGAAAAAACTCTTTTTCTGGCTTTCCAATCACAACCGTTTTTTTACCGGTTGCATATTCCAACGCGGAAATAAAAGGACCTGGTCCCAATGCTAAACCATCAGATCGTTTATAGTAACGTGCCTTGTGGATTGCAATTAAACTTGCTCCGTCTAAAATAAAACTTTGAGGGAGGCTCTGATTACGATCAACTTAAAGTTTCTCATAGAAGCATCTGGCTAGACATGCCAATAACTGGGAAAGTTAGAGTTTCTATTTCTTCAGAATATCTTAAAACGAACTAAAAAATATACGAACTACAGAAATAGCCTTTGCGAATTAGATCTTAAGAATGCTGACTATGAATAGGCCTTTTATTTATTTGAAGTGAGTTAACTGTGTTTTCTAGCTTATAATTTTATAATTACATCTAGGAAATTGCAAGTATAAAAGCCAAAAATTATTGCGGACAGAAATGTTTGCTGCATAAATTATCCCAAATCGGCAAATTGCAATATTTTATGTCTTATTTTTTGTTAAAATTTTTTTTTTATCTAAAGATTCGAAACAATACTTAGTCTTTTATTTTATGACTTTATAATTGCAAAATTTAATGACAAAGTTTTGATTCACAATATTATGTCACAATCCTTTAAAATTTGGAGATAAAACGTAGCGTCACTGCAAAAATCATAATACCTGAATGCTTTGTTCAAACTTCTGTAATCGAACTTGCCTGGAGCGAGGCCAATAAGAATAGCATCAGGCTTTCCATTTGTCTGAATATCTGAGAATTCTGATAGGGCGTCGTCATGCAGCATTAAATGAGGATTCAATTTATTTTCTGTAACATAATGTTTTGCAGCTAACAATGAAGTAAAGATTTGTGAATCATGGACATCTAAACGTAACCTCTTCAGACGTTTTACAAGCAAATCCTTTGACTCTTTAGTTGTGTTCGTTACAAAGCGGTATGGTATATTTGCTTTTTGCAGTCTATTAGAAGAACGTATAACCCAAATTATAGTGGGAAGACTCAAAGTGAATCAAAGATAAAAAACACCACCAAAAATGTCTAGCTTATAAGAAAAAAAGAAATGAGTAAAGAAAGAAATATTTACACAAAAAACCTCTAAGAAGGATATATAAATTGAAATATATATCTTTAGATTTCCTATCTAAAAACACTTGCTTCATTTGTGGCAGCTTTTATTAAAAAAAACCATTGCAGTGCTTAAACGTCACACAAACACACAAGCTACCTTAATAGACCATTCTTTGCGTTGGAAATCAGCTCTTCACCAACATGAACCGTACCGCTGAGGTCTATCAAAACGCCGCAAAAAGTTTTCGAAGCTGCCATGAGGCTTTATTTACATCAGTATCTACCATTTTGATTTTTGTTGTGTGTGCTGCTAACAGAAAGAAATATGAAATGGATTTTCAGTTCCAATTATTCACTACCTTATACTAAATCATACTACAAAGTTGATCAATAAGATATTTACCCTTTAAATAATAACATTTTTTGTTATGAGGGAAGAAAAACCCTCCCAAGTAATGTATGATGTTAATCTACTTTGCTAATTTATTCGTGTCGTCATAAAATATGGTAGCGGAAGAAGTGCAGCTACTATATGAGGCTGAGGTAGAAGATCAGATTGTTTAATCACTACTTGCTCACATTCTTATTCTGATATTTATAAGTTAAGTAGCTAGCAACTGAGACTAAAGCTAAAAGCTATACCTAGCTAATAATGAGATGGAGTTTGTGTAGGCAGGTTATTATATTTTTCATTATATTCTTGGCTCCTTTTTGTGTCATCCAAAATTACGATGACCCATTGCTTTACTTGCTTGACCCATTATTTTACTTTGGTTTATAAACATGTATAATTTATAGAAAGCTGGACAAACAGGTGAGTAAAAAATAAAAATAAAGGACTGGCAACAACATTCAAGCGAGATGTTATTTGTTTACTTTTTTAAAGCGGTGGTAAGCTCTTAGGTTCTGGATAGATAGCTAGATAGATAGGTAGATGTGCATATTTTACATGGCTTGCCTTACAAATATTGAGGGAAATACCCTGTCTATTTCCTCCAGGAGGATGGCTTAGATAGGGAGTTCTATATTATTTAAGATTGATTATTTCCAGGTATAATTTATTCTTTTAATGTTGAGCAGGGTAGTGGAGGAGTTCTAAAAAACTGTTTATTATATCATTTATTCAATAAATAACTGAAATAAAATCTCACAAATAATAAACTGAAAGCACAATGACAAAATAGGACTTTCCTTCTTCTTGACAAAGTTCAAACGAGAACAATGAACTAACTTGGGTTGCATTTTGTGCGCTAATCGGGTGGTTTCCCACGGGCCCAGGTTTTTCCGGTCCATTACAGACAAAAATTTAGAATAAAAACCAAAAAATGCCTGCAGCGGCCCTTAAATATATGGCGCTTTTGGCAAATCGGCACCCTCCTAATTTAGGGTCTGTGACGGTGCTCTACCAGAAAATGGCTCACACAGTGTGCGACCTCCCCAATTTCCCTTACATGGCTTGGGTGAATACAGGGCTATGGTAACATTCACTTGCCCATATTGAATCATCACCAAGGGGAATCAAACCCCGGTCTTGCGAGAGTTATAACCACTAAACTACGACGGAGCTTGCATTTGCGTGGCAGGAAAAAAGATGCTATAGGATTTGATGAAGGGAGGTCCTTCATCAAATCCTATAGCATCTTTTAGGGAGGTAGATTTTTTTCTCACAGAAACATTGTTATAAGGTTTTAAACTATTATTGAATGTAGATTGATGCCTTCTGATTTTTTTGAATTCATTTAAAGTCCTAAGAAAACATGGAATCAGTCCCAATATTTACTTTGCGCGCATCTAAGACATTAACTTTGATATATAGCTAGCTATATATAAACATTTCTTTTGTGGAAGTCACATTTGTTTGTAAAAGGAAAGAATAATTATGTTGCTAAGGGGCTGGGCCATTCTGAAGTTTGACTGAATTTGACTTTTATTTGTGGGTTTTTAAGTTTGACATTATTTCATAGTAATACTCGCAAATACATTGTCATATAATATTTTTCTGTGCTCACATTCCAATGGGGTAAATCCTTTCATGGTCAAACCTTCACAGTTGAAACCTCAATTAAAATAAACCTACAGGAAAATGCACTTTAAAATGTAGCCAATTGACCAAGATGGACCAGTATTTAAAACATAATTAGGGATTTGAAACTAGAAAAGACAGATAACCTTTAATGATCCAGTCTTTATAAATGTTGTCCAGTCTTTACAGAGTTTATAAAGATTTCACCATTAAAGATCTGAAATAACAAATAATCTTTATGCTGGTAATGATTGGCCTAAACATCACGTGGAAACACGTTCGTAAAAATTTGACTATATATATAATAAAACTTGAAAGATATTATTATGTTTCCTTCTTTGGCATAAATACTAATATTAAATAAATATTATTTTCTCCAAGGGTAGAAGAAATCATTTTATAATTAAATATATACATTTTATGCTTTCACACATTTAATTTACCCTGAACAGATTGTAAGGGTTTTAAATTTATTTTTCATTGACAGTTAGTAATAGTTATTATGCTTGGTATGGAGCAACTTAACTTCACAAGAAATTGTTAATTTTGTCTCCTAAATTATATATTGGCTGTTTTTCCATGCTAGAAAAAGCACATTTAGTGTGCCAGATAACACAAAGTGAAACTGCTGAAGTCACTAAAGTCAAAAATCAACAGCTGTTCCGTAGTCCCTTTAATAATTATTTGTGCCGGCAAATTATTGCTGTTACAATTGATTCTGTCGTTGGTAATTTTGTGCTGGCATATTTTTGGGCTGATATTTATCATATTGGGCCACACATATGAATTCATTGACACTAGTTTTGAATAAGATGGTAACATTCACTAAATGTGAAGAATACCTCTGAGTACATTCTGGGTTGTTTTTATGTACCCTTTGTATTCAACCTTTGTAGGCTACAAAAAATTTAAAGAATAAAATGAAGCATGTGATAGTTCTTTGCACTGTGTACATGTGATGTACGTAGTGAACTTAATAGGAATTTTATTTTATATTTAGAAAAAATATATACATTTATAAAAATATATACATTTATAAATACAAGCATATAATTCAAAATGGTGTTAGCTGATCTTGGTCGCAAGATTACTCACGCTCTGCGTTCTCTGAGCAATGCTACAGTTATCAACGAGGAAGTCTTGAATGCCATGCTAAAAGAAATATGCTCAGCTTTAATAGAATCTGATGTCAATGTCAAGTTGGTCAAGCAGTTAAGAACTAATATCAAGTAAGAATGCAATCATTTAGGCTAAGACTTGGATTTTAGAATCAATATTATTAGACTGTAACATTTTGTGAAAAATAAGAGCATGCAGCCTCATTAAAAATTTTCATATTCTTGTGTATCTCATGTACAAGTTTCACTTTCACTATTTGATGTATAACTTGTAATTATTTCATCAACTAGTTGCATGCTGTTTATTACCTTATCTTATACATAAGTTTACTTACTTGTTTATACATGTTTTTTTTTAAATTTTTATATTAGAGCAGCAGCCAACATTGAAGAAATGGCTGCTGGTACAAATAAAAGAAGACTCATTCAACATACTGTATTTCAAGAGTTATGTAAAGTAAGCATCTTGAATTGTGCTTATAGTTGTATCTGTGGTTCTGCAAATTTTATGTAGACAATCATAACTTCTAATTTTTTTCACATAGTTGGTTGATCCTGGTGTTAAAACATGGCATCCAAGCAAAGGAAAGAATAATGTGATTATGTTTGTTGGTCTCCAAGGCAGTGGTAAGACTACGACATGTACTAAGGTTAGTATTCATGAGCTATAAAAATTGATCTGCCGGCAAATAACTCTCTATATATAGTTAGCTGTATTTTGTCTGTCTGTCAGGAAAGAAAATTGTTGTGTAGCAGGCATACAAAATAGCATGTAATTCAAAGATGAACCCCTTGGATTTTTCCATGGGTAACGACTATCTATATAATAGTGCTCGCTGTCTAAGCTAGAGATGGTAGCTGCAAGTACTGAGAATGAATTAACACAGATTTTCCTGACAGGTTTTTTCAACGTAACATCTGTATAAAAATTACAAGCAATAATTAATTTTCTGTTTTAGTTGGCATATTACTATCAACGAAAAGGATGGAAAACGTGTCTTATATGTGCTGATACATTCCGTGCAGGTAAGTTCAAATTAATCAATGTTTATATAGTCTACAGTTTACATCTTATATATTTTTTACAGCATTTCTTATCTATGACTAAGCAATCCTTATCTAAGACCCATATTCCCTTTCAGCAGTGTGTACATGGTTTCCACTTAGAATTTTCAATTTAGGTGCTTTTGATCAGTTAAAACAAAATGCTTTGAAAGCCAGAATACCATATTATGGAAGGTAAATCCTTTTGTTGTCGAAAAATCTATTTAATTTCTTTTTAAAATGTGTGTGTCATGTCGATATCTTTCTTTCTTTAGTTACTCTGAACCCGATCCTGCTGTCATTGCAGCTGATGGTGTTGAAAAGTTTAAAAAGGAAAACTTTGAGATTATCATTGTTGATACTAGGTATAAAGTAGTGTCATTATAACATGTGAACTTATAGCTTTTAGAATATGTCTCATAGATACGGGTCTTAACTTGTTTTGTATACTTGCCAACCCATTTAATCTCTGTAATAAAATGCATAGTTTGTCTGTTTAAAATGGTTGTGCTGCAGATTTATTTTGACTTCTTCTCCTTTCTTAGTAATTTTAGAAATAATGTATGATGGGTGAATTTCTCTAGAATTTTTTTCACAGACTTCTTTTATGAAGAAACTCCATACAAACCTTAAAATACTAAAAATAGATTGAACGTAAATTAATTCTATTTTGAACGTAAATTAATTCTATTTAACTACTAACATTTTTTGTCAAGAATGTTTGCACAGTATGTTTACTAGTGTTTTTCTTCTTCCAGTGGCCGTCATAAACAAGAAGAGTCCCTCTTTGAAGAAATGTTGCAAGTTTCAAACTCTGTAGTAAGTTAGCTGTTTGTTCGTTTTGCTCCACCATATATCAGAACAAGATTTTCTATTAATGAGATGATTGACAAAATAAAATGAAGTTGTTTGTAATTATTTTTATACAAGCTTTGAGCCATTTACCTGGTTATCCTCCTCAGCAATATATTCTTTTTTCACATAAAGACCAAAAATTAAACTGTATACTTTCAGCAGCATTGCCAATGAGTACAACAATGACACCTCTTAAACAAACTTGTAAAAACAGTCAAGCAAACTTTTTTATTCTTCCCCTACGTTAAAGTATTATCGTTCAAATCCTAGTGCAATAAAAACACCTATTTTTTAGAATCCTGATAATATTATTTTCGTGATGGATGCTTCCATTGGTCAAGCTTGTGAAGCTCAAGTAAGTGTTTAGAAATGTTTTTTTATGTGTATTGTCCAACGATTGTAGTGTCTTGCTAAAAAATAACAGTTGTCAATACATGTCTTAAGCAGAATTAAGAACATTGGAGTGTCTCGATTCGTTGATTTGTTAGCAAACATAATGTTAAAGTAATTGTTATTCCAGGCTAGAGCTTTTAAAGAAAAAGTAGATGTTGCATCTGTTATTATCACAAAACTTGATGGTCATGCGAAGGGTGGCGGTGCTCTCAGCGCGTAAGCATTTTTATTATATGTACTTTTACTGGAGGATTTTGATCAGTTAAAAAGTCCTTAGGTAGATTACTAACACCAGTATAGAACCACGAAACATCAGTTTGTACATTTCTACTTCTTTTTATAAGCATATAAACATGTATTTTTCATCATGTTTTAGTGTTGCAGGCACCAAGAGTCCCATCATTTTCATTGGTACAGGAGAACACATAGATGACTTTGAACCATTTAAAACACAACCTTTTATCAGTAAACTGCTGGGTAAGAAAACGTTGTAACTGAAATGTTGTTGCTGTTTTTTTTCTTTTTATTATGGTATTTTATGTTTTGTTACATTTTGTTGATTGGGCAGTAAAACTTACAGAAGACTTACAGGAGTCAGGAAAAGCTGTCAAATATCAGCGAAATCTTAGAGATTTAACAAGGAATTACTTATACCTGCAATTTGATAGGTTTTTGACTTTTAATATTTGTTCCCAATTTTTACCATTTCGTCTATATAGGGAAAATTTTTATTGTATTGTCGTCAAAAAGTCTTGTCGTAAGGACCGTGTAGAAAGCCAACACTGTGACAGTGATTTTATGTTTGTATAAAATTAGTGTCTTGAAAACACTTGTTGTAATACCAAGATCTAACTTGATCGAATTCATTTTAGGTATGGGCGATATTGAGGGTTTGATAGACAAAGTGAATGAGTTGAAACTGGATGAAAATGAAGAACTCATAGACAAGCTTAAGCAAGGTATAAGATTACAATTCACCTTGTTTTTGAAATGAACTTATTTGGTTTGTATTTCTTTGTGATTTTTATGTTAGGTGTGTTCACATTACGCGACATGTATGAGCAATTTCAAAACATTATGAAAATGGGTCCATTTAGTCAAATTATGGTGAGTTGTTATGTTTGACCCTTTCTGTACTAGTGTCACGCAGGGCGTGCCATCTTGGTTACCATTTTAAAAAGGCTATATCTCAAAACCTCGTGACTTAGGACAGTCTACATAGGTGTTTTTCTGACAGCAGACTGAATTTAAAATAGTTTATGTAAGATTTAATTTTACTTCGAATAAAAACTTATTTTAAGACCCACCATGATCAGCTTTTGCAAATATTTTATTTACTCAATTTACTGTTTACTGTTGTTTTTTTTTCTAAGGGTATGATACCAGGATTTAGCAATGATTTTATATCAAAAGGCAACGAACAAGAATCTGTAGCGAGATTAAAAAGATTGATGACAATGATGGATAGTATGAATGATATAGGTTAGCTTTACTCAAACTTTTTATTTAATTTAATTGATGTTCTTGTCTTAAAATTTTTGACTTGAAATGCCAGTTGCTTGCCTGCTTTGTTGGCACCTTGGCATTTGCGTACAGAACGGAATGAAAACGACTCTTCATCACGCTGTTTTTTACCATTGTTACTTCGAATCTGTTTAAGAAACTTTAGCAGACTAAGAAATACTCAAACATTAAGAAGAAACATTCGAGACTCAAATTATGAAAATTTTAAGAATCTCCAGCGTCAATTAAATACTTAGGTTTTCTGATAAATAAAAAACTTGTATTCAATATGCTAAGTGACCAGAGAAAAATTTCAGACAAAAGTTAACAATTTCACGCAAATATTCTTATGTCGTTTTTTTTTCAACTGCCGTAATAACGACAGGCCAATTTCGCGCAAATACGTAATGCCACCTAAATATTTTTAATTGATAATTAAACATCTATAAGCATGATGATTTTTTCCTGATCAGCTCAGTGCAGACTGCAAAACAAACCTTCACTAAAAAAAACAGAACCTTTTTCTTTGCGTTCTACTAAACCTGCTTTATGAGCATTTAGTTTTTGGTTATAAAATTTGAGTTCAATCCTATCCACACTCTGCACAGCACCTGCCGTGTAGAATATATTTAAAGGAAACTAAAGGGATTGTATCAGCTACAGTATCTGCTCACTCCAACACGAAAGGGATCGAAAAATATGTTCGAATAAAAACGAATGTTTAAATTAACCAGTAGAAAACAAAAGAGTTTATAAATCAAGGGATCAAGTAGTCGTTCGAAATAACGGATGTTCGAATTAATAGCATTCGAATTAGGGTTATGTACTATTGAAAGGTTATTCTAGGAAATGATATAATATGATGATGAATGAGTTCCTACTAATTTCATTTAGAATTAGACAGTCCAAATGGAGCAAAATTGTTTACAAAACAACCAGGACGATTAAATCGTGTGGCACGAGGTTCTGGAGTTTCAACTCGAGAGGTTCAAGAACTACTAACACAATATCAAAAATTTGCTCAGATGGTGAAGAAAATGGGAGGTATCAAAGGACTTTTTAAAGGTACGTAAAACTCTGATAAGCCGTCTTATTTCACTTAAATTTCTGATGGCAATTAATGAAAAGTTTGATCGAATCTTTTAACTTCTTTAATATAATCAACTAAAATCGATTTTGTTTTGATCGCAGGTGGAGATATGGCAAAGAACGTGAATCCTTCCCAAATGGCAAAATTAAATCACCAAATGGCGAAAATGATGGACCCACGTGTTCTCCATCAGCTAGGTGAGAAATGGTTTGTTTGTTCTCTTAGTGAAAAAACTAAAAATCTTTTGCTTTTCTTGCTACAACGACAACATTTTTGGTGAATAAGGAAAAATTCTGGGAGCCATAGACGAACCCACTACACTACTTGCGGCTATATGTTAGTGATGATCACCGATAGTTTATTCAGATGTATATATAGGTGATTTTTATCACGTGCCATGATAAAGAATCACTATATCTTTTACAGTCTGTTACTCTTCGATCAGATTTAAGATGTCAGCTTTAACAAAACAAGAAAGCTTAGCGGCTCTAACAATCTTACAGTTTGTAAAACTTACCCAACGCACTATTAACGTTGAGTTCCAAAAACATCGAAACTGATTACAAGCGTGTTTTTCTGAACAACCTTTTCCCTCTTCATAACAAAAACATTGTATATATTTGCAATATAATACAAATATGTTTCATAACTGAAGCTCAATAACATTACAAGTGTCATATATTCTCGTTTCTTGCATGACCTGCGATAGATGTCATTCTATATTCTTTTTTGATAAATATATAAATAAAAATTTATAAACCACGTTTCGTCCGCCGCTAACACGCCGCAATTTTTCGTGCCTTGTTTATCTGCCTCTTTGTGGTCACATCTGTTTAAATAAAAAAGTTAGCTAACATTTTATCTTTAATATTGCGAGTTTGGTCAATCATCACTAGTAAGACATGATAAGCGAAATTTTACCGCCTAAATCAAACACTTGTACATTGCTTCAAAGTATGACTGAATAAATATCACTAGATGATTTCAGTAATTAATCAATTTTAGAAAATTTCAGATTTCTCGCGAAATCGTGAACATTAAATTCTCGCTAAAATTTATGTCATTAACGTTGATTCTTTCCTCGCATCTTTTCCAAAGTTGCATAAAAACCTTTCTTTTTAGGTGGAATGGGAGGCCTTCAAAATATGATGAAACAGTTTCAGGGCGCATCTGGTAGTGGCGGTGGTGGCGCACCGGGCGGATCCAAGGGTAGAAAGAAATAGTCACGTTAGTATCGTCATTTCTCGTCAAAAACAGGTTTGACACATGTGGTTTGTTTACGTGCTGGTCGCGACGTTACCAAAAGAAAAGAATGTTGTTTTCATGGATAGAACTTTATTTATACCTGAACACTTATCTACGAAATAAGATTAGAGAAAATAGAGAGAAGTAATCTTGTGAGAGTCTGCATTTTTCATACTAAAAATAATCCTGTGAGACACCATACAAAAATAATCTTGTAACAACTTTAATCTAAATACTGAAGTAAAAGATTTTATTTTCTGTGAATTGTATTTGGAGAATCGTTTAATCACGGCTATTAGTTTAGCCATTTCTGCACAAGATAAGAGAAGTCTATTTTGGGATTATTACGTAATTTTGTAACATATTAAAATCGCAAATAAACTCTGTGTATCTGTTATCTTTCGTGACTTTTTAACTGGTTTGACGAACACGTGGCATGGCATTTAACAGTTGTTCTCTTTCACCAACATCGAAAAAAAATTTAAATTATACGCTTTTTTCCATAAGCAACATCTTGTAAGCAACATCTGTAGCAAGTATAAATAACCAATGAAAAAAAGGACCAGCAAACTCATGATCTGCCAAAGTAGATAGTCACCAAGCAATAAACTAAGCAACAGTTGAGCCTCTAGAATGCAGAAACTGAAAAAATATCCACCAAAAGTTTTTTATAAGGGAAAGTGGGTGGATCAGGGTTAACGAAAATACAAAATTGATTAATTTCATCCTCCACGCTGTGCTCTATTTTCCTGCCTTATACCGTAATATTTGATTGTCTTGGAGCAAAGTTGGCGGATATTAAGTGGTTGAAAGAATATTGTTTCATAAAAAGCACTTAAAAATTATCAAATGGTATCTAGAAATTTTTGTTAAAAATGACTTATAAAATATTAATAAATTTACAATACCTATGTGCGTAATTTAATTTTAATGAATATAATTTTACATCTAACTACAATTTCGACATAAATTATTGCAAGGAAGGGTGAAATTTTCAAAACCCTTAACCACAAGCAATTGAGAAAGCCGCTCCCTCTTCTACGAAGTATCACGCACTTTAAATGTTTGTCAACGTTTAATTGTCATTGATTGTCACAGCGGGAATTATTTATTTAGATTCAAAATCTTAAAGGGTAGCTAATTTTTGCTGATGACCGAATTTCACGATTTTTTCAACCCTTTTCACGAAATACGCAACTTTGGGACCCTTGATTAACAAAAATTACTTCTCGCGAAAACGCATAAAGATTTTAAAAATAGTTTTTCTACCTCTTATTTTTCATCTTCATTAATTGTAAGTCTTATCTACAAATGATATAATTCTTCGCTCACACATTTTTTGATTGCAAATAATATAAAATTTGTCAGTTGTAAAAGAGCTGTATGAACAGAATTTACGCGTACTTCGCCGAAATATTTTGGAGTCAGCTCAACTAGTCAGTATTCTACTTGAGCTGAAATCTTAATTATTAGATAAAGCAGAAGGACCGGAATCTTCTTCAGCCACCTCGTTTTGAGAAATCACAAAACCATCTTTTTATAAACTTGCCTTTACAAGCTTTTTGGGCTAGTAATTGTTGTACCGGAATCCCAATCAACCAGTAGGAAAGAACATGTTAAAAGTGCCCAAACTAAACAATGTATTTTTTACCTTAATTAGTCCATTTAATAAACATTCATCGGTTGGATCAATTTACTCTTAACTTCTATACACATTAGTGAACATTGAGATTTTATGATAGAAAATGTCATCTTTCTCAAAATTTCATTTTGAGGATATTTTGAAATCCAAACATCCAGATAAATGTATTTGGCAGGCGGTGACATATAATATGTGACACATATGTTTCAAGAGCATGGGAGAAGATGAACAAAACCATATTCAGCTAAGCCAGTGAGCATAAAGATTATCGAAATGCTACTCTTTTGACTTTCTTCTCCATGAAATAGTGTGAAAAAGTCAGATAAAGCATATAGTAAACTTGACATTTTGAACACATGTAGTGTGTGTAGTGTGATTCTAATAACCTCATGATGGAAAATTGACCAACTTGAACAAATTTTAAAACAACGATGAAGCAAAGTATAAATTAAGCCGAATTTATAGCTTTCAGGAATAAAACTATCGAAGTTATTATTATTATTATTATTATTCATCTTTATACAGGTTTATCTACGTCAGTATAATATATACAAGATATATGTAAATGTTACTGTTATCAATGAGAGACCTGTGTAAAACAAAAAATAACAAAATATAAAAATTTTCGAAGTAAGATTTAAACGGAGAGAAATAAAAAATTCGCGGATATTGAAAAATTTAAGAGAATGAACATTGAGAACCATATATGAGAAAATTAAAAATATTGTGAAAGACTTTGTACGAAAAATTTTCAAGTATATCAAGAAACACGATGTAAGAAACGACGGATGATGTCATCACACAATCCATACAATGGCAGTGAGAGGACGTGGAAATTTGTGTTGTTTGTGTCGTTGGCGTCAACCGTTCCTTCCCACATCGTGGATGAACCAGAAAAGTTTAAAAATCATAATTGTTTACTAGTTTTTTAAATAAATTAAAATTAGTTTCTTTCCTAACACTAGCAGGTAGGGAGTTAAAAATAACTGCTCCCTGATAATATGATAATTTCCTCCCAGCTTCAGATTTAATTGATGGGAGCCGAAGTGAACAGTTCTTTCCTCGAGTGTTTATCGAGTGGTTGATCATAACATATTTCCCATCAGTTTCGAAATGTAACGATTTGAAGACGTCAATAACAATTTTTCTTTTCAGTCGTATTGTGAAAGTTGGCCATTTTTTACGATTTTTGACAATGAATTTTGCTTTCAGAAATAACGATTCGAATTTCAATCGCCATGTATCGCTCATGCCACCATAAACAGGGTAGCAGTAGAAAATTAGAGGTTGAATCATTGACGTGAATATCTTCTCAGCAACAATTGGTGAAATGTTATGTCTTACTTTCTTGAGCAATTTGAGCCTTGAACTAACCCGCCTGTACATTCGTTGAAGGTGAGAGCTCATGTTTAGATGGCTATCCATGATTACACCAAGATATTCGTAGAACGCAGACTGGTGGATTTTATTGTTATTGATTGTTATATTGATCTGGGTGTTACGTGATCGAGATGTAAATGTTACAAATTCTGTCTTTCCTTTTTTTGGGGTTTAGGATAAGACAGTTATCTTGCATCCATCTGAACACTTTTTCAGCATCTGAGTTTATACATTTTTCGATCTCAGTTAGCGATTTGTGTGAAAAATAAATCACTGTGTCATCAGCATACATTAATACGTTGCAGTAATTTAGCTGGATCGGAAGGTCGCTTATAAGAAGGACAAAAAGCAGAGGTCCCAATATCGAACCTTGGGGTACACCATGGGTAACAAACTCCTTCTCAGAAAGTACTCCATCAACGTTAACGATTTGGCTTCGGTGAAACAAGTAGCTAGATATCCAATCAACCTCTTTACCAAGTATGCCATAGTAAGGAAGTTTGAAAAGTAAACAACTGTGGTTAACAGTGTCAAATGCTTTTCTCAGGTCCATAAACAGGGCACCTGTTACTTTGCCTTTGTCCATGTTTTCGCGGATGTTATTTGTAAGTTTGGTAACTGCATCACTAGTCGATCGTTTGCGGCGGAAGCCATACTGGTGTTTGCTCAGGAAGAAGTTTTCTTCCAGGTAGTCAGCTAGTTGGTTATAAACGACTCTCTCGATGGTCTTCGACAGGATGTTGAGCACAGAGATCGGACGGTAATTATCAATATTACTGCGATCTCCATTTTTAAACACAGGGTTAATTTTTGCAGTTTTCTCTGATGTTGGAAAGGTGCCAGATAACAAGCTTGCATTTATTAAGAACGTAAGTGGTGCTGCAATTACGGGAGCAATATCCTTTACAATTCTTGCAGGTGATGTGTCCGGACCTGCCGCTTTCGATGCATTTGTCGATTCTAAGATTTTTAATGTTTCTCGGACTGTTAATTCTTTAAACCATAGTCATAAGAAAAAAAGATAGTCTGGTGACAAACAATGGCCTATTGTTTTATGTTTTTGCAAGCAAATGAAGCTCGCACCCAGATCTCCGATCCTGCACAGAAGTTCAAAATGGCGTATAATTGCCTGTATGTTTTGGTTTGATTTCATAACAGTTTGATGTTTATTCTAATATGCCTGGGGAAAATTGCGCAATATTTGGTTGTTCCACTTCCAGAAGACATAAGGATATAAGTATTTTCAAAGTTCCTTTGCCAAATAGTGATTTCAACAAGACATGGGGTGAGAAATTGATCAACATCATAACAAAGGATCGTGTGATTGATAAGCAGCTGAGAAAGCGTATTGATACCTTCAAGTTATATATTTGCGAACGTCATTTCTCGCCTGATCAATTTTATGTTTACCCTACACGTAAGTCACTAAAAGAAGGGGAAATACCATATCTGAATCTTCCTAAAAAAAGTTTTCAAACTGTCACCATTAGTAGTGAAAGTCGTTCAACCACTTCTATACAAAAGCGTGAGGAATTCCTAGTTTTTCAAGATTTATCTCCGCCACCATCTCCTTCCACAATTTATAAAAGTTTTTCTGATTTTAAACAACGCATCGTGAAACTTTCATTAAGTAAAAGTTGGCATGTTGATGTGCAGGATACTTTAGTCATTGTTACATGTTTTACCACAGATCATATCCTACCAAAGTATGAAGTATTTATAGACCAATCATTAGCATTTTCTGTAAGGGTTTATGGTTGGATGTTGCCTGATGACCATGTCTTTTATTCGTTATACAATCGAACATTTTATAACATTACACTTTCAAGTTTTATTTTTGAATTAACCAATAACTACATATTATGTGGAGGTATTACTATGCTTGATCCTGGTAAAGAATTTAACTATCAAAAACATGTCATACCTAAAAAGTTTAATTACCTCTCCTTCCAACAGCAGTCATTTCAATCTCATCTACACCAAGATGAATACTACCGGTCTAATGATTGCAGGATGCTGCTATCCACCAATGACAAACATCCATGTTTACAGTGTGTTTCTCACAACATAAAGGTTATGTATAGTGACACCCGAAAAGAAAAAAAGATGCTTGAACCAGCTAAATTGAAGGCACCGATTAAATTTACCTCCCCTGAAAGGATAAAATTAACTCTGCAAAATCAAAGACTAAATTGTAAGAGATTGGGAAAGGAAATTGCAGAAATAAAAAATGCTTTAGAAAGTCACTCTGAAAATGTAAGTCCTGCGTTAAGTAAAGATCTAATATCTATTTTTACTGGTTGTGACAGAGAGGCTGTTCCACCTTTTATGAAGTTATTTTGGGAGGAGCAAGAAAAGTATGTGCAATCTTCTAGTCCACATAGTGTCAGATACCATCCTATGATCATCAAATACTGTCTGAATCTAGCTGCTAAATCTTCCTCTGCATATTCCGACTTGCGATTTGATAAAAACACTGGTTCTGGAATATTAGTCCTTCCCAGTTTGCGTACTTTGCGAGATTACCGAAACTACATTCGCCCAACCAGAGGATTTAACTATCAAATTATTGAAGATCTTTCTAAGAAAACAGCATTATTTTCAGCACCTGAGAGATTTGTCACCATACTATTTGACGAGATGAAGATACAGGAAGATTTGGTGTGGGATAAGTACACAGGTGAACTAATTGGTTTTGTGGACCTAGGTGATATTAATACAAACTTTGCAACACTCAAAAATGTAAAAGAATTAGCATCCCACGTCCTCGTTTTTCTTGTTAAAAGCATCGTAAACCCATTGTCATTCAGTTTTGCGACATTTGCTATTTCAGCTCATGCCTATTTTTTGGAAAGCAGTTTCTTATTTAGAGCAAATAAATTTAAAAGTTATTGCTGCTACAGCTGATGGTGCTTCTGTTAGATTGCCGCCATATTTGTTTTTGTTTGCTAGACTCCCGGTGCCGTTTAACTAGAACGGCATTAGGACTAAAGATGGTAGAGTTAAAAGTGTAAAAGAAGAAACACGTGTTTGTTGATTTTATATAGAAGAAAAACCATTTTCGTATTTGTTTATTTTATTACCCCCAAGTGGCTGAAATGGCTGAAATGTTCACAGGTTATGGGCCCAGTCCACCAAGAAACCAGTGGCAGAACTTGATTTTTGATGGGGATGAACGAAAATTTGAGATATGGGAAACAAAGATTTTAGGTTACATGAGAGTCAAGGAACTTAAAGACACTTTAGTTGGAACTAGTAGTATCGAAATTGATCCAGATAAAAATGAACTTGCATTTGCTGAACTTATACAATTTTTAGATGAACGTTCTTTGTCAATGGTCATTCGTGAAGCAAAAGATGATGGAAGAAAGGCGTTCAAAATACTAAGAGAATTTTATTCAGGAAGTAGCAAACCGAGAATAATTACCCTATACAACCAACTTACAACATTGTTGAAAAGTGACAATGAATCAGTAACTGATTATATGATGAGGGCAGAAAAAGCTGCAGCCACATTGAAAACAGCTGGTGAGAATGTCAGTGATGCTTTGTTAATTGCAATGGTACTCAAGGGACTCCCCGATCAGTACAAAGCTTTTGTTGCTATTATAACACAATCCGAAACTGTAGACACATTTCACAAATTCAAGCAAGCTCTGAGAAATTTTGATGAAACTGAAACTGCCCGATCTACAAAACCAGAAGCTAATAAAAATGAAGCTATTATGAAAGCACGAAATGAATATTTATCTAAACAACTCATTTGTTACAGTTGTGGAGTTGCTGGACATAAAGCGAATGAATGTCGGCGACAATGGTGTACCGTTTGTAGATCCTCATCGCACTCGAACCGTAACTGCCGAAAACAAAACCGTGACCAGGCCAAGTCGATGAGTGATAATAATCAGAGTCATTCTTTTGCATTCAAGATTAATGATGACTTCAGTATGAAAATTAATGGTAGTGAGACACTACTCGTGGACTGTGGAGCAACAACCCATATAGTGAATTCTGAAGAAAATATGATTGAAATTGATAACAACTTCAAACCAGCTGAACATTATATAGAATTGGCAGATGGGAGCAAATCAAACAATGTTGCATTGAAAAGAGGAACGTATGTCACCTCCTTACGTACAGAAAGTGGAGAACTAGTTAAAGTTAACCTTGAAAACGCACTGTATGTACCAACTTACCCTCAAAATATTTTTTCTGTTCAAGCCGCAACCCGTAAAGGTGCTGTTGTCAACTTCTCCAATGATCATGCTAATCTCATTGCCCCAGATGGAACAATCTTTCCAATCGAACAACGCCAACGACTATACTATCTGTACAAAAATAATGTGAGCCAAAAACGCATAGAAGATTTGAGAACATGGCACAGAATATTAGGACACTGTAATATTGATGATGTGATAAAATTAGAATCTGTAGTTCAAGGAATGCACATCAGTGAACGAGAAAAATTTGACTGTGAGGTATGTACACTAGCAAAGCAGACCAACACTCGTAATCGTCAGCCAGACATCCGTGCCACGACTCCTTTCGAACTTGTACACACCGACCTAGCTGGACCAATAGAACCAGCGTCACTGAATGGCTTCAGATATGCTCTTGTTTTCAATGATGATTTCACAGGATGTATGTTTACTTATTTTTTAAAACAGAAATCTGATGCGTCCCGTGCATTAGAAAAATTTTTAGCAGACATAGCGCCCTACGGCAAAGTGAAAACCTTTAATTTTGACGAAGAAATTTTTCCATTTGGTGATGTAAAACGAATGCGATCGGATGGGGGTGGGGAATACATATCACAGGACTTTAAAACTATCCTGACAAAACACTGTATCAAACACGAAATCTCTGCTCCACATTCTCCTCATCAAAATGGCACTGCAGAGCGCAGCTGGCGCACCCTTTTTGAAATGGGAAGGGCATTGTTACTTGAGGCTAGCTTACCTAAACATTTATGGACATATGCTGTTATGGCTGCTACACATATTCGAAATCGTTGTTTTGTAGACCGCATCAGAGAAACACCATATGGTCTTATCACAGGACTAAAACCTGACATCTCAAGATTACATGTTTTTGGTACAATATGTTATGCATACGTCCATAATCAAAAGAAACTGGACCCAAGAAGCCGTAAAGGAATTTTTGTCGGGTATGACAAAGAGAGTCCAGCCTATCTAGTTTACTATTCCGACAGCAGGACTGTATCAAGACATAGACTTGTGAAATTTACGGAAAAATTTCATGTCGAAGAGCCGAACACAGCCATCAGCAACGACTTATTTTCAACTGAAGCCAATACTAAACCGGCTACAAAAAGTAGTTCAGAACAAAATGAGAACCCAGAGAGAAATCCGGAGGCTCGATACCCAACTAGGGAACGCAAAGCTCCACCACGATATGCTGATTATCACTGTAGTGATTTTGCAGACACCGATTATGATTGTTGTTATCTGAATGTTCCAAACACATACAATGACGCAATTCAACAAGATGATGCAGATCAATGGATAAGCGCGATGGAAGAAGAAATCAACTCTTTGAAGCTCAACGATACGTTCACCGAAACACCACTACCCAAAAATAAGCAAGCAGTGGGGGGGAAATGGGTGTACACCATCAAAGGAAATTTAAGCAACCCAATTTACAAAGCGCGTTATGTAGCAAAAGGATTCAGTCAAAAAGAAGGAATAGATTACTCAGAAACCTTTTCACCAACTACTAGAATGGAGTCTATCCGTACTTTACTACAGGTAGCTGTTCAAGAAGATTGGAACATTCATTAAATGGACGTTAAAGGAGCATATTTACACGCTCCAATAGAATGTGAAGTTTATGTTCAACCAGCTCCTGGATATGAAACAGCCAATAATGTTTGGAAGTTAAATCTCTTTATGGGCTCAAACAAAGTGGACGCAATTGGCACCAATTGCTGCATGATTTTTTATGTGATATTGGTTTTGTCCAATCTCATGCCGATCCATGTGTGTTTGTTCGTAGACATTGTGGTTATACCATTGTGTTACTTGTTTGGGTGGATGACATTATTATTACATCAAGTAAGGACGAACTGCTCAACACTGTCAAGATCCAGTTGAAGAATCGATTTAATATGAAAGATCTTGGAACACTCTCATCGTTTCTTGGAATTGATTTTAAGAGGGGGATTGACTACGTCACCATGTCCCAGTCCCGTTACCTTAAAAATGTCCTTATCCGATTCAGTCTCAATGATTGTAAACCGAGGAATACCCCATGTGAACAAAACCCTGCCGCATATATATTAGATGAGACCAGTGATACTGAGAAGACCGATAACGACACCAAACTATATCGTCAAATGGTGGGAAGCATTGTATATGCCATGACTTGCTCCCGACCAGATTTGAGTTATGTTGTAACTAAGCTGTCTCAACACTTGTCAAAGCCTGAAAATTCAGACTGGATTATGTTAAAACATGTATTTCGATATATAAAGAATACTGTGAGTTATACATTCACTTTTCGTAAACTAAACCATGAAGAATTTCGTCTCTATGCATTTTGTGATGCTGATTGGGCTTCTTCTTTGGATAATAGAAGAAGTATTACCGGTTATTGTATCAGCTCAATCCGAGTGGGCCACCTATCAGTTGGAGGTCGAAAAAACAAGCGTCTGTGGCACTTTCAACGTGCGAAGCTGAATATATGGCCCTCTCACTAACAGCTCAGGAGACCGCCTACCTAACACGACTTATCAAAGATTTAACAAATTTTGACCTCAAGCCGCCTGTGATTAAAAATGACAACCAAGGTGCCTTAGCGTTATTAAAAAACCCCGTAAAGCACATGAAGGCCAAACATATCGATATCCGATACCATTATATCAGAGAATGTTTTCAACAGAATCAGATAGCTGTAGAATATATACCTTCAAGTGAAAACAAAGCGGATATATTTACAAAACCGCCAAAGAAACATTTGTTGACAATGTTCAAACAATATTTATTTGGAGAGTAATTTTTAATGAGAACTTTACGTCAAGTGGGGGTGTTAGATTGCCGCCATATTTGTTTTTGTTTGCTAGACTCCCGGTGCCGTTTAACTAGAACGGCATTAGGACTAAAGATGGTAGAGTTAAAAGTGTAAAAGAAGAAACACGTGTTTGTTGATTTTATATAGAAGAAAAACCATTTTCGTATTTGTTTATTTTATTACCCCCAAGTGGCTGAAATGGCTGAAATGTTCACAGCTTCTCCAAACCGTCGTTTTTTTAGAATGCACAAGTTATTATGTGGAGAGTCAGAAAAAAATGTAGTGTATCGTTCCACCAACCTATATGCTACAGATAAACGTTTTATATATTTTTTTGCTGATGTACCCCATCTCATTAAAACAGCTCGCAATTGTCTGTCCAACTCTGGTTCTGGTAGAGCAACACGGTACATGTGGAACAGTGGGTTTTTTGTACTTTGGAGTCACATATCTCAGTTATATCATGAAGATCTTGAAAGTGGCTTAAAGTTAGTGCACAAGTTGACAAATGATCACATAAATTTGACACCTTATTCTAAAATGAGAGTCCGTTTGGCTGCACAAGTACTAAGTGAAACAGTTGGAAATGTAATTAATGAGTTTGGTCCACCTGAAGCAGCTGGCACTGCACAATTTTGCATCATGATGGATAAGTTTTTTGACTGCCTTAATGTTAAAAACACTGTTGACCATGAATTGAAGAGAAAACCATTTTTAAGACCATATGAATCTATCGATGATATCCGTTTCACCTGGCTGGACGATTTTCTCTCTTATTTCCAATTATGGAAGGAATCGATTAAAGAACGCAATGATCATCCTTATACTGCACAGGCAAGATCGAATATGTTCATCTCTTGGCAGACTTATGAAGGATTACAAATAACTGTACATTCCTTTAAAGAAGTCTGTAAATTCTTACTTGAACATGGCGTACGTTATATTTTGTCAGAAAGATTTTGCCAGGATGATTTAGAAAATTATTTTGGCAGACAACGTGCTATTGGATCACGCCGTGACAACCCGTCAGTGAGAGATGTAGGCTATAATGATAACACCATCAAAAGCCAATTTTCTGTACGACCAATTGCTGGAAATGTTTGTGCCTCAGGTAGTAGCAAATTTAACCTTATTGATGATAGTCCATTGCCAAAAAGAAAGAAAAACTCTCAATAGATGCTACATCCCGGACATGGATTAAAACTGTCAAACCGGCTATTTTTATAGCCACAATTTTAAAAAAAAACATTACACTGGCTATCAATATTTTTGGTCACATTCTTTAGTCCCCTTTATACTAGGGACTGGAGGGTTCTAGCAGAAAACAAAATTTTGTAGGTACACATGGTATTTACTTCACCTGGAACTTTTTTCAACTCTACAAATTGAAAAATATTTGGAAAAAAACTTGCAATCAGTGATTTATAAGTCACTGAGAATATTTGGCGTTATCGACAAAACCTGTGAATAACTGTCGTTCCTAATTTCTTAACAATAATAAAGTTTAAATAAACAATGTAAATAAATATATCAGGCACGTAGAATAAAACATATAAGTTAAAGCCAAAACATGTTTTTTGAAAATTTGTGGCTATAAAAATAGCCTTTTTGACAGTTTTTTTAGTCCATGTCTAGGACTTGGCAAACATTTAATGTCCCAGTTCTTTAGTAATAGCTGTTTTCTTTAGTTCAACTCTCAAAGCACGTTTTTTTGAATTCTGTTTAGCAGCCTTGTGTTTTTCACGAATATCTTTAGCATATGAAAAGGTGCGAACTTTAGTAAACAATGTTAACATATGCTCCAACAAGTTTAAACTAACTTCTTCATCAACTTGTGGCTCCACTTCATAACAGGCACTCTTAAAATTAGATAAAATTGAAGGGTTTTCTAGCATCTTGTGGACTATGTTGTGACATACCAATTTGGTTTGGAAATTAATAGTTGACAACCGAAATATTTGTTCACATTTAACGAAAACTGCTTGCATTTTTTTGTTTACTCTCCACAAACCTCCACGATCACGAATATTAATATATGTCTGAGAATCATCGCTATCAACCTTACATGCTTGCAGCAGTGCAATAAATTGTGTGCGATTTGTTAAAGTAGCCTTTGAAAATCGAAACCTAGAATGTAGCTTGTGAAGAATATATCCACCAAGATAATCTAAACTTTTGAGCTCTTTTTCTGAAATTTCTGCCACCTTTAGGTCTTTGGATGTATCTTTACCAATGCCTGATAAATGGGTCAACATATGATTTGCCACTTCTGCAAGTAAAATATTGCTAAATCGTGTTTCTTCAAATTTTGATGGTAGGATATTTTCCTTCAACATGCCATAAAAATACATGTAAAAATCTTCAGCATCCCCAGAATATTTTTCAATCATTGGTCTGAACTTGTTCCATAGTTCAATAGCATCATCAGTTGAAAATAAAAAATTTTCTTTCGAGAACAAGCATCTAATATTTTCAGGCAAACACAAATCTTTAAAGCATGAATCAGCACATTTATTTACAATTAATTTTAAAGTTAAGGGGTGAAATTTCTTCAAACATTGTTCTTCCTTTGACAGCTGTGGTATGGAAATACTAGAGTCACAAGAATTTGTTGTGATAGTTGCTGATGTATGTTTAACATTGCAATGCCTAGTAAGACCACGTTGTGATTTACAAATTATTTCACAATGTTGACAACGATAAACAGCTTTATTTTTTTCGTTATCCATTACTTCAGTAACTACAGCGTTCACATCTGCATTAAAAATTGCATCATCGTCAAGAAAACCACCATCAAGTAACTGAAACAAGTCATCAAGTTCGTCACCAGCTAAGTAATCTTCCTGTGCTGAAGCCGCCATGTTTAACTTTCGTGCAATATCGGAGGGTCGTCCTACCTAAGTTAAGGATACATTGCGTAAACAATGTCGGTGGTCGTTGCCTCTAGACTATCTTTTTTTCTTATGACTATGTTTAAACTTAAATGTTGCATTAGTTCGGTTTATATCCTTCAGGGGGGTCCCGATGGTCAAACATTTTCCATGTGTAATTAATGATTTTACAGTTCATTAATTTGGATCCGACTTTCGTAAAAAACGAACAAAATGCATTTGATATTTGATGATTTGAAAAATTTACTTGGAGCACATGTACCCTTAGTAGGATAGCAGTTTTTGATTTGCTTCCAGAAGTCGCTAGGTTTGTCAGTGGATTGCTTAAATACATTTCTGATGTGGTTTGCTTTTGCAGCACGTATCTTTTTTGTTACAGTATTTCTGAGTTTCTTATAATTGTCCCAATGAGCATCAAGGCTAGTTTGTTTGAAGCGGCGTAGTTCATAATCTCTTGTGTGCATCAACGTGTACACTCCGCTAAAAGTAGGCTTTCTATATATGGATGTAATAAACTTTCGGTCCACATCGCGAGTAATGGATATGTCAAGGAAAGATAATTTATTGCTCTTTTCCGTCTCTGATGTAAAAGAGATGTTGTAAAGAGATGTAAAAGAGACTCTTTATTTACCAACATTCCGTTACATGAAACGATAGAAATATGTACCAACCTGGTCTTTGATCAATGTGATAGGTGTCAAGGTCTAACTAGAAGTGAGTTTAAATCTCTTTTAGAGCTAGCTACCAAGGAGTCATATTTCATTTTTAATGACAAAATTTATCAACAAATTGATGGAGTGGCTATGGGTTCACCCTTAGGCCCCACATTTGCTAATGCTTTTTTGTGCTATCATGAACAAAACTGGTTGAACAATTGTCCAACAGAATTCAAGCCCGTCTACTTTAAAAGGTACGTTGACGATATTTTTGTGTTGTTTTCATCCCCGGACCACTTGCCTAAATTTCAAAATTACTTGAATAAATGCCATCCTAACATCTCTTTTACATCAGAGACGGAAAAGAGCAATAAATTATCTTTCCTTGACATATCCATTACTCGCGATGTGGACCGAAAGTTTATTACATCCATATATAGAAAGCCTACTTTTAGCGGAGTGTACACGCACTTCGATAGTTTTATACCTGAAAGCTATAAATTCGGCTTAATTTATACTTTGCTTCATCGTTGTTTTAAAATTTGTTCAAGTTGGTCAATTTTCCATCATGAGGTTATTAGAATCAAAGATATCTTTATTCGAAATGGTTATCCAGAACTATTTATTGGCAAGGTCATAAAACACTTTTTTTCAATATCTCGCAAAACAAAAGAAGTCACCCACACAGCTGAGAAGAAAAACATTTTGATTGTTCTCCCTTTTTTAGGTAAAACATCTTTACAAACGAGAACGAAGTTAGAAAAACTTTTCAAATCTACTTTGCATTGTTGTAAACTTTCTGTTGTTTTCAGAACTCACACTCGCTTATCTAACTTCTTCAGATTTAAAGACCTGTTGCCCAAAGAATTAAAGTCAGGCGTCATTTACAAATATAAGTGCAGTGGCTGCAACGCCACTTATATAGGTGAGACGTCGCGTCATCTTAAGGTTCGGGCAAGCGAGCACCTCGGAGTGTCTCCCTTAACAGGTAAGAAATCAACCTCATCTAATTGCACGGCAATTAAAGATCATCTTAAAGCCTGTCACACCACATCATCTCTTGACGATTTTAGTATACTCTCTAGGGGTAACAACCGGTATTTGCTAGAGATTAAAGAGAGTTTGTTCATAATGCGGGATAGTCCCCAGTTGAATAACAACATTAGATCTGCTCCATTGTATTTATACAATTAGTATTTAATCTGTAACTATGGTTGCTGTTAAACTTGTATATATTTAGGAGAACATTGTACGTTTTTGATTGCTTGAAAATGGGTGTGTGAACATCCGAAACGTCGCGAATAATGTAGTTTTTTTTGTTAACAATAAAATAAATTAACCGTGACTTTTTTAAAACAAAGATTTTAAATCAATTTGAAAAAGCATACCAAAGACAGAATAAAAATAAAATTTTAACAAAAGTGACATGTTACAGCGGCTGTTTCTTTTAAAAAAACACATCCACTTTGTCTGTGACAGACACACGGAACTGGCGTATTATTATGTAGACTAGTCGATAAGGCCCATGGAAAAATCCACTGACGCAGGATAAAGATTGTGTAGAGATTAAAGCCCTGATCAAGAAAATGTATATGATCATGCGCTTTTGATATGAGCGGTTAATGAGATATAAGGACAGGTTTAAAAATTTTTGCTGACGTCAGCAATGGCCCCATCAAGACCGAATTTTTTTTTTAAATTTGTATACCTGTTGCCTTCATCGTATGGATGCTAAAACGCTGATGAAGAAAATGTATAGGATCATGTACTTTTGACAAACGGTTGCAGAGATATCAAGGTTTAAAGGTTTTTTGATGACGTCATCAACCCGCCCATTCCGAAACGGATTTGGGGACCCATGTTTGGGAAACTTACCCAAATTGGTCCTAGGTGGTCCCTAGTTACCCACGCGGTGAAAAATCATTTACGTAACCACCTCGTTTCCAAGTTATTTGGCCTCAAAGTTTTAGTGCATTGTAATGGCTTCATTAATTTAATATAGGATATTGACGTTAAAGTAGTGTTTTTGACGTCGCGCCAAAACGTCATAAAATTTAACATTTGAGACATACTTTTTTCGGCAACTTCAAAGGAAATTTCGGCGACTTTAAAGGAAAATGACGATATCCACTTTGACCGTCACATACTGAAGAAAAAATTAATGAAGCCATTACAGCGCACTTAAAACCCCTTTAAACCCAAGTACATGATCCTATACATTTTCTTGTTCAGCATTTCAATATCTATACAATAAAGGCAGCAGGAATACAAATCTCTCAAAAAAAATTTTGAGAGATTTGTCTGACGTCAGCAAAATTTTTAAACCCTCCTATCTCAAAAACCGCTCATCAAAAGCACGTGATCATATACATTTTCCTGATCTCCACAATAGAAGCAATGTGAAAAAAAAATTCTAAATTTTTTTTAGTGGATGAGTTGCTGACTTCATCAAGATTTTTATCCTGCCTTAGTGGATTTTTCCACGGGCCTTATCGACTAGTAGGATATTAATGTTAAAGTAGTGTTATTGACGCCGCGCCAAAACGTCAGAACATTTAACATATTAGACATAAATTTTTCGGCGACATCAAAGGAAAATGACGATATCCTATTTGCCTGTTACAAACAGACACAGTCTCTATATTATTATAAAAGATGTTCCCTTGACTAATTTTCATTTTCAAATTTTAACTTTTCATGATATATTGAAAATGTTTAAATATTTTTTTCAATTTTTTTTTCAATAATATACATTGAATTAATGAATTAGCCTTTTCATTGATAGTGCTACCATGTTTTAAAAATTATGAAGTTGCAATGCAGTATGGGAAATTAAATGTGAGCAGCTAGCCTGTATGTTATAGCTGAGAATGGCTTGTAGTGCGGATCTAGATGTACAAACCCATTGTTTTATTTGTGCATGCAGTGTTTGACAAATCCCAACCTACAAACCTTGTTCCGTTTGTTTAAACCGCGTGTCTTAGTTAGCTAACTCTGAACTAGCGGTTGACAAGCGGGAAAGGTTGGAAACTGGTTTATTACAGTTGTTCTTACGTCGATTAAAACAAACCCGATATGTGGTTTTTAAGGCAAACCACTAAGGCAAACCACAACTTACAGTTTTTAAAAAACATGCGTTGTGAATATGTAATCGCATATTTTTTTCTCATCCATATACCTGTTATTCTTTCATCGAGTATTTAATTAGTAATAGAATTCAGATTAATGGAGGCGAAAACAGATAACTGAGGGAAGGTTAGTTAAAGGGTACATCAGTGAGATGTACTAAACGAAGCAAAATGTGGTTAAAATTATTTTTGTTCACCGTCGTGTATTCTTTTGTGCACGGTGGTTCTCAAAACATTGTCCGTGTCAAGAGCATAACAAGTGCTATCAAAACATCATGGATGGGTCTCAAGCGATATCCAAATCGACGTTTGATTACAACACCGCTCCAACAACGAAATGTTTCAACGATGGCGGAATGTGGAAGGTTCTGTTTGCTTCATGCGCTATGTAAAAGTTTTAATCTTGTTAACGTTACAAGTAATCTCACATTGTGCGAGTTGTTAAATCAAACATTTTTTAAAGATCCTTGCCAACTGGTCAGGCATCCAAAAGCCACACACATAGCAACAGCTGTAAGTATTTCAAATGTTTTTGCTAAGTTGTTTATCAAGTCTAATGTTTGCATTAGATAATGCTGACAATGCAAATTCAGAAGCTAGGTTGTCCAAACAAAATATTTCTTTTAAACCTGGCCTTTTTAGACCCATGTAACACGAAAAAGGGGGGAGGCATAAAGTGCCCCGAGTCATGAACTTGAAATGCTACTAAGGTGCGACATGTCACAATGATAAAACAGCTCAATGTAAACACGTGTCAGAAACTTGAAAATAATGTATATACATTTGATAGCTTGCAATAAAGAATTTTGCGGAAAAGGGGAAAACAAAACTCTGTCTGCATTATGTGCTCTTGCTGGAATATATTCTTGTTCAAAAATAAATTGTTTGTATATAGAAAACAAATAAAGAGGCAAAATTGTTTCAGAAATTCAAAACTTTGTAGATAGCGAAAATTATATCAATTTTTTGTCACTTTAGAATGTATCTACACAAAATGAAAACATATGTCGAGACGTTAAAAAAAGATGCGTGCCAAACGATGAACTAAACACTTACGAATGTGTTTCAAGGAGTGATGTTGATGAAAATCAAGGGGACTATTGTAAATCGGTAAAAGATAGCGAAGAGAAGTTTGCTTACGAAGAAGAGTTAACCCCCTGGCCATTTTGTGAAATGTGCGATCAAACATTGGGTTAGAGCTAGGTTTAATTTGAAATTATTTGTAAGCTACCAGTTCACAAGCAAGTTTGTGCTTATAATAAAAACTAAAAACTCTTCAACAGCCAGCTTTGGGGAAACCTATAAGCTCACTAATATCCTCACTTTTATTTCTGCATAAGCAGGCCTTCTTAGAAATACATAGGTTCTACATAAATTGATTTCGTAGATGTTTTCTTGATATAGACAATGAAAACAAACATTATTTTTGTTTCTTGTCGCAAATGTGTTTTTATTAATGTACGCCTAAAGAAAATTTAAATACCTGGTAATATAATATATAATTAATATATAATTACCATGTCATTTTCAAAACAAAGACGCTAAGTTTCTGCCTACAAACCAATTTGCTTAAGAATATAATATACTTTTTTTCACCTAAAACGAATTCTGTGTCACATTTTGGACAATCTTTATAGCATAGAATTTTTATACTTATCAGCACCTATCCTATCCTCATAACAAGGTCGATTGCTCTTACCAACCTCGATCCCAGGGTCTGTAGCGTGTCTCGATATAAGGATGCATTTTCATACCAAAGAACGCCACAGACTCTGGGATCGAGGTTGGCCTCTTGCTAATTATTATTGTTTATAATTAATCGGAATATGTAGATCTTTGCTTTCACTTTAGGAGCAATCTACGTTATAAGAATGACTGGAAAAGAAAATTTCAACCGGAACTGGAAGGATTATAAGAATGGATTTGGCGGATCCGACTTTAGGTTAGGAAATGAAAAGATTTACCAACTAATGGAATCTAACTCTCGTCAATTACACATTTACCTGTCTGATTCATCAAGTAGTTACTTGTTTTTCTACGACAAATTCATGTTGAAATCCGAGAATGAATTGTATAAAATAGACGTCGACATTGCAAAAAATTTCCCCAATGGTAAGTTTCCATTACACCCTTATTTTTTTACACAGATACACATTAAATTAAAACAAACATCTCAACAAGATTTATTCGCTTACCCCTAACTCTTTTTACGAGACAGAGTCATACATTAATGACTACCGAATCAAAATCTAGTCGTTTTTGAAGAGAACGTCATTCACGGAAGACACCGAGGAGTAGATGAACAAATTTTGAATGTAAATAAGAAGACGTGGAATATCATTTTTTGCGTTATGCACTTTTTATAATTTAATAATTATTTTTACGTAAAATGAGTTTGTGTTGCCTTATTGCCTTCTCAGTACTAACTTACTGTGACACAATACTCGGTTAACAAGCGAGCAAGAAAAAAACAGGACAAATTTGTTTATTTCTTTAAATATTCTGTAAAGTCTTATTTTAGCCTTTTTAAGCTTTGATCAAGTAATTTTGAAAATTTAATCGTTTGCATCCAATTTTCTTATTCTAAAGCTTATATTCGACCGTTTCACTCTTTTTTCATTTTCAGAAATACATGATAACGACGTCTTGGACAGAATGACGTTTATCAATTTTTATCCCGTAATTTGTCTTATAATAATGTGTTAACAAACATATGTGCCAAGCAATACGATCCTTCATCCATCTCGGAGGGGTGATTTGTTTTAGCTCCCCCTCTCCTCCTCGACTTTCAGAGCCCCTGAAAAGTACGGCCTGAATAGGGTTGAAGGAGAGGCAAACAAAAAAATTATTTTGTAACAGCCACAAAATAAATTTTAGACGAGAAAAAAAATATATACATTTTTAAATCCCAAAATCTACTAAGATAACTACTATGATTACAAACTGTATTTCACAACTAAGAAGTATCTATATATCTTCCTAGCAACATTTTTTCAGAATCTTCTTGGCTGTATGGGATGAAAATAAGTAGGTTATGGATTTACCTACCAGTAAACATCAGATATAAGATCGAGATAATACAGTAGTATCAGCATTTTATAATCTTCATTTAAACTTATTTGAACTTAAGAAATATTTGTCATGACCAAAACAATTTTTTTTTCATGTTTTAGGTCCCTTTTCAACAACATACTATCAGCTTCCAACGACGAAGTTTGTTTTGATGGGATAGCGCCAAATTTGATATATACACAGACCGGGAAAAATCTACAACAGATCGAAAGTGCAATATGTGGTTGCTTCATTCGAATCTTTACTTTTTTTTATCTTTACTCACAAATTTGTTCAGAAGTTCAGAAATATAAAATAATAAATATGTTCGTCACTTTGTTCAAGGAAAATATATTTCATTGATTTTTACTTCACCCACCTGATTGGCATTATTATGGAGCAGACCAAGCCAGTTTGTCTGGTCTTCTTTCTCAGCAGCTGTCTCGCAGCGCAGTTTGCCTCTCCTTTAAGAAAGTCGTTGCAACACATCACCTAAAACCTAAAACTACGATGAACGTTTAGAATTTTTTTAAATAGATTACTCGTAAGGTTTTTTTAAAGTCATAAAATATAACAACAGTAAAAGAGAACTTGAAATTAATAACAATAATCTATCTCTGTGACAACAACAAAGATTAAAGATATGAAATCCATTTGAAATTAAGATTGTGGTGTGTTATGTGACTGTGTGTTGACGGTAAACATTCAAACTGAGTAAACAAACACTCCACCGTGGTTGAAAAATTTCTATCTAACAATTTAATTTAATATATTTATAATAATACTTGAGGTTGTTCCAAATGGCATTTGGATCGCCATGAAATAGCGTTGACCAGCAAAAATCTGAGGATCGATGTAGCATAGAGATATATCTCTATGGATGTAGGTAGCTACAACTCGTCTCTTATATTAAAACCGTGATTTGTCCGTCTATCCGCTAAATAAAATGACAAAATGTCGTGCTATAGACAGACGAAAATAGTTAATGCAATAAATGTTTAGCAATTTCTTCGTGACCGATATGTATTTACGAGGACTGTCCACGGATTGGAACTTATATCTATATAAATGATATCCATATTCCGTCTTTTTTAAGCTGAAAATTGCCAAATGCGATATATTTTAACCGACTTTGTTTGTGACAACGTGTGGGTGTTAACTCAATCACGAAGTCTGCTTACATAAATTAACCAATCGAGTAATACTTTTTTCGCGCACGGTAAGACCGTTTAAAGTTAATATTATTTACACGAGAACCTATTGCTAAAAATTAAATGACTAGTTCCTTTTTTTATACTATCAGTTTTTAAGGGTGTATTACAGTTGGATAGGGCAGTTTGTAGAAAAATTAATAAAAACGACAAAATCTACAACACATCCAAAATATATTCGCAGCTTCCGTCGGCACCAAGTTGGCGTGTTCACTAATTCTAAATATTTAATGAGCGAGATAAAATACTAAATTTTAACAATAGAAATAAAAAATTTAACAATGAAATCTCAAAATTTCTAAAGGCATGCCCTTTACCGTGTTATTCTAAATAGGATGGTCACGCTCAGTTAACAAACTCTCCAGTGAGTTTTAAACCATTAGATTCTCCCGCAAGTACTGAGAAGTTATGGGTATATCACGCCTGAACTGAAAAATAAAAATAAATCGGTTTACCAGCGACGTGAGACGCAGCGTCTTTTGGACATCAAATGTTTGACCAAGAGTTTTAAAATCATTTGATAAAAATTGTCACGCGTTCTTACCGTGAAATAAAAAAAACACTTTTTAAAACGTTTTATTCGGCGGGCCGTATATAAAAAACGAAAACAGGTACTAGAAACAAAACGTAGCGTCATGTTTACGTCGCCACATACAAAAAACATACGGAGCTTATTTGTTCTGCGAATATAAAAATTCTTATACCCTTTATACAAGAAAACATTAGAATTCTCGCTATCAATAAATCCATTAAAAAAGTTTCATTCATTTTTATGATGGCATATGCCGAAAGAAGAAAAAATAATTTACCACTCGTACTTAATTAGGCGATACATTTTTTAAAAAAGATTACATAAATTGATTGTTTTTTGAGCTCTTTTCTGTTAATTAGCTCACTTAAAAAATAGCGTCAGATTTGTTTTATATCATTGTTGCAATATGTATAACAAAGTATATGCATGTGTTTTGCGCTCGTTGGAAGGTTCTGGTGTGTGGGTTTGGAAGAAGTGAAGAGAATTAACTTCAGTTCTGCTGCTTTATTTTATTTTATTTTATTATATTATTATTTTTTTTTTTTGTTTGTTATTTTTTTATCCATCTTAGTTATTAATTTAAAGTATCTTAAGCGTGTCTGGGGACGAGGGTGCTATGTTGAAATATTTAAAAGAGGTACCAAAGCTTGACATTATTATGTTTTTATCCAGAAAACCCATTTTAAAAAGAGTCTGATAACTTAAGATAATCTTGTAAGTTAAGAAAGTTGACAATGTCCGTAGTATAACATTGGGTTAGTTATATAAAGATCCATGAGGACGAAAGTGTTAATATAGATAACTTGCCGATATTTACAGAAACTTACAAATCTGCGGATTTAAAAGATGCTGCACTATACGCTATAGGTAAGAAGTGACAAAATTTTGACTTGGTAACTAATGTTTAGACCTAACAACATTTTTACTTTATTTCTCTGCTGACTGTTTTTTTTTGTCGATTTTTTCATCTGTTTTTTAGTGCGTTAAGAACACAGTAATGAGATACAGACATTGGATATTTTCAGTCCTTAGGATGTAAATTTGTAAAAAATACCTTGTATATAATTTTTATAAACTCAACCATATAATTATTTACAAATTAGTTGGTAAAAAGTGATTAAATTTTGTGCGGGATGCTAATACTTTAACGGTCTAAGAATGTTTAGCAATATTTAAGCCCTGTATGAATTTTTGTTAACACTGCATGTATCGTTTTTCTGAATTACAGTCTGAAAATTTTTTTTCTCCCAAATGTCCAAAAAAATGTGTTTTTCGAAGCCGTCTAGTAGTTTTGTTATTTTTTCCCAATACCTAAACTTAATTTGGTCTAAGAACAGTTTTGTCTAAAAAATTGTTCAGTTCTGCTTTTAATTTTATTTCATGTAAATTTATATTTTCGAAAAAAGGTGAACACAAGCGACTGGACAACAACTTCAAGCATAATGGGGCTAACCGAAGTCAAACGAAGATTTCTGGTATTTTTTCTTTTCGTTTTAATTTTGCTAACAATTCTACTTCTGGCAAGCTACTTCACCCCTGGATGGTGGATTATTAAATATGTTCAAAGTGAGAGGCTTAAAGACAAAGTGACAATTGGTTTGCATCGTGCATGTCATAAAGATTATGTCAAACAAAAGGACTCATGCAAAAAGCATGACCAAAAAGATTCTGGTATTACAGGTGAGTCGCCCCATATTTTCATAAAAAGCAAGGAGGATTTAAACTTAGGTTGGTCGTTTGAATATTTTTTTATATTATTTTTTAACCAAGCCAAGAATAAGTTTCATAGGCAAAGCTAAATAATTTTACAAGTGCCATATATTCTCGTTTTTTGCATAAATTCCGATAAAATGTTATTTCTGTTTTGTTATAATCCATGGTTCGTCCATTCTTAGCACTTTACGCAGTATGACTGAGAAGCCACTTTTAAGATTAAACGAAAAGGAAAAGGTTGATAATCTATTCTTAAAATCAAAATTTTTGATTTTAAGGTTAATCCTCTGGTTTTGGTCTACTGATTCGTGAAGTTTTGCGTCGTCCCAAAGGTTTTGATATATGAAATTTATATGTATATGTTTCTACATTTAGGTCTCAATGCAATTCGCGGGCTTTTGTTAAGTGCTATCGTGTTATGCTTTATTGTTACTGTGATTGCGATCGTGTTAACTCTCAATCAAACTATCAAAAGACTACTGTGGATGATTGGAGTTGTCAAGATTTTGACCTGGCTAATATGTAAGTACTAGCAAACCTGTGGAAATTCACAGTAATTCATTCGTCAGAAAATTTACGGGAATTTGCTGCTCTCAACTACTATCTCACAGGCGAAAAATTGGGTATTATAATACAGACTTGTCGTTAGCCCGTGGAAAATCCAAGGGAGTTTGCCTGTCACGGCAACGTCAATACAACTATATCGCATTTCGTGTGTGCGTAGCTCATCTATCCTATCTCACAGAAACAGCTAATTCTAGTGTGGTACCATTCTGCGCAGAAACGAACAAATAGGGATATTAGTTATATAAAGATAAATAAGTAAACTTCATTCCCATGGAGGCTAGTGGCATTGCAATTTGCTAAAATACTCTCTGCAAGTGTCACAGTGCAAATAGCATAAAATTCGGATTATTGATCCCTTCTAAAGTGCCCCTCTTAAATGTGGATGTATCTCAGAAGCGCTCACTGTGATTATGTCCTTCGCTGCATAAGAGGGAAAATTAAACCGTAGGATTATTTCAACATAACGAATATTCATCGTATAATGCCTGTTTTTCACTTTCTTATAAATAAAAGCTTTCCATATCGTCCCCTTCTTATGTTTGAAATAAATTGTTGAAAATTCCTCCGTTCTTCGTGTTAATCCTATGTTGGAAAAATTATATAAGTCTATTATATAAGCACCCATGTAAAAATCTAGTAAATTCACAATCTAGTAAATTAATAAGCGTGCCCAGGCCGAATAATTACAATAAACTCTTTAGGTTACTTTTCAGATTTCAGATTGAAACTCTACTTGCGTTATATTAAAAAAAACTAGCACAAAATTAGTTGTCTGTGTAAAAAAGATGTTTTTGATCTTTATCTTCAACCTATAGTTGAAAATCAGTCCGATCACACTAAATATATATACTAGAATATCTGGGTATAATAAGCAGATGTTGCATACGCCGTCACTTGAGGTATGTGATTGTTCTACAGGTTGTATATAAATCTAATGTTCAACAAAATGAGTCTCCAATGTCTGTTTTATAATACAACTTGTTACAACTTATAATACAACTCCAGGTTGTTACTTGTACGATGAAGGATAAGTGACGTCCCATCTTGTTTTTAGGTTATTTGGCTTTTTTAACTGCATTGTAATAGCTGCTTTATTAATTTTTATTAAGATATTGGCCTTTTCTTTTTGTCAATTAACATTTGAGAAATGCATTTTTAGTGACTACAAATAAAAATTAACACATTCACTATGCCTGTCATCACACAGCGTGTTTGTTATATAAGTCGATAAACCACTGGAAAAATCCAGGCAGAAGAAAAATAGAAAAATATAGGTTATTTTAGAAGTTTTGGTGACGTCACCAGTGTATATAAAACATTTTCGGCAAAATTTGTTTACACGTGACTGCAAAGTGTAGATCTTAAAACGCTGATCAAGAAAATTTGTAGGATCTTGTGCTTTTGACGAACAGTTGAGGAGATACCGATGTTTAAACTGTTTTGATGATGTACGAAACGGGTTGGTTGATGCAGGTTTGGAAGTTGGTTTCATTTTGTCCTAGTTGGTTCCTAGTTACACGGAAGAAGACATTAGTTACTTCCACGTGTTTCCAAGTTATTTGGCCTTAAAGGCGCGTAATCACCCTGTAGGCAACTTTTTTTAGAGGTGCCTATTTTATTGTAAAAATCGAAAGATATACATAAGAAAACATTATCCTGAAAATTTTTGTGAAAACTGACAACCAGAACATGTTCAAATGTTTCATAGAAATAACAAACTCACCCCAATTTCTCTTCGCCTACAGAACCGCCATTGCATTTCATTGCACGAATCATGCGATAATAAACACACGGCAAAATCGATCACATGGTTGCTGGATTCATGCCATTACAGCAAAAATAATAAATGAGGGAGAGCATCTGTAACTGTATTTCCATCATAATGCTTTTATAAATGTATCCACAAAGTTCCGAACATGACAAATCAGATAAATTAATCGAAGTTTCAGTGTTATTCTTTATTATTTAAACGTTTTAACTTACTCAAGTCAAACTTAACACCGAACTCTTCTTGTTGTTGTGTCTGAAGACAGCTTCGCCTCGCTAGCTGTCTTACTTTTTGATTATTTTTCTTTGTTCAAACAGTTAGTCGCTTCTTTATGGAGACAGTATCAGATCTAGACAATTAGAATATCTAAATTTCCAGAATTTCCCCTTTCATGCTCTAAATTTAATTATCTCCATAGTGCTTCAACTATCTTCCACTATCACAATGAGCATTCTTCCCCGTTGGGTTTTTTGGCTTAAATATGTAATAATCCCGGTCATGCTAATAAAAAAAGAAAGAGTGATAAGCATTAATTATCATAATTAATAACCACGAGGCAGACAGACGGAAGTAGCCTAATAATATAGGCGATAATGTTGGAAGAAAAATTGTTATATAAAATGCTCTTGAATTGTTGTCCGTTAAAAATATGTTTTTACATTAAGTTTTTTGCTAACGAAACTTTTGATCGCCAGCATAGTAAAAAAAAACGTAAGGTGTTGTAACAGTTTAGCAACCATTTTGTAAAACTTGTTCTACAAGGCTTGATTCTACTTGAGTAACGCTTGTGTACTTGGACGAAAACTCTATTTTTTAAATGCGTATTTGCTATTATAACTGAAAATACAGTCATATGGAAACAAAGCTTCTCAAAGGGACTCCTATGAAGACTTAACCATACAGATGATTTCTATAAATAAAAACTTATTCTTTTCTAGCTGGTTTATTAAGCATTTGCATTGGTTTATCTCTAACTGACCGGACAAATCCAAAACCTCCCAAATGGATCGATCAAAACATTAGTGGAAGCACTTCGATCGAATACGGTTGGCCATACATGACGACATGCATTGGAGTCATTGTTGCGTTAACATTAGTAATTATCGTAACTTGCCTACTTGGGTTCACTCTGAAATATCACTCGAAGTATTCTAATTTAAATGTGGTAAGTGCAACCACGCCATCCACGAAAGTAGTTGAGCATTTTGATTGGGACGTCAATTTTGCTGAATTCGATGCAAAGAAAGGAAGATATTTTGGCCGAGCAATAAGTGATGAAAGCAAATTCAACAAAAATGCAAGAGATAAAATTCAAGTAAGTGTCAATTGTCGTGTATTATTTTGTAACCCGTCGCAATTTGTAATCTCATTGCACTTTCTAATTCAATTTTATCACACTTTGTCACCCCATCGCAATTTGCAACCCACTTTATTGCACTTGGTAATTTCAAACTTGTCGTTTTTTCTATTAAATCAGGGAAAAACAAATAATTATTGCTACACGTCTTTTTGTTTACAGTACACGTAAAAGTATATCTCTATTGCTTATAAGGCTTTTACATTACTGTAGCTAACTCGGCCATAAGTTTAAGTGTAGCAAAGCAAATGAAGATGTAACGTCCTTAGCGGTAAACCAATCCCTCGAGTGACTCTTTTTGTCTCTCGTTATAACACAGCGCGTACTTTCGTTCTCGAAATCCGCCCTCCCCCCTGACGGGTTTTTTGTAATTAATCTTTCATACTATGTTGCATAGCTACGATACTTACTGCGTATTAATAATTATTTATTAGACACCTGCATGCCAAATTTTTAGGACCCATACTTTTCAGAGGCTTTGATATTGGCTATTACCCCCCAAAATCTCTATGAAACCCTTATAATAGGGAAAATATAATAACTCTTGTAAGATAATGCTTAGAACTTGAAACTTACGGCACAACTTTTTTTCATTAAGAAGAATCATTCTGAATCTTTTGGACACGTGATTTAATCCAATTTCCTGATTTTTCCTGATTTTACCCGAAAATCGGAAAAAACGGATTTTTGGGCATTTTTAAGCAATTTTTCATGCACTCCATGTATAAACCGGAAAATATGTTAAATAACATTTATTTAACTGTCAGAAACTTCAAACAGAATGTAAAAATTCGCTCTAGAACTAAAGTAATTGAATTTTAAGTAGATAGATTTAAAGAAATTTCAAGCTTTTGATGACGTCACAGAAAATGTGCTGACGCTAGGAAAAAATTATGGCTGCCATTTTTTTTTGTTCCTTTTGTGACGTACTATAAGTGTGTTGAGTTTGATTCAATTTGGACAAGCCTGTAGAAAGTTATCGGCGGATTCCCTCCCTCTCCCAGTCATAATACGTTCGAAAAACCACGGAGCGAATAGGGTTAAAAGATAAAGTTATTGAGTGTTGGGTGAAAAAACTTCTATGTATACTTTTACGTTTAAAAAGGATGTGTTTCAACATATATTAATGTTGAAACAAATAGAGAGAAAATCGTGACTAAAGATGAATGTCTGATAAGTCTTACCTGCAGAATAAAAACAATTCTGTTCTTAAAGTTGAATTGTTAAAGTTAATAGAAATGTGTGTAGATTTATGACACGATATTGCATGTATAGTAACAGAATTTCTCCTTTTTTCATACACATATTTTGAAGAAAGATTACAACGTGCGTCGTGAAGGCATTACAAAGTGCGTTATGAAAGGATTACAAAGTATGACAAAATGGTTTACAAATTGTAATGAGATTGCAAAGTTCGACGTGATTATAAAGTGATACACCACATCATTTAGCCTCTCAGTTAATTCTTCTTTTCATGTGCGACCATGACGTTACTAAACTAGTTTATGGGTTGTAGTAATTTTTTTTAACTCATTGTGCTTGTTTTCGTGATAAAACAACTTAACAATTTTGGTAGAATATTGACATAACAGTTCTAATATGTCGGTCTTTCCACATTCTCAAATACATTGATAGTGGTAGAGATTACGGCTTGCGCAACTTTCTTTTCAACTTTTGTCATGATCATTTTTAGTTTACTTACGAGAAAAGAGGCCTATCAATACAAGAACATCATCAAATGGAAATGCACGGAAGAAGAAACTTAGCAAGCGGCATTGGAAAGCAGTCTTACTATCAACCTCAAAGTTCAGCCAATACAACAGAAATCAATTATGCTGACCCTAAATTTAGGCAAAGTGGAGGAGTAATAAATACAATTGAAGCATCGGATTCTGGTGTCCATTCCAACGAGGCTTCCAGCAACAATAACCCACCATCAATGATATACCGTTACAACAGCTGTGCAGGTCCTGCTGCATGGCGCACAGTAACCAACGTAGATGCTTGGAAGCCGTCAACTTATCTTAATGAAAAGCGCACAAGGCAACCGACGTTTATCAATCTTTTAACCAACGCAAATCAAAGTAAAAAATAGCTTTCTGTAGACTTATTTTTTTCCTGTCTACAAAACTAAACGTAAACATCAAATGAGAACAGTGAGATAAAACTACTTCTTATGGGTCCTTAGTTATGCCCCTTTCTTAAAAAGGTTACATACCTTTATGTAGTAAACACTCTTTTTTTCTTTTCGTAAAGTTTACCTTTATGTGTTATTTTTACAACAATGTAAAAATGATACGAGACTTTAGCATTGACAACAACAAAAACAGATGAACAAAAATAAATTAAGACCGATAACGTTAATATTCACTTCGTTGTTTCGTCTTGTTATCACATTTCGACCGAATGTTAAAGTTTGAAATTTCTGTTTAAGGTTTTCAACATCATCAGACAGCGATAGTTAATGAAGATCAAACGAATCAATCTAATCGCCTCCACTTACAAACTTCGTACAAAGAAACACAGCCACTAGTATCTCAATTATCTCAGCAAGGGGAAGTATATATAGACAATAACTATGAACAAAGGCGTGCAAGAAAGAACATCATTGTCCAAGGAGTTGCAACTGAGCGAAATATTTTTAACGTTGCGTATAAAAATCATGGCTTTCCACAACCAGACTATTCTTAGGTCAAGGCAGACTTACAATGATAACGAGTTGTACAATCGTTTTTTAACTTTTCATGGAATTGTGTCTTTTGGTTTTAGAGTTTACCAAAATAAGCATATATGCGAAGACAATTACCATGTTGCTATGTATTTATAACGATTTTACTAAAATCTCAAAGCTCTAAAAAATTTCACTATACTTTTTTTGTATTGTTATTGAAGAAAAATGCTTTATATTTATATGTTGTTATGTGTTAATAAAATAATAGAACCCTTATGAAACAGGAACGGGGCGGGGTGTGGGCGGGTAAGGCGCTAAGACACGTAAGGCACGTAAAGCACGAAAACCCTTATTTAGGAGATATACAAAGCGCTTATAATGGTGCACCTTGAGCCTTAGCCCATCTAGTTAAAGCATTCATTAAACAATTTAAATTTTTGAAATAAGTATTTGCGAAGTTTCTAAATACAATATTGTTCTAAATAAAATAGAGGGTATAGTCTGTTGTTATTCTGTGTAGCAAAAAATCACCCGCCAATTTTAATCTCTATATTAATAAGCCAGTTCCGTGTGTCTGTAACAGGCAAAGTTGATATCGCCATTTTCCTTTGATGTTGCCGAAATTATCTTTGAAGTCGCCGAAAAAATTATGTCTTCTTTGTCGTGAAAAGCTGCGAGTTTTATGTGGTTTGTTAAATGAAGTTCTAGCACAAAGTAACGGAAATTGTGTTTGCAAAAAAGATGGCTGTTCTTTTTAAGCAATTTCTACTCTTTCCTTCAAAATAAATCTTTACAAAAGCATTTAAAAAGGGGCATGGTATATAAATAAAGTATAGAAAGGTTTCTGTAAGGTTTGTTTATGTTTTTTTCAGTTTTGATGATATTATTGATGCGAGACATGTTTTATTAGCTAGCATCATAAAACCAACCACACCAACAACAACCTAATAGCTAGCTAGCTCGGACTTTATAAATATGTAGCCATGTTCTTTATACCTAGCAAAGTCTCCAGTTTATATTTAAGTGACCAGCTATTAGCTGCTGTAGCTACCTTATTTTAGCTTCAGTTTTATGTTGCTTTTTACATGTAAGCTAATCTTAGTGGTCTTTGCTAAGAATGTGACTGTAACTTATTTTAATTGACATTTTAAGCTTAAATTAACAAGCCACAACAACTTTTAAAAAAGTATTACATAATATTTAAGAAGAGTTTAAGGACTGTTTTTAAGCAAATAATGTATTTTTCACAATTTGTGTATGCAAATAATGTATTTTTCACATTTTGTGTAACTAAAATTATATACATCGGTTACATGCAATATGACGAAACGATTTTTATTTAACATGTAGTAATTCTGGTACCTTAAGTGTAGTGATTTTTGTTGTTCTAGATTTTCTGACTAAAATGTTTTTGTTTATGACATTTTGTCTTATTAAAATAAGTTTCAACTTTTTTGAGGGAGTACAACACCGAAAAGACTTGTCTCTATAATAATACGCTAATTCCGTGTGTCTGTAACAGGCAAAGTGGATATGTTCATTTTTCTTTGATCTTACCGAAATTTTCTTTGAAGCAACCGAAAAATGCATGTCTAATATGTTAAATTTCTGACGTTACGGCGCGAGGTCAATAACACTACTTTAACGTCAATATCCTATATTAAATTAATGAAGCCGTTACAGTGCACTTAAAATTTTGAGGCCAAATAACTTGGAAACGAGGTGCTGACGTCAATGATTTTTCACCGCGTGGGTAACTAGGGACCACCTGGGACCAATTTGGGTAAGTTTCCCAAACCTGGGTCCTTGAATCCGTTTCGGAATGGACGGGTTGTTGACGTCATCACAAAACCTTTAAACCCCAATATCTCTGCAACCGTTTGTCAAAAGTTCATGTTCCTATACATTTTCTTGACCAGCATTTCAAGATCTTTACGATGGATGAAACGGGTGTACGAATTTATGAAGAAATTTTTTTGGATTTTTTAGTAGGGACTTTGATGACGTCAGCAAAATTTTTAAACCCTTATATCTCCTTAGGCGTTTGTCAAAAACATACGATACTATACATTATTTTTATCAGCGTTTCAACCTCTACACATTACAGACAACGAATGACTAAATTTCACCAATCTTCTTTTTGTATATGCACTGCTGACGTCAGCAAAAAATCTAAAGCAACCTATTTTTCCATTTTTATCCTGCCGCAGTGGACTTTTCCACGGGCTTTATCGACTAGTCTATATAATAATACGCCAGTTCCGTGTCTCTGTGACAGGCAAAGTGGATGTCTTCATTTTCCTTTGATATTGCCGAAAAATGCATGTCTAATATGGTAAATATTCAGACATTACGGCGCGACGTCAATAACACCACTTTAACGTCAATATCCTATATTAAATTAATGAAGCCATTACAGTGCACCTAAAACTTTGAGGCCAAATAACTTGGAAACGAGGTGGTAACGTCAATGATTTTTCACCGCGTGGGTAACTAGGGACCACCTTGGACCAATTTGGGTAAGTTTCCCAAACCTGGGTCCCCGAATCCGTTTTGGAATGGACGGGTTGATGACGTCATCGAAAAACCTTCAAATCCTAATATCTCTGCAACCGTTTGTCAAAGATATATGATCCTATACATTTTCTTGATCATCGTTTCAAGACCTATACAATGAAGGCAGCAGGTATACAAATTTCTAAAAAAAAAATTTGGGGGGTTTGACTGGCCATTGCTGACATCAGCAAAATGTTAAAACCCTTATGTCTCATTAACTGCTTATCAAAAAGATATGATCATATACATTTTCTTGGTCAGCGTTTTAACATCTGCATAGTACAGGCAACAAATAAACTAAATTTCGCCAAATATTTTTGTAATTGCACTGCTGACGTCAGCAAAAAATCTAAAACAACCTACTTTTCCATTGTCCTTCTGCCTAAGTGGATTTTTCCACGGGCCTTATCGACTAGTCTCTTATAATAATACGGAGCTTTTGTCTGTGACTTTTGCAAAGTGGATAAAATTTCTTTGATAAAGTCTATAAAACATCGCCTATAATTTTGTTCTGTGAATTAGCAAACTTTGACGTTAGAGCAATATTGACGTCAAAGGAAAGTATATTAAGATTAGTGAAGCCATTGGATTGTACTTTTAAATTTAAGGCTAAATAACTTGGAAACGGATGGAAATAACTGACGTCATCTCCTGCGTGGGTAACTAGGGACTACCTGGGACCAATTTGGGTAAGTTTCCCAAACCTGGATCCCCAAATCTGTTTCGGGAATGGACGGGTTGATGACGTCACCAAAAAACTTGCAAACCCTAATATCTCTGCAACCATTTGTCAAAAATACGCGATCCTATACATTTTCTTGATCAGCGTTTCAAGACCTATACAATGAAGGCAGCAGGTATACAAATTTCTAAAAAAATTTTTTGGGGGGTTGACTGGCCATTGTTGACGTCAGCAAAATTTTAAAACCCTCATATCTCATTAACCGTTTGTCAAAAGTACATGATCCTATACATTTTCTTGCTCAGCGTTTCAAGATCTATACGATGAAGGCAACAGGCATACACATTTCTGAAAAAAAACATTTTGTGTTCTGACATGTCTCTGCTGACGTCATCAAAATTTAAATGACGGTTGTTTTTCTCTGTTATCCTGCCTAAGTGGATTTTTCCACGGGCCTTATCTATATAATAATACGAAGCTTCTTTCTGTGACTTTTGCGAAGTGGATAAAATTTCTTTGATAAAGTCTATAAAACATCGCCTATAAATTTGTTCTGTAAATTAGCAAACTTTGACGTTAAAGCAATATTGACGTCAAAGGAAAGTATATTAAGATTAGTGAACAAAATTTTTAACATCTTATATGTTCTTAGGCTTTTGTCGAATACATATGATCCTATACATTATTGTGATCAGCGTTTTAACCTTTACACGTTATAGGCAACGAATAAACTAAACTTGGCCAATTTTTTTTGTACCTGCACTGTTTACGTCAGCAAAAAATCTAAAACAACCTATTTTTCCATTGTCCTTCTGCCTAAGTGGATTTCTCCACGGGCTTTATCGACTAGTCTCTATTATAATACGCCAGTTCTGTCTGTCTGTCTGTGACTTTTGCAAAGTAGAAATAGGAAAATACCAATGTTAGGACAGATCCACTTAGCAGTTTCCTATCCCACGTTAAATTATGGATCATCCCCGTTAAATCAACGATAGAAGAGTCGATAAAATCCATGTGCACTTTACCACTTTACGTCAAATTATGGATCATGATCCATTAAATCAACGATATCCGTCCAAAACCCCCACCCCCCACCCCAACCCACAACCCCCGCCGCGTCCCCGGGCCCCCATCCCCGTCCCATGGGTCCCTCCCCACCCTCATCTGTCGTGCCTTATAATTTATAGTGTTATGTGTGTCTATCTTTACCAGAAACAAGTAAAGATGATTGCAACATTGCAAGGTTTAGCGCCACATAATGTCATAACTGAAGAATTGATTTTCATGATTCTTTTGAGATTGCTTGAGACCATTTGATCTGACAAAGGCATCACCCTTCCAACCATAATCCTTCAATTCATCACAAAGTTTTGCAGGCAACCATGTCTTATATTTATTTCCCATTCTATCTTGAACCTCTGCATACATAGATTTTTCAGAAAGAGCACCGGGTCTTGATATTTCCATCTCTTTCACATATTTAACAAGGTAAATATCGTTTTTAGGCAGCTCTCTCCACTTTATGATTGGAGTAACTTGTTCTATGTTTTGTTCAAATTCTTCAACTGTTGGAAAAGCCATTGTGTTTATATTCACGATTACATCTCTTTATACCACTTTATAGATTCTATCGGAAAAGCAGTTTTTGTTATCTACCATCTGTCAATCAAACGCTTATAACAATAGGATTTTACATATTTTACATACCAGAAAGTTGTTTACATAAGAAAAAAGTTAAAACGAAAGTAGCCGTTGCTAAGGATATTTGGTATGTAAGGATATTTGGTATGTAAGGAATGCATTGTTTCTCTATTGTTATTCTGGCTTGATTGACATTTAATTGACGTCAATCTTTATCTAAACAAATACCATATGAAATAACCCGTTGTCATAACAATCACAAGAGCGATCTTCTCATCTTCGTGTGTAGGAGGAGTATCTTTGTGGTAAGGTGCAGTAATGTGTTTATCTGTAGTATCCACGTGGTGTACGGTGATGTGTTTATCAGGATGATCGGGTGTTACAGCCTTCTTTTTAGTTATCTTATGTGATTCGGTAACATTGACCTTTCGATTGATACCGATGGTAAGATCTTCACCCGATATCAAAATCTTGTTGTTGTAACCTACCACCCCTGTCTTAATTCTGAGATTCATGTCACTAGGTAACATATAAATACCTTGTCCAACCGAATAATCAACCTTACTTGAAGCGTAGTTTAACGTATCCTGATAGCGTTTAATGTCCTCCTGAATATCAACCCTACGGTTAACAATGTCTTCAAGGTTATTCATAAAAACTCTTTGGGCGGTCAGAGCACTTGAATCATTACCAAGGATGGAGGAGCGTGCCGAGGCCTGAGAACTAAGAACAAGATAGGCATAGGCCCTAACACTGCTTGAGATCTTCACAAGGCCCGTTTTTGTAAATCCATCGGATTTTTCCACAATCCACCGCGTCATGGAGTCGTTAGTGAAATAACTCAACCCGGGAGTTGGATAGTCTTTACGTCTTTTTTGATATGAAGTGAAAAAGTACTGACCTCTGTATTTCATGGGGTTGGAATCAACATCATACTCACCACAGATTTTTAGAAATTCCTCATTTGAATAAGGATTATCATATTGATTAAAACTATCCTCAAATGGCAGAGGTGTCTGCAGACGCTTAATGATTCGTCTAATGTGATAATACACATGAAAACGATATATCGACCTGACCATAGATCTACCATCATTAAGGTGTTCGGAACTTACCCCACAGGCACTTGAAGCACACCAAGTGGCGAAATTTAGCTGGGTTTGCCATAATCTAAAAGGTTGCTCATTCCAAATTCTCATACGTTGCGCGTTATGACTAAGTTCATAATTGGTAAAAATATTAGGAAAGGAAGCGGGGAAAGAGCCACTTTCAGACACAATAATGGCCTGTTTGTACAGATCCCTAGCGCCCAATATTTGAAGATCCCGCCCTCCATTCGGCTTATATGCCGCATTCGGATTATATCTGAAAATATCATCCATTCTTTGATTTAAATATATTCACAATCTCTAATATAATAATGTATATCACAATAAAGGACGTAAATAGCGAGAAGAAAATCTATTTGTATCAACCGATAGACAACTCACATGGTACAAAGGAGGTTGCGATCGTGGAGACGTTTTCAGATAATGTCACATATGTAGCTACAGCTCCAATAGATATACCCTTGGCCGATGGAGTTACCACGGTTAGGTTACAACAGGGTCAGCACTACACGGGTAGGGAGTTGAATTCAATCGTGAGAGGTGATGTAAAATCAACACAACTAGCTAGAAACTCTAAGTTGAGTAAAATATTCAATATGGAGGGTGTAACAGAAATACTATTTTAATCTTAATGAATTGGATAACTCGTTAAATCTTAAAGATGGTGAATATAGCAACAACCTGATGACATATCATATATCCGAGTATGGTGGTGATTTTACATATATTGAACCGAAAAATCCGCAATATAAGAAACTAAAGAAAGGTTTACTTCAATCACTTACCATGAGAGTCACAGGTCAGGATGGTAAGGTGTTATGGGGTGGTATGAAGACAACAGTTACCATTCACATAAGAGATACGGCGTACAGATGATACCGTAGCATTAACCGAATTAAAGTAAAATAAAATAAAAGTAATATGGAATAGCATTCAACAATTATGACAGGGTAGTATTATCAACACCAACCAAACCTTCCGGTGCCACATCGGCACCCGCGCCGGATGCTAAATACAAAATCTCCAACATATCTCTCGAATATGAGATTGTGACACAACCCACACTCGCCAGATTCATTTCAAATGAATACCAAAACATGGCCGTACTCTATGACAGATTTCTGAGACATAGACAAATTAGGGTGGATAAGTCGGACACAACGTGGAATTGGTCATTCAATACACCGTGCAAGTCCCTGAAGGGTATATTGGTTCTGTTTGAGGAAGAGAAAGCTTACAAACGAGATACCGGTAGGTTCTACAATCCTAAGATCAAAAAGGTATCCGCCATAGTTGAGGGTAAGCCTAACCAACTTTTCGCTCAGGGGATGCAGCCGTTTGAGCATTATGGTGAAATATGCAAGTATTTCGCAGAGGGCAAGCAAAAGGACAGCAACGCCGGTGAAATACAGAAACATCTGCAACTACATGATGTGAAGGTCGCGGACTACCTAACCACGAAATATGCTCTATGGCTGGATTTCAGAACCATAGATGAAAACTCACTGCACGGGACCGGCCGACGGATTGAAAATGCGAGCGAGGGGATCACACTGCAAGTTGAAAAGACGGCCGAAACCGCGGGATCCTTAAACGCCTACATATATCTAATCATGGATGCTCAATTAAATATTCAAAACGGTGAAATTATGGATGTACTATATTAAGATGGACTACATGAAAGATCCTCACACGGCACTATTCGTCGGTCCAACGGGCTGCGGAAAATCCAAACGCGTAGTAACACTGCTGGAGAGTGAATACTTTGATCACTTCGATTTCATTGTGATTATATGTCCAACATTAAGATGGAACAAGACATATATGGGGAGTAACTGGTTCTGGAGGGATAGATATGTGATTCTAATTGAGCCCAGAGGTATGTTGTATGAATGGATTCAAAAGATGACGGATTTCTGTGCCGGATACAAAACATTATTCCTGATCGACGACATCATCGCGGATGAGAAACTGGACAAAAAGAGGCAACCGCTTCTGGAGCTGGCCATCAGCGGTCGGCATCGAAACCACACCATGTGGCTACTCACACAATCATACACCGCGATACCGAAGAACTTACGAAGGCAGGCAAAAATGTTATATGTGTGGTATCCGAAGGACAGACATGATCTCGCAACCATCCACGAAGAGAATGATGTCATTGAATCGTCGGAGATCCAGAAGGTTAAGGAAAGGCTGAAAGATGGCAAATATACACATTTAGTCATGAGGATGGAACATCCAAGAACTCACGTGATTTGCTAGAATGGACATTTTTTTGTTACAAGAGTCTTGTAACAAATCTATAGGAAAACTACAGCATAGTACTGTAGTACTGTAGTACTGTAGTACTGTAGTACCATGATAGAATATATAAATTTCATATTACTGGTGATAGCTGTAGTGCTATTGCTGGTATTGGTTAGTTTTTGCCTTTTTTGTATTAAAAAATACCTATCGATATTGAAAATGGCTGAAAACGCAATTGGCAACATAATTTTTATCGATGAACAGGATGCCCGGGATGATGGGAAGAGACAAAAATTGCTCGAGTGTGTGCTGACCGGAAATAGTAAGTTATATCTTGGTAAGATGTATACGGAGGCGGAGATCCAGAAGCTCAAGAATGATGAGGTGGATAAACTGTTCACCATATACGAGGCTAAACTATCCGGTCAAATGGTAAAGTCTTTGGGACAGTCAATAATCCACATGTACTCCATGGGCGCCTGTACAGCTCTCGGTATAAAAAATCAAAAAGCTCTGAGTGATGACCTGGAGAATGATCCATTCCTAAACTCGGCACTCCAAAGGTTCACATGTGATCTATATTATAAGTTCGGATCACTACTATCACCAATCAGTGTAGGTTTAATAACAGGTAGGCATTATATCGCGGGAAAAAATTTAAACAATATCGATACGGATACTAAAGATGTCGGATACTCCAGTTCAGGTGACAACGAAGAACCCTAAAAAGGTTGAGGCCGGTAAGAGGCTGGCTGAATTCAATCGTAAAAATAGGGAAGAATATAAAAGATTGCTCATGGCACAGACGGAGGTACAGTCGGCACCTCAGACACAAACCCGGCCGGCACCTCAGACACACTCGGCACCTCAGACACACTCAGCACCTCAGACACAGTTGGAGGATCCTAAGGATATTGTCATCGAGGATTCCGTGACAGATGGCCCCAAACACGGCGGAGTGAACTACACAATAATGGGTGGTGGTGGGGTGATAGTACTTGTCTTAATTGGTGCTTATTTCGTCTATAAAAATAAGGACAAAAATATTAAGGTGAAGGGTACCCCACCAAGTAACTCAGGTAATAAAAAAACTATGAGAATAAGTAAGCTTGAAATGGAATAAAGGGATAATATCGCGATACTATAATCTTGAAGTAAATATAAGACATGGATAAGAAAAGTATAGTCAACGATATTTATAAGGCATCGGTCGTATGCGTTTTCGCTGTAGGCTATTCAATGCTCGGGAAAAAGGTATTAAAAATGACACCACCCTCAATTCAGAAGTTTGACCTGGAAGATACCGGAAAGCTTGTAGCCATAGTCGCCGCAAGTGAAATGACAAGAGAATATCTAGTTAAGCAAAAAATTATACCTGAAACTATAAATATATAATGTTGCGAATACTGGAATGGTTGGTCTGGGTTTTATATCGACGTAAGAAAGTTGAGAGTATTTTACCCAAGGTGGAATACACGGATATCGAGGTCATAGACGACTCTGATGTCATAGACTCCGAGGCTATCGTATTAAAATAACGCCACCATATTATATCGGATTATATAAACATGGCTTCAATTGCAATGATGTTGGGAGGTGCCTTCGCTAACGCTTTGGCTTTCACCGGATCAAGCTACCTCTTTTCAAGTTTATCCAAGGATAGGATAGATAAGGAACGGAAGAGGCATGATCTAGCCATAGAACAACTGCAGAAGGCTCAGGTTATATGGCAACGTAAAAGACAGAAGAGGGTTGACTTTATCAATAAGCAGCTCAGACTTGAGAAGAAGGCCGAGGGTAAATTCACGGAGCTGGATGACGCGATGCGGGAATATAAAAAAGTATTTGGAGGATCACCTCTCACAGATATTCCGCGCAGGCCCGTATTGAGCGACTTTTATACACCCAGCAATGGCCAGCATGAACGGGAATTGGCATTTATCGCGCTAAGCATGATCGGTGTCGGGGGTGCCGTGTGGTATTTCGAAAAATAGTACGCGTGGTACTACTACTATGTTACATGACACATGTAACATATATTCCAGATCCGCTAACGCTTTGTAACCATGTAGGTGTATATAAGACCTCCGATTCCAACTATCAAAGCCCAAAGGTTTTGACTCAACCAACCAACGGCCTCCTTTGCTCTATTTAGGATCCACGATACGATGGATCCAATTATACCCGGTAGGGACGCGGCTGCGGCACCGGCTAATCTACCCAGGAGAGATCCCAGCGCGCTCAGCTTGTTCTTTATCCATTCCCTCACACCACCTTCGGTTTTTTCATGATTTTTTGTATTACCGGTGGATGACCCCCCACCTCCGGGCGTCAAAGTTTCAACTAGAAGGCCGATAACCATACCAAATGCCGTTAGTACACTGACGATGGTGATACCCTGCTCACGGAATAGCGTTCGTATCTTTTCACCCAATGTAGTTTCTTTGTCAAGTACTTTGGTAATCGTCTCCCTGATGCTTTTTATTTGACTGTTAAGTTTACCTTTGAGAATATCGATAATCTCTTGCCGGCCTTTCAACTCATTTTGCAAACCTTTCAACCTTTCTTTCGCTTCATTTTGTTGTTCCTCGGTCATATTTGGTGTGTTTTCCATCTCTTCCAACTTGTTTTTTTCTCTGTCAATATGCTGTTCGAGCTGAACCTTTTTTGCAACTTCATCCTAAAGACTTCCTCTTATGTTTCTCAATGATCTATCCAATCCTAGCAATTCACGCATAGGATATTCAAATAGATCACCGGTCTGGGTTGCTTCATGGTCTACAGATTGTTTGACCAATGAAATTAAATCTTCCGTACTGTTTACCACATCCCCGGATATAGCTTCTAATTCTACATCACTTGCTGTTGTTATTTTAGATGACGAGGGTAATTCTTCTTGTATTTTGTTTAGCTTAGCAGCTTGTCGGGCTGTAATCTTACCTTTTGGTATGTCAAAGCCTAAATTACGCAGCCTTTTCTTGCCTAATATATCTGATATAGTACCGGTGGCCCTTAGTATTCCATTGTTTGTCAAAGGTTCGTTTTTATCTCTGTAGTATAATTCACCATCCTTAATTTCAAAAAGGTCTGTATGTAGCACCTCAGGTTTTGACAGGGATCCTTCAGATAATCTATCATACAACACATCAACCATTTCCCGCAAAAATCTTGTAAGTTGAGTGGAGCCTCCTCCGAATGATGTCTCCTCATCAGGTGTGTGTATCTGCACACGCGTGCGCTCCCTCGGTACCAGAGGTGTGGGGTCATCGTGACCCTCGTCGGGTTGACCATGGTCACCAAACGGATCAATATCAATGTCCGCCATTATTTTATTTAAAGGATAGTTTTTTCCTAATATAATAGAAATGGCAGAGAGTTCTAGTACCAGAGAAGAAACTTTTAAAACGGATATATCCAATTCCCAACTTGAGGAGCTGGTGAAATTACGAGGTAAGTTCCAAGACAGGACACACGAACACGGAGGATGTCTGATCATATGGTCGATTCTGGAGGGATTATCCGGAACCGCAGCCATTACCGGCTCGATAGCGACCGCGGTGACCATTATTAGAAATTTGGGCGGTACCCATGGAAATTACATGTGGAATTCGGGTATGTGTCTATTGGGCTCGGCTTCCTATGCGGTTACCGCCCAATATGTTAGGACATATCGGGAGAAACTTATCAAATTAAGAGCCGCATATCGCGTTGTACAAAATGCCATCGATGTTTTCGATAAAACGCTACTCTGGCACACTCGGATCTGTAGAGCCGATTTTGAGAATTTGTGTGATACGTATCATAGAACTCTCAAGGATCTGGATAAACTGGATATAGGTTATTTAGAGTAAAGTTTTTTTCTTTGTAGTAACCAAATGGCAGAGATTTATCCGAAGCTACCCACGGCTCCCGAGTATTCGAGCGAGCAGGACAAGTTTAATACTAATACCGTGAACTCTCAACTTGGGGAGCTTAGGAAATTACGTGATAAGTTCAATACAAAATATGAGAAATATAACAAGACGCTACACAGACTGGTGCTTTTAAATGCCAGCGCCACGGCCCTAACCGTCGCTTCGGGCATAGGTTCGGTGGTAACCGGTGCCACGCTCATCGGAATCCCCGCTTCCGTGGGATTGGGAGCCGTAGCACTGTCCGGAACCATTTTCACGGGCTCCGTCATGGCTCTGATTAAAAGATATCGGAGCAAACTTGACAAGGTCATGAAATTATATGATGTGGCAACGTCCGACATCGCCGTGTTTGAAAACTCCGTCTCGCGGGCTCTGAATAATGATGACATTAGTCACATTGAATTTCAAACCCTGAGCGGTATATACTACGAAGCTCTGGACAAGATGACGAAAACCGACAGAAAGATGGAGAGCGAAACTCGCAACCAAAAAGTCTAATGGACCAGGTTCAAAGCCTCAGAAGGACCGTAAATCAAGGTTAGTGATGTGCGCATGTACACCGCTCGCATATTTCGTGTGGTACGATAAAAATTAATATTAAGGCGGTTTGTGACATTATGCGGCGCGATCGTCCCCCCAAGACTGAGCCATAGCGGCCCTATCTGCCGACCGCCCTGCGCGATCCTCGGCACAATCATCTTTACCAGAAACAGGTAAAGATATCGCCCCCCTTTTCACCAACCTTGCACATAATCAGGAGGTAAATCTGTATCTTCAGGTATTAACATCAATTCCTCTTTTACAAAAGCCCGTCCGGGTCCGTCTTGAACATAGTACATTACACGGTTACCAGGTTGCGCTATTACCTCACGCAATCTATATGTGTTTTTCGACCATATTCTATCGGTTGCCCGTCTCCGCCCATCATCATGCTCTTCACCAGGTTGTAGTAGATATCTATACAGGCCATCCTTAGGTAATTCTACTTCAGGTGGATAGCTCTCTTGATTAACCAGAGGCACCTCTTTCATTAAAATAGCATCTTTTGGCTTCATATCAATCATCTGCGTCTTTGTATCGTTTAGCCTATCAATCAGTTTATACAGATGCTTAACCCATGTAGATGATACCTTTTCCGAATCATTCAGTTCTTGAGCATCTTGTATTTTGAATAAATTTTCCGCAAGTATCTTGTTCAACGCCTCAACAAAAGCTGTGTGCGTATGCTTATATTTTGTAGTCGCTCTTTTAATTTCAACCTTATGCTTCTCCAACAGCTTTGATACATCTGCCTTGAATTCTGAACCGTTATCACATTGGAAAGTTTTCGGATAAGTTAATGGTCCTGCCTTGTAGATGTCTTCAATCATAGCGGCAACCTCTTTGGCTTTCTTAGTCCTCAAAGGTCGGGCTACCTTGTATCTGGAAGCAGCATCGATTCCCGACAAAATGTACTTATATTTATTACCATACAGTATGTCACCGGGCATGTACAATAAATCGAATTGATGTAAATCATTAGGGGTGGTAACTTCATAATGTGGTCTTTCAACATGTTTTGGGGCGGGTAAATGTACTTGCCAAAATGCTTGTTTTGATAGCCACTTCTTAATCTCCTTTGGCCCGAAGCCGAATACTCTTAAATTCTGAACAGCCTTTTGTCCTTTCCATAAATTTTGAGGTTGATAGTAAGTCTCTTGAAGTTTTGACATGTTTTATTTATGCACACCTTTATTTATCTCCTTTTTGTGTTATGATGTGGTACGATAAAAGTGCTTAAAGTTTTTCATATAATATATTAATATGTCAGACATGGATACCACACCGGATTATAAATTGATGAAACTGAGAGAGTTGCGAGAGGTTGCCAAATCCCGCGGAATTAAGTATATCGTGGGTATGAGAAAGGCTAAACTGGTTGAGGTGATTGAGAAGAATGATCTCGACCCATCCTACACCATCGATCTGGATACCAAGAAGGAATGGTATGGATACTGTTCAAGGTGGAGGTCGAAAAACAGGGAGGCATATCTAAAAGCTCAAAAACGTTATAACGACAAAAGATCCAAGTGATTGGGTATTTTTTTTTGTTACTCAGACGAGTAACAAATGTTGGTGGGTGGGTACCCATGGTCTAACCGGTCATGGCCCTCAAGGTGTTGGTGGGTGGGTACCCATGGTGTACCGGTCACGACCCTCGAGGTGCCAATGGGTGGGTACCCATGGTGGAGCGATGTCAGTATCATAAACCGCGTTTTACCGCCATGGGGTCGGGTGGTTGTCTTGCGAACGAAGCCCCTCACGATCCTCGCGACCTCGGAGGTCCTGATTTTTTTCCCTGGGGGGGTACCCACCCACATTTACACTCCGGGAAACCATCCATGGTGGAGCGATGTCGGTATCATAAACCGCGTTTTACCACCATGGAGCAGCGCAACCCCAGGTGGTTGTCTTGCGAACGAAGTCCCTCACGATCCTCGCGACCTCGGAGGTCCTGATTTTTTTCCCTGGGGGGGTACCCACCCACATTTACACTCCGGGAAACGATCCATGGTGGAGCGATGTCGGTATCATAAACCGCGTTTTACCACCATGGAGCAGCGCAACCCCAGGTGGTTGTCTTGCGAACGAAGCCCCTCACGATCCTCGCGACCTCGGTTTACGATTTATAAAAATGGCTTAAAGATTACAAAATCGTATATCATAGCCAAGCATGTCTTCAGGAATCGTTCTCGATTTGATACACAGTAGAGAATATATTGATGACTTTGATCTTTTCACGGTCCCTGATTTAAGAGCCAGAGCGAGGTACCTTGGCCTACGTGGATACTCGCGGCTCAGAAGGGCTGAGCTTATCGAATTACTGTTATCAACAGTACCCGCAAGATATCCCGATATGACTTTACCGCTCGTCATAGGGATGCTGGATCTCGAAGTGACCGAATTTTCAGGACCCGTGATGAGACCAAATGTATCAGTGCCAAGACCGCTACCGGCACCTGGACCGATACCGGCGCAGCTTGAGGTTGATGATGATGAGGACGCCGATGACATTGATGAAGATGATAGATGTATCATTTGTCTTTCTAAACGAAAGACAGCAACCATTGTTCATGGTAGAGCGGGGCATTTTTGCTGCTGTCTATCATGTGCATATAAATTGGAGAATAGGAGGGATAAATGTCCCATATGTCGGGCACCAATAGATTTTGTCATTAGACAATATTGAACGCGAATTCCCGGCCTTTGTTACTCGGACGGGTAACAAAAATCCCGAGGTGTCGATGGGTGGGTACCCATGTTGGAGCGATGTCAGTATCATAAACCGCGTTTTACCGCCATGGTGTCGGGTGGTTGTCTTGCGAACGAAGCCCCTCACGATCCTCCACCCCGGTTAACGATTTATAAAACATCTTAAAGGTTCGCAACCCCGGGTGGTTGCCCCACAAACTAGGACACTCACGACCCTCCACCCCGGTTAACGATTTATAAAAATGGCTTAAAGATTACAAAATCGTATATCATAGCCAAGTAACAAATTTTATGAATCTTTAGTTTCACGATTATAAAAAACCATCTTAAAGGTTCATAAATCGTATATCATAACCAAGCATGACTTCGAGAAATACAGTTGTTGAATTAAGAGCTCTCGCTAGAGAACGCGGCCTACGTGGCTAATCAAGGCTCAGAAAGGCCGATCTGATCGAATTATTGACACCCACTACTGTGTCAGCACCCGTACCCGTGCCGAGACCCACCAGACCCGTACCCGTGCCGAGACCCACCAGACCCGTACCGGTGCCAAGACCGGTATCAGCACCCATACCAGCACCGAGACCCACCAGACCCGTACCCGTGCCGAGACCCACCAGACCCGTACCCGTGCCGAGACCAGGCACTAGCCAACAAGACATGGATTTGAAAAGCAAGTTGATCGAATGGAGAGACTGGTTAATAAATCATGTACCTAAGGCTATTAAGGAGAAAGCGAGCAAAGCTTTCAAAACCATGAAGGATAAGATCATGGGTTTGTATAAAAAGGGCAGTGGAGAGGAAGAGGAAGAGGAAGAGGTGGAGGAGGAGGAGGAGGAGGAAGAGGAGGAGGAGGAAAACCCCTAAACCCCCATTGAAGAAGCTTTTGTAGGTTCATACAAACGTTTCAAAATAAACTCGGATGGTGGGAAGAATGTCAGGGTCTTTCTCGAAAAGGTCGAGCACGTCGTAAATAGGTTGATGAGTGACGTGCTCAGGCAGAAGAAGTCGCTGAAGACCCAGGCGACCTTGTGGGTGAAGTGGGTAAGGGAGGACACCAGCTCGACCGAAGCCCCGTGTGTACATGTAGATAAAGCTTTCAATAGCTATATGGAGATACTGCACGCCCACGATGACATTTCCGATGTTTTCGATCGGATGCGTAATAAGATAATCGAGCAGATTGAAAACCCCGCGCTGCCAGCTAGCGGATTTACAATTGATAAAATCTTGCATATGCATGTGGACTTTCATAAACTGAAATTAACCAGAGGTAGTTCTTACTTGCCGCTACCCAAGAATTTCAGTGGAAAGCGATCTGTGATTAACCCTCATAACGAGGATGATGATAAATGTTTCAGATGGGCTATTATCGCTGCTCTCAATCATGATAAGATCGATAATCACCCTGAACGAATCTCAATCCTTAAGAAGCATGATAAGTATAATTGGGATGGTCTAACTTTCCCAATGGCGCTAAACAAGATAGATTTGTTTGAGAGAAGGAACCCCGATGTCGCTGTGCATGTTTTGACAAAGGATGAGGGAGAAGGTATCTACATGTGTCGCAAGTCGAAGCATCTTGACCGTAAGGAGACGGTTGTTTTGTTTTTGCTGTGTGAGGGTGATAAGAAGCACTACATTGCTGTTAAGAACTTGAGCGGTGTACTGAGCAAGGTTAACTCGAAGGATGGACATAGAGAGCATTATTGCTTGAATTGTCTCTCTGGTTTTCCAAGCGAACAGAAAAGGGATGAGCACTTTGAGTATTGCAAGAATAACGATGCCGCTAAGATTCAACTCCCTAAGGAGGGTAGCACCCTAACCTTCACCGATGGTAAGTTTCAGCTCAAAGCCCCATTCATCATGTATGCCGATTTCGAAGCTTTTACAAAAGAGTTGCCAGAAGATGAGAGAAAATGCGGATCATCCACCGAGAAAGTTGGTAAACATGTTCCCACCGGATTCTGTTGTTATAGTAAATATGCTCATGGTGAAGTGCCGGACCCTCTGAATCTTTACCGCGGTGAGGACTGTGTTCCGCGCTTTGTAGATCATGTAGTTTCTGAGGCGAAAAGGTTATATAACATGTTTCCTCAGAAAGCAATGGATCCACTGACGGATGAGGAGCGTGACAGTTTCAAGAGAGCCAGGGTGTGCCACATTTGCATGGAAGAATTTGATGACAAGGATGACAAGGATGACATCAAGGTTAGGGATCACTGCCATTTCACCGGTAAATTTCGTGGGGCTGCCCATCAGAAATGTAATCTCCGTTACAAGGTTCCTAATTATATTCCGGTTGTCTTCCACAATCTGAGTGGCTACGATGCGCATTTATTCATTAAGGAGCTTGCTAGGAAGTACGGAGAAGATGGTATGGGTGTAATCGCGGAGAATAAGGAGAAATATATCTCTTTCTCTACGGATGTTAAGGTTGGTGAATACACTAACAAAAATGGGGAGACTAAGGACAGAAAGATACAACTGAGATTCATAGACTCATTTAGATTTATGTCAAGCGGCCTAAGCTCCCTGGCTGACAACCTATCAGATGATCAATGCAAAAACCTTAGAAAATTCTTCAATGGTGACGAATTCAACATAATGAGAAGGAAGGGTGTATACCCATATGAGTATGTTAACTCATTCGATAGGTTTAATGAAACTGAGCTCCCGTCAAAGGATGATTTCTACGGCAAGCTGAACATGAATGGTATCAGCGATGCCGATTATGCGCATGCCCAGAAGGTGTGGAAGGACATGAAAGTTGAAAATATGGGCGTTTATCATGATATCTATCTCAAGACGGATGTTCTGCTTCTGAGTGATGTGTTTGAGACATTCAGAGAAACATGCTTGAGAAACTACGATCTAGACCCGGCTCACTTTTACACTGCTCCGGGATTAGCCTGGAGGGCGTGTTTGAAAAAGACCAAGGTTAGTCTAGATTTATTGTCGGATACGGAGATGGTCATGTTCATTGAGAGTGGTATTAGGGGTGGATTGTGTCAGGCTGTCCACCGCTACGCCAAGGCCAACAATAAGTATATGGGGGACGAGTACAACATATCGGATGGGAATTGCATGGATTTATTTGAGCAGCAGGAAATGGCTAAAACCGTGCCTTTTGTAAAAAGAAAATTGATTGAATTGAGGTACTGGTTGATGAAACATGTACCTAGGGTCATCAAGGTGAAAACTAGTAAAGCTTACAGAACCGTGAAGGATAAGATCATGGGTTTTTATGAAAAGGTATGTTGGGGACCGTCTGTACCGAAAGAGGAAAAACAATATACCACCAAAGCCAACACATCTGAGAGTAAGGAGATGAATAGCTATCTCCAATACCTAGATGCAAATAATTTGTACGGCTGGGCCATGATTCAGAAGATGCCGACCGGAGGGTTTGAGTGGGTTGATGACGTGGTTTCTGATTTTACACCCGAACTGATTTCACAATTAGCTGTGGAAAACGGTGAAAAGGGGTACATCCTTGAGGTTGATGTTAGCTATCCACGGGAGCTTCATGATTCTCATAACGACCTTCCTTTCATGCCCGAGAGGAAGATCATTAATGGCGTCGAGAAGCTGACACCGTGTCTTTCAGACAAGAAGAAATATATCACTCATATCCGTGCGCTTGATCAAGCGTTGAAGCATGGTCTTGTTCTTGAGAAGGTTCATAGGGTCTTGAGATTTGATCAGAGTGCGTGGTTGAAGTCGTACATAGATTTCAACACTGATTTGCGTACCAAATCAACTAATGACTTCGAAAAGGACTTTTTCAAGCTGATGAATAATTCGGTCTTTGGGAAGACAATGGAGAATCAGCGAAGGCAGAAGGATATACGTTTGGCCACCAACCAAAAGAATTATGAGAAAATGGTGATGAAGCCCAACTTCAAGGGTAGCACGTGGTTCTCGGAAACACTGATGGGCATAGAGATGTCAAAGATCAAGATCAAACTAAACAAGCCAATCTACCTGGGGCTGGCAATTCTCGACTTGTCCAAGATAGTTATGTATGAGTTCCACTATGATTACATGAGACCAAAATATGGTGTGGATGTAAAGCTTTGCTACATGGATACAGATTCATTCGTTTATCATATCAAAACCGACGACTTTTACAAAGATATCGCCGACGATGTGGCTTTGAGATTTGACACTTCGGGGTACGATAAGAAAGATGGTAGACCTCTACCATTAGGTTTGAATAAAAAGATCATTGGTCTGATGAAGGATGAGTTGGGTGGTAAGGTAATGACCGAATTTATCGCTCTTAGGGCTAAGAATTATGCCTACAAACAGCTATGTGGTAGGGAGGATAAGAGGTGCAAGGGGGTCAAGAAATGTGTGGCGAGGAAGACAATAGGTTTCGATGACTATAGGAGATGCTTGTTGGAGGGTGAAAATGTTTACAGGGAACAGATGACCTTTCGATCGATTAAGCATGATGTTCATACCATAAAAACAAATAAACTCGCTCTCAATGCTGATGATGATAAGCGTATAATTATGGAAGATGGTATTACCACACTGGCTAGAGGACATTATAGGCACATATCACTATAAATTATAGGAGACGACAGATGAGGGTGGGTAGGGACCCATGGGACGGGGATGAGGGGACACGGCTGGGGAGGGGGTTTTGGGCAGATATTATAGAGCATGCCCGCTTATTTAACGTAAAGTGGTAAAGTGCACATGGATTTTATGGACTCCTCTATCGTTGATTTGACGTGGATGATCTATAAATTGACGTGGGATAGGAAACTGCTAAGGGGGTCTGTCCTAACATTGGTATTTTCCTATCTCTAAAGTGGATAAAATTTTTTTGATAAAGTCTATAAAACATCGTCTATAAATTTGTTCTGTAAATTAGCAAACTTTGACGTTAGAGCAATATTGACGTCAAGGAAAAGTTTATTAAGATTAGGGAAGCCATTGCATTGCACTCAAAAATTAAGGCTTAATAACTTGGAAACGGGTGGAAATAACTGACGTGGGTAACTAGGGACTACCTGGGACCAATTTGGATAAGTTTCCCAAACTTGGGTACCCGACTCCGTTTCGGAATGGACGGGTTGATGACGTCATCAAAAAACCTTAAAACCCTAATATCTCTGCAACCGTTTGTCAAAATTACATAATCCTATACATTTTTTTCATCAGCGTTTTAAGATCTATACGATGAAGGCAACAAGTATACACATTTCTGAAAAAAAAATTTGTGTTCTCACAGGTCTCTGCTGACGTCAGTAAAATTTAAATGACGGTTGTTTTTCTCTGTTATCCTGTCTAAGTGGATTTTTCCACGGGCCTTATCGACTAATTTGTAATATAAGTTTAAATAGAAAGAGTGATGTACAGCATGCCTATCAAAATTTACTTAGCAAAAAAACAAACGCTGTAGATATATCACAAGAAATTTATTAGGACTGTTATTGTATTGCACAGAATGTCTTTTACCTAGAAGGATTTAAAAGATTCTAATAGCTCTTTTGAATTATGAAACTTTGGATTTTTGTTAATAACGTAGTAATGGGTGCAGTCTAAAAATGAAGAAATAAACTGCAATAAACACACAACTGAACCATTCCTAAATAGTCTCACAACATCGGTATGCTAAAAAAATTTTGTTATTGTCCCCCTCCTCCATCACCATTCCGGAAACAAAAAGGTCTCCCGTCATCGGTTTAGTCCCTTTGATGGAAAAATCATTTATCGTATCCGTTCGATTGACTCTTTCATCCACACGCGCAGTTTTGGCAATACTCAAGCAAAAGCTACTGCGGAGTACCATGTGTTTGTAAGAGCTGGGCGGGGGTGCCTATTTAAAAAACGCGAGTCTAAATGCGAGTTTTTGTTAAGGTAAACTCCCGTTGTTCTGGCTCTTTCTTATCATTATGGATATACCCGTTTTCTGTATGCAAAATGATAAGATGTGTGATTTCGGCCTTTAGCAAAATGTATTGATCTCCCCTAAATATACCTACACGCAGCCATTTTGAACACAGTCAGACGGTTATTACTATGGAGCCATTAACTAGTTTCTTGAATAAAAAGGATGGTATGCAAAAAAGGGGTAAAATTTAAACGCAGGCCATTTAGAAATTTAACATATAGTGAAAAAACTAGAATTTAGTGGTAAAACTTTTTGCCATTAGCATCATGTGTAACTAAGTGAAGTAAGCAGCTTAAAAAATTGTTGAAGTAAAAAGTAGTAAATCCTAGCTTGGCAATTGCTGCACTCTGTGAGCATAAGCTTACTTTCTCAAATGAAATAAATAATATTTTAACCTGGCGTCGAAACGCGTAGTTAAGTCATCAATGATTAAGCATTGAACATCAGATTGAGCGTTTTATTTCAGGGAGACCATGCTGCACTGCCGCCATTGAACATTAGGTTAACCGCATGAGTGCAAGTCAACCGTGCCACACATCAACGTAGAGTGTTCTGGTATATGTGCACAATATCTTACAAGCGCATACCGTGTTATAGCATTTCGGGTGTATGCATTTCACAAAACTTTAACACGATTTTTGTTTTGCAATCCTAAAATATATTCATCATCATTCGTGAATTTGTCCGTATATTTCCCTCTCTGTAAAAAACAATTTAAAGCTGAGAAGGCGTTAATAACAACCTCAGCTGAAATTTTGATGTTTTAAAGAAATCTCTTTGGAAATCTTTAAAAAAAAGTAGCCTTCGAGCATAACTTTTTTTACCAATTAAGCTGGGTTACAAACGAATTTTTGCAATCAGAATATCGCGCTTTTTAATTTACAACTTCTATTGTTCTTTACTCACGTGATCATTACCAGAAAATCCTTTCTTCTTCTAATGTATTGAGCTAGAATTGTTCCACTCACCTGAACAAGCATGATTAATTTCCCTATTATTTAAAGGGGTAAGATACGGCTTAATTAGCCGAGTGTTTGATTTTAATTCAGAGTTTGCTTTGAGAAACAATTATGCTTGAACACATTCGTTTGCGTCTAAGCTTTCGTATCTGAGCAACTTATTTCAAAATCTTTAAAGAAAGCGTGGTTAACTAGACTACAATGAAAGCAAAATAAGCGAAACTGAAGAAGGCGATTTTGAACAATTTTTAAAACAAAATCAACGCAAGCAATGGTGTTCAATGAAGTAAAACAAAGTGAGCAGGTGGTAAAGTTTCTTCTCGGTTCACATTCGGCATGAAAGTCTTCATACAACTGAGCAAATGTTTTTGCTGCTGTGAAAATAAAAACATTCACAAAATTGTCATGGTGTTGCTAAATACAAAAACTAATTTTTCACAGTGATGATGGATGGCAAAGCAATTTGTTTATTTTTCTTGATTTTTATTGTTTATATAATAAAAACAGGTTAGTGTATTTTCATCTTGCTTTAGTTGTAACACCCCATGTTCTCGATGACATGTCCATAGACCTTTTTAAATGTTTACATTTTTCGCGGTAAGCCCTATTAGCTTTAACAATTGCGTGGTAGGCAAAAAAAAGGCGGGAGCTAGGTGAAGTGAGGTACCTTTTCAGTATGTTTCTTCGCACGAAGAATAATTTCTGATTGACATATATTCGTAGAAAGTCCTAATAATACCTTCATGTGAAGAAACATTTATCGCGACAATTAAAATTGACCTTGGAAGAAAATAAAAGTGAATAGCTTCCAGGCGTCGTTTTTTATAGTTACACCTTGAGGTTTTGGTACTTTCCCTAAATTTGATTTAGTTTTGAGTTTCGAGATTTTTGGGGTGGAATATGCGGAAGCGTTGCCATGGTGAAATAGTGTAAAATCTTGACCATGTGTCCATTGTATCGGATAGGTTTTTGCGCCGGATCAATTTATAATCCAGTACAATGGAAACACATACAAACAGCACTGTTTCCATATAGCCTTTTGTAAACATATACTTATTTACGTCACAATAGAAAATGTACAGAATAACAAAATAAGGACTTATCCGATACAAGACGTATCAGTTTTGAAATAATAGAAGGCCTATTCGTCACGTGACACGAAACCTTTCCGATACAATGAAAACATGGTCTTAGTGTACATTGATTATTTAATGAGACTAAATACATCACTATTATACAAATATTTTACAAAATCAAATTGAAACTTCCAAATTCCAAATTCCTGCAAATTTGATGATATCGTCGACAAAAATGTTGATATCAGCAATTTTTTGATTAGGTTCTTACTTAAAGCGTACTCAACAATTGTAGAAAGTTTCGGCATTGAGGACCCCCTAAATAGACGTATGAGGTTAATTGTTTTACCGAACAAGAAAGGTTAGATTTTTTTATCACAATCAGCACGTCAAAATTTAATTAGACATCAGAACCAAATGTAATTTTTTTCTTTTTAGTATATTTAATATATTTGCGGAGACTTTTGTTGTTTCGTTTGAAACCAATAATTTTTATGTTGGCGACGGAAACAGCCTTATAATAGAGATTTTTGTCTAAATGTTTTGAAGAGAAAAAAAATCCTCCGAATATAGACATGCACTATTTCCATGTGTTAAAATATACTTTTCACATTTTGTGTCATTGCATATAGATGGCCGTCCGCATCACCATAGAAACCAGAAAAAGTACGTCATTGAAGTGCAAGATCATCAACAAGCAATCAAGGGGGCAAATCCATTGGTCGATTTGGAAGACACTGTACGGCGTGGAATAAATGATCCGTTAGCTGATCCCCGCTTTGTTATGAACAAAATAAATGATGACTTCTTTGGAACACCGGTGACAGATACATCTCTTCATAATAATGAATTGATGGCTTACCAAGGAAGAGATAGGTTTTCTTCGTCAATTTTAGGAGTTAATACTAACACTCCAAATGGTTTAACTCCAAGCAATCCGATACAACAACATGCCACTAAAGAAGAAATCGTAGCAAGGCATCCGGCGTCCATACCAATGATTCAAGATGTGGGAATACCACGATTTCTAAAGCACGGGTCATATTCACGTTTTCCGGGTCATACACGTAACTTTAAAGTGCCGTTGAACGCTTTAGATAGCGCAGCCATTACAGCTAACATTGCTCAGAACGTGGCCGGTGGTTTATCTAGAGGTTTGCCTGGAAGTGTTGCTGCATTCGCGTCCAGAGGAAAGTTTGAACCTTTTGCTAGAGGAGTAGCAATAGGAGCTTTAACTTCACAACAACACGCGAATGCAAGAAGACTTTCTAGAATCAGTGTGACACATAATAAACTGGCTCAACACAGATTGCCTTTGCAGAGACAAAATAATTTATTGTTTCATTCTGCACCAAAAAAACAAAACAATTTAAATCCATTAACTGGTCTTCCCGAAGATTTAGAAGATAGGACATTTGGTGCAGTATCATCCATAACAAGTGTTGCCGACACCTCTCCTTCTTTACCCAGCTCAATAACTGTAACAACAGGAGATAATTCCGAGGCAAGCGAAACACAAAATACTGGACAACAACTACAACAACAACAAGAAGTTGCAAGTGAGCAAGAAACAAAAGAGAACGCAGATAGCACAACTGCTGATAAATCAACGCCCGGTATAGGAAGTAATTTTTCATCTTTAAAAGCTTACCTTGAAGCTGATAATGAACTGAGGGAAAACCTTGCTAAAGATGGCTTAGAAACGTTGGAGTCATCAAAGAAAGTTGATTCTGCATACAAGTCATTATATAACAATGCCAAACGTTCTATTGAATCAAACTCTACTAAACAAAATCAGAGAAGTAATCATAGTTAATTATTATTACTGAAGTTTTAACTATTCTATCTGTGGCAACTAGTGGACAAATGGTAATGTACGGACATATAAACACTTCATATAGTACACTACGTAACACTTTTAATAGCAAGCACGGTACGAACACCACATTCCTCCATTCGAACGAACGCTGTATCAAACATTTAGATTTTTGGCATATGCTTATTGTCGTAAGAAACTAAACATCTGTATTGATGGCGCTTATATAAAAACATGCAAATTCGTTACTTCAATATAAACGACTGACTTTATAACCCGAAGAAATTTTACTCAAAGCGAGACAATGTGTAAATATGAACATAAAATTAAATTAATAAAACAATAAATTAACGTCTCGCTTGGAATCATACCTGTCTCTATTTTCCCCAAGTTCTTTGATTTAAGATCTTTGCTAGGAAATGTGTTGGATGCAGTAACTGTACACATGATAAGTACTGCTCTGCTACCTGATCCAAAAAAAAAGCTGGACATGATGGTGACCTAAGATGTTCGTTTTCTCACATCCAGCACCATAAAAACTAAAATTAAAATTAAATAAAATATCAAGCTGCTGCATCGGTAGCATCGATGAGTGATGAGTATGCGCTTTGTTATTATATAATTTATATAATGACAGGAAGCCAACAGGGCGGAAGTGGAGAACAATGACTGTAGAAAGAGTAAGTTAAAAACGTGATTTTGTTGGTCTACAAACTTGAACATTTGGCACCATGGACAAAAGCGTCAAATGACTCATGCTCTGCAGCGGAAAGGGTAAAAAATTGCTACTCGCTCTACGCGTTGAGTTTGGTCGAATGCTTTAACACGCTAGCACAACGAAATACCCTATTAAAATGAAATAAGTCGCCAATTTTTTCTCTTGGTGACCAAATTTTAGGCTGACGAATTTTTATTTACGAATATTTCTACCGATTGTTTTTTTTATGAATTATTATTGTGTAACTTAAAAGCAACTTTTTTTACCCTTGGAGAAAGAAATAAAAATACACATATAGAAACAGAAATACGAATTCTTTCCCCCAAGGTTGGTCTATTTGGCCATGTAGATTTATTTAATGGAGGAAAAATATAAAGAAAAATAAGAACGCGTAAAATTAGGGTGCATTATTGTTTTCTTCAGTAAAAATAACTATGAAGATTTACATTGACATTTCATATGCTCATTTAACAGCATAAGGGTTTTGAATCCTCGACAAATACCTCATTAGCTGACCTGACAATCTCTGTCCGTTATGCCTGCCATATATGTCGATTGCTACCAGTGATAGCGGCGACGATCATCAAGCGATTATTCCTAAATTGAAGAAGGTCAGGAAAGTGCACAATTTTGTCAAGTGAACTTTCTATGGAAATCAATCTGAACATACCTGCCCTTTTTTAAAAACCAAAATACCAAAATACATAGGATTAAAGAAAAAAGACAGAATTATTGAGCAGGTGACGAGGTGTTTTTGCAGAATATTTTATCCATATAGGAGCTAACGAAAGCTTAAAAATTTGTGCAAAACGATCATTTTCACTCAACATTTGGATTTAACCATTTTATTTCTACCTTCATGATTTAACCAAATAGTTAACCTGAGGTTCACATTTGTTTTGATGAGAAATCAAAAAGTTGTCAGAAAGTGTCCTGTGGTAACAGTTTATTTGAGGATTTTGTTAAGTTTCTCCTATAAGTAAGTCACTGTTTCAGAGAAACAATAACTTAGTGCTTAGTTTGATGTTGTAAGCAAAAGCGTAGCGCTTTAAAAACCTTGTCTGGTGAGATGAGAAGCATGTTTGTACCCACCCCTTTACTCATACCATTAGGAAAACGTTTGCGGAGAAAACACTGCGGAGCTTCCATTAATGATAAAATAAACGAGAAGTTAGCAATCATGAGGCAACAAATCGTTCTTTAAATTTCTATTCATCTTAACTTGCATTAACTTTCCTTGTGGTTAGAAGGAGTAATACTGATATACGCATGCGCAAATCGCTAATTATTACTCAATAAATTAGGAACTTTTATGCTTTATTTAAGGGTATCCGTAGTAACAGGAAAATATTCATGTTATTAATTTGTTGTCAAACTTGACAATCGTTGGAAAGTACTTCAGTAGCAAAATCTGCTATGCAATTAAAATGTTTAAAAATTCCACATTGACATTAAAATTAACTTGTGATCATTTAATGTAATGGTTGCAACAACCAATGTGATTTTAATTGAGTACATACTTTTAACGCAAATTATTTTTTAAGAATCATCACGGCTGAATTTTTGAAATTTAAGAATAATTTAATCATGAAGGACTGTTTTTTGTGTTATGCATTGTCTCGTTGGATATTAGGCTTGATTAATGAAAGTTTTAAGAATTAATTCAGGCTTAAAATGTAGACATTTTAAGAATTCAAGGCTCAAAAAAGCGTCTACTTGAAGTTGAACTGACAACGTACACTAAAATGTTGACCCAAACATGGTGCTTCGCGAGTAAGTTTAACCCAAGATTGTTTCGGCAAGTTATTTTTTGGTAAAGATGAAGACAACCTTGCTAGGGTTTATTTTCGTAACATGGAATCGACTTCGGGATTAAGTCTGTATTTCCCTAATTTCATCTCTCTATTTACCCATATTTTAGCTAATAAGGGGGTATTGTTAGGTCTCATTTTTAGGGAAAGGAGATGGTAATTTGTAATTTGATTAAATTTAAGGAAGGACAGAAGCATTAACTCGACAGCAAATTCTGACGCCATTATTTGTTTTTATTTATAAAAAATTACAAATCTTTTTTAACCAGCCGCGACAAAATGTAAAAAAAATCCCATTCCTGTTTTAGATTTTAGTAATGAATAAAACTTTCCACAACTTCTCGTGATATGGAAAAAGTGAAAGAAATCTAGTTCAAAGTTTGCAACAAAAAAATAGGCTTAGGTAACAGCTATGCAGGAATATAAGCTAATCTAACTCTGGGTTAATTCAAATTAAAATCATCTAAATTTCTAAAACATGGAACAATTATTGCTCCAGTTTCAATTTATATACAGTGGAATCCCGTTAAAGCGGACACCCTCTAAAGCGGACAGCCCGTTAAAGCGGACACTAGCACTTGGAACGGACTGATTTTAAGTCAAACCCTTATAAAAAACTCTCTATAAAGCGGACAGTCATAAAGCGGACACTCGTTAAAGCGGACGATTTATTTTGCACCAAATGAATATTTTCCCTAATAAAGACTCCCTGTAAAGCGGACAGTACAAAACAAAAAATGGAAACAAATATTTTGCAACGAAATTTTTATTCTTATTTCAGACATTTTCTAACTTTTTTATCAACAGAGTCTAAAATCTTTTTAATACACCTTTCTGTAAAAGACACAGCTTTGTCAGGGCCAATGAGTGCGTAATGCACTGGAATTTCGAGACCATAACCTGCCCCACGGTTTACGTGTTTCCCAGTGACTTTGCATCTGATCGTACAGCTTGGGATTTTAAGAAATTTATTGAACAATTTGCTTAAATTCATTGGAACATGTCCAACGACTTTTCCTTCCAGCAAAACAGCAACTGCAAAGCTATCATGTTCATTGTCGCTTTCTGGTTTCAAACAGAGATAGTATCGATGCAATCTGCAATCGAGAAAAGCCAGATGATCATATTCAGGAAATTTCTGTCGACGACCAAGATGACGAGGATAATGACGACTATGGACCAGAATAAGAAGAGCAGATAAGCTGCAAAGAATTCATCACAACGTTGGACAAAATGCGCCGTTGTACCGTCTTCGATGAAGAAAGTCAAAAAATGGTGACGGCAGTTTGTTCTCATTTCATGCAAAAAGAGTTCTGAGGTTTTAAGAAAAGTTTGGCGATTCATTTGAAACCAGACTGCTTTATCAATTTAGTGAATATACTTTTGCGAATCGACGATTTAGAAGGTTTGCATTGAATAAATTTTGGTCATTTTACAAATATGACACAATCTTGTGCTTTTTATTGCTTTTATATTAAAAGTAGCTAATAAAAAAAGAAAAAATAGGTAGTAATTAGACTCATGAGGACTAACTGGTTTGATTTAGGCGTCGAAAAAAAATCTGAACCTAACACTTTTCAGATAAATGTCTCCTTTCCTCTTCTTCAGGTTCGGTTGTTACACGCGGTTTTTTAAGAACACGCGTAAAAAAATTTCGACGACCAAGATGACGAGGATAATGACGACTATGGGCCAGAACAAGAAGAGCAGATAAGCTGCAAAGAAATCATCACAACGTTGGACAAGATGTGCCGTTGTACCGTCTTCGATGAAGAAAGTCAAAAAATGGTGACGGCAGTTACAAAAAATATTGAGGATCTACAAATTAAATGCAAGAAGCAAGCCTCTATCAAAGACTTTTTTGTAAAGTTTGATTAATGTTTCTGAATATAGCTTATATACCCTCAAATCCTAGCCTCTTAACTTCTTACTTTAAGCCCAGTAAAGCATAAATCACCTTTTTCGGTCAAAATCCCATCTAAAATAAAATTTGACACAAACTCTCTATAAAGCGGACATCCTGTTAAAGCGGACAGTTTTTTTTGGTCCCAATGGTGTCCGCTTTAACGGGATTCCACTGTAGCAATTATGGCAAAATAAAATGAATGAAACTAAACATAGCGATATAAAAATTATATCTCCTTTGCTAACGACGCAATCTCTTTTGATCATTTTCCAATTTGATCTCTATAATAATAGCCGTCGTCTGTCTGTCTCTGCGCGGACCCCCCGCTGAGTTAAAAAATCATGTTACGGAAACATGAATATCAAATGTGATATATTTTTATCCACTTTGTTGCTACAAGTAAATATAAAGGACGGGCAAACCCGTGGATTTTTCCACGGGCAACGACTAGTAATCAATATATTTGAACCATCATATTTTGTTTGTTAGTCAAATTTGAATTACTTTACGACGAATGCTTGTATGCAACAGCAACAACAGTATGCAACTTCTTCCAGCCTGTTGTAAAGATTAAAGTCAATATTAATTTGTTAAGCCCTTTCTTTATAAAGATATGGTTTAAATAGTATCGATTACTTTCAGTAATACTCACGTTTAAGAATTCTTGTTCCACAACACATAATCAGTTGGTAGAAGCTATAAGCATATAACGATAAACAACGAATTGATGAACTCATTCATACATTGTTTATAGGGAGAAAAGAGTATTTAATAATTTCTCTCTGATTTGTGAACACACTTTTATCTCCCTAAAAATTGAGGTATTCATTAGGTTTTGCTTGGCGTTAGTAAATCTATTCACCCTAATGAGTAGCACACGGTTTTGTCATCTAGTTGTATGAACACCACTGAATATTCCATATAACGTGGAATAAATTGGGCACATTATTCATGACTTTGACAACTGTGTACGAATGACACCCGGATGTGCAAATGTCATTCAGTTTCACGCACGGAAAAATTACTTTTGCATTTACGCTGTTGAACAGAACGACATTTTACTGTTTCATGGAGAGCGATTTCGTTATCTTCTTTGGCAATTGCCATCTTGGCAGTATCAGGTACAGAATCAGATGTAGAGCAGCTAGTAACAAGCTTTATGTTGTAGGGGAGGAACTGATAAACAACATATTTGTGTATCATATGGTATCATACAGCAACTTACTCTCTTCAACTCATAACCCTTCCATATATACAACACTCTATCATAGATGTTTCTCTCCATCCTTGTTGTCGCACTACAACAACCAGATATGATAACAAATCCATGGACGCCTAAATCAAACCAGTTAGTCCTCATGATTCCAATTACTACCTATCTTTTTTCTGTTTTTATTAGCTACTTTTAATATAAAGGCAATAAAAAGCACAAGATTGTGTCATATTTGTAATCGTCGATTCGCAAAAGTATACTCACTAAATTGATAAAGCAGTCTGGTTTCAAATGAATCGCCAAACTTCTCCTAAACCTCAGAACTCTTTTTGCATGAAATGAGAACAAATAAAGCGATGAATCTTCCAACGTAGCTGTCTCTTAAAATTTTCATTCCTCTCTGATAATCCTGCTAATGACAATATATGTCATTTAATCCGTGCGAAAATAGAGTGCATTGATTATCTCAAGGTAAAAACGTGTCCACCTCTGTAATATATTTGTCTCAAATGTTGTATAAAAAACCCAAACTTGTCTCGATTGCCTTTTTAGTATATATATCGATACATGTGTTGAATAAATAGAGAGAGAGTCAAAAGACAGTGAATAAGCAACACAAAAATAATCTCTTATAAATTTTTTCTTCAACGAGAAATTTAGAAAATTATAAAACCGCAAGACTATCTTCCGTAAACTTTCCAATTTCAGATCTCGTTTTACCCGCGAATCTCAAGATTCAGGGAAAAGTTTATCCTATTATTTTGTTAGCCATCAAGTAAGCGCCATCGGCTTTGACATTACGCAACAAAACCTGGGGACGGGATGTTTGCGAAACTTTCTCCTGCATAAATTTCAAAATAATTATCCTTCATTTTAATATGATAAATGGGAAGTAACCCTATTATTTAATGTGTTCAGAACACATACATATTTTCATTTTGCTACTAAGCAGTGATTGTTTTTCTGGGAAACTACACTGAAATTTTTAACTGAGTAGGGACACGGAATTTCAGTTATGCAACATGTTTTATAAAAATGCGAATCAGCTCTACTTGTGGCTATGAAACAATGAGTAAATATACGCATGCGCATCGTTTAAATTACCGCAAAAAACCTTGAGAGAATCACTATCTTTCCTCATATGATTTTTAAACGATTCAGCGCCTAGAGAGAGTAAACGTAAAAAGTACCTGCAACGCGAGTTGAACGTTCATTACACACACCTTAAACGCCTGTTGGATTTTAATTTTGAAATCAAACTTTTTTGATACTATTTTTAGTTCGCTTATCGGCGTTTATGCCGAGGTTAAAGAAAACCGACATATTCTGCATGTTTTCTTCATACTTCTGCATTATATTCTGCACAATGTAGGTACAAAAAAGGTTTTGACGCCAAAATGCTTCTAGTGTGAATGTCGGCGATTATTTCCAGGTCAGTGTCTAATAGAGGCGTTTACAGATATTGGTAAACCCCTAGTGGGAACCGATGTTGTCTATACAATACTGAAGGAAGTAAACCTTTACATAATTCTTTTATAATTGGGAAACAACAATCACAAAAACAACATCAGAAGTTTGTTACAAAGAAATAATATGTGCACAAAGAGTTGAAAAGAGTTTCTTTGCGTCGCAAAAAAGCAAAGAGATGTTAAAACAAAGGAACAAATAGTGGGAAAAAAGATTTTTTAAACTAAATCTTGTCTTATGTGCGTACAGGACTTCTGTTTTCTTTCAAGGAGAGATATTTTGTGAAGTTTAAACTCTCAACTCCCAGTATAGTTTTAGCTTTAAACGAGCGTCTAAGTTTCAACTAAGGTTAAACGTGCTTTTTCCACATTTTTTTAACCTGTTTCTACCTTTAAATTATTACCAATTGTCTGTTCTGTCTAATACACCTTTCCCTGAATTTCATAAATTATAATAATTATGACGTCATCCAAAATTTTATAATGATTCTGTGCTCTTCAAATAAGGATATTCAGATAGAATATCAAATTATTATGACATAACTGAATTTTTTAGGGAAATATAATACTCTGGTTGGATTTTATTTTTATTTAAAAAATATATATTATTTTGAAAACGAGGCTATTCTCAGAAAGCTCGTCTCTATGAAGGCTGTGACAACTTTCCGCTCGCAATTGAGGCAGTTAACGAAGGAAATTATGTAATTTGTTCTACCTTTTGCTAAGAAACTTAGGGATAAGAATTATTTTTAGTATCGACCTCTTTAATTGAGTTTGGCATAATTAGGAAATTCAGGAGAGGTCTATTATCTCCTCAACTAATAAATAGCTAAAGATGTATAACGAATTTTTATGTCGAAATTTCGTACGTACGGCCGAAACGTCGTAAATATAATTCACCTAAAAGAGTTGTTGTTCTTTTTTTCGTTTCTTTCTCAGTAATTGTTAACGTTATTTCACTCGAATAATCCATGAAAGAATTCAGGGTGAGTTCGTTCTCAGTATGTTCTTAATTTTTGGCAAAATCTTAGCTTCTTAATGTTCTTAAGAAGTATTTTAGTATTAACATACCATGTATAAGTTAACCATAGTAGATGTTAACATTTTCACATAATGTGTTCACATAATGTATACTCCCACAAATGCAATTGATTCATCCTAAAAAAAATATTTTTACTCACCACTTGTTTAACAACAACTGTTAATGTGAAAAAGAAAAAAAGAAAAGAAAAGTTAAAAGCTGCGGACACATGTTAGTCTAGCATGAGAAGCGGTGCGTTTATTCATTGGTCTGACGTTTAATATGTAAAAAAGATAATAGGCCCTGGGATCGAGATTGCGTTTCTAGAGTACTTTCCAATGTCACATCGTTATAAATGCATCATTCAATCGTTCAGCAGGATGGAAATAAAGTTCTGTCGTTCTGAAAGCTTACTCTGTATACCACGCTCCGTATACTACGCTCCGTATAGTACACTTCGTATAGCGCACTTCGTATAGCACACTTCGTATACTACACTCCGTATAGCACACTTCGTATAGTACACTTCGCATAGCATACTTCGTAGAGCACACTTCGTATAGCACAGTTCGTATAGCACACTTCGTATAACACACTTCGTATAGCATACTTCGTATACTACACTCCGTATAGTACACTCCGTATAGCACACTTCGTATAAATAACGCATTTACATCGTCATGTAACATTAAAAGTTCGGCGTCTACCTGATTTGCTTCTCGTCTGTGGCAGCGATAGCCCCTGTATAGAAAAACATTTATAAATTTTCAAAACACAAATATATTTATGTCCGCCATATTTTGATGTTTAAATTTCGTTCTTTATTAGACTAAGTAACGTGTGTCTTCATTTAGCCCAATTCTAATTCCGGGAGTATTGTAATAAGGCTGAATAGCGGAAGGGCCTAAAAGGGTGAATTAAGACAATCAATTTAACCTTTTTTGTTATTACAAGAATCTTTTAAACTTTTTGTCTCAGTATATTGTCATAAGCATGCAATCCTTACCATTTTTCCAAATCCTTTTACATTATTGTAATTTTGTATATATATCCCAATTAACGAGTAATTATGTAGAATAAAAGTCCCTTTTTTCATATTATTTACTTTTGAGATTAATAATAATAAAAATAACAGTAATGCACTTGTCAATAATTGCTTTTCGACGAATATTTCCAAAGGTATTAAGAAGAAACGACTTACCGACAAAAAACTGTCAGTTAACCCTAATTCCCACCAAATGCTTTTATTATTAAACTCATGAAATGGGTTTATTTTCATCTAATTAATTATGCAGTAAGATTCTGCGTTCACACTGTACTTAATTTTGAAACGAAAGTTAGGATTTGTGACTTATAAGTATAAATGCGGACAGCGAGTAAATTTGAACTTTTTCACAAACTAATTTTCAAAGATAAAAATAAACACCATTCCTTGTTTATACCCTAGTTTTCATCTCTCTCTCTCCAAGCATTCTCTTTTCTGACTATTTCTCTATATCCATTGTCAGCTTTATCATAAAGAAGGCTCAGTCAGTGCTTTCTCTGCTACTATTCATATTTTAGATTTCATCACGTATTAATATTTTCGTTATTTGTAACTTTTGTTCTTTCTACTCGTGCAATGCTCTCGTGAAAGTCACTTTGAGCATTGGCGCTAAAAACAAAAAGATTTCTTTGATGTTGAACAAACTCATGTTAAAGGCATGATTTTAATCTCAAAACTTTTTGATATTAAACGCATACATAAACATAGGTTTATTGCAGGTAAAATCATCATGCGTTTATTTTTAGCATTTCCACCTATAAGTTTAACCTTAAAACCTTTAAAACTTTCAAAATATACATCTGTTTATCAATAAACGCATTGGTAGGAACCAGGCTTTAATTATAAGCTAGTCAAAATACAAAAGTTGTTGACAATATAAAAAATATTGGCTACGCCTGTCATCGACAGGTATAATTAGTATATTGGCGTAACAAATTTACAGCGATACAGATGGGCTATATCTAGCATTTACACAGCTGTTCTCGCACCAATCATATGTCTTAGTTGTCACGTGTGTTGAACCATATTGTGAAACCAAACCATAATAAAATGATGCCCATATTCTACAGCTTGCTTTGGTGAGCGCGCTATTGTAATAATCACAATCACATATCATATTCATATCGCTTTTAAACTTTTCATCGCATTTGGATTGAGTCCACGAATAGTTGATCAACTGAAAATAAAAAAGGAACTGTTAAGGTAATTACACGCTTCAAGTGTTTCTAATTAGTTCCTGTCTACACATGTCAATCTCTAATTAAAAGCTACTAAAAATTTCTGCCAGGATGCTTGATACTATTGTTCAAACAATATGTCTAAAATGCGTTACGAAAGTTCTGAGATGATGCAAAACAGGAATCAAAATCGTTTGTAATGTGTTTTTTCACAAACTCCCTAAACATGGAAGTATGAGAAAACAAAAAGCCTACTGCTGAGAATGTGGAAAATACACCACACGGAAATATAAGAAGAAAATAATATACTGCTTTGGATTTAAAGAAATACATCACCCAGGGGTATAAAAAAAATAACTTACGCAGCTGTAACAGACATCATGTTTGTTGCAAGCTTCCACGAAATCAGTTGTGAATGGTCCCTCTATTTTCGACAATGATTGTGGTCCACACCCATTTGCGACAATTTTGCATTTAGGATCTAGACATAACATAGCGGTTTGGTAGGTGGATTGTTAAATCTCAAAAAGACACAAAAATTATCAAATTTCTTATCAATATAAACTTGCTGGATTTATTCCAATTGATGTGCCGCTGTTTTTGTGAAAATATTTAACAGAAAAAGTATTTGAAATTCTTGCGCAAAATTAGAATAAAATGTTTTAAAATTACACCGCAAATAAATAATTTGGTGCAACTTGTTTGAATATGAGACAAATTCCTTATACTAAAAAATTCTAAAAAAGTCTGTTGTTTAAAGTAGAGCGCTTTTACGTATTCAATACCTGGTGTTGAAGGACAATTTTCTGGTTTTTGATAGCCGGAAAAGAACCAAGGATCTCTTGCCATATTCTGCATTTCTCTCCTAGCCAGTCGTCTAACTAATGGACGTAATTTGTAAGCTGGCATGTCTCGCAAAATTCGTCCAGCAAGGTCTGGATTTTTATCCAGGATTTCTTTAGTAATCTCTACCCCATAATCAGAAGCAACCCTGCGGTCTACATAATTGTCACGCCAAGCCTTGGAATGAACATCTCCAGGGTATGTAAAAATGAAGCAAGCGATAAAGTAAGCGTATATTGTCTAAAATGATAAGACATAAGAAGAAAGGTTGCCAGTGTGATGCAGCGTATTGGTCATGATTAATTTCATCCTACTTTCTAAATATTTTTTCTCACCTCCAGCAGCACCAAACAATATCAAATAAACTTACCATATTAAGATTTAAAAACTGCAACAACCAACTGGATAGTTTCGTACAAACTTCGATTTTTATAGTAGCTAAATAAAAACGATCACCTCAAAGATAAGCTATAACTTGTACCCAGGTTTTTTTCTAATTGAATTACTAGCTGGAACGAGTTTGCTTTTGTCGCAGGAATTGTAATGGGTTTATTGCGTCGCACAAAAATGCATTGTCTCGTAAGTTTTATCACTTAAAACATCAAAGCTTATTAACGATATAATTGTCATTAAGAATTATAAGACAAATCTGGTTACATTGAAGATAACTGACTTGCGGATTACAGTACAATACAAAAATTGCATAGTGTAGTCCCTTTCCCAGGGTTTTTTAGATTTTTATTTTTTCATGCAGAAAAATCCTGGTAACTACACTGGAGATATTAACCTGCTTATCACGTTTTTTTGCGTTTTTTATTGCTATTAAGTTTTGCATGAGACATCGGTAAATCAATTAAACAAATGGTACTAACTTGATAATTTCACCAAAACTGATAAGCTACAAACTTTTTTCTCTTCGCACGCTGCGGTGTCTCTGAAAGACGTTGTTAGGAAAAGTTTTTTTTATCAATTTGTTCGAGTAACGAAGTTAACTCCCATCCACTGGGTACCTGGCCTCTCCGGATACGGGGTTAGCAGCGAATATAATTATAAGCCGTCTTTGACGAAATCCCAGATTGTCCTTGGGCAAAGTGGAAGCACCCAGATGCCTTCCGCCATGCTGTTCCTCCTTATTTCAGAAGAATTGGCGATCACTGATCTGATATACCCATAAAAAAAGGCTATGGTTTATCAATTCCTATCGGGTGGAAAATAAAAATTTCTTAAAATGTTGTGCGAATTCCAAACATCAGTCCAGAGGATGAATTGTTGAATTCAAAATGGTAGCTAAAAATTTTACTTTTGAAAGTTGAATCGCATAATTGATGATTTTTAATTTTGTGAATGTTAACATGTAATTTTGGTTTTGTTCTGCCATGTTTTTGTTACTTTTTACATTATGTGATTGCTGTATTGCATCTACGTCCTTCTATATTTCAGTTACATAAAAAACTCAAAGATAATACCAATATTTCTCTAAAATTGTGCGATAACTAATATATATCGCACTAGCTAGGGAACGCGCCGGGTTGAGCCACAAGTAAATGTCCGAACCGGTATTTAACGCCAGCTGAGCGCTAAGGTGCAGATATACAGTGTGTCGCAAATCCATTGAAGTACTCACACTGATAAAGCCTTACCAACGTTGAACGTAAGGTTACAACAACCTCTGGTTACCCCGTCATAGAAGAAACAATCAGCCGGCTTTTTGTGATTTTGCAGAATAAGTTCCCGTGGAGTTCAAAATAAATTCCGAGTAACACCAGGATGAGCGCCTAGCACAGGTAAACCTTCTGCAGTTGTAAACCTAAACCTGAGTCCTAATGAAAGCGAAACCTAAGAAGAATTGTTTGGTAGAATGATTTTGATGTAGAAAATATGTACACCCGAGAAAAGTGATAATAACGGAAATGTTCAGCGTCTTTTAATCTTAAATCACTAAAGGATTCTATTGCAAGCCCCTTTCGTTTGTCTCTCTAATAACCATAGTCGCACGCGTTGCTTTCTTTCTTGCACTGACCCGTATTCACTTTTACTGCCAGCAGTAGCGCCAGAATTTAAACAACGTCTTCTTGTTCGCAAACCATTTTTAAAATGAGCGCACAAAAACTCACATTTGTTTTATTTATTTGAAATCGACAAAACTTGCGCAAGTACAAGTACTTGGATAAGTACTTGCATGCTATTTGCTATTAAAAACTTTGCTACATGTAACAGTCCCTTTAGAGCTTTTGATTGAAAATGAAAAGTGCTTTTATTCGTTTTGAGGACCAAGAGCAGCATCGTTCGACAATGTGATATTACCATAGTTTTAGCAAATCAAAACACGTTATTTGCATCAGGTGGTATAACGTCATGCTGCTACGGTATTTTTTGCAGAAAAAACGGCATGTCAGAATTGACTCGTATAAACAAACACATAGTTACGGCATTATTAGACATAGAAAAAACAGGTCATAAAACAAGTCACTTTTGGCATTGAAATCTAAACAAAGAAAACCAGTTCAACTTTCTTATATAGTCTGGGCAATACTAAAACGATTATGGGGACAAATATTATTTTCTTTTTTTTATTTCACTTGTGAGGCTCATATAATTTCTTAGTGACCCTCAGAACGAATTCTTCTAAATAAGAAAGGAGGCAAAAGTGTTTGACCTTATCTGTTTTTTCTTTTCTAGCTCTACGAATGTTTAACTTTTAAATAGCATGCTACAACAATGTTGCTAAACCCTTCTGTGATACACTACCTGTATTAAAAAAAATTCAAAAGAAAAACAAGCTGGAGTCATCCATAATAGGTGTCAACACCTCACCATACATTTGTAATCTACTTATAGAAACGTGTCAATGGGTATCAAATGCTTTAGTGTTACATCGCAAGGTCTAGCGATATTTAAAGGTTGACTAAATTTCCTGGAAGATTAAGTGTTTTAAACCAAGCCACACAATGGAATGCAGCAAAACCTGCAAATTAGCTACTTTTTTTCAATAATACACAACTTTCCAGGAAAAAAGGGTTAAATTTATGAATACATCCTAACCGAAATTATTTAGTCAAATTTTAATGACTTTTGTTTGGGATTACAATTGTAATTGCAAAAGAAATTTTTACAGAACTTTTTTTGCTGTTGCTAAAGAATTTTGGAAGCAAAATCGGTACTTTGTCCAATACGAATTTCGAAAAAAGGTATTCACACTTTGCAGTAGAAATCTTTTGAAGGTGTTTGATTTTTAAATTTGTTTATGGATTTGAAAATTAAGGTAGATGAAGCCGCTAACAGCTAACGTAATACTAATATGCCTAAAATATTTGCAACATGCGGTGATTTTTTCTCTATCCCTGCCGACCAGCTACATCATCTAGCTACAACTACCTAGCTTTCTTTAGTTAGTCAAATTCTAGCTAGTCATGCTTCCTTCACATTTGTTTAATACAACAGTCTCTCAATATAGTGGTAGTAACTATTGGTCGCAGTACTAATTTAGGACAACAATAAAAACTAGCAAATGGTACCAACAAAAACATTTCTTTCTTTTTTGACACTTTACCCAGGCTGACCATGATGGATAGCCACCATTTTTGTTAATAGATTTTGTGTCTTTTGGATAAAGCAAAGTCCATAAACCATTAACAAATATACTTTTTAATTTTGACATGACATCATCAATATTTAGTCTTATATCTGTAAAAAGATAGCTAAAGCCAGAAATCAAACCCCTTTTTATATTTTATTTTTCTGACTGCGCTACTAATATAAAATGTTTGACCCTACACGCGCATTACTAGTGCCCAGACTTCTCTGTATGAAAGCCAATAATGGTTGAAATTCTGTCAATGTTCGTATCCATAACAACAGCCATACTCTGTTTGTTAAGTCATTGCAATTCACGACTGAATTTAAAAGTTAGTAAATTCCCCGATTATAATTCTTTTTATATGGTTAATCACATGCGAGTAAGCTAATTATGTGCTCTTCATCGTTTTTTTTATGTAATAAAAATTAACAATTGTGTTGCTGAGACAGTGGTGTAGGTGAGACAGTTATCCATGTCAGTTTTAGTGACACGTGATTGTTCTTTATGAAAACGCGCATGTACAGAATTATTTGGTTCATTATATTTTAAATGCGGACTCTCTCTCTTTATCTATATTTATAAAATGATTACAGAGCATCACCATGTGTACTTCTTTTGTGCGTATTAAATTTTAGAATTACAGGTTTATATGGGTTTCAATTTTCGTACTTGAAAATAGATACGTGTAAACTTCGATTCACTTCTCAAAAACTTCACTTCGACCAATATGCAAAACGGTACAAAACAAGATGCTTTTGTAAACAGTGTTTGACAATCAAACAAAAATTTGCGCGTTTCCAACAAGTTTTTGACATACAAATTCCGCTTAGATTTGCACAAAACAGTTATTTACCGCGATATTAACTTCGCCCAGTGGTTTTGTTCTTATAAGCTGCAATCCCTGAAAGATATATTGAGAAAAGTTGACTTTCAAAGTTCGTCCCGACAAGTAGAAATTTTTGGCGATTTTTCTATTAGATCCACGCCATTTGAACTTCTCAAAGTTCACATCGGACTCAGGATTGTGTTAATTGTTCGCTGACGTCAGCGTGACAACGTTTGCACAATTTTGGGGGTCTTTGTGCGCCTGGCGTGAAAGAGGACATGGTCAAAAGTGCGACTAGGGCATTTTAAACGCGACTCTCCCAACATGCACATTTAAAAAAAAATTACAAATTGATAGTGTTTGCCAACTTTTGTAAAACCGTCACAAAAGTGCCATTGTGTCTATATTTTGTAGATGCGAGCGAGCAAATTAATTAATTAATTTTTTTAAATCATGTTTTATATGGCTGTTGTTGTTTTGCTAAAATTTTAGTTTGTTTGTTTTTGTTTTGTTTTGTTTTTTTCTGTTTTTTTTTTGTTTTGCTAAAATTTTAGTTTGTTTGTTTGTTTGTTTTGTTTTGTTTTGTTTTGTTTTGTTTTGTTTGTTTGTTTCATTATGTTTTTTTTTGTTTTGTTTTGCTAAAATTTTAGTTTGTTTGTTTGTTTGTTTGTTTGTTTTTGTTTTGTTTTGTTTTGCTAAAATTTTAGTTTGTTTGTTTGTTTTTGTTTTGTTTTGTTTTGCTAAAATTTTAGTTTGTTTGTTTGTTTTTGTTTTGTTTTGTTTTTGTTTTGTTTTGTTAATTTTCCTCTTATTCTTGATTTCCTCCACAATCTTTACTTGTTAACGGACATAAATTTTAACTGCCTAATTAGCAAGCATGAATGAAGAAAATTAAACTTTAATTAAACACAAAAACAAAAGCTTCTTGTTTAATTAAAAAAGACTGATACAGTTCGCAAGTCTTTAATTCAGTTTAAAATAGCAACGAAAATAGAAGAGAGCGCGCAAGTAAATGGACGAAAAGAAAATGCAAATTAAATTAAATATTTCTCTTTAATAAAAAAGAAAAATAGAGAGAAAATAAAAAAAACAGATGTTCAGTAATTCATAATTTATTTATTTCTGCTTCTGTAAGGATTGAAAAAAAAACGTTTGTTTAGATAAAGAACATTTGAAAATATGAGGGATCGAATGACTCTATGTGTTCACTTTTGCACAATCCTCTGCTTGATTGCATCCTTAGCAAGTACTTTGGCTGGTTTATTTGGAACTGCTTGGTGGACGAGAGAATTAGATGCTGTAGGAGAAACTATAAAAGAAGAAAAAGGAATTCTACGACAGTGTGAAACAAGAAACGGTGCGCAAATTTGTGAATATAGGGAGAAGATATTAAAGTTTGAATACTTAACCAGCGAAGAAGGTACATATCATTTTTCTTTGAAGTAAATTAAAGAAAATATTTTATGATTTAACTTTTAGATACTTAATTATTGATTGATACTACGGAAGTTGAACGTCAATGTAACATGAATTTTAACAATCCTATTAAAATTTAAAAAACACAATTATTTACAGTATTTCCACATAAGTTCCGCTCACTTTGAACATGTCAAAAGTGAGATTTAAACTTAAGTTCATCAATTAGATGATATAGAATACGCGATCACTTAGCGATCCCCAAACGATATGTTTTACATCAGTGATTTCGAGAAATAAGCGAAAAAACTCTCTACAAAGCCTAAACAAATTTGTATATAAAAGTGATTAAAAACACGGAGGATCTGATAAAATTATCGTTACCATGCCAACTTTTTGTTGTTAAATTTTCGCGTAGATATAATCTCTATTTGTTTCAAAAATATTTCTATGCTAGTTTTTAAGCAGTAAAAATCCATTTCTGGCCGTTGTAAATATTTCGTGCATTTTTGACATAAAGCCTACAGTAATGATTAGACATCTACATTAAACATGCCGAAAAATTATGCCTATTGTTGTAAACAATACGTGTACTGTGCATGCTTCGTAAAATCCCCCTTAGCACTATAGATTTATGGAATTTAAGTACTACAAAAACGGACTAAACGAGTCATAAACAATGTAATTCATAAAACTTTTAATGATTTGATTGTTAACTTTGACAGTGCAAGGTTGTCTTGCTGAGAAACATGGTTTACTTCAGTTTCTTCTGTGGCTGTCTATTATTCGTTTATAAAAATAAATGCCATTCGTATTTTCATTTTAGATATAAAACCAGATATAATTTTGGTGCTGCTCTTGACATCTCTATTGTTCTGTTCAATCGCAGCTGTAAATGGTATTGTTCTTCTGTGTTGTCGTCGCAGCAAAACCTTCTGGAGATGTGGAACAGCATCGGTTACAATTCTTGCTATGATAGGAGGTAAAATTGCATTATACTTCTAAGATTGAACTCTAATACTATTACGAGATTTTTACTCAAACTTTTATAAAATTTAAATTGAAAAACCACATCTGTAATAAAAACAATTGTTACGTAATGTTTCTAAACGAAAAAGGATATTATAGAAAAGTGTTTAAAAGCTAGATGTTTAAATTGCCTCAAATTGTAACAAAATTACAGTTTATTTATATATTTATTTTACTTAAAGCATCCGGTAATTTCTAATTAGTTACCTGTAAGAGAAACCGATGTTATCTTTCGTGGCGTTATAACTCATTGATCGATTTCACGTTAGCAATATTAATTATATCTTCTTAAAGTAAGAGTTAGGCTATGCACAAAGCATATACAAGATAACCATCGTGCCTTGCGAAGAAATATAACGAATATATAATCAAAATACAATTTGTTTTATGTTCTAGCTTTGTCAGGTTTTGGTGGAATCATATACACTGAAGTAAGATCGCCAGAAAAATTTGGATACCAAGATGGATGGTCCAGTATACTGGGCTGGTTAGGTTCAGCTAGTCAGTTCATTGGATCCATATTAGCAATCATCATTCTATGCTTCCCACCAAAAGGACAAGATGGCGGACATATTAATGTGAGGCCACAAACAAACTATCCGGTATTTGTGGAGAGAACTGGTTATGATCCCAATTCGCATTTTAATGCTGGTTACCACATGGACGATGATCCTAATACCCTTTCTGCTCAACGGAAAAAGTTTCCAGAAATTCGTTCTACAATTCAAAGTGGTGTGAACCCTAAAAAGGGTTACGAATTACGCTAACTGTGGTGAATATAAAAAAGCATATGAAGCTGTGAGCGGAAGTAACATTACAGAATCATGAAAAGTTACTTTGTGCGAAGGTTCCGTGAGAAACAACCAACAATTCCTTCATATGGGTATTGTAAACGATAAGAAGAATACTTTAGAAATGTGTTTTGGAAATAATGATCTTTTATAATGACATGCGGCGTATTCAACCATATATGTACGATCTACGGGGGAGTGTTGTGTCATTATAATGATCTCGATAAAATCTTAAAGCGATTACTAATAGTCCAATTTAAAAATAAGTTTTACGATATGACTCAGATATGCATGGTAAATAAACTAGACGTTTATGTTATTATTTATAATTTTTTTTTTAGAATGTATATTATTTTTAATTGACATACAAAATAATCGTACAGAGATTTTTCTAAGTTATAATCAACGCTGCAGTTACGTTTTGATTAATATTTATGGTAAGAGATGTTTTAACACGTATCCAAATTTCCTTACTTAGTTTTATATCCACTTGTTTTTGTGTTAATAGCAGCAGTAAGTAGATTTAGGCTCAAGCATATGCTAAGTATTTTTACAATCCTAGCTCTTCCCACTAATTTTTTTCTTAAAATCTCTACATTAAAGTTGGGAGAGTTTTGTTGTTTTACACCTTCTCACATTTCCTTTGATGCTTGTGCTCCATAAAATAAAGGTGATATTATTTGACTGTTCGGATCTCCTAAATCACCACTGCGTTGATTAGAAAGCCAGTTTGATGCTATTTATATAAGCATTAACATTAAATTTTTTAAGTAATATACACAAAAAATAGAAGTGCAGTTTTTGGAATGTTTTTGTCATCGTTGCATGACAGTGTTGAAACCACCGCTAATCATACTGGGATGAATGATATGAAAATCATGCAGGACTCGTGTTAAGTTGTTTTTTTAAAAGAACACTCAACATAAAGGAAACATTTGAATGTTTTTTGGCTTTTTTAATTTTAAGCCTCGAAACGTTCTACAATTGTCTTTTATCACACTCATATTTTGTCATTTTTGAAGTTTAGGGGAGCATTATTGGTAACGATTACGTCTAAACCCTAAGCCTAAGAGCTGGTTTTATAAGGACTCTTTAGACCTGGTCGGGGTCTCCTGGAGCTCCTTATTTATCAACAAAACTGGACATGATAAATAAAATTAGACAAACGAATTGATGATGTCATTGATTTTTTGATGACATCATCAATTTTAAAGATGACTCATTTTTCACATAAATATTCATAACAGCTACATTAGCATTAATTGCAGTCTAAAAACTTTCGACCAATATGACCCTGGAATATTTCATCTGTAACTCCAAAATTATTACAATACTTAACCCTCATTGGTTCAAAAATACGTAACAGATCTGGACAGCATGGCTCAGAGCTCCATTAGCCCCTGCACGAACAGAGTTAAATGTTCTTAACAAGTTACAATGTTTGAGCCTCTGAAGCTATACATTTTTATAAAAAATGTTCTTAACATGTTTTAGGTTTTTAACCTCTGAAGTTCTTATAAAAAGATGTGTCTTATTTTTAAACTTAGGATAAGACATATATCAACAAATTTAGATCTACCTATACAATTTATAGAATTGTCCAATGATTTGCATAGCTAGCTTCTAACGTTTCTCAAGTTCTATCAATATTTTAATTGTTATTGTTTGGGATCTTGTAAAGATTTTAGAGGTGAAATATTATGCATTTTTAGATACGAATACGTTTTAAACGTCTTTAATAATCAAACGTAGAAAGTTCTCTGGTCATACTGAACAACCTTGACAAAAACAAGAAACTTCAGCAGACATTTTTAACTATTTAAGCATTTAATATGTACGTTCTTTGAAGTAAATTAATTTAAATATATATCGTACTTATAAAAAATACTTCTTATACAAAAATATGGAAAAATATGAAGCAACTAAGGAAATAATCTGTAACTTTTATAAGTTGAAGGATTATTTATCAAAAAGTTAATATATATAATCAGAAAGCTTTCTTACAAAAAAGAAAAAGGATGCGGGTAGACGGAAAATTCTATTTTTGTGTTTGTGTAAGACAGAAAACAATCCGTAAGAAATGACTACACCAATATAATCCTAAAGGGACGAGTTTAAAAAGTTAACATAACAGAATAAAGTCGTGAGGACACGAGGTAATATCTTGTTACATCCAATTTTGTTACAATCGTGTAAAACAAGTATTATTTTTATCTCGACAAAAAAAACATTCAGACATTCAGTATAATTACTGCATTTTAATTGGCTGGATACAAAAATGTTGACCCAGGCTTGTTGTAGAAAGTGGTGATACAAAAAATTTCTTTTCGGAGCAAGATTTTTTGTTACCGGTATCATTCTTCTGTTAATTGCAAAAAAATTTTGTTAGCGGTGAGAAGATACAAAATCAAATTGATTTTATTTTACTTCTTGTTTTGGTCAAGTCAACATAACGTTGTGAGTGACAAAAAAATGTTTTCAAAAACAAAACTTTGCAATGGTGACACATTTACATTTTTAATCAATAATAATCAACGTAAATCCATTACTATCGTCTAAAAAAGTTGTCTCTTGCCACCCTTTAACTTATTGCCAAAACATTGGTTTACTTCTCATAGCTTCTAACTTTGGGCTGTCATCTTGAAAAAATAGTTATTACACTGAACTAACCAACAATAAGAAAACAGGAAGTAAACGAGGACTGAAAATGTTGATTTGTTTATCAGCTCTATTGTGATGACCTTTCCTCCTCCCCAGGCCAGTTTTTAATTTTATCAAATATTTCAGAACAAAATATTAATCGGATTACACTGTTCCTGCTAGTTTCTTTAATAACTATTTTTAGCTCCATGGTTATGATACTGTTCTTTTTATATTATTCTACAAACCTCTATATTATTCTACAAACTCTACTTGTAAAATTTTTGAATCCAATTAATCCAATGGTCTACCCCTTTAAATGTCTATAAAATCTTTAAAATAGATAAAATACAACAATTTGTAATAAAAAGTATAACAATTTACATCAAAAAACATAACAATTTTAAAACGCACTATATTAAAACTTTTCATTAAGACAAAACATATAATTATTGACACGTGTTTACCCAAATTCTTTTATTCGACGACCAAAAACTTCAAACAGGATTGTTGTTTTTGAAAACGTCGCAGAAAAAGTGTGGATATCAGCAAAATTTATTGACAACATCTTGTTCCCTTCCTTTTTTGTGACAACAACTGTGCAAAGTTAAAATTTATTTTTAAAAGCCAATCAGAATGTAATTCTGGCCTGTATAGGGTTAAATTTAGCCTAATGCTGACCTAAGGTTCGTCATTGCAATTTAAATCTATGGTAATTATTTATCTTGACTCTTGTAATAATAAAAATAATCATTTATCTTAACTTTTGTAATAATAACAATAATTTGATACTCGTAAAATTTGCAGTACATAAATATTCAAAAATGGCAAACGCTACCCCTATGATTGTTTTGGTTATAACTTTCTTGGCTCTACTTGTGGCACTGGCTGGAATTTCTGCAGGAGCTGCTGGATATTCCTGGTGGAAGACTGAAACACCAATAGAAGAGGAAATAGGTTTGTGGCGTACATGCACCGAAAAAACAAATTGTTATAACAGAGAAGAAATATTGGAATTTAGTGACAAGAACAAAGGTAATGGTTGTACTGTAAATGTGATTTGAACTCACGCGATCGTAAAAGACGTTAGCTTTAAATTTGTTTTTGTAAATTTACGTTTACAATTTTTGTTTCGAAGCTTGATAACTTTTTTAAAGAGTAGTCTCCACTGCTACAAAATATTGTTTTCACTACTGTACAATTTTATTTAATGCCTAAATGCGCCAAAACCACAAGAAGGAATCCATTTCTTTTGATATTGATTAGAACTGCTACTAGCTTCTTCAGATGAATCTGATTTGATTTAAAAAAGCTTTTAAAATGCTTTTGTGAGTTTTAAAGTCACGCTACGTAAACACAATTGTGATATAATTATTGTGTGCAATATAGTGTAGCAGAGGAAACATAAGGTTTAGTCTTACCCTTTTGAATAGAGAATAGTAAAGAATAAAGAATAAATAATAATATAATGTGCAGTTGCCTTGAAAGAAAGTAGTCATTCTGAAATGTGAAGAAAACTTGTATTACTGTTTTTGCTTCATTATTTACCTTTCCTTGCAGAAAAAGACATAACCCTTACACTTCTTCTGTGTGGAGGTTTGTTTGCTGTTCTGGCGACATGGAGTGCTTTATGTCTGTGTTGCTGCAAAGGCAGTTATAGTGGATGGATATGTGGATCAGTATTGGTACTCAACTTTTCATTTATAGCAGGTTAGTGTTTTATCATTGCGATTTATTTATGTTAGTTGCTAAAGGACGAACTTGCACCCAAGAATATGCACGAAGAAAATTCTCAATTTAAAATTATGCTGATGTCCTTGAATTATTGTGTATGTAATTAAAGAATTTAGAGAAGAATAAATATAATGCACAAATATAACTATTGTTCAAATATTCTGATATGGTTTCGGGACCACCCTACGCAAATACACAGCAAAAGTTATGAATTCTTTTTTTAGAAATATACGACTTTTCCGTGCTGAAAGGGTTAATTCAAACCAGCTTAGGATATACAAATATACACTCAACAAAAATATCCAACAATGATTGATTAGGAAGTAGCATTTGAAAATTATATTTTTGTGTTTTCTTCCAGCTGCTGCAAATTTCGGTGCCGTAATATACGCTGAAATAGAATTTAAAGACACTTGGAATACTTCCGATCATGGATGGTCTGCTATTTCAGCTTGGATTGGCGCAGCAATGTGCTTTTTTGCTTTTGTGATGGGTATTGTGTTAACGTGTTTATCGCCAACTAACCGAAGACCTACATCATATAGACATAACTTGGAAGGACCTTATTACAACCAAGGTATGCAGATGAATGAACAAGGTTACCAACAAAAATAAAAATGCATACCTATGCATTTTTAAGCGTGTTTAAAAGACATTAGATTTTTAGAAAGTTGAATATTTATTTCTATCATGCCCAAATGATGATTAACATAAATTTTTTTGTCAGATGGCACTCGTTTGCTCGTCCCGGGATATTTTTATGTTAATCAATTCACCTTGTACAGGTCTAAAATTACTGATGACGGAAAATGTTTGCTATTACTTAAATATGACATCATAATTTATGTAGCATAATTAAATCTGAAATTTTTTAAATGTGAATAACTTGAAAAAAAGAGTTTTTTAAAAAAATTTAAGAAGACTTGTTAACCAACTTTTAAGCTCTATCATATAAGTTCAACATCATTTTATACCTCGGGTTCCTTTAACTTAAGATTTTGTCAACAAAAATCTTAAAATTTCATCTCGAAAACGATTGAGACCTTGCAGTTGTTTCATCAGCAAACATGGAGAAACACCAGAAAAGATACAAATAGGGCAAGTGTGTTACAAAAGATAATACAAGAAAACCGTCCAGTTTGATTACACATTCGTATTGTACACATACTTTATACTTAAATATTGTATTGATTATGTTTATATATCTTGTATCTATGGCAACGTTCTTGTTTATATAGACCTGTTGTATAATTTTTATTTTACTTAAAAATGGGTGTATGACACCCGAAAACGTCGTAAAATGTTGTTTTAATTTGTACACATGGATGTCCAAGTTTTAACATAAAATATTGTCAATCGAATTTCTAATGTCTCATGTAAAAACAACAAGAACTGAAGCGGCTTGAACACTCACACAACAATATGGTGATAAATAATTAAAATGTATTCATTCAAATATAAAATATACAATAATAAAATTTGGTATAAAATATTAAGGCACAAACTTAGAGAAAGAGATGATGATAAATTGAATCATATTAAAAGTTATGACTATTTTTCGATAACTGAGATATGGCTGGAGTGCACACAACTCGAGTCAATTTCAAACATTATAACATTGTCAACATACAGTAAATCAAAACAATCATTTCAAAACAATGAACACCCTCATTTGATGCGAGATATCTCGAAATTCGAATAGAATATATATCTACTGGTTTCATTATTTTGGGTTTAGTATATAAAGATACATGATAATAAGAAAACAACAACAAAAAACGCTGCTATACGCAAAAAAACAATACATAAACAAAAAATTTTGGTCAATATAGCGCGCTATTTGTGGTGGCCTTGATTTTGATACTATTTGCACCCTTTTCAACTTTTCGTTACCACCATGACAGTACGCAGCCCATACCAAATCACACATTTCTACGAATGTGTGAAATAATAAAAGAAATTCATTTTTTCCCAAAAAGAATTTAGATATAAACACATAGTTTTAGCTTGTTTTATTATGTTATTTTTTTTTTCTTATCGTTATTTTAACTGTATTTTGTACTGTATTAATGTATTTCAAGGCATGTTGGATATTAAAAATATATAAATATTCTGGTGTGCTATAAGTATTTAATTAGCACAAGTTGATAAATTTCAGTAGTAATTAAATGATGAATCAAAAGATGAGCAATATAACAAGAAATTATCCTTTTGATTTCTAACTGTTTTTTTATTGTTAGCTAATATTTTGTTTACGTTGGCAGGGCTGAAATACTTTAATAATTTTTTGCAATAGATAACAATAAGTTAAAAAATTATTGGAATAGATGTTTAATGTCGAAGAACATACTTTCAAAATAAATGTCCACAACACGAAAATAGACTTGTGATAATTCTCGATTTCCTTGACCTTCACGGGCTGTCTTATAAATTGTTTTGTTTCGCAGGCCGTCTTTTTAATTGTTTCGCAATGCGGACATTGTAAAAACTGCGTATTTGTAACGCTCTTCACTCACTTGTCTTTTATGAAAGTTACACAATAATGATGCATTGTCAGTTAATGGATTGGTACAGCTAGCCACACGATGCAGTTTATAAGAAATACAATGTTTCTTAACTTGAAGCTGATTTCAACTGCTAATTGAAACTTGAAATTTAAATTAATAGATTAACAGGGATCTTGCAAAAAAAAAAAGTGTTAAAACAATAAACTAAATAAATTTTCAAAAAATCTCTTTTGAAGTTAAAAACAAACAGATTAGACTCAAATATGTTTCTTTTTTAAAAGGAGTGCTAGCACAGCGGCCTTGGCAATTTTCTTTGTTTTATGGTTTATTTGTGGAATTGAAATTCACAGTTACGGGGCAAAACTGGAAGGTTATATTGTGATCGTTTAGAAAGAATAAATAGTTTTTGCGAGAGAAGATGACAAAGTAATTTTGATTACTGTCAACAACTGAAGACATTGTGAGTGCGATTTCCACAACACAAGGCTGTTGTCCAGTTGTTTTTGTCTAGTTGTTGCTATTTTAGTGAATTAAACCACCCCTAGCTAATACGGTAAACATGTGAAACAGCTTGGAGAGTAAGGTAATGAGTGATACACGTTCTTGTATAAGAAAACAGTCTATCAGGGTTTTTTCTTTTGAACATTAAAAAACTCCAAGAAACTCTAGGCTTAGTTGTCATAAAAATTTCAATAAATTTTAGGCTAAACCAAGCTTAGTTTTTATAAAAATCCGAAGAAACTGCAGGCTATATCAAGCATTTTGGGATCATGGTTGTTGACTTTTTGGGATTATTGATAAACTAGTTATCGCACTGAATCCTCGTGCAATATGACATATCATTTCTTGTTCTAATATTTTTATTTTTTATTTTCTTCGCCTGAAGCTTGAAAACAACTAGATGAAAATATCAAAACTAAAATATTTGCCATATTGTACCCTGTTCCGTGTGATAACTAGTTTATTATAATTGTGAAACGTCTACGTCAAAAAACTTGAAAGCCGATAAAGGTTTTAAAAATAAATAAATAAACAATTCATACACATCAATTCAAGCTATTTCTAACCCAACTTTTTCCGCGGGTGATGAGCTTTATATTCAATCCACTGAGTTCGTGTTATAAGATATTACTGCTAAAAACAAAATAGATCAATAGATATATAATAAAAATGACGGAACCTGCTTGGAAATAGTAGAAAGAATTATTATAAAACACTTTGTTCCAAAATGTCACATCTACCATATTATTAGTGTTTAATGTAACTTTAATAGTTTTGTTGCTGTTAAATACAAACGTGGGCTATTAAATCGAAGAAATTGTATCGTTACGAACTTTGATATACTTTATTTCGAAATATCTAAATTTAAAATTTTTTTACCTGATAAATTTTTATAATAATTTTTATAAATTTGATAAAATGTTTTTCGATAAAGTCCTTTAAAGAAGTCTTAATCTTGTTTGGTAGAAAAGAAACCGTTGTATATATTTTTGCCGTATTTGGTAACTTTGTCCGTACAACTACGCACTAGACTGACCAACTTTAAAAATATTAAATTATTTTTATTTAAAGTGTTTTTTTTTCCTTTTTCACATTTTTAAATGCCACACTTTAGGATTTACAAAAATCAATAACACACCATCCATACGACACCTTCGTATATGGCCGTTTTTGCATTATTCATATTTTTAGCAGGACAGAGAATCTCGTAATTTTAAATAAAAATATAAGAAGAAGAATTTGGTTATTTATATGGAGATAAAATCATACCGAAGTAGTAAAAGTCAGTTAAAAGGTAAAGAAAACCGCAAAAGTTTTCATAATGTCGCACAGCTTTAACTTTATGTTGTATTACCACCCAAAATTGATGTATTAGTCTACAAAGGTTTCGTTTAAAAAATTGTCAAAATCACCTTACGTATGCTATCAGGGTGGTCGTTTGTTTCAAATGAAAATGAACTTCGTATGTTCAGGTGGTTTTTAAAAAAGAATCATTAACACTTTTAATTAGATAGTTGTTTCCTATTTCAGAATAGTAAGAGCTGTATTTTTTTTCTTTAAAAGTAAGTTTTTGTGGCGTTAATTCTGAATTAATTGGTTCAGAGTCGGTATAACACAAACTTGAAGATTAGAGATATAAGCCATCACATGTCTAATCTTTGAATCTCAAGATTAGCTAATTGAAATATTTGTCAGAGTTTGTTAGGAATACGACAGTCCAAGTCCAAGACTAACTGCACCAGATCAAATTTAGTAATCACAAATTTAAAACAAGAAAAAGAATGTATAAAAAGTTAGAAATGTTTTGTTCTAATTTTTTACAGGATAATCACGAAAAACAAAACAAATTCTTATAAAAAAATCGACTCCATGCCTTGTTGTGTTCTCTTACTACAAATCTAATATTCTTGCCGATGTTAGGTAAAATCTTATTATTAATGGCAGAGCACATCATAAAGCTATATTTTTGATGATTGCGATGAACAATTGTGGTGCTTGCATTGACTTAAATAAGAATGAATTATGGAAAGATGAAAATAAGGATATTCCGAAGAAATTAAAAACTACTTTTTGTCTGAAAAATATTATTAATTTTTAGGGACGCAAATGCAGTTTAAACTGAACCCTGCGCAAGACAAAGTTGCTATTCTAGTGCATCCATTTTCCTAAAACAGATTTATAGTTTAGCAGATTTTTGTCTGTTCATTTTTTTAAATTATAATATTTTTTTCGACTTTCTGTTCATTGGTTCGTTTTTGATATACTTTTTATAATTAATTTTTGGCGCGTTTTTTAAATGATGGGCTTGTACATAGTCTTCATTCCTTTTTCTTAAGATCTGATATCAACCAAGAGAACTTGTTAGTAAACTCTAAAACATGCGTATGGTTGTGAATGATCCGCTTATTTTCTCATATGAAATTGGACTAAGAAAACACAGGTATAATATTAGTAACCAACGTCGTATGATTTAATAGTACGACTTGACACTCGCATCTCAAAATTTCATATTGTAATTCACTTGCTAGCTCAGAGTAGAATGAAACACAAATGTTCAAGTATTTGTTATATCCCATCACAATTTAAACATAATCCTTTCTATATTGTTGTGTTTTGATTAGTTCTTTTTCATCAAATGTATTTTCATACAACTCTGTAATTGTATTAAACTTTTTGTATAATACCTTTTGTTTATCCACAACAGTAAATAAAAGTACGCTTGGGGTTAAAAGAATGTGTAACTAATTTCCCTACCTGACGAACACATTTAACCATTTATTCTCTGCACAAAAAGCTAACAACTAATTCAACATAACAGTGGTGAGAAAGATGGATGAATTTTAAAAAAGAATTTTGCTCATAATTTCAAGTAGATCAGATCAGGAAATCAAATGGTATAATGAATTTGTTCTGTGACAACATGAAATATTACAACATGCGCTGTAATTTTTTAGTTTTTAGTTATATTTTGTTTCAAGTCTTTTTTTTCTTGCATTGTGTGACCATCTTCGTGTTGTTGCCTTAAATTAGTCACAGTATTGTTTAAATCTCGTAACACTTTTCTTGCATTTTTATATTGTACTTATCAGCGTCTTTTTTCCTGATTTGGATAATACCTAAAATTCTATCAATCGACTGTAATTGACTATTTTAAACATCGCCAAATTATCACAAACTACCAGGTTTAAAATATCAAATTGTTTCCATTCTGTGAATATTAATGCACAGAATGTAAACAGAATTACTGTATTAGTACGGAACTAGTCGATAAGGCCCGTAGAAAAATCCACTCAGGCAAAAGGAAGATGGACAAACAGGTTGTTTTACATTTTTTGCTGACGTCAGCAGTGCAAATACAAAATAAATAAATTGAGAAACTTGATTTCATGTTTCCTCCATTGTGTAGACCTTACACTGCTGATCAAGAAAATGGATATGATCGTGTGGTTTTGATTAGCTGTTAATGAAATATAAGGGTTTAAAGATTTTGCTGACGTCAGCAATGACCCGTCAAAATCAATTTTTTTTTAAAAAAAATTGTATACATGTTGCCTTCATCGTATAGATCTTGAAACGCTGATCAAGAAAATGTTTAGGATCATGTACTTTTAACAAACGGTTGCAGTGATATTAGAGTTTAAAGGTTTTTGATGACGTCATCAACCCGTCCATTCCGAAAAGGATTTGGGGACCTAGGTTTGGGAAACTTACCCCAATTGGTCCCAGGGGGTCCCTAGTTACCTACGCGGTGAATAATCATTGACGTCACCACCTCGTTTTCAGGTTATTTGGCCTCAAAATTTTTAGTGGACTGTAATAGCTTCACTAATCTTAATTAACTTTCCTTTGACGTCAATACTATTTTAACGTTAAAGTTTGGTAAATTACAGAACAATTTTATAGGCGATGTTTTATAGAATTTGGTAAAGAAAATTGTGAAGAATATAATCCACTTTGCAAAAGTCACAGACAGATAGACAGACAGACAGAACTGGCGTATTATTATATAGATTACTTTACTGAATTACTGATACCTAAAATTAACTCAAAAACGTGGCCTTTGAACTTGAATAAAATCTCTTCTGAGTCACTCTATTTATAATAATATTTATAATAACCTGTATTTGTTATAATAGTTGTTAAATTTTCAGCATAATAAAATGGCAAACGCTACCGTTCTTTTGGTTATGAACTTCTTGGCGTTATGTGTGGCAATGGCTGGAATTTCAGTGGGTGCTGCTGGATGCTCCTGGTGGAAGAAAGACAATCCAATAGAGTTTACAGAAGGTTTATGGCGTGCTTGTGCAAAAACAAATTGCAGTAGCAGAGAAAATATATTGGAATTTACTGATTTCCACCAAGGTATGTAAAGGAAACTGTATGTGGACGAAAGAAAACAGAGCTGAATTCACATTCTTTAATTCTTTTATCAACATTCTGTGTAATTGGTTGATTAAAGTATTTGTTAGTAATATTTCCTTTCTTTTATTTCACGAAAAAGAGGGACACATACTGCCGCGTTGGAGTGTTTACAAATGCTTAAAATTTGTGCGTAACTAGGCAGCGCACAATTGTGATACTGAACCCAAAGTATGGAGCCATTCAATTTTTTTAATGTAAGAAGTTTCATTACTCCATGATAGCGAAACTAAAATATTAAAATGCTCAAATGGCTACATTGCTTTTAATGACAGCGGAGTTTTAGAAATTGTGATCGTATGATGCGCATAAGCCTGGTGTATTGTTTTTATAAATGTTAAATGATCGCATTAGGAGTAAATATCACCAATTCCACGCTTATCTTGTCAGTTTTATTTAGAAAAAGACATTATCCTTACACTTCTTCTGTGTGGAGGTTTTTTTACTGCTGTGGCGACAATGAGTGCATTATGTCTGTGCTGCTGCAAAGAAAGTTATGGTGGTTGGAAGTGTGGATCAGTTGTATTGCTCATCTTTTCTTGGATGGCAGGTGCGTATCATAACTGTTTACTTCTTATGTCAATGTTGTATTGTTGTAACACCTTTAACTAAAAAGATTTGACGGAGCAGATTCTTCAGCGCTAGAAGAATTTTAAATTTATAAACCAATCAACCATATGTTGATTGGTTGATCAACCAATATGTACGTACCAACCAATATGTACGTAGAAAAACCAGATAGCAAGGTACTATTTCTCGACGATGCTAACATGCTGCAAGAACATTGTGGAAGATGTTGGCAGCAGATTGAAAACATGTTTAAAAGTAATAGGAATGATAGAGAGAGTAGAAATAATTATTCCGTACTCTGGAGTAATGTAAAATGGTAGGTTAGGACAAGATATGCTGAGCAACCTGTGTTTTTATTTCAAATGCATTATTGTAGCTAGGTGATCAGCAACTATATATGTTTTTGAAGAAAGTATGCTATCCAATGTGTAGAAAAGTAGTTCTTAACTATAATGTTCCACATTTTAGACTCCGTACTCAATTCAGTGTCACATACAATTAATTTTAGAACTTTTTTTGATACGATGGGGTAATGGCAGGTTGTAGTATTCGTTTTTGTTTAAATTTTGGAGTGCTTATTTTCTCAAAATACTAATATGAGGGATACCCTTGTAATTTGAGTACTTACCCCTTTAACTGGCATAGAGTGCCGGGGTTTTTGGCCAGTTTTTCTTTAAGGAGTTAAGCAATCCGTAATTATTGTCAATATTGACTTTTATTTTATAGTCGCTGCAAATGTGGGCGCTATGACATACGCTGAAATAAAATTTAAGGACGAATGGGATACTTTTGACCATGGATGGTCAGCAATTTCAGCATGGGTTGGTGCAGGAATGTGCGTGTTTACGTTTTTTATGGCTATATCCTTAATGCGTTTATCGCCAACTACCCGCAAAACGTCTGCTTATATAGAGAATTTTGAAGAAAGTCACCAGAATCAAAGTATGACGACGTATGAATGAATGAATTATTGAACCAGATTGTAAAATAGGCAAACAATGCAAGCATATTTGCAAGCATCAAATATTTGAATATTTTTGATTATATGTTCATATGTTTTTTGACAGTGAATATTTGCACAAATATATAAATTAATATTTACGATAATTGGGTGATTTTCTAGCGCCGCACTTATGGCTTCTTTTCCCAAAAACTGATTTTAAAAGCTGTATTTTAATTGTACCATAGTGGCTTCCTAATGCTGAAAAAGTGATTACCATTGAAGTTGCTATATGTCGCATCTGGATATATTTAAGTAATATATGGTATTTTAGAGGAAATCTAAAATCATTCTTGTATACTATTATATTGCTGTTTATTTTTTTTCACAGTATAAGGCAATCAATTTTTTTAACTATAACCACACCACGATCAGCTTCTATGTGACCTTATTTAACTAGAGCTGTAAATTTGTTTGCTGTATCTTGATTAATAGAGCTGTAACATTTTTTGCCCTATCTTATATATTTTATTCTCACTGTGGTGTTTAATTATTCTACCTACTTGACTTTTTTATCTATATAATAATACGCTTGTGTGAGTGACCATGTGAGTCCACGACACGCAAAGTACGGGTCACTTTCTTACGACGTGGCGTTACGCTAAAATTTGCCAAGTTAAAAAACGCAAATCAGGGGGTTACTATTTTTAAACATTTGATTCTCTTTTCTTATTACTTTTAAAAATAAAATTCTTTTTTTATTTAATAAAAACTAATTTTTATTTTGTTCCTAAATGTTTATTTGTTTTTTTTGTTTTAAAAGCCCCGTTGGTGGTTATAGATATAATAATTTAATTTTACCCCCGGTTTACCATGTGCACGCCGTATATTACGGAAACAAAGTTTATCAACTGAAAAAAGAAAACCGAGGTGAAGAAGGTTGTCTCTTTCTCAAAGTTATCCTGAAAAAAGTTATTTCAAACAATGTTTACTCATCACGAGGGTTAGATTAAAGCTTATTCGCTTCTCCTATCATTTTTGTGTTCTAGGACCGAGGTTGCTTTCTTTTTAAAAAAAAACTATCAAATTCGAATGATAATTCGAATCTTAACTTTAAAAAACAAAACTGTTGTTATATTGTAGAGCGGATTTTGTTGTCGAGCGAGTATAAAAAGTTTATGTTGTTGTCAGAAATATTTGTTATAAAGAAGAAAAACGTACGATGATATAACGTCAAAAAAAAAACTGATTGGAAATGTATCAGACTATACATTTTCAATTTTTTTTCTTTGGGAGTCGAAGTAAAAAACTGATTGGACTTTTATCCAGAGAACATTAGCTACTACTGAAAAGGAGAAAAAAAGCAGGTGTGTTGTTTAGATTATCTGGTAGAGAAATAAATTTAGGTGAACAACGTTTTTAAGCTGTTTACACGGTTCCAGCTGAATTTTCCCTTAAATATGAAGTTAAATATATTTTGTCTTGCGCCTGAACATATTTTTGTTTGTAAGAATATACTCAAGGTCAGTTAGATATCTTAAAATATGTCCAACCTCGATTGTTTGTTCTAAACAAATATAAAAAGAATTTGCCAATAGCTATAGCAACTTTATTTTATTAATGCATTATATATTTTCGGGACATAGAAATGCTAAGAATATAATTAAGAATAACGAGGATAGTATTTGTCAAGAAAGTTAAGAACATTTTTGTAAGAATATACTCTAAACAATGGGCTAGAATATTCTAACGTCTAAGCTTGATTGTTTCTTCTGATATAAAAATTTGTGTGATGCACAAATTTAATTAGAAGTTTACTTTTTTATTGCATATATCTCACAAACTGAACCTTTTTTCTCCAAAGCAATGTGCAAGTACCAGGGAAAGTTAAGAACATAAAGGCTGAAACGAAAAGAAAAACACTGTTCTTATAAAATACAGCGTGTATATCGTAGAGAAGAATTTATAAAAATTGTAAAAAATAAAACCTTTTGCATTTTTATTTGTCGTTGGACGGTTATAGATATAGAATAATGCAAATTTCTATGTTCTGTGTCTTTATTTGGCACCTCTCAAAAGGACTCAATGAGAGATTCAGTGGATTTTTTTAAAGGGAATTCGGCTAGTCTATAATAATAACTGCTGTTTGTCGGCTACAACCGAGTAATACTAAACAATACAGGAAATCTTTAACCTGAAAATACCAAAATCGATATCGATAGACTTTGCTTCGAGGTGCAAATTTCTGTGGATTTTTCACGAGTTAACGACTAATGCAATTGTATTTATATGCAGCTAAATATTATCAGTCAAGTGTGAATAACCTGTGTTGATTTTAAATTCACCTACTTTATTACTTACACAAGTGGCTGACCAAATTGGAAATAGAAATTTTCACTATTTAATTTACCTATATAAAGTCGTCATAAAATCAAAACTAACCTTGTTTTAAGTATCGAATTTAAATAATTTGAGTATAAAATACCAAAGCCAACTAAACCTATGCTGAATTCTAAAACAGTTTCCCAAATAATCCGTGATTGAAAATCTATATACAATATATATGTATACAATTGCCTACCCCCTTTCACATTGCTTCTTGATGTTGCAGTATTTCTAATTTGTCCAGTTCACATAAATTTCGTCAAAAATATTAAAAATATTCCAAAAATATCAGTTTTAGTTAATGTCTATTTTCATTTTATTGTTTTCTAATATTTTTAATTTCTACTGATTTGGTATCGGTAAAACGCTGAGTTTCACTTTCGATAACTTTCATTTTTGATCTGTGCCAATTTTCTATTATTAAGAAAATACGCTATCACTTTTACATTACACACATTGAAATATATGTCACAACTGTGGCCGGTAAGAGCTGTGGCAATATGCTAGCAGCTAGCTTTCATCTGACCACACATTTTAATACCACGGAAAGAGAGTATTTAACAATTATATTTCCAACAAGAAAATTATAGTTGAGTGTTTTCTTTCAAGAATATATATAGCAGACGCACTAAATCGTATGAAACTAAAGGAGCGAATTGTGCATGGTGAACTCGGCGGCGAGCCGAGCTTAGTGACGAGCTTAGAATACTAAATGTAAGCTGGGGTATTAAAAATCAGACAGTTATTTTGAATTCTTTTCTAAGAGTTTTTCTAAGAATTACACTAAATATTACGTTCTGATTGGTTAAAAGTTTACAGGTAAAAATAGGAACTGCTTCTACTTTTCGGCGATATTTTTTGAAGCAAAATAAAACAAATAACACTGCGCATGCTCAAATTCATGTTACCGGCGAATTCGCCGTCCAATTTGCTTCGTGAAAATCCCCCTTTAACTTTGCAATTCTCAGGAAGCCGACTAATTTTTGCAACAATAAACTCCAAAATCACCATTTATAAACCAGCAAATAGTTAAGTTTCACTGGTTGTAACTTTTGTATCCTTTCTGGCAATAGACTTATACCAAGTAGCGGTAATGTATAACTTTTATATTTACGCCTTCGCTCTGTTTAATGCTCTCAGAAAAGAGAGTATTAATATCGTCCAACCACGAATTAAATTTAAGAAACGCACGTGTTAGAAGAAAAAAACTATAAGCTCAATCTAAGTGTAATAGACCACTTCTCGTTCAGTGAAATATTATACCGAATAACATAAAAGAGGGGGTTTGGTTATGAGCAATTTTTTTAATTTGAAGCGAAGTAGTGCACATATAGTTTGTTTACTTGCATTATTTAAAAAATTACTTTGTTAAAAATCTGATTAATAAAAATGGTTAATAATCGCATTAATTTGCTAGTCATTGGGCCGTTATAATAGTTAACTTTTTTGTCACCTCCTCCACCAATGCCAACTTTATAACTGTGTTAACCACGATTTTATGAACCTTCTCTTTAAAAAATTCAGAAGTCCACGTTTCGTCGTTCAAACTACAACTGCTGCCCGAATGGGTATGAAAATATGGTTGTGAAATTATCATTGTAAATTCTCTTATTGTTTCTGTGCAATATTGTATTAGTACACACATCCGAGGATCTATTTTCTTACATTTTGTACGAAATATCAAGGAGGTTTAAAGAGACCTCCTTGAAAATATTAACCATTAAAAAATACGTTGTTAGCTATGAGTTTATAAGAAACGAGTAAAAAAGATTGGTGGAGGATGCTCAAAAGGATGCACAACATCAAACGCTTTGTCAACATTAATTAAAGGTATAGCAATTACTGCTATTATATTAAATCTACTTAACGATGTCAAGCTGATGATTAAAAGCAATGGATCAATAAATTTTTATTAAAGTTTTCTTTGTTTATCAAAGGTATGACTTTAAAATGAAGACGTTAGATATGTGATGAGGATATGTAACGCATTGTTATAGCAAAGAATCAAAGGCAAGTTATTTCAAAACAAAACTGTGTACTTTCAACGCAATGTCTGGTTCGCAAGACTTGCGTAGTATATTGGATTCCAAGCTAAATTCAATAAAAATGCAACACTCCGAGTTAACAAATGAGTTTGTTACATCAAGAAAGAAACTAGAAGTTAAATTGAACGAGATAACATCAGCGAGAAATATGATACAAGAAAATTATAATGAACTGGAATTATCTTTATCTCATTTGGAAGTACTTTGTCGACGATATAATGATGATCAAAAATATGTATCCTATCTTATTTCAGTTCTTTTGACTTTTCAACATGATCTCAAAGAGGAAAGCACTTGCGAGAAACACAAATTCACGAGGAGTTTTTAACAGGAATATTTTTAAACCAAAACTTGTACAAAAGTTGTTTTGACATAATTAAGACAGCTCAGTAATGATCATATAAAGATGTTGTTAACAGTTTACCATGGAAACAGTTTCGATATTATGTGTAATTAACAAGGTTAGATTAAAACAGTTACGCGCTTAAAAAGACGATTTAAGTTTTTTAACGTTAAGTTACTTACATTAAATAGGGTGTTTAACATATGTTTGAAGCACAAGCCGATACGCACTTAGTTCCTTTAACGAGAAGACTTAAAATCTTTGAAATTAAATATATTATATTAATTTAATTTAATCTATGTAAGAGCATTATTTAGTTGTACATATTTAAAATTACCTTCAAGAAGAGTAGTTAGGTTGCTGTACAAAGGGGTTGATTCTAGGGAATCCTTCAACTAGAGCGATTGTGACCGTTTGGTTAAGATGGATATTGTGTCAGCTGGTAACATAAAAATAGAAAAAATAGAAGGTAAATCAATGTAATGTGTGTCTTATCGTCAAGTTGTTAGGGGCATGCAAAAATTTACCGTGTCGCTGGCTTTTCATTTCAACTCCAGTTCAATTGATTGCAAAATTATATTATGCTATGGTTTAAAATTAGTCGGTGTAGCTAAGTTGCAATATAGCAACGAACTCTTATCTTTGACGACACCAATATTGAAACTAATTGATACATTTGATAATGATTGTTAGTTCAAAAAGAGAGATATTACCACTTTCAGCTCAGACAGATAACCTGACTTTAAAAATTATTATACTTGTTGTTAAGGCTAGTTAAGAAATCCTTTTGGACAGAGAAAGAAAGAAAGATAATTAAAATTTAAACATTTTGATGACTTCATTAATGATTTGACCATACAGTAGTGGTTCACAATCTAATGATATTTTGACACCAATATTTTATGTTGCTAGGTGACAAGTGACTATATTCGTGTTTAAACTAAAGTTGCAGGGCTTTTATGATTTGTATTTTTTTTTGTTTTGTTCTGTTCTGTTTTGTTTTGTCACACCAATGTCTATTAACTTAATGTGTAAAGAAGATAGTTCATCTCCAAACTGTGCGACATGGTTCACATGTACTCTGTACTCAACTCTGTATCGTTTGCAATTTTAGAACGTTTGCATAAACGTACAGCCCCCTTTACACAAACACGTGTAAATAAAAATTGCGGGAAAGTTTTTTTGGAGTAAGTTGGTAGACCCTTGTAAGAACATGTATGTGATGGGGACACTGTGTGTTCAACCCAGTGTTATGCCAGCAACCCAGGTTATGTTAAGCAATTATTATGATTGTAATAAATTTTGGCTAGTATAAAAGTTTCAAAGACCGATAAAATTAAAGAAATCGTGACAAAAAAAACAGGAAATACAAATCAAGAAATAATATTTGACATGGTTTGGTCAAAATATTTGACCACTGTAAAAATAGAACTTCAAAAAGCAATATTGTGATTTTTCTTATCAGGTAAGAAAATTGATTAGTTGTTGCTTCTGTTGTATAGAGCTCAGAACGCTGATGGAAATAATGTATCAAAAAACGTGATTTCAACTAACGGTTAAGAAGATAGTAAGTTTTAAAGCTTCTTTTTGATGACGTCGTCAATCTGTTCCGGTTCTGAAATGAGTTTCTTTATCCAGGGAACTGAGTGCGCTGTAACGAATTTGTAAACTTAAAAATAATTATTGACGTCAGTCTAATGCATTAACGAAGACATATTTTCCCGGTTACATCAGGAAAAATTAAAGATGTTTGTCTTGCTGGTCACGGACACAACCAGTTATCGTATCATCATTACAGACTAGTTGAATGACTCGTGAAAAATCCATTAAATTAGGTGGCGAAACAGTCTTGGATACATAAAGATGTCTTCATGGAAGACGTGTCCAAACTATAGTTTTACAAAAAAATAATTAACCTGTTTTTTTGTGTGTGTGTGTAGAGCTTTACATGCTGGTCAATAAGTCCGGATTTTGGGGGGGGGGGGGGGGTTGACCAATTTTATCCTAGGTGCCCCTGTGAAAAATATCTGACTCCAACACTTATTACTATCGCGTATTATTATAATAGGTGCTCTGTTGAACATTGTGTTTATAGGTGGAATTGTAGATTAGCTACAGCCGTTAGGGCACGTAAAAATATTTTTCCCCTCCAAAATCAACTTGTTCTGCCTATTGTTTCAGTCCTTAATCGTAAAAGTCTTCGTAAAAAATATTTAGCACCTAGTCTACAATCGTGAAAAAAATTAAGACAAAGTGTTTTCCTTATTGTGTAATTATGGACAAAAGTGTCAAACAGAAAGTTGCTAGGTACATTCTTTAACACGCTTGCACACAGAAATAATTCATGTCGGGGACCACAAAGACAACTAAATTTCTGATTAATTGCCTTACTGACATCAGCAATAATTAGCACATTTTTTGGAGTTTTGGACTTTATCAAATAATAAGTCCACTCTGAACAAGTTCAAAATGCTTGGGTCTAATATGACTTGGTCCTAAATCATTTCTTGCAAATTGAAATTTATATTTCATTCCAAAACTTTTTGCACAGGATTGTGGCCCTGTACAACAAAAATTAGCGAAACAAAGAGAAAGAGAATGTAACTAAATATAGAATAAATTATTCATATAATAATTTGTATATTAATTTGCTTTGTTGCATTATATGAATAAGTTCAGTCAATTATGCAGACCAGCTACTTTTTGCCTTTACATTTTATTTGAAACTTAAAGAGTTACTTCAACATTTCGACACTTGCAAGTTTTTACAATTTTGATTTTCTTCTTTTTAAACTTTCTTTTTCTTGAGGAACATGTTAACTTCACATCAACTGTCACAGTTTTATCTTCCATACAATATCTACATTTTCTGGTCATTCCTCCTTTCATATTTGGTATACTAACAGATTTACAAGATCCAACACAGAGTCTGTTTCGAACAACGGCTGGTATGCAATTGCGGTGTACAACTGCTTGTTTGAATCGAACACCAAGGCACAGCTCTTTAGTGTTGACTAGCGAAGCATTTATTATCTTTAACTTCCTCTCGTGAATACCTCTAACCGGTTGTGAAGCATAATAAATTTTGATAAAATCCGTTGTCAAAAACAAAACGCACAGCAACACTTTGTGATGAGACATGACAAGTGATCGAAATGACAAGATAAAAATTAAAGTGATCCAGACAGGTCATCTTATTTATAAGCTTATTACTTCTCTCTAATTACTTTCATTTAGAAGGTGGAGTTGAGTAAGCATGTGTCCCCTCCTTAAACTGTTGGGGGCTTTATTGAACTGCATCCAAGGTAACAAAGGTTAATTTATGATTTCCCTTCTTGAATAATAATAACCATGACTACGAAACGCAATGTTTTGGCAAGAAGAGATCATAGTATTTTGAACATAGCGTAGTAATGACTTACGTGCTCCAGGACTTAGAATTTTTCGTCACGATGTTAAAAATGACGAGTTATAATTAACCGACTAAGGTAATGTGGCTTGAATACGTCATTATCCTGCTTGTTTACAGCGCGCATGATCTTGTCTAGAAGAAGTTGCCAAAACCATTCTAAGTATATTGGCAAATGGAGCAATGATGACTTCCCTTTCACGGGAAAGAAGCAACATCAGGAAAGCATTATTACCTGACCTATAGCGGTCTATCTCAACTTTAACTTATAATGCAAAAGTCGAGCATACGTTTTCCACTCCAATCAGCAACTTAAAAGTTCTTAAAAATGTTTCTTGCTCTGGGAAGATATACTGACGTTTTAGTAGTTATCCACTAAAATAAAAACAGCAAGAAAAACCAACAGAATAGTAAATACTTTCAAGGAACAACAATGTTTTCAATGTTTTAGTGACAATACTGAGCAATATGGGTCCGTTTGAGCCCGTCGTCAAGAACGCTAAGCAAAAACTTGTAAAACCCGCTTTCTTAATCCATGTTAGTAAATAATCCTTAAATAACCAAAATATTTTAAAATAAAAGTAAAAAATTTCGTTTATTTTTCATATTTCTATTTGGTAAATATTTTTCCGTCGCAATTTTTTACATCCTTTTCAAAACAGAATTTTTCCTGAACTATTTTGGTACCACCACTTTGACTGTTAACTTTTCCTGGACAGAATATTATATCTGTCGTTGTCTGGAGAAATGAATGGAACTTTGTAGTTTGTTCGTAAGTGCAATATTTGCGTAAGCGTGGGTTGGGTAAACAGCTTTTAAAGTGCGCTTCTTTTAAGATATCGGATCTGTCCAATAATCCACGTCAGGGCCCACAAACGCACATCAATTCAGGAAGCAGGGCCATTCAAGAATCCAAGAAGTTGAGGAAGGAATATGTAAACTTGACACATTCTGTGGTAGATTGTAGTGTATAATGTGGGTTATTCTAGTATTTTATTGATCTGACATGTCACACTTAGCAACAACACAGAGACAGCTGCAACGAAGTTAAGCGGCCATTGTAACCTTACTAAAAACACAAGGAGAAAAAAGACTTATAGACTAAATTCTTAGTTGAGAATGAGTCGTATGCGAGATTTGCTTTGATATGAACACACAAAAAATATAATTTAGGTGCCAACAAAAATTCAGTATGAAAATTCCTGCTTAATAACCCCATCGCTTCTTTTTGCAGTCTCAAGCGGACTATAAGTAATATGAAATTTGTTGTTCTAATGCACCTTTATCAAAAGAAGTGTATATATTGGTATTTCTCGTCTGATTTATGTAACTTTAGTGGTTTTAAAACAAAAATTAAGGTGGGAATGGACAATGTGAAGGGAGGGTGTAGTAAAATTATTTAATTTGTTTACTGATGTTAACGGATTATTATTACTTTTTATTACTTAAACCCAAGAAATATTTGCGAATGAATTATTATCGTTTGTCATGTAAATTTATGCGAATATGCGCTTTTAATTATATTGCTATCTAAAGTTTTGATTGCAAACGCAAGATCATTAGAATAAGACCAACATTACATGATTGTCATGGTGCCATTTTTGGTAATCTAACTTTGTGTTTATGAGTGAGACTAAATTCATGCACTTGTTCAGCAAATTCTGCACCAATATTTCGGTCAGAATGGGTAATAATTTAATTGTTGAAACTAATCTTATCGGTGGTGTAAGGATTGTATTCCTTAAGGCTGTGTTCATTAAAAAGTACGTTATAATCAAAAATTGTCCTCGTGTGTATGTTTGTGTGTTACTTTCTCCAATTTTAATATTTTTTGTCTAATTTTAGACCAGGGTTTAGTGTAGTAATAGTTTGGCAAGACTCCATACGCATTTTGTTTATGCGCAGAAAGTAGCAATGTAGAATGCTCTGCTGCTTACCTCAGTATTGATGTACTATGATCCTGTTTAAACAACATTTGAAACTACTTTTAATAGTTGGTGTGATGCCGTAGTTATTAATATAAGCTTTATGCTCCTTTTAAAATAGAAAGATTTTTCAAGATTTAGCACTTGCTCAAACTTTATAGTGAGTCGTGTCGAGTGGTGTGTTTATTGGCTTTAGCTAATTGTTGTCACATATATTTTAGCTCCAATTAAAGTCTTAATGAGGCAACTTATGTCTAATTAAATGGGGGCAAGTAATCTTTTAGTTACCACAGTGACCACATGCTGGTTAATGAGTTTATGGTGTCAATCAATGAATTTGTATTCTATGTTTGTGACATTTTCGCATCTATTATTTCTATATATGGTTGGGACAGTTCTTATTCAATAAAATCTAAAATATTGAATCATCATCTGATAGTGTAACAAAAAGAACTTTCTCACAACATTTCATTTTACAAGGCTTACATTATCATGTTGTAAGATTGAAAGACCATTACTAAAAGCTACCATAAAAACGCAAACAAATAAAAAAAAATTTTTTATGAGACACAAAAGCATAGTTCATCATCTAAATCCATATTTTAGCTTCACAGAAATATGATTTGGATTTATTTGCTTTCGCACGCGTCCAAAATCTAATAAATAGCTAAGAAGAGGAAGCGAGTCCGCAATCCCTACACACCAGAACCTGGGAAAACGCGTCGATTGGCTTAAAGACAATAAGGAAGAGAATTTATGTACTGCACTTTAAATTGGTAATAGTTACGTTGGAAAGATTGAATGTGAAAGAAATAGGATTAAGCCGAAACTTCATCCTGGCAGTCGATACAATTGGGGCTTATATGTTGGTATGGCATAAAATTTCGCCAAACTTACCGAAAATAATCGGGTGTCTAGTATGGCCCTGTCTATCTATTTCTTTTTTATGTAATAGTAATATATCATAAAATTACACGTGCCTTGAGACACAACCCTAAGTTCAAATGGTCATCAGGGTTTAAGTAGATGTTACGTTCACTATAAGAGCTTTGTGTTACTAATCATTGCATACTGAGGTAGCCCGACGTAACTAACAACGTCCAGCGACATCATATTAGCAGAATCGATAAACGCACACATTTCCATCGTATGTCGAAATTTACTGTCTAAACATGAAGGGCTACAACTTTTGAATATAGTATCAACAAGAAAGCATAAACACAACAAGAACAATACTTACAGCTTTGTAATAATAAGAAAATAAATTCCTTTAACAAATTTATTTGTAAACAGACATTTATTAACATTTGTAAACAACACATTCCCTATTCAGCTACAACATGAAGTGTTACATAGGAAATCATTGCCAATGCGAGATAGACCGTGGTAAACTTTAACCATAGACCTAAATGAATCGATTGTAAGCCAGTACTGATTTTTTTAGTGCAGAATATTTTAGTCTCAAGTTGCTGTGTTCTGACAAAAAAGCGGATGTGTTAATTCTGAGAATGCATTCTTTTTTTTTTAGTCCTAACATAAAGTATATTCTAGCATGAATCTATTCAAGAATAGTCCCACCAAAACAACCAAGGTGAATAGATTAACTTACAACTTCATAGGGGATGAATAGGATTTTAGTTAATTCTAATTAATTTTTAGATAATTCTTGCAATCAATTATACAAAAAAAAATCGATCAGACTTAGATTATGCATAGTATTAGCCTATGTTACTATCCTCATAAAACCATATTAGAAGAATGATCGAATTATTTTTTGTGTGTTCGTGTATTCTGGCAAAATATTTGATATCCACCAATGAAAACATGAGCAACACATCACTGGTTGCAATTAGAAAATAAAAATTTCAAGATTGACAAAAAATGAATTATCATTTTTTCTTGTTTATATTCAAATTTCGAGCAAGCTTGAATTAAAAATTATTTAGTTTAAAATCTATAACTGTAACAATGTTTATAGTTGATTCATGTTTCCAAAAATTCATTGAAACAACAATTAACTTATCGAGCGCGCACTGTATATTAAATAAATGTGCCAATGTCATATTTTGTGTGTGGCGCATTTTTTATGTTTCTGAAATATAATTTCGACTTAATTAAAAAGTTTTAATTTTATCCAAATAATAACTTTCTTTCTCCACTGCTAAAAAATATGTTAAAGCATTACTTCAACATTTCGACACTTGCAAGTCTTTACAATTTTGATTTTCTTTATTTTAAACTTTCTTTTTCTTGAGGAACATGTTAATTTCACATCAACCGTAACAGTTTTATCTTCCATACAATATCTACATTTTCTGGTTATTCCTCCTTTCACATTCGGTATACTAACAGATTTGCAATACCCAACACACAAATTGTTCTGAATAACAGCAGGTATGCAGTCGTGGTGGAGAACTGCTTGGTTGAACGAAACCCCACAGCACAACTCTTTTGTGTAGATTAACGATGCATTTATATTTTCTAACTTCTTTTCATTGAGACACTTCACTGGTTTTGATGCATAGTAAATATTCACAAAATTAGTTGCCAAGAACAAAACTTTGAGGTGAAACATTTTTCTTACCAAGATGAGAGGATAAGAATAAGTTGATCTAGACAGGTCATCTTTTATATGCGTTTATTACTTTTTCTTATTACTTTCATTTTATAAGCACGTTTGACCCCACCTTCAAACTGTTGTGGGTGTTATTGGACAGTTTCCAAGGTAAAAAAGGTTGAGTTATAAAATATCGTCTTAAATAATAATATCCGTCACTGTAAAAAAATGTTTTGTTCCATAGTCAGCATAACATTATTAATAAAGTCATTTATGACCTGGATGAGTGATAAGCGATAACAATCAAATCAGGCTGAAAAGCGTTCGATTATTGAGCAACTCAGAACTAAAAGATCATTGACAAGTTGAATGTTGAATTAAATATGCTAACTTTGAATGTGTACAAAAAAATAGAGAGAGAGAAGAAGGAGAAGAATAACATACTTTCAAAAACAGTATTTAATAATAGACCAATAAACCAACAGCAAAACAAATTATTATTATTTGTCATTTCGCTACATATCAAGAAAAATGAAACATGTTAAATATGAAACTTCGTCTCATTCTTTGTGCTGATGACATGTGTTTAGTTGTCACACCCTCTCTCATTTCAAACAATTAAATTAAAATTTTAGTACGAATTATCGCAATGAGAGACAGAATTTACAAGGATTGAAAAAAAGTTCAAATATCTTATTTTGCCCTTTTAAAATGGAGAATTAACTGCATGCGTTAACTCTTATTTTTTTATTTTAACTTTTTTTAAAACCCAAACAATAATGCCTATTCTAACTGCTTATGTCAGCTGTTGTGGACAATGCGTCAATTGGGGTCAGCATATCCAAGCGAAGACCTCAAAGGTTATTAATAGGCATTGTTGTCAGCATTAGTTTCATCGTACGTGTTACTCTTATTGGGATTTTATTGTCTTGTTTCCAAAGAAATAGACTTTAAAGAATTAACCAACAACTGATGACGTGGATTCAAAATGTCTTTTAAGGTGAATCAACCCTTGGTACCCAAAAGTAAGGTCAGGTCAATATTCTTTTTAATGTATTGACATTTAACTTAAGACGTCCGTTATAAGACTTTAATAGTTAACCTCTATATTGCTTGAATTTCAACCTTAGCTTTAATGAAGTAGTGACCTTTTCACTTTTTTCCATCCCATTCAGCAATTTTTAAGGCTTGTAGAAACGTCTGAAGAATTTCTGACGTCATTATGTTTTCCTGCCTTCCCATGTATTTTGTAAGGTAGAGGCTTATTTTGCTGTTGAATCTTAACAAATTAAACGAATAATGACACACAAAGTGATTGTGAACTAGTGCAATTCTAAAAAGCTTGATGTTACCTTTGGTGGCAAACTTACAAACCTTACAGACTGATATTGCATGAAGAAAAACTGAAGAAAAACTGAAATGGCAGTCCAGTGCGAAATTTAAGAGTAGATCAACTTGACAAGGTTTACTACAGACAAGATGGTAACATGACAGAAAAAAGGTATTTATACTTTTTATCTTTTTATCAACTTTTTTTTATTTTGCAAGTTGTAGAAAGCAGACGATAACAATTTGTAAATGGTTATAAACGGAACAAGGACTTCTCTACAAACTCTTGATTTATTTACATTTTTTACTATTTCTCAGGCGCTTTAATACATTGCTATCTCTTTAACGTTTTTGATTGGTTAGAACTTCGGTCTGGCTAGATTAAAAATCTTTATTACTATAGAGTAGATATTTTCTAAAGAACAGGGTTAAATTCTTCAAAAAAGCAGCCTATTGCTCACAGAATCATTGTGGTCCATACTTGCTATTCTTCCTTCTTAAATGCAAGCATTTTGTAAAATCAGAAAAGTTTAATAAAGCATGTGAAATAAGAAAAAATCTTGAATTTTGTGATGGAGAGCTTTCACACTGCTGTGAATGAACCGGAGTGAAAAATGATCTTTGTATGGCTATATTATTGAAATTGTGAATTTAGGCATTTTAAAAGATTGATCAAATTTCTTCGAAGAAAAGTTAAATTTCGACTAAGCAGGTCCCACCAGAGTTTCAAAATTACATAAAAGAAATGAACGGATTCCAAAGAGACGATGTAGAAAGGTTGTATCTCTTAACACATAATGTTCTATGGGACTTTTATTAATTGTAATATGATATTTCAGTACACAACCTATGTCTTCCCTTCTAACTCTATTATATTTTTGTCTTTATCTTTTGTATTTTGGCCAACGTTGTTGAAACCATTAAAATTCCCCTAATAAGAGGCAGATGATTAGAAAGATAGAAAGAAGAAGCGAAAACACACATTGAGACAACCAAGCTTTAAACTTTAGACTAGAAATTTGTAAAATGCACACAAGAATACTTTGTTCTGTTCTTAACTAATAAACACACAGTTAGTAAAGAATATGACCCCCACTACTTGGTACGCATACAGAGTATTCTCTAAGTATTATTAATGGTTCTCTTTCCAAGCATCTGCATCACAACCACTTTTACACCCAATCAACAAAGGTAACGAGTGGTTTAATGATAAAAATGATTTAAGTGTGTATGGTAGTTGACTGGGTTAATGTTCCTTGACATATCTGCCTTGCCCAATCACTAGAAAATTAAAAAGCTATAATTTTTTTAACAATGTTTTTAGCTAAATAAACTAAACTTCAAAAGTTTAGTTTTTAAACTACGAAACTTCATCACAATGTTAAAGACACTAGAAGTTGCTCCCACTCAATTTTAATATTAAGATATTGGGAGAGGTTAATATGATACAAGAGGTTAATATGAGTCGGTGTTTAAGTTTGGATTTGATCGACATGGGCTTGACCTTCTTTATATACACCCTCTATAAAAACAGAAAGACCATAAAAATAAAAACTTTGTTTGTTCAGCGCATTTTAAAAGGAAAGGAAATGTAAACAAGGTCAACAACAACAAAAATGAGTCGTGACCACTAAGCAATAGACATTAATTCCTGTGGTGTATTTCATCATGTTGTCTTCCACAAAACATTTACCTGAAATTTGAAAACCCACTGTTTCAACTTGGGTCAAGTACAAAGCAACTTCTACTATTGACCTTCTTAAATTATACTTTTTACTTCTTCATTTTGATTTGTTTTTGCTTTTAGTTTTGAAACTATTTTACCGTTATACTTTTATAGTTATAAATACATAATTTTCAAAATTCGATTTTCCCGGAAATAAATATTTTAACGATAAAGTATTTGACCCTTTCGGCGTACGCTTATGACTCATCACTTTAATAAGAGTATTTTTCATTTAATTGAGGAGAAACAAAAAAGGGCTTTAAAAATAATACAAAGTCGACAAATTTCCCTGATAAAATAAGTTTACTAATCTTAATTACAAACTATATCTAATCCGGTATGTCTGCTTTCTTTTTCAAAAAAGTCAATAAGCTCAGTATGGGGTTTTTTCACAAGACAAGAAAAACCTTTGTGTCAAATGATATAACATGTTGGGTTGCGTGTGAATATTTATCACAGGGTGTTTAAAGTATAGTTTTTCTCCTTTTTTGAATAAGAATTCATTACACACCTTTTCACTATACACACAAACGGTTTTTTCTTTAAAATATAAGCCTTTTTATAGAAATCTAAAAGCGAAATTATTGATTTTGGAGTGGATTTTATCCAAACTAGAGTGGTCAAATGCGAAGAAAGAAATTTCTCGTAAGCCCCATACATGCTGGAGCCTCCATAGATTTTTTGGCCCTATACCTGTAAAATTACTCCACCAGATCTGTCGCAAATTTAATTTCTGTTCTGTTAAAAACATTAATTCAAAATTAATGTTTTTGATGAAAGATTGAATTTTTAACAAGAACAAAACCATAATGTCAAATATTCTAAGTTCTACGTGCATTAGGTATCATGAAACAATAAATTTTTATCAGCTCATAAATATAATTTCGTTCATTAAAGGTCATACAAAGGAGCAAAAATAGCAATAAAAACCAACACCTAAATAAAATTTGTAAACAAAAATTGAAACGAAGTCCTTGATAAGCAGCTTGTTTAATAGTTTCATGAGAAAAATAGCATTAATGACACTCTGTCGTGGTTGGACATGTTAACTTTCTCAAAACACAGAATTAACAAAAAAGCTGTTTACTTAGTTTCAGTATATTACAAAGTAGCTGCTACACAGTTTATCTGGAATCATCTGGCAATAAACGTCGCTTTCTAAAATTCTCTAAGAATTTTTGCTGGTGTTCGTGTCTCTGCTAAAAAGTTAACTCGTAAATAAGGATATGTCTTTAGGCAAGCGTTTTTGTTGTTGTCTATTGTCACAGTTGATAAACACGGTAAAACTTATTTTCTATGTCTATTGAAATCAAGTGCTAACGGATTGCTAACGGAGCTTAAATACCAACCGAATAATCTAGTTTGCAGCACTTGTTAAGCTTTATACAACCGGGAGCAGCACTTGCCGAACGGAGTCATGATTTGAAAATAAGTCTATCGCCCATGTTACAAGAACAACGGTGCATAAGTGAGATATATTGGTAAACCTGCACATTTCTTTCCCAAGTGCTACAAAGATGATGGATCGAGTGGAAATTGAACCCACGATCCCACGCTCGACGGGCGATTGGTCTACCAACTGCGTTGTGTAATGAAAGCAGCTCGCTCAGAGAAGTCCATATGTAAATTCTGTTATAAAGCCTATTACAGCCTTTTTTCCTATATATACCAGCAAACTTGTAACGTGAATGATTGATATTTATGTCCATTTATGTAGCAAGTATTAAAATTTCTATTTGCTTTTACAGTTTTCACCTTTGTTTACAATCAAAGGTGAAATAAAACTGAATACATGTTGGATATAGTTTCTAAGTTCCTGAAACATCTAACGCCTTAAAATTATTGTGCCTGTTTGCAATAGTTAAAAAATTGGGGAAACCTTGACATGCCAATTAACAAAGATTAATATAGTTTCTTTAAAAATATGAGTGTAAGAAAATACTCAAAAACAAAAGGGTTTATGTATGATTGATTTTTATAAACACTTTTTACCACTGAAAAGTTAAACGGTCATATTTTTAATTTCATATTTTTTTACAGCAGAAGTTATCGGACAATGTCAACACATACCATCAATTTTTAAACAAGTAATTGTCTACAAGCAATGTATATCAGCTGTTATAAGTAACAAAATGAGTTATTGTGAGTTTATTATTTTGAACATAATATTTTAGTAGGAGACGTTTCGGGAGATCCTTCTCCCATCATCGGGCAAAAGTAAAATGATGTTGAGCATGTATTTATATAATTGCAGAGGATCAAAATTCATAAAAATCAGCAGTGCTTGTACATAACATTTTTAGCTAAATTTCTTTATTCGTTTCCTGTAATGTGTAGAACTTAAAACGCTGATGCAAAAATGTAAGATTATGTGATTGTGCCGAACGTATACGAAAATGTAAGGGTTTAAAAATTTGCTGACGTCAGCAAAGACCTGCCAGTATAAAAAAAATGTTTTAGGAATTTGTATACCCGTTGCCTTCATCGCAAAAATCCTAAAACGCTGAGCAAGAAAACGTATAGGATCATATATCTTATGACAAACGGTTACCGAGATATTGGAGTTTAACTGCTTTTTGATGACATCATCAACCCGTCCATTCCGAAACGGGTCCGAGGACCCGGGTTTGGGAAACTTAACCAACTTGCTTCAAGGTTTTCCCTAGTTACCAACGCAGTAGAAAATGACTCATGCCACTATCTCGTTTCCAAGTTGTTTGGCCTCAAGGTTATAACTACATTGTAATGGCTTCACAATTTCAATTAAGATAGTGGAAATTAGTATTATTGACGTCGCAACGTTAAATTTGCCAATTAACATTATAGACATGCATTCTTCGTCGACATTAAAGAAAGAGAGTGCATTTTCCCTCGCAAACACAATGACTCATGGTTTCTCTAATAATAGGCGCATTCTGTGTGTTCACAAGAGTTGCGTCACAGCTTTATTTCGTAAAAACTCTGCAGAACCCGATGTTTGCAGACTTTGTTTTGGTTTCATACAACAATCACGGCAGAACCCAATAAAAATGAAGACATTTTACGAGGGCCATTTTAGTCTGGAAGTGATTGTGTCAAGTTTCTAGGTCTCCGGTTGACCTTTTCTCTTTTTTATACTTTGTATCTATAGGTATAGTTACTTTTTGTATGTTTTCACATGTTAAGAAACATGTGAAAACATACAAAAAGTTAGAGTTTTTATTTATTTCGGTATAATTTTATTTATTTTTATTTTGGACTTGTTGCTATCTAGTTCACTCTTTGACTACTTCTGGGAATAAAGTGAAAGTAGCTACAACAATTTTTTTTTAATGAATAAATCTTATGCTAAATGCATTAAAGTAGTTCTACCTAACTGCATAGATTTTATTATTGTCATGAAAAATTATTCTGCGAATAAAAGTGGTGAGTAAGTTTTTTAGCTGGACAGGGTAACGACGGGCTGTGTTTTTATTTAAACCGAAGTTGTCGCGTGTGCAACATGGTTTACTGTACTAAGTGTTCAGCCCGGTGTAATGATTAATTAATTTTCACAGAAACTTATTTTGCAAAATAAAATAATATTAACCGATTGCTTTTGCTTTGACGGAGTAACAAAGGGTTATAAACTGTGTTTTTATTACAGCTAAGTTTGCAGTAAAATTATTGTTTGAAAAATATATTACATCCTAAACACTATAATGTTGTATGTGTTTTGATCAATTTACGACATGCTGCATACCTGTACTAAAGCGCTCCATCTGAATGTGTGATACAGTTTGCAGCACTTCTGGTATTATTATAAGAGGTCATTTATAAATTCGCTTGACGTCAAGCCTCGATCGTACGTGCTTGTCCAATGTGTTAGAATATTTAAGTTACAATGCAAGCAGTGGACATTCTTTCTTTTCTTTTTCAAATATAAATATAAATGACACCCTAAAGAGCGTCGCAATGACTCCACTATTATTTTCAGTGTATATTTTACCAGTGAAGATACAAAATCTTCATAAATGCTGTTTTTTATAAAAGATTTTCTAAATTAAACATGTGCTTTTATCACGCCAGTCCCACTTGAAAGAATGTTTGTATTTAAAAACGCCAAGTGTAAAATAACGATTTGCGTTTAAAATTTCGTAACTTTAAGTTAAAAAAATTATTGTTTTAAAAGTAGTGACAACCAAGTCTAAGTTATCAGTTTCCTTCACCTACTGCATAATACAGTGATCAATAATAGATTTAGATTAGAATTGGAAGAATTACCTTTCAATTATTTCAAAGTATACCAATCGGAGATTGCTTGTTGGTTATAATAAAACACAGATGTATTTTCTCTCGGAATATAAGCTGCATTTAATATCCGTCTCATATTACCATATTGTCAGCATTGTTTGCATCACAAAACTTATGGCACACTTTTAGCTTCTAACAACATATTATACCATGTCTTCCCCAAAATTTTTAACGGTGACAGGCGTTACTGCACGTTTCATACCGCATCTTCAATTTTAAAATTTTTAACGCGTTTTAAATATACCAACGAATGTGTTATTATCGTTCGTACTCTCGATTCAGTTTAAACATTAGGTGTAGTTATTAAAAATTTTGGTATGGCGTTAACTTTATGCCTCCATTTTTTAGAAAAGTGTTGAAAATAAAAAACTTGTTATTACGCGGTAAAAAGTTATTGAAGTTTTATATTTTATTTCAAATGTTTAGTTTATAAGAAGTGTTTTTTTTTTAAAAAAACATTTGAGTCGATATCATTTGTTTTTTAAGACTGCAAATCTGGCTGGGTTATTAAATATTCGTTGTATCAGCCTTCTTGGTGTCCAATGCAAATAAATTTGGATGTGTATAATAGTTGTAACTGAATTTTATTCTCTTCCAGTTCGCAAAAACACTGCAAAACGCGTTGACAACTCGCCGTTTGTTTATTCGTTACTCGTTTCAAATTCAAAGGACCGCTGTTTAATCATAGATGGATGTTTTAAGATTTAAAGTTTTGACATTTTGCTGAATACCAAAATTAGATGTTGTTTTTAAGGGTTTTTCTTGCACGAGGGAGAAATTTTGTAAGACAAGCGCTTTTTTATAACTTTTTCTCTTAGGCTGATTAAAATAATCCATAGCAACCAACAACAAAACACATACACAGAAAAGAAAGCAAGCAGAATCTACAACAACAATTGCAACAAAAAATAAAAATTCAATGGATAAAATAAGTAAATTCTTCATAAGTAAAAGACACCAAGTCCAAAACTAACTGTTGACAGAATTAATGTAACTAAATGTATATAAAAAGCGCATTTTCCAGAAATTGTCAAAATGGCAAAATATTGGAGAGAGCTTTAAAATCTCTACAAACTATAAATGATGACAATTTTGATGACCCAAAAATATTTTTTGTTTGGAATAAAAATTGTTAAACATACATGAGAGTTTGGTGGGTTAAGTTGTAAAAGTAAAATGCGACAACTGCAAATTCAAACTGCATTAAACATTAGTACAGTCAACAATAGGAGCGTTACAGAAGGGAAGGCATGAATGAAAATCACACTAGATTATTTAAAAAAAAAAATTATATTCGCTGCAAAATGACGTGTGTCAATATTGTCATCAACATGGTTATGAAAATTGTCAAATGTGAAATGGCGAAATTTCCTTTTACTCTTCAAGCTCAAGTAAGGTTATTTCTCCTACTTCGGTAAAATATGTTCCCTTCTCCATACTTTGATTATTTGATAAAAGATGAAAATCAACATCGTCAATGTACAGTTGATTATATAATTAGTAAATTTCCGATATTCTATTTTGTTTTGGCTACCGTTACATGATACAGCCCTCTTACAAGATTTTGATAAAAAGAAATATTTATATAAAGTTTATTTACAATTCACCTAATGAAATATATATGTGTCGAGTCGCGGAAAGCTTTTTCGTCTGCACAATTTTTCGTCCAAGATTGAACAATCTTGTTATTATAAGAAAATTCTTATAATAACAAGATTGTTTAATCGTGGACGAAAAATTGTGCAGACGAAAAGGCTTTCCGCGACTCGACATATATGACCTAAAGAGGTGCACACGAAGGTCCTGACATTCGAGAATTATACCACAACAACTGTCTACTGAGAACATTGACAAGGGAATATTAAATATGCGAGTGCAATATCAAACAACCAACATATTATCTGTGGAGAAGATCATTGAATTTTATGGTTTTGTCTGCACAAAATTATACCAAGATGGTACACTGACAACACTAAAAAACAATAAGGTCATTTTAATTATATGGCTAAGTTATATGTGTTTCTTCATCAGACATGTTAAAAACATGTCTCACCATTTCTATCTAAATTTGTCTAAATTTTTTAATCTTCAAGCTTCCAGGTTTCACATTTGCAGTGTTCTATATGAAACACACGATGTCTCTTATACTTCTTTGCGCGCAAAGGACATAGCTGCTTTACACGCACAAATTTCGATTTATATGGAGAACATGATCTATGAATTGAAAAATTCATGCTAAGTTGTGATTTAATGCTAGGATAACACTTGCCTAAACACATTTGATTTCGAAAAATTACTGGTAAACAGCCTTTACGTTTGATCACTTGCTTGAAAGGTAAGGTCTTGCAAATATCAATATACTGTGGCAAATTTAGTAATTTAAATATTAATGATTCATTCAAAGCCATATAATTTGGTGGTAGAAATCTTGATGATTGATTCATACCACTATAATCTGTGCCATTGTCAAAGAATTCAATAGTTTTTTTCATAGAAGTTATGCCTGCAATCACAAGTAGTCCATACGTTTGAAGCCACATACTCAACATCTACCGCCGATTACTTCTTGTAAACAATTGAGCACGTCTGATCTATTTTTCAAATTCTAGCTTATTTTATTCTGCGAAACGACCGACATAGTCAGATTTTAAAGACACCAATTAAATAATGACAGAATAATACTTATTATTATGGATGTTCGGGTTAGGGTTCACATATGTAGCGTTAATAACAGCTTGCTGACGCAAGTACGGCGCGCGTTCGTCTTATCTACATACCGTGATTGAAAGTAGAAAACGCGAAAGACTTCGTAAAACCATATGAAACTTATTAAAAAAGCTGCGAAGTATCGAAAAGAGTCGTTATATGAAAGAAGTTACTACGTCTACAGTTGATACGTTTGTTTAATATAACGTATACAAACTAAATTTGTGTGTTTGAATAATGAAGGTTAATGTGGAGTTTACAATCGTGCAAAAATAGAAGAAATTAATTAACACCATTTGACATTTGACTCATTTTTTAACATGTGGTAACTTATTGCTTCATGAAACAATTACAGTATCCGCTGTATATTTCTTTCTTGCTATGCAAAATATAATTATTTAGTGAAAAATAACAATTAATGTTGAGAATGGGTTTGTAGAACTACTCTTTTTACCTTCCTGTTCCAAGCACAAATTTATTTAACCAGTACGCGCACAACACAATGCGTTTTGTAACCAAGCCGTTAATAAAAAAGTAGCTACAGCGTAGAAAGTTTGCAGAATGAAAAGCCGGAATTGAAAGTAAACTTTAAGAAGGTTGACGAAATCATTGAGAACGTTTCAACTTACTTAAAATTAGTTAAAATAATCTGTCTTAATCTCCACAAATATCAGACAGAAGGCTATTATGTTCGCAAAATGATTTTTTGCTTAATAAGCTATTTTTTTAACTTCTTTTTTTTTCTCTTCTTTCTTTCCTAAAAGAAAGAGGCTGTAGTTGTAATCTTTATTCTACCTTCTAATTGGCGAAAACGAAAAACCTAAAATCTTACCTACTTACGTGCAGCCATTTGGTTAATTGCTATTTCGTGGCCACATCCGCCATGGTAAAAATTCACCTTGCAATTTATCGATATAGTGCGTTTGACCATTCATTACCAGTGTGGAATAGAAAGCCAACAAAATTCTCCTGCCTAACCAAACACTCATATTTTGCTTCAAAGTATGATTTTAAAAAAAATTAATTCCAAATAACCAAACACAGAACCTCAATATAACCGCGCATGACTTCAATAATAACTAGGTTCTGACCCTGAATTCTCTAGATGTCCTGTTGTAACTTAAAAGAGCTTCAAACATTTGTTATCAGAAGAGCACATCATTGACACTTTTAAATTAGGGAAGCTATGACAGTATAAGTTTTATACTGAAACTTGAAAGCGATGGTGATAACAACGTATGAAATAACTAGGGACAATCTGAGGGACGAAACGACACCACTTTTCTAAAGCTGGGTAAGTTTTTGTTATTCACTACACCCGTGGGGGAGAGTGTTTAAAATGCAACGAGAGTTTCGCGGAGGTAACAACAAGTATAATTGGGGCGCGTATCGATCAATATTCGCGTATCCGTCTATATGGATTTTTTATGGTTGTTTATATATCTTTTTCGAGAAATTTATTTATCTGTTGCCTTAGTGTGGGTGTTAAAACCACTTCTAACACAGAGTTTTGCGAAGAAACATTTCTTCTGAACTAATATACTTGTTCTTGACATAATAAAGTCACATTATTAATTTTTCATGTAAAACCACTCCTTTTATTCTGCTTAATTACTATAATAATTTTTATAGCCATGGTATTTGTCCTTTCATGAATTCAATAAGGGTGGTAAAATTGCCACTTCCTCTCCTAAAAACAGTTCCAAAATATCCGCTTAAATAGTGTTCACGAGAAAAGAGTTCTTCACGCAGTTTAGATTTTTCTGGAATCATCTGGTGATCAAAATTATTTTCTAAAACTTTGTAAAGAATAAAATCTTTGTCGCTTGTGCCCAATAAATATTTGTTTCGAAAACAAGGCGTCGAAACGCCCGGTTAAGCTACCAGTAATCAATGGTACCTGACCCTTTGAACGCCGCATTAAGCGTTTTAAGTGCAAGTAAACCGAGCCAAACATCCGCCTGGAGCACTTGGTACGGATACCTTTTACTCTAAAAAGGACTTTTCTGCAACAACCGCTTAAATAAAAACAGAGAATCTAGGTTATCTCCACCTTATCGTATGTAGGGAAATAAATCTGTTATAAAAGAAGGAATGCCCACCACTAAGACAAAGATTAAAAAAAAAGAAGAAAGTCAAATTTGTTAAAACGTGCAAATGTCGAAATGTCGAAGTTATCGTATGATTACCAACATTATAGTACAAACACTATTCAAGAATACAGCCTTATAAGGACGATTTTTACATCGCAAGATTATTCACAATAGTATGAGAAGAGCTAATAATGTATAAATACAAAAAAAATATTTATTGACTACTGTTGTTTAGCTATATATTTTATGAACAATATAATATACTAGTCGTTACCCGTGAAAAAATCCACGGGGTCGCCCGTCCTTTATATATCGAATTATAGAGATGTAATTCCAATTGACTAATGTTAATTAAAAACGGATTCGTATTTTGGACAAGCCGCAGCTGAATGTGCTTATTCAAGTCGTTAAAAAACTATAGTTGCAATGCACGCATTAGAGGGCAATATATCATTTTTTATCTTCTGTTTATTATACTAGTAGAAGGCTCCATTCAAGTTAATGAGAGAACATTAACTCCATTTATGTTCTTACCATAAATTTAAAGATGCTGGTTTTAGTAAAAAAAATTTAATGTAAAAAAAATGATATACGTTGAAAACGTTTCGCAACTTTAAGTCATTGAGTTGTATTCTTCACAACATCTTTTATGACATTGGTTATTGACAGCAAAATTGTTATACTATATTTAAAAGAGTTACCTTCCAAATGACTCACTCTTAGCCCGTAGAGATTTGCATGCGCATTCGCCTGTTAAAACTTTATGGCTATCCACCTATCGCTGCAACGAGAAAAATCCCGTGGATGTTCTAAAGTTCTAAAACTCGCCCGCAGTAATAGTTGCGTATCACCTGGCCACATATCCGTCTCTTTAATTTAGCTCTAAGCTGCGCCTTTACGCTAGATACAATGCTGGTCAAAATATGTTGAGATGGGATAGCTAATTTCAAAGTTTGTCGGTACAAGTAATTGCATAGACTGTTTCTCTATCAGATCTGCGCGCACTTTGAACTTGTCAATACTAGAATGATATCATTTGTTTGAATTTCTTGGACTTCGTTTATTTCATTGTGCTGAAGTGCTAGAAAGTGCTAGTAGCAAATTTTAAACGTTTTCTTCATGGCTTGCCTGTGTGCTCACATAGCATTGACCGTTTGGCACTTTTGCCCAAATTTGAAGAATGACTGCCATTCTCGACACCAGAACTCTTTTGGATAAGACCTCGAAAGTAGTTCTGGACGCCTTCTGGTCATGTAATAAAAATACCCGACTATAAAACAGTTGTAGGGAAAAACTCTAAAACCGTATCCGTAAAAGCAACACGAAGTCTAATAAAAAAAATAGCAATCTTTCTAAATCTCCTGTCGTCCTTTCATCTTACTACAACATATAAACGCTCTTTTTTAAGAAGCATAGTGCTATACAAATGTTTAAACTCATGACTTTGCTCTGCATCATTAACTTTCGTTCAAGCTTTGACAATAGCGATATACAAGAGACGTACATAATAATGATAACACATGTAATATTAAATTTAGCAAATGTGTTTTGAAGATGCTGTAAACGGTAGTATTGGCCAAAAGTAAATACATGACATCGACGCGTATCAAAACATTGCGACTGTTCTGTACACCTGAAGAATGGAGAATAATTTACCCATGATGCAACGACTGCCGCTACACAGCTAGCTATAAAGTTTAGTCTTTAGTCCACTATTTCGGCCGCCAAATTTTTCGCAAACGCGTTATATAACAAAAACAGCATGACTAATTAGGGACCATGGAGATATCAAAGAGTTCATAAATTCAAGTTTCTTTAAAAGCATTTTTCTAATTATAATGTAATAAAAAATAAATTAATTATAAATAAATATTTAACTTGATTTCCACAGTATTGTGCTGTTACGTTTCGAGTTACTTTCGATCTCCACACTGTCATTATGGAAAGCGCCGCTTGCATTGTTTTGATCAGAAATCTTTCTGCTGAACATAGGTGACCACTTAAAACGGAATCGACTGCTATTTAACGACTGCGAACTTTGTGAACTACTACTCAGTGACGTTGGTGACATTGGATGAGCAAGACTTAAACCACGCGTGTCTCGCCTACTTGATTCGTAAGAGCTTTCTGGGGATTCCAACTTTGTGAGGAATCTTCTATATACAGATCGAAAGCCGGTTCGGAATTGCTTGTTTGAAAAACTGTATATAACTGGATTTATCATTGTGTTCACCATAGGTAAGATTTGAATAAAACAATAATAAATAAACAAAAACAATGTCTGATTTGTTTTCTTCAGTTCTGGAAAGTACGAGCTGTTGAACATGATTATTAAATTTATAACACAATTTGGAAACCAACATAGGAGAAAAGCAAAGTAGACAATCGCCACGGATTTTGTTGCATGAAGTTCCTTCCTTCGCTTTCTTTGTTGCGCCTTTTTATGTCTTTCAATATCATTGGTCATTTGGCGATGACGTAATTCTTCAGTGGTACACACGTCTATTGTGGATGTGCTACTTTGTAACTCGACATGTGTTGACTCGATTGCCTGTATTTGTATCAAAGCAACTTGCAGAATAATTAAATACGTCACACTCATAATTAATAATGGTAGCAGATAAATACCAAAATAGGAAGCTGCATAATAATAATAATTTTTGTTTAAGCAGAAGCTTGTGAGTTGTACACTGAGCACACTATCTGTGTTTGTGTTCGATTCATCATTATTCCATTTAAAAAATCCAACGAAACTCCAAATAGCTGAGAAGATCCAAACAGCAGCTATCAGTTTCTTTGCTCGATTTACAGTTAGAACGTACGAATAGCGGAAAGGCATGGTGATAGCAACAAATCTAAAAAAGTGACAAATAATATTCATGCAAGACGAAATAAAATATTTTCATTTAAAAAAAAAATTGTGCTTTGAATTTCGTATCAGCAGAATATTGACACCGAAAGATCACCTTGTTGTTGTCCTGGTAAAAAAATGAGTGAGGAAAAAAAGAAAGAGAAACAGGATCGATTCCAACGTGCACGTCTGAGAGTTAAGCAGCGCTCAAATCTTCCTGTTGTGGAAGAGCCCAGTGAAGTTTTGGAACCAGAGGAGGAAGAGCTAAGCCCACAAGATATGGAGATTGAAAAATTAAAACAAAAAGTGACAGAAATAGAGAATGTTGTGAAAGAAAAAGAAAATAACATCAAGGAAGTGACTCGAAAATACTGTAGCATCCAAAATGAACTTGTCAACAGGATGGCTGAAATCCATCAGTTAAAAAATAAAAACAATTTGTCAAGAAAATTCCAACTAAATTATGGACATTTGAAAAGTCACAAAAATTATTTTTATTTTTATACTGGATTGGACCAAGCACGCTTCAACTGGGTATTTGCAATTATCAAAAATAAAATGAAACGTATCAGCAGAATATTGACACCGAAAGATCACCTTGTTGTTGTCCTGGTAAAATTGAAACTTGGCTTGTATAACAAAGATATCGCTTTCAGGTTTGGAATTACATGCAAAATGGTCACCAAAATTTATCGAAGCTTGCTTAAAGTATTATCAAAATCTTTACTTTTTTTAATTGTGTGGCCTGAGAAGGAAGCTATACGTAAGCATATGCCGAAGTGTTTCAAAAAGTACCTAAGTTGTCGCTGCATCATTGACTGCACTGAGATATTCATACAACGTCCATTAAATCTCAATGCCAGAGCACAGACATGGTCTAATTACAAGAATACTAATACCATCAAGTATTTGGTTGCATGTTCTCCAACAGGAAGTGTTAGTTTCCTATCAGAAGGATGGGGAGGTAGAGTCTCTGATAAGGAAATAACAATAAAAAGTGGTTTTTTGGATTTAGTCGAAAATGGAGATCTTGTTTTGGCTGATCGAGGATTCCTTATCGAGCAAGAGTTGGCAACACGAGGCGTGGTATTAAAAATACCTAATTTACCAGAGGGAAGGAACAAATGTCAGCAATGGATGTAGATCGATCTCGAAAAATAGCCAATGTTCGAATCCACATTGAGAGAGTTATTGGACGTTTGAGAAAGTTTGAAATTTTGAACACAACCATACCTATCACTCAAGTAGATTTATTGGACGATGTGTTTATCGTTATATGTGCTTTGGTGAACTTGAACAAAGGCATTATATAACATATATTATTACAGAGAATTTGATACTTCGCACACAACTAACATATTGTTATATTATATTACATATATTACTTTGATATAATGTGACACACTATTTTTTTTTAATATTATTCTGACAGGTAGAACATAGCCAAGTTTTCGGTGCTCTTGTTATCTTCACACAAGAATAATGGAACCATTCTATGTCACATGAGCCTAAATTGTCACAACCAATCATAGGTGGGAAGGATGGTCTTCTGCATATGCAATACACCTTTTCTTCATTTAGTAACTTGGGATCACTTTTCCGAGTGACAAGCTCTGGTAACAAAACCTAATACAATGGCCAGTTTTTCACGAAGTTTCCGACAAAATGGTTCATTTTTTGTAACCCTGATCAGAAAAGTATCATTTTCTTGCTTTCCTTGTGAAAAAACAAAGAAGTCACAATAATTCATTTTAGTGACTAACATTTGATGTTGTACTTGGAAGTAATAAGCATGATTTTTTTTGAATTTCCCAGCTTTATCAATGGGACAATTTTTATCGTTTCTCCATAGCTTCAAACTTTTTTTATATTTAAATGGGCATTTGATCTCAACTAAACTCTGACCATGACATTTGCACTTCACTAATCCATCAGGGCTTGCTGCAAGATATGGAAAGTTTGGATCAATATGAAGTCCAGTTGTGACAACTTGGAGATCAACATGGTGTTGTTTGACATGTTGTTCATATACTGAACGAGCTCTATTCTCCATTCTTTTCCCATATCTTGTTGCAACAACGTCAACAGGCTCTTTATATTGCATGATGGTCTCAATTAACGTTTTTGTTTTTTTCAAATCTGAAGTGAAGGCAAGTTTTGAAACTGAAGCTGTTATTCGCCCAGCTCGATGTAGCATCCATTTGTCGCTAAGGCTTTGAGCTTCTGTGAATTTTTTCAAGTTTTCAAACTGTATATCAAAGCACGAGGATTTGTATTGATTGTAATTTTTTTGAGCAATGTTATTTATTTCTATTTCATTTTTATTTATGGCAGCGGAGTCGTATATGTATGTCAATGGTTCAGGAAGAATGTTTTTTTCATTTTCATCCGCAGTTTCTGTTTCGCTATCATCATGGTGTGTTGTTTCACCTAAATCCAGACTTATATTTTTAAGTACAACTGCATCTGGAGCAATTTGACTGAGTGAAATCCACTGTTGTTTTTCCTCTTCTGTTACGAATTTCAAGGGATCCACTGATGTGAATCCTTTCAATTCACCTTCAAAAGGTTCGTCTATAGTAGGCAGGACTTCGCTTTTTTTTGGTCTTTTGAAGTTTATGTGCTTCAGAGGTGCAGGGTGTGCTCTTTTTCTAGATTTTTTCCATGAGCATAATTTGCTTGTGCAAGCTTTTTTGTTTAACTCCAATGTAGCACAAGCAACCAGTTTGAACAAAAGGGCAGCAACATGACTGCATGCCGAGCCAAGGCTAAAAGTAAAAATTTTATTAGTCACTTCAAAAAGAAAAAAAATTGTTAGTGAAGAAGGAAAGCTAATGTGAATTTTTACCCAGCAACGCAGGTACAATTTGCTGAAAGTACCCATCCACTTGTGTGTAAAATGATCCATACATCATATAGTTTTTGCTTTTGTCCTTGTCTCTGACTAGGTAGTACGGAGGATTTAATGTAGCAAAATTCAACGTCTTTCAAGAGGTGGCAATAAACATCTTGAACATGCCCAGAAAGATAAAAGTTGTAAGCTTCTAAGGATTTATAAGCTTTCAAAGATTCATTTGTAAATTCACTGGGTGTATGGATGAGATAGACATACAAATCCATATGCGTAACATCGGGTAGCAATGATACATCGTCGCTCCAATCTTCTCCCTTCAGTGAAAAAGGGTCGCGTAGGAGTGTTCCGTTGGCAAGCGTGAGTTTTTTTGAATAATGCTGTTTATCTTCACTTACTAATTTCGAGAAGTATTCGGTCGACATATTGGAAGTGAAGACCACGAGGCGGCCGCTTTCGTTTTGTTGCATTATACTCTGTACAACTCTTGGTCTGTGTTTATACCTCGCGTACATATTTTGGGCTGTATCAATTACCCAAGGCAAGGATATAAAAACGTCGCAGTTTAAACGCAGCTATTTAGTCGAACACAATGCAGGACTTGCTTACTCGCGTACTCCTGGTGTGTAGGCTTGACAAGCCGAAGTAATGGTCGAGAATAAAAGCCCGCGATGGAGAATATCATTAAAATCTTAGTAACGGAGTTCATAATGGTAGTGCAAGTTTCGATCGAAAGGTTTGTTTACTTTTTAAGCGATTTAAAACGATCGTTTAATAAGCAATTACCCTATTTGTTTACTATCTTGCCTGCCATTTTGCCTGTCGATTTGCGCAGAGGCTTGGGAACTGGTTATGTGACGTCACACGGAAATTCGTCTATATGGATCTGTAAGTTTGAAATGGATTAACGTGGAAGAGCATTTAATAAAGGATTTATTTGCAAAGTATAGCTAATTAGTTATATAAAAAAGAGCACAGATGAAAAGGATTGAAAATAAAATACACACTTTAATGATGTAATGACTGGCTTTACTTTTCGTTTGAAATGATTGTGTATAAATATTACATAACTAGCTAGGAAGAAATATATATAATAGCATGTTACACTGTGTTACTGTGTTCTTAATTTTGGTAAAATGCAAGAATAAATTGGCAACCGAAAATATTTGACGAAAACAGTTAAAGTCACTAAATTTGTTTAAAAAGTTATTTTCCATTAAATTTTTTTATTTTAACCACATTATATTATTTTATTTTATATTTCGCAGCGGTTGAAACTTTGTACTCTACAGATTAAAATTATTCCAACGCAAAATTGAGGGGTAGCAATTTTTAAGGTTAAGTTGGTGTTCGAACTGCACTGTTTGATATTTCTTGAAGTTGAGTGATATTAGAAATGAGTTTTTATGATCCTATTTTTAGCATCTGGGCACTTGATCCTATATATCTGATTACTGTATGAATAAGGCTATGATATATATGAGCGACCCAGTGTGACCCCAAGCTAGCAAAAACTACATCCAGACAGATACAGCCAGTTTTTGACAATTTGGTATAAAAAATGTAGGTATCCCAGCCCTGGTTAGTTAAATAAAGTTTCTAGCAAACACAAAATAAGAACTTTTGGAATTGTGTTTTTGATATTATAGCTAGCTAGGTATCTGTTTAATGAGCTACATTATTTTCGCTGTACTAGTAGCTATATAAATCTTGAATGACATGCTAGCAATCCCTCCTTGATCAGCACTGTGATATTTTTAACCCTATTCGGTCCGGGGTTTTTCGAACATACTATGACCGGGGGGGGGGCGGATTCCGCCCCCCCCTCAATAACTTTTTATAGGGTTGTTCAAATTGAATCAAACTTGGCACACTTATAGTACGTCATAAAAGGAACAAAATGGCGCCAAAAAAAATTTGCTTGCGTCAGCACATTTTCTGTGACGTCATCAGAAGCTTGAAAATTGTTAAAAATGCCACTATCTGCTTAAAATATAATTACTTTTGTTCTAGAGCGAATTTTTACATTCTGTTTGAAGTTTCTGAAAGCTAAATAAAAGTTATTTAACATATCTTCCGGTTTTTACATGGATCGGATAAAAAATTGCCAAAAATTGCCCGAAAATCCGTTTTTTTCCGATTTTCGGGTAAAATCCGACAAAATCGGGAAATCGGATTAGTCACGTGTTCAAATTATTCAAAATGATTCTTCTTGATGAAACAAAGTTGTGTTTCAAGTTTCAAGTTCTAAGGATAATCCTAACAGGAGTTATTATATTTTTCCCATTATAAGGATTTCATAGAGATTTTTAGGGGTAGTTTCGAGTAATGGCCAATATCAAAGCCTCTGAAAGGTATGGGACCTAAAAAATTAGCATGCAGGTGTCTAATAGATAAATGTTGAAACTCAGTAAGTATCATAGCCATATAACAAAGCAATCAGGAGTTATTAAAAAAAAACCGTCAGGGGGGGGCGGAATCCGCCCCCCCCCCCCCCCCCCGGACCGAATAGGGTTAAGACAATATTAAAACTTGTGATGTAACTAGCTACTAAAAATAAGGTTTCTTTCTGTTTTGACTGCTATCAATGTATCGCACCAGTTTAAAAAGCAAAAATACAAAGGAAAAAGTGAATAATTGTCTGCATGCTGCATGTTTTTCTTAGTAAATGTCTTACACTCTGCGGGGGATATAAAAATTTGTCCCTACAAGCGCTTCGCTAGTGCCCAGACCTGCGCGGTATGAAACTCCGTAATATCATTATATGTAAAGTAAAACGCAGAATTCAACTTTTCTAAAAAATTTCGATGACGTCATAGGCCAAAAACGCCCTTTACTCGCGTTTTTTTTTCAAGCGGTTTTCCGTGTCATTAAACAATTGCGATTTTCGCAAGAAAGGGTGTAAAAGCGCGTCTTACGTGGCCTATTTACTAGATAACCCTGCATCAATTTACATAAATCGTTAAAATGTCGAAAACACGCACTCTAGTAAATCTAAAGCTATTTCTGAAATTGACTACGTTATATCTTTGAGGGAGGTAAATATTTCAATTTGGTAGTGTTACACCATTCTCTATCAAATTACTAGAAACAATAAGTAGGACAATTTGGCTGCTGCTTTGAGTTTAAAATAGATTTGCATTTTTCTTACGCTTTTAAAGATTGTTCAGTGAAGAAGATTATAACAACGATTTATCCTTGATTTCTTCCAAAAAAAGGACATAAATTTTGCACCAAACTTTAAACGTTCTGGTAAAAGGTGTTAGGAATTGCTATGATTGAATGAGAAAATAATTACCTGTCAATGGCGATTAAAAACAAATTCAAGATGCTGGCTACGTTACAAAATGCATCACTAGCTATCATCCAATGACATGAAGCGCGATTGTGACAAAATCTTGAATATGTTTTCATCGAAATATTGAATGGAATAAGTGAAACTGCGAATGCCAGATCAGAAATTGCTAAAAAGAGGTCATCGATTAGTTATCATATCTTCATATAATTTTTGTTAATAAATATTTATCGTTTCAGTTTTTTTTTTCATTGTAAGATAAAAAATGCAAATTTTCCGTGCCTAACATTAGCAAAATTATTGTTTTTACATCCACTGCGATTTTCACAAAATGGAGGATAGAAGAAGCTATGCCATTTGTTTCATACTTTAAAAAACATTTAAAGTGATTATAGGTCTAGCTAGGTCAGGGGGGTATTAAAAGAAATTTTGTAGCATGGTTCAAAAGGTTGCAGATATCACGATGTCACGATATGCTGTGTGTTTCGAAAGTTGTGTTTAGTATTTTAGCTACCTAGCTCAGTATATTTGTCCTCATAGAAAAACAAAATTAATCGCAGTAAATATAAATTAAAAATCAAAACAAAAACAAATATGGATTAAAATCTTACCTAAGCTAATTATAAAATACACCGTCACACGATGACGTAATTGCTTCGACAATACAGATGCCATGACAACCAATGAATTTCCAATAATGCTAGCCAGTAAGATTAGCAACATGAAGCAAAAGTAGGCAACATTTTCTAATGATCCAAGTTTCGCAATGTCGCACTCATCTGGTAATACTGGGGACGACGTGTTGATAAGTGATTGGTTAACATCAGTATGGAAAGCTACTTTGTACCTTCCTATATGAGGAATTGTGTCAATGTTGTCATCATTGGTATTTAAGTAAAACAAATCATCTAAACTCATTGTAAAAACTTTTTAATTCGAATTTCTACTTTAAATTCTTCTCACATCTAGAAAGTAAATATGGAATTACAAATTGAACAAAACATTAGAACATATGTAAAAGCATTTTAAGTGAAAAATGTCCAGCAGTCGCTAATAATTTAACCAGAGTTTAGCTAGAAGAAAAATAAAATTCCAAATACAAGTAACAGCATCTGATGCGAAGTAAAAACTAATAATTAAGACTATATATTATAGTATTTCACTTTCTTATGCTCAAAAACATGAAAAAAATTTTCTCTTCCAACATGTCGTTCATGTCAATTCCTCACGTGATCTAGTTTATAAAGTCAGCAAATTTTAAGCAAACATATTTAAGGTTGTTATAGTTTTTGTTGAGGGACAACGAAGGGTGTGCAAATATAGATGTTTGTGTACATAACATGTGACTTGAAAAATGTTATTTCCCTGTTCTATTTTGTTAAATTTTCTCGAGCTACTTGTTTTTATAAAAACAATGCTGTAAGGCATACATGATATGGCTGAAAAATAAGAACAATTTGGAACAATTAAGGCTTAATTTTATTGATTTTCTATTTTTTGCTGAGAAACACAACAAACATGTAATATCTTTTAGGGCAGAATTTTTCACTGAATCAGATGTGGTGATTGTGCAAAACTTTTATATATATATTAACATTTCAGAAGTACTATAAGTTTAATCAAAAGTGTTAAAAATTTTAAGAGCAAAATAAGAACAGTTTTGGGCTGAACAAATAAAAATACATGACTATAATCTTAGGCCGCAAAAACTTTCTTGCTGTTGTTTTTTTGTGTGTTGGCAGACCTAACCAGATCAACCTACTTAAAGAACCAAAAAATTGTGTTTAAGTTATATCATATTTTTACGTGCCCTTTCCATCGAAGACCGATTTTTCATAAAACACGCGATACAAAATAGTATGGAAGCGCATAATCTTTCTTGTCTACAAATACAAGAAACAAAATAAGGAAGTTTTAAGAGTATCCATTTCAATTTAACTCTTGAAAATTTTTACAAACTTTGTATTCTGTGTCCGAAACGCATATATGTCAAGCATCAATTTTTACCAATGTATAAAACGCCAGAAAGCAATTTTTCACCCATCTTTCTTTGAAAAGTGAGTTACTTTGATCCTCATAACTTATCCTTAAGCTTTTGCTTTGCAAATTTCATAGTAATAACATTCAAAAGAAACTTTCTTTCGTAGTTTCAAGACCTCCACAGTAGTAATATAAATACTAACCATATAAGCAACATAAATTATTCTTATAAATTCCGTTCTCAAGACTTTCATCATTTTCACTTTTCACGAAATATTTCTAAGTTATATGAAATAAAAATGATTTTCTTGCATGTTTTAAAATTTATTCTCAAACAAATTCAAAGCAAGCAATACATTTGGCAAATAAAACGAAGCGATAATATATATTTTTAATTGACTTTTCAGATTTCAAATCGAAAACACAGCTGCCATCCTTACTAAACCAAAATCAACTCAGAATATTTTCTATTGTTGTTTTTTTCAAATAAATATTTCATTGAATTTTTCGTTAGTCCTTGTTGCAACACTTTTTCTTTCTTCAGAAATATTTAAAAAAAATCGACATAGCGATCAAGAGCACGCAATAGACAACCATCTCTTTTCAAAACAAAAAACGTCTCGTGAATAGTAATAATTATCTAGATAACCAGAGAACTACAGATCTGACGAAACTGAGGAGCCGGGGAAATTACCACTTCAGTTTTTTTCAGCTTAGATGGCTCTGGAAACACTATTTCTGCACTCTAACTCAGTTTAATTTTAGAATTTGATAGCGTTTTAGTCAATCTGAATGTCTTATATTTCAAAAAGTTCTAAGTTAGCAATAAGCATGTTTAGGCCTTCGTACTCTCTATATTGTCCTCTCCATCTGCTAAAACAATTAATCAACCTTATGCTAACAATTAACACTAAACCAAACTTAAAAGTATATAAAATAAAAACATACACATACATGCACAATCAATAAAAAAATAGACAACAACACCACCATCAAGAAAGGTAGAAGCAACAGCTATACAGTAAGTTGATGTAACAAAGTTTAACCACTGAAAACTTCTTTTATCTTCTTCATGATTCTATTATATATTCTTTTAACCATATAAGTGTTTTTTGAAAATGAATGACATGAAAGTGTGGGTTGATACATAAAAGACATCTTTTATAAGTAGTGAGACATGAACAATGAATTTTAATTCGTTAGTTTCCATGTTCACGTAATCTTGAAGAAGGATTTCTCAATATTATTACAAAGTGAAAGTTCCAGTCTGGAGATTGTATCCGATGATTTGCTCTTCTTAGCTATAAAATATGACAATGTGAGCTATTAACCAATGGATGACGAAATTTTATCCTGTTACTGTGAACAAATTATTTTCTATTAGATTCAATTTCTTTGTTGAAAATTTAGAGTACGTTAAAAATTTCCCCACGGAACGATGTGACAATGACGAAGCCATTGAGACAATGTCGGTGTAACAAAAACGACTTTTGTGCACTCACTCAAGCTTCTCCTTTTTCTTTATTGTCGTTTAAAAGCATTTAAAAAAATTGAAAAGGCGCTACATTTTTTATCGGTAATAAAAAGGGGGCGGTAGATAAGCTATCTAGCATGTCAGAACACAGCAAGACAAATCATTCGACTCATTAACCCAACAATATAAACAGCTAACGAGCTTATTCTCGTACAAAAATTATTTAAATAAAAAATATGTCATCTACTTTCTCCCACTGGTTTCATGCATCGACTTGAACATACACGCATTGTTCAGTTATTGAGTCGCATGTGGAGAAACAAAAAGAATGTTATATCTAACAGATTATAAGATTAAGAATTAAGTCGTTTAGAAATTTATTATTCTCTTTTTTGAAACCCACCATGTTTGTTTGTTTTGAGCCACTTTTTTCAACAATACTATACGTTTTTCTTAAGATGAAACTTTCTTTGTATAATAGACATGTTGAAGCGAGCTAGCCCGCTCTGCCTTCAAAATAAGACAAATTTCATCCTGCGTAACTGAGCCAACTCAATTAATCTAAAAAGCTGGCTTCATAAACTAAATGCAATCAAATTCTGTTCCAATGAAAAAAAAAGTTTAGCCGATCAAATTTCATAAATCATTGCGTAAAAGAATTAATCACACAGCCATTACAAGATTATTAAATTTGGCATCAAAGTTTTCTCTGTTGAGCAATATGACGTAAAAGAGCATATATACAATGTCTAAATTTTAATAAAAACAAGATAATAAAGTGCAACCGTCAACGCATATTATATTCACTTTTAGCTATCAACTCAACCTGCTTACTTCATTCAAATCTGACAAATAAGTAGCTGTGACGTCACACCAATGTGTCAAATTGATGTGACATAAGAAGATAAAAATATATAAGAAATTTAAATTTTTCGAACAGAATCAATAATATTAAAAACTGACGACAACACCAACCAACAATAACAAGCAACAATCAACAAACAAAAACAAAAACAAAAATGATGTTTTTCCTCAAAGTCACAATTTAAAAATACTTTCAACTTACTGGCATCCAATTCCTCAAATCATAATTTTCTCTGTCAAATCTCTAGCAACCAATTCGACAGAAAGTAAAATTCATCTGTTATACCTACTGCTTCGGATGCTGTTATATCGCTTAATTATATTCTGCATGTAAATGCAAGTATGTTAATCCAGGTTCGGTATGTTTGAAATATATTAATAGTTATTCTACATTAATTAGTCAAGTTATATATATATTATAAATAAACATGTATGTATAGATAGAAAAGGATTTATATTTTGTAGGTATAACAGGATTATGACGCAAATGGTGTAGGTTGCAACATTGCGAGGCTTTGATATATTTACTGAAGTATCTGTCAATAATGACTGTCATATCATAGGAAAGGTATTACTTTTTGTATGATATAACATTTTTTAACCTCAAAAGAGCAAAAAAAGGAAGGGATATTTACTATTAAGCGGTAATTGTGTATTATCAGTACGCTCCGGTGGAGAGCTATCAACCGAGGAGTTCTGACATTTACACGGATTATAGGGTAAGGCTTGTCGATTGTTAAGAAAACGTTTTTGGTTATATTGGAATTAGTGACCTATATTATCACCAGATAAACTCAGCGTTCTGTCGTAGAGTCAGAAACTCTGAAAATAAATATGTGTCCGTGTTTTTGGTAATAGGTGTAATGCGCGCTAAATGCCAAGAAAAGGATGTGATATAGACGTTTATTTTGAGGCTAAAACAGCAGCGTAAATTATAAAAACCTTTAAGAAACGTAAAATGGGAGCGAAAATGTGAGAAAGCAATAAAACAGTAAAGAACAAAATAAAAGCGACAAAAAAAATTTGTTATGTTATCTCCTTCTTTAGCTTCCGAAAGCATATCGCATCAATGTTTTTGCGTAATTTAGAATTCACCCACAGTACCTTATGTCGCATGCGACAAAAGTTGTGCAAAAAATTGTGTCACGTATTTTGATCTTTATAGTAACAAAAGATTAGTATGACACTCAAAAATTATACCGGTCACAATGCGTGTCAGATTTACATTATCGTATGCATGAAATATTATCGCATTTCGCGAGATTTCAGATGTATAAAAACAAAAGTAATAAAAAATTCTAAGAACAAATAATAATAATAATATTAATAATAAATATAAGTATAAAAAATGATTTATATTTATTTGTGTTAAAATATGATATTCACTTCAAGAAGGCAATTTTAATTTTGATTAAGCTTAAATCAAACTGAAAATTCTCAACTTTCTGGTAAAATTTAGCACGCTATACAACTCCAAGCTTTTTTTATACAAGGTACAGATTTCTTAAACAGCTCAGCCTTAAGAGAGTAAAACAATAAAAATAAAAAAATGTAAACTTAGATGAAAGTTTTACACGAAAAATATGAAACTAAAGAGAGATTACAATTGACAGGCTAGCTTAATTAATTTAAAATTGATTCGTTAGAAAGTTTAAAAGCAACAGCTATGCACCAGTTAACCCTATTAAAGAAAATTATGCGACCGGACTAAAATTTTGTTGGGTCAGAGGGTTGCTTATAGAACAGCGTGTATAATTGAAATACTGCAGTTAGCTGTCTATTTCAAAGAAAAAAAAAATATTCACATTAGCGCTGGCCACGTTAGACATATAAAAACAACAATAAACAAAACAACAAATTTGATAAATTTAAATAAACATCAGTTTCGGTACTTGTCATTCAGCAGTATATATTTCATAACCGCAATATCCATTTAGAAAAATCACATCAGATGCTGGCTCTCTCTCAACTCAAAAAGATCATAAACCTTCCTTAACAAAATCTTGCTTTTCATCTAACTTCTCTGTCGGCTTCTTTTTAAGTATGCTTGATGTTTTTCAGAACATAAAATCATGCCATCTACGTTATACAAACAAACGCAATTCTTCTGTTTTCGTATTTATTTAATAGCTGTTCATGAAAGCTCTGAAGGTATGACAAGAATGTCACATTTAAGTGGAAGTGAAACTTGTTAGATTATTGGCTTTCAGCAGAAAGCCATTTTTTAGGTAAATACAAACCGTTTTTAGAGTCATCGGTAATGTGTGGTTACTTCTCATTGTTAATTTTACAGTTTCCATAGTTTGTTATAAATATTGATAAACATTGAGTACAGTAATATATAACAACTACACTTAAAAGTGCACTCACTGTCTTCTTAACTTTAATACATGCGTTGGTGTGCATACGATTTTTTTAATATAGAATAAAACTTTAAAAAATGTTATTTTCTTCCATATTGAATATTTTCAAGTTGAATATTTTCATTTCCTCTAAATTATCAATCAAACGTTACACTCACTGTCTTGTCAACGGGGTTTGTTTGAAATAACGTAAAAAAAGTCATGCCGAATCTTATCAATGCAAGTAACATCACATTTTGTGATAGTGTTGCGTGTTCGTTGTCAGACTTCAAAGTAATGATTAGTTGTTCTCAGTGTTTTCCGTAACGAATAGCTGTCAGTCTCCAAGGATTCGCATAAACCACTGTTAAAGTTCTCAACCCTAGTCATTCGTATTTAACGTTCTTTACAAACGATTGAGACAGTCATCGGAATGCTTATTGTCACACAACTTGTTATAAAAGGGCTATAATGTTCTCAGCTGTGGTATATGAAGGCATTTTTTGTATTTCCGCTAGGGTAAACTATAGTTTTGCACGAAGGAGATTTTAGAAATTAGCACCTCTAGATTGCGAAAACTAATTAAAATCCAACACAATTGTATTCAAATCATCTAAATTTATCAAAATTACAAATAAAAAGACCTAGGCACACTATTGTGCTGAGTTTTGTAACAAACGACTCACTCCACAACACCTACCACTTCCCGTAAAAGCGACGCACCCTGCAACAAAAAATGACCCATTCCCACTAAAACAGCTGACGCTTTTGCGACAAGAACGGCTTACTCCGTTTAATAGCAACTTCCTTGGCTAGCTTCCCACGGCGAAATCAAATGTTCCCGTGAATCAGGTGTTGATACCAATAAATCTGGCGAATGTATGTTGAAGAAAAACATTTTCTGGTGATTGGCAAGTGGATGGTTCTGGTCAAATTTGTTAAAGAATTGTTACGGTATGACAAGTGAAAACACGCTATAAATCAATTTGCGTCTCCGGGATTCTTGTCTTTCTGCATGTCAGTCATTCCAAACCTTCTCCATCTCTCTTTTCTCTTATTAATTTTTTACATCAATTTGTGTGACATTGAAGATACTGCAAACAGTAACAATCCAAGGTGTTCTCAGCGATTGGTAGTCCTTATTATCCTTTGTGTAGGAGTGAAATCTTAACTGCCGTATATTTGCTTTCAATGTTGACAGAAATTCTACTTTTTAATATAAAGTCCTTAAAATTTGCAAAGAAAATTCTATGTTTAGGATACATGGACATGAAGTGAACGACTATAATGATTATTTGCTTAACTTTGAGAAAAAAAAATAGATTAGAATTGATTATTTTCGTAAGCATTAATGTTATGTTCTTACTGCACCTAAGTTGGGCCTTTTTTGTTGCAAGAAGTAAGAAACTAACACGTGAGAAGAACAGAAGAATTTATTGCACAACTTTTATTTAATATTTTCCCGGTAAATAGCTGTTATATCTGTTTTCTTTCGTTCGATTCCAGTGCGGGAGATCTTGGGTTCAAACCCTGGCCGAGACATGCCAGAGACTACAAAAGTGTGAATCTATCCTTTCTGCTTAGCGCTCAGCATAAGAATAGGATTGATATCGTAGGCGGTTGTCTAGCTGAGGGATTGCTGTGCTTTCACGATTTTCGTAGTTCAAATGGGGCTTTAAATGCGCTAGGACCCCCTTCGCAGGACCCTTGTTGATAGCAGTACCAATAGGAACTGAAGAGGCTATATATGTAATATTAATAACTTCATCTTAACAGGCGCAGAATAGGTACGAAATAACAATGCGGGAAAGAGGTACGACGGGCGAAAAGTATTTATGCTTTATATCATACTGTTTTTTTAAGCAACGCTTTCTTCTGTCTGGTACCGGTGTGGATCTATAACAGGCGATGAAGTAGTTGTATTTAGTTGTTTACTTCTTGTAGACAAAGTATCTGACCAAGAGATAGATGGATTTGCTGGAGAATGTATATTAAAAATGAAAATTCCTAAAAATAATTTCTATAATCTATCCTGGTATTGCTTTGAAAAATTTTACGAAAAACGTGTGTGTATAAATAATTTTTGGAACATTCTGTTGTATTGATACACATGGTTTTGAAAGAGAATTTATTGAATTGAAGACACAGAAAAATAACACCAAACTGAGGAACAAAAAATACAAATAATAATAAAGATAAAAAAATTACTTTGTCTGAGTTCCAACTGATGTATAATTTGAACAGCTTGCCACTGTTTGCTCAGTTGCGTATTTGTTTCATCAAATTTTTTTTTGCGAGAAATATTTTCTATTTCCATCTTTATTTCGTCTTAAAATTGTCTCACACGCAACTCATTGGGAGACTGAGTTCAACCGATCTTTTTTGATGAAACAGCGAATAATACGGACTGGGTGGGGCAAGCTAGACAAACAGTCTGTCTAATGTGTTTACATATTTGTTTCACAATCTAAGCGAAATTGTTTGAGTTCTTACAACAAGACAAGGTTGTGTCGATATCGGATACCGGCTAAACAGTGTCTTATAAGCATAATAGGGGTCAAATCCTTTATAGGACGAAGCGACTTCTACGCAACAGCCGGCCCTGTTTACAGAAAGAAAAGAGCATCAAAAAAGAGGGGTTAAAAACAACTATAATTTCTAAAATTTTTTTGTTTTGAATTTATGCAACTTTCATACGACTAACATGATTAAAAGCGAATATTAATTTAAATTGGCGCACTTCCCAAGCAACCAGTAAACAACGATAGAATCTGCGCACAAATAAATAAACTCACCACCGAGATTCAGTCAATATTTTATGTTGCTTATAAAAAAGCGTATAGCTGAAATCAGAATTGACGTTTATCAGTACTTTAAAAATTTTAAACGTTATTTCTTTGCAACGAACAAGGTCTAGACTTTTTTAAAACTTACTATATATGGACAACGCAACGTATTTTTCTGTTGTTTAAAAAAGTTGAACTTAATCGTACTTTTTTACGTTTAAACAAATGTTCAATCTTCTCCAGACAGATCAACTCACCACGTACAGCGGGTTATATCAATTCTCTCCGTTCTGACTTTTAAAAAAAGAGCTATATTGTAAAAGTTATTATATTAAAATATGTTAAAATATATACAATAACGACAAAAAAATGTAAAAATTCTAAACATGTTGTGCATGACATTCTAAAATCAAAATAAATGACCATTTTTTGGAGACGTTGAGCAACAATAAACAATGGATATGGCCAGTTCAAACAAGTCGTAGAGCAAAAAAGCAGGTCCCAAGGTTTGCAATAAATATTACTATCGCCTAACTATATTTACAAGTGTGAAAGTAGAAATTTTGTATCTTCTTTACGCCATTAGTCACATTAGACTATTGTGACGAAATAGTATAGCCAAAAATGGGGGGGGGGGGGGATTCACACTATAATTTTTTAAGCATGCTATAATTTAAAGCACGATATAAAGCGCGCTTAATAATGTGAACGCATTTTTGTTTTATTAAAATGCCTTTCAAATTATGTTTACTACCTTTAAACATGCTTTAAATAAAGCAAAGATTTAGAGTGCTTCGAGTCACTCTTTATTTTTGCTTTAGCTGCTATAAGTACATGAAATAATAGAATAAAAATTATGCACAAATATTTGAATATCAAAAGTGAGGATTTTGAGCGTGTGTTATGAAAGTGAAAGTTCATTCGTATGTGAGAAAAACAACATGAACGCTTTGTTTTAAATTTTGTTTACAACTCTCCCTTTGATGTTACCGGCAACTTGCTTTAGTCAAAGCATGCTTTATTTTTATAATAAGCATGATTTATTCTAGTGTGAACCCCCCTCCCAACCCTGTCTACGAACGAAGGACGAATTAGCAGGAGGGAAATGTTTGATGGAAAAATATAAATTTAAAAGCTTGATACATCTGTAACAGATTCTTTTGATGTAGAATAATATTTTCCCTTACCCTTAGATTTCGAAGTCAATTGGTGTCACAACAAGAACTAAAGACGTGCTCTTTGTTAAGCGTAACTCGTAATCCTTGAGGTATCAAAGTACACTGCCGTATGAAACAAAATGAAGTTTCCAATCTAAAAGTGCTCAACTTTTTCAACGCTGCTAAAACGAGTGGACAGGAGACAGGCTCAATGACGAAAGGTTGAGGGTTAAAAGCATTGAGATACAAGCTGTTCAATAAATGCTTGAAAACTTAAAAGTTGATTAGAAAAACACATATAGATATATACAAAATGTTGGTTAAAAATTACTTTCATTAGGATTTAAACTGGTTTGCGACCATCCTCTAGACTTCTGATGGTAAAATCCATTATTAAACATGTCTAAACTGGAATGTGTGGAACTTTGACTTACTTTGCTTCTCTGACTCAGTCGTCCAAGTTCACCTATCATACTACTCAAACTACTCTTCTTCCTTCTTGAATCGCCATACGATAAAGATACATTCTCGAAGTCTCGAGGTAGTTGCCGTCTGAACAGTTTATATAAAACTCGCTTGAAGGCGGAACGAAATTGCTTGTTTGAGAAACTGTAAATAAATGGATTTAAAGCTGTATTGAGAACGGGAAGAACTTCAATGAATGCATAAAAAGTGAACATGAATGCGTTGTAGTTTTTCACTTTAAAATTGTAAAAGAAATTTGTATCAATATTGTTTATTGTAACAATGATGCATGAAGGAAGCCAACAGATGACAAACGTTCCGTACACTATCGCCAAGGACTTCGTTGTTTTCCATTCTCGTCTTCGTTTTTTACTTAAATTTTTCTTCTTCCCCTGTGGTTTGCCTGTTTTATTATTGTTTTCCCACTTACGCATACTAGATGTTTTCTCGATGGATTTTATATGAGATAAAGCGATATGCAGAATCTCAAAATACACAATTGTTATTATGATGAGTGAGGTCACATAGACGCCTAAAAAGACAGCCAAATAAAACGTCCGGTTCATATTACCGCAAAGGCGCGTTATATAAACGCTTCCGGTCCCAGTCCAGTCGAATATACCTATCCAACTCATCATAGCTGCAAAGAACCACAGGAACGCTAAAACCTTTTTCCCGCGTGTCTGTGTCACCCAATCTGTGTAACGGAAGGGAAACTTAATGGCGACGAATCTAAAAAGTAGGAAGTAACAAGGCAACTGATCACTCTTAAAAGAAGATTGACGAAAAATACTTATACTGATATGGTGTGTCTGACTGATGAAATTGCAGTATTTTAAGATTTAACCCCTATAGAACTGTCCCATATCAGCGTGTTGTCCTTTCAACGAGCTCTCATGAAGTCAATATTTCAACAATATACTGCGAAGTTACAAAAGATGTTTGTGTGAGGTTTATGCTTTAACCTCCTTGTAAATAGGAAATTTAAAATGCGCAACTAATTACTCAAAAAGGTAACAACTTTATATCATAAATTATTATAAATTATCATAAATCTTCATAAATTATCATAAAATGTCATAAATTGTCTTAGAGTGCTTACCTGTCAAGCGCAAGTACAAGAAGATTCATGATACTTGCAGTATTGCAAAATACGTCAGATATTATGTACCAGTAGCAAGTTGCAACACTGTGACAAAACCTTGAATCGTGTAGCTGTATGGATATTCGGAATGGGATAAGCAATGCAGCGTACAAAAAGTCAGAACAAGCTAAAAGAGAAAAAAATCATGATAGCACAGTTTTTACTCCGCAACAGATCTGATGTATTTAGTTTCTGACAGTTATATAGAAGTTCGAAATTAGGCGTGTTGAGAGTTACAGGAGGTACAATGGAGATTTCCAAATTTGCGAAAAGATAACAGAAATTTAATCTCCGATTTGTTCTATTCTTACAATAGGTGTATCAGCGGTAGACTGAACACTTTTCACACAAGTTTTATTTTGTCACTCAAAAATTGTGAACTTAATGTAGAGAATAAGTAAGCTAAGTTTTATTGTTGGATTTACATGAACTTTCATTAACACATATATGGTGAAACATCTTTCTTGCTAGGCAGAGTCATTCTCGTAATATGTCACCTTTCTTCTGGTACTTTATTCAAAACTTGATAGTCGAAACTAACACCATATTATAATATCAAACTGCCCAATTTTCCCTAAATATGATGGCCAAATGAGGTTGTAAAAGAACAACAAGAATAGTTTATTAGTTCATTTTTGTCGTTTGACCACGAAAAAAATATGTGGAATTATCGGGGTGACTTTTGTAAGTCCATCTAACTTAAGCACGGATGTCGAGTGCTTTGCAACTTTCACAATCATTTTTTTAACATAACGCTCTTAAAAATTAAGCAATTCTTTCCACCTGTGTTGTCTAGATTTCCAAATAACGTAAACCCTCCAAACAACAGTTCAAATCTTAACTCAAATATTGATGTATTTACCTAGACTTGCAATGAACTTTGACGTTACTCGTTTCTTCAAACTTGGAGACATCAAAACACCAACAACTACTAACAAATTTCCAATTAAGCTGGTCAGTAAAATAACCACCATGAAAAGGGCGTATACGATCTGCCCTGACGTAACATTATGAAATCCATCACACATGTCGACGCAAACTACTTTAGATGTGTTTCCTGATGTATTGTATTTTAGTGTTGCTACATCAAACGATGCATTTGATGTCATGTTAGTGTAACTCGTGGAACAAACCAGATTGGTAGCCATAGTAAAAGCAATTATAGACACCTTAAAAATCTTTATATTACTTTGGAACAGATGAATTTCTATATTTGCTCCTATTTCTTCTGTTTTGTAACTTCTTCAATATATTTATATTTCTACGTAACACCTTTTGATCTCTTTATACACCTTTTTTTATATTAACTATGTATGTTTCACTCTTTAATAAAAAATATATATGACCAAAACAAAGGAGAAAAAAAACTGTAAAACAATATCATTTAATATCAGAAAGTCATGTCTCGCTTACTCCGTTTACCAAGCTGAAAGCAATCAAGGACTTGCCAGTATAAAAAATAAAGTTAAAAGAAAATAGAACTATAAAGAAAAAGCTAGGACTTTTTTTCATTGATTTATGATTTGCACATGTTAAACAAGCTAAAAAAATAAAACTTCAGTCAGTGTTTTTTAAAGCTGATTTCAATTAAAATCTTGTTTTAATGGCATGCTATCCATACAGTCCTATCAAAGATTTCAATGTAAAAAATCTTTTTATTTGTGTATATGTTCTTAAAGTTGTAAAGATAACGCAATTCTTTATCTAAACCATATTGTATATCGTATATCAGTTTAAACTTTGCTTCTCATAACTTAAATAACGTAGTATTAAAAAAGCAGTTAGAAAAATTATAGTGTATTTTTAAAACTTCTCTATCTGTGTTGGAATTATATATTTCTTTAAATGTACACACTCTAATTCTTCTTGTCTCGTCTTGATACTCTCTTTCATTCAGTCATATCCAACGCTTATTTATTTCCCTCACTTCTCTTGACTTGGTTATTACAACATATAAAAAAGATATTAAGAAATATTTTTCAACATCTACATGTTAAAACGTATGTAATTGAATAAATAAAAAAAGCATTTGAATCAACATTTGCTTTAAGTAATTATTCAATGTTTATTTCATATTATTGTACATTGTTTAGAAACGTCTTTGCGTTATAAACTCTATAAATGGGTTTGAAATAACATTGTGGTGCGAAAAATCTTGGTTTTATGCAAACAACTTCGGATGAAAGCAAGGATCTTGTAAATTGTGCTTTGCAACGTTAATTTATACTTTTTAAATCCAAAACAGGATGATTTTAGCTTATAAAAATAAAGTGATTAAAAAGGTTTGAGTTTAAAAAGATCTATTTTTATTCTAACTGTTATAAAGTTGATTTATCGGGAGACGACATTACTCGTTTTTATTTTCGTGCATTCCCGTAAGTTCGTAAAATACTTCAAGACAAACGTTTTGTTCATTTCATATTTGATATAAAAGGGAACTTTTTTTCCACGAAATTGTAGGGTCATTTTAGAAAGATTTTTTCAGTTCAATTTTACTAGTCGACAAGTCAGTAAATATATCCTCTTAGGTACAGGGAACAATGGACAAAATAGAATTTGCTTTAGAAATTTTGATGACGTCAGCAGTGCATATACATTATTTTAGGAATTTGTTTACCCGTTGCCTCTTTTGTGGAGAACTTCAAACACTGATAAGAAAATGTATAGGATCATGTACATTTAAACGAACAGTTGCAGAGATATTGGTATTCAAAGTTGTTTGATGGCGTCATCAATCCGTTTGATCTATAACGGGTGGGTTCACCCAGCTTTAGGAAATTATTTTGGTGCCAGGTGGTCCCTAGTTACCCACACGGAAGATGACGTCCCGTTTTCAAGTTATCTGGCCTCCAAGTTATAAGCGCAATGTCTAAACTAAGTAAGCTCTACAGTAAGTATAAACAACCTTGTAGGATAGTACTCGGTGCAGACAGATGCACACCATCCGAGCTTTTATTAAAAGAATTTGGAGTTTTAAACATCTACAAATTTAACATCCATTAAGTCTTACATTTCATGTTTAAGATAAAAACCGCTTCCTTTCCGTTAGTGTTTAATGACAAATTTTCTTATATTGAGCATAAATAAGACGCAAGGTGCTCCAAAGATAACTTCGTTATACTAAAAACAACTCTAAAATTTAGCGGCTATTCCATCAAAACTAGAGGACCACAGTTGTGGAACATAATTTTAGACCACAAATTTAAAATGAATATAAGTTTAGAACGATCCAAAAGGGTTGTAAAGAACATCCTTCTTGAAACTGACAATGACGTTCCTTATTTTTATATCGGATGTGTTATGATGTGTTATATCGGATTTTACATTTTTACATTTTTAACAAAATAATTAAACTGTTTGTAGCTCAACTATTAACAGAGCCTGATGATAAGACGATTTGCGTCTTCCACTTGCTCCGGCTAACTTTAGTAGCCTTTTACTTGTATTTTTATTTTATTAGTATATCTTATCTAACTGGCTTCATTAATTGTAAAACTTTGAGCAACTTTAAAGTAAAATGGAAATATACATTTTAGCTGTTATAGAAAGACACGCGAAAGTAGCCTGATAAATTTAGGCCACTAAAAGCCCGTGGAAAAATTTACTTAGGCAGAAGGACTTTGGGAAAGATCTTTATTTCTATTTTCATGACGTCAGCAGTGACCCGTTGATACTCAATTTTTTTCAGAATTTGCTTACCCTTTCCGCCATCTGCTTTTGACAAACAATAAAAAAGATAGATTATAGAAATTATTATGAAGTCAGCATTGCATATTCAAAAAATCTTTCTTTAGGAATTGTTGTAATTTAAAGCGAACGTACAAGAAAAAGCTTTTTGTGAGCAGGAAGATCTAATTTGACAAAAATACAAATGTCTATTAAAAAAATGAACTAGTTTGCATGTGCTCACAAACCATCCTTTTACGTGATAGTGTGTTAACTGCAACTTTAGATTATGTAGAAATATTCACAAGTCCTTCTCTTAATACTTTAGATGGAGGTTTCCAATTAATGAGATTAGAATAGTTTTCTCAAGTTGTTTGGAAAATAGGTAAGGCATTTAGTTGTCGATTATATTAAACCTACGTTGCAAGACATTTGAATATATCTTGCTTTCCTTAAAAGGAATATCACCTTTTGGAAGGAAATTCTTCCAAGTCACGTAAAGTTAATTTGCACTTTTTTTGCAGTGTGTAGCATGTTTATTTAATACCATTTTATTTTTGACCATTAGATTCTTCGCAAAATTACGGCGACCAAATGGATTCAATACAGAACAGCAGAATATTATAAATACACCAAAATATTACAAATACAAAACAGAATATTTGAAATACAAACAGAACTGAATATTTCAAGTACACAAAAATATTCCAAGTATAGAACAGAATATTCCAAATACACAGCAGAATATTTCAAATACACAAAATTATTTCAAAACAGAACAGAATATTTCAAATACACGGTACAAAAATGTTGCAATATTTGTGAAATCACGTCGATAAAAAAAAATGTAAAATCTCCCACTTGATATCAAAGCATATTTTTTTGCACATTTTGGCATATTAGATGGAGATGGTGTAGTGATAACGAATTCGGCTTGTTATCACAAGCTTTTAGATTTAAGCCCCCACTTACCCAAATTAGTCCCAGGTGTTCCCTAGTTACTCACGCGGTGAAAAATCACTGATGTCATCACCTCGTTTCCAAGTTATTTGGCATGAAAGATCTAAGTGCTTTGTAATGGCTTCATCAATTTAATATAGGATATTGACGTTAAAGTAGTGTTATATAAGAGTAGTCGATAAGGCCCGTGGAAGAATCCACTCAGGCAGAAGATTGGGTTATTTTAGATTTTTTGCTAACGTCAGTAGTGCATATTACGGAGTTTCATACCGCGCAAGTCTGGGCGCTAGCGAAGCGCTTTGTAGGGATAAATTTTTGTCATGTTTTCATTTGTCTCGATAGCCCAAATAATTTTCATGGTCAGTTGTTCACAACTATTCTGGTTAGTGCTGCGAAAAGAGGCAGAAATGCAAAATCCTGCCTTATGGTTCTTCAAATAACTTTTTACTTTAACTTACGTTTTGCTTTTTTATTAACACGTTTAAATGTTGTTGCTAACCCTCTTTGTGGTATATTGACATGGGTAAGATGTTGGAATCGGAGAAAACTTAATTTACTGACTTTTAAAGAGACGCAAGAGAAGACATATTGTTGATGTTGGTTTTAGGGGTTAGCTTTCTGAAGTTGCAAGCTACATATACCATACATTTTGTGTTGTGGGGAATAAAGTAATGGTTAAAACGAAACACTATTCTATCATTATCAGTGCACTTTGGCAAGAAGAAATAAAAATTACAGCTAGCTATAGAAAGACTTAAAGGAAGTTTTTTTACAGTAAGCTATAGCTAGCTAGCTATATATGGATCTGCAAGTTTGACATGGATTAACGTGGAAAAGCATTTGATAAAAGATTTATTGGCAAAGTATAGCTAACTAGTTATATAAAAAAGAGCATAGATGAAATCGACTGAAAATAAAATACACACTTCAATGATATAATGACTGGCTTTGACTTTTCGTTAGAAATTATTGTATATAAATATTACATAGCTAGCTAGGAAGGGATATATATATAATAGCATGTTACACTATATTACTGTGTTCTTAATTTTGGTAAAATGCAAGAATAAATTTAGGCAAGGTCCACTTTTACAATTTTGTGATAGCTATAGTAATTTTGGTACATTGTCATAAGAAAAATGTGGCAACCAAAAATATTTGACGAAAAAAGTTAAAGTCACTAAATTTGTTTAAAAAGTTGTTTTCCATTAGATGTGTTTATTTTAACCACAGTACGTTATTTTATTTTATATTTCGCAGCGGTCGAAACTTTGTACTTTACAGATTAAAATTATTCCAATGCAAGCGTAGCAATTTTTAAGGCTAAGTTGGTGTTTGAACTGCACTGTTAAGTTAAGTGATATTAGAAATTAGTTTTTATGATCCTATTTTTAGCATCTAGTCACTTACCAACCTATATATCTGATTACTGTATGAATAAGGCTACGATATATATGAGTGGCCCAGTGTGACCCCTAGCTAACAAAAACTACAACCAGACAGATACAGCCAGCTTTTTGACAATTTTTAATTTGGTTTATAAAAAATGTAGGGAACTCCGCCCTGGTTAGTTAAATAAAGTTTCTAGCAAACACAAAATAAGAAATTTTGGAATTGTTTTTTAATATTATAGCTAGCTAGGTATCTGTTTAATGAGCATGAAACTATTACTTTAGAAAAAAACCCATTGTTTTCTTTACTGTGTTTAATGAGCTACTTTATTTTGGCTGTACTACTATCTATATAAATCTTGAATGACATGCTAGCAATGCCTCTTTGATCAACACTGTGATATTTTTAAGACAATATAAAAACTTGTGATGTAACTAGCTACCAAAATAAGGTTTCTTTCTCTTTTGACTGCCAACTTTTCATGATGAGTGTACCCCACAACTTGAAGCAATTATAATAACCAAGTTTAGGTCTTGAACTTTCATAATATACAATCTTATGTCAATACTGAGTATTCTTCCTTTAAATAATTGTAAAATCAATATATCGCGCCAGTTTAAAAAGTAAAAATACAAAAGAAAAAGTGAATAATTCTCTTCGTACTGCATGTTTTTCTTAGCAAATGCCTTACGCTCTGCGAGGGATATAAAAATTTGTCCCTACAAGCGCTTCGCTAGTGCCCAGGGCTGCACGGTATGAAACTCCGTAATACAAAAGAAAATTGGCGAAATGTAGTTTTTCTGTTGCCTGTAAGGCGTACAGATTAAAACGCTTATAAAAATAATGTATAGGATCGTATGTGTTCGCAAACGCATAAGAAGATATTAAAGTTTTAAAATTATAAAAGTTTGCTGACGTCAGTAAAGTCCTCTAAAGTACAAAAAAAATTCTTTAGAAATTTGCACTGTGAAATCCACTTAGGCAGGAGTGCTTTGGAAAAGAGAATCGTAACTTGTATTTTGATGACGTCTGCCAGGACCCGTCCATACATAATATTTTTTTCCTGAAAATTGTTGACGTTGCTTCCAATGTGTAGAGCATGAAACGCTAATCAAACAATGTATAGAATAATGTAGAACACTAAAAAAAGTAAAATCAGAAATAACACATCTCAAATATTTACATCTTATAAAGTGATAACGCTTGATTCGTTGGAAACCTTTAATATTTTAATCAAAAGTGTCAAAAAACTTCAAATTCATATTTGGAAAATCATTTATTCGGTTGCATATTATCCTGTTCTCTAGAAATATACACAAAATGTAAAAATGAACAGGTTAAGAACACATTTTTTTTCTCAGTATTATGATCTGTAGTGATTTTTACCAACCATTTTAAACGGGAATGTTAAAAAAGAATAAGGAGTAAATTTGAATCAACAAAGATATTATTTTTGGAAAAGAGAGTGTATATATGTCTGTCCTCACAAAAGTTTACACAAAATGTAAAACAAATCGGTTTTGGAGGAGCATAGTATTTCCTCTAAAGAACGCCGCGGCGTTCTTTACAAAATGCAATTTTTAGGTGCGGCGTTCTTTAGAGGGCGGCGTTCTTTGGAGGGCGGCGTTTATTACAAAACCATGAGTGAGACAAAAAGCAGAGGTTGACGTTAAGTATTTTCTTTAAGATTAAATATAGATAACAAAAGAATTAAACTATGAAAAGTCTATTAAACAATGTCAATGTCAATGTCGCTATCTCCGTCCGAGTCTTCGTCGATAACATGAAAGGACTCATAGCTTTCATTTACATCACAATCGTAAATTTCAAATGGGTTGTCAGAAGATTGGTCTTCTTCCAATGCCTCAGTTGCTTTTTTCATTAAGGTAGCACCAGATGAACAGGACGATCCTTCTTTAAAACAATGGATTTGTCCATCCTCTGATCCATCAAGAGCTAAATTTAAACCACACGACTTGAAAGATTTGATAATCATTTCCGTGCTCAAGCCATTCCATGCGTCTAAAACCCATTGCACTAGCTTTCGTCGCGATGGAGGTTTCTGGTTTCCTCCTTTTGTGAACTGTTGAACACCTTCAACCATCCATTCGTTATAAAGATCGATCATCCGACTCTTAAATGGTTTATTCCATGAGACATCTGGTGCCTGTATATATTTAGTGCAGCCACCAGGAATTATGACATTCTCAATTCTGCCTTTTGACAATTCTTGTTTCACGGAATCCATCATGTGACATTCAAATGAATCCCAAGCTAACAAGCGTCGATTAAAGGAAAACTTTCCTAAAACTGTTTGCACATAGTGTAAGGTGAGTTCCTCGTTCATCCATGCATTTTTTGAGGACACAACTACGCATTTATTTTTGAATTCAGTATTTAGTTCTTTGCATTCGCGTTTTGCACCACCAAAAGCAATAAATGGTTTAAATTTACTTCCGTCTGCCTTTGCTGTCAAGCATACAGAAATTCTGACCTTTTCATGACCAGTCGATTTAAGCATAATTTCTCGTTTGCCACGCTGTGACACCGTTGTAGGTGCTGTCATATCCGCCCAAACAGCAGTCTCGTCCATTGCAAGAATCGAACCGGCGTTGAATTGGTATGTCTTTGACATTCGGCGGACATGTACTACATACTGCACCAACCTGTCCACAAGATACGCTGGATCCTTTTGAACTGTTGTCGTTCTACGACGTAATGAAAGACAATTTCGTTTCATGAACTTTTCCAACCAACCTCGACTAGCCTGGAAACTATTTTTTGCAACAGTGTCCTCTCCAGCTTTTTCATCGTGCATTGCTTTTGCTTTTCTCATTATCAGTTTTCTCGAAACACGCAAAGAATTAGCTCTCCTATCATGTATCCATTCGAGCAGATCTTCTTCTAAATCAAGATTCTTGATTTTGCAACCTCCTCCTTCTAGTTTGAATCTTTTCGCTGCTCCTTGTTTCAACTTCTCCACATTAGCTCTCCATTCTCTTACTCTTTTTTCATCGACACCGTACTTTCTTCCTGCTTCGCGATTTGATGTACTAATTGCGTGATCAACAACTGTTGTCTTAAATTCAAAGGTAAAGCTTCTTCTTTTTTCCCCTTTATGGGATATTAACTGCTTCTCCTCGTTGTGCGACATTTTTCTAATGAACTTTCACTTACAAACATAAAAGTGTGTAAGGTTGATATATACAGATTGGGAGCAATTATCTTGTAGTATTGTTTACTGGTGTCAACTTTTTCTTTAAACACTATTAACAATCCAAGGGAGTGTTATTTTCGACGAGATCAAAAGCGCGGAAAATGATTTTGAATAGAATTTTTTCTCTATAAGAAAAAGTTCTATTTTTATCAATCGTTGATTGCACGCTCATACGAAATATATCATAGCTACACGTGGAAGTCAGAGATTTGAGAAGAACATGGCTCGAGTGATTCCTAAAACATTTGAAATGTATTTCATCATTAAATTCTCTACAAATATTCGCGGACATCATGTTTATAAAAATATATGGAAACCCATTATAGGAGAATCTTTGGTTTGCAAAGAAGACAAGAGAGTAGAGGCTCAAGAACTGGACAAGAATGCAATTGGAACGTACAAACTCATGGACGGCAACGAAACCTTAGTGGGACATTTGCCAATAGAGTTGTCAAAGCTGATATCGTTTTTTATTGAAATTGGAGATAATCATGTAAATGCGACAGTTACTGGGAAACGAAAACGAGAGATTGGTTTGAGTGTACCTGCAAAGTTCATTTGTTTTACATCTAGCAAAAGTTATGCTAAAATTCTTCACGGTGAACTGTTAAAGCGTAAAACTAAATATTCGTATTTGTCATTAGATGTAGAAGAATTTTGTGAAAGAAAACAGATCAAATTCATATAAATACCAACTTTTTTTACTTTCCCTATTAAAATGGTTTTTTTCTAATAAACGCCGCATCTAAGGTGCGGCGTTCTTTGGAGGGCGGCGTTCTTTAGAGGGCGGCGTTTATTACAAATTTTCATATAGAAGTGCGGCGTTCTTTGGAGGGCGGCGTTCTTTAGAGGGCGGCGTTCTTTGGAGGAAATACGGTATCCAGATCAACAAAATCAGTTCATTTAGCATGTTCTATGTTGCCATTGCCCGTAAATCTTCCACAAAAAGGTTATGAAACACATCAAATTATTAAAAAATCAGGCATTTCATAAAATATAAAGAACAAAAAAGTTTTTCAGTCAAACATTAGTCATCACCAAACACATTTATTACTACAATTTTAAAATTCCTAACAAAAACGTAAAACCATGGAATTTTCTTCCAGCAAAAATAATATCACATACAGTTTAGTTCTCCCCAACAAAAGCTTTATGAAAAAGCCATTAGCTTACACAACAGCCTTCAGTGGAAGCCAGTTCCACAAAAATTTGTTCTCTCAGTATATGGCATGTGGTCTTTTCCCCACAAAAGTTTACACAAAATTAAAAAAAACAGCAGTTTGCAACAAAAACAAAAACAAGAACAACCATACCATCCACTCCTAAAATAAGGTGATAAACCCACGTAAATTTCAATCAAATGTCCAATAGCCTGGCATTTTACATGTAGGCTGACAAAAAAGTTTAAAAGAATGTTAGAAACAAAATAATATAAAAGAAACTTAACACACACGCTTTAAATTCTAAAAAAAATTTTTCCACTTGATATATTGCACGTGGTCCCCTTGTAAAGTTAGTTTACAGTAAATGTGAAAAGAATTATACTCTATGGGTATAAAAATACATCACACTATCCTGCAAAAGTTCAAGTCTTTGAAAGATTTTGTAGGTAGCTAGCTATAGCTAGCTTGTTACATCATAATTCGTGCTCATAAAAGAACAGAAGTTTGAAAACTATAGGAGTTAGCTATAGATAATTAAAAAAAGAGGAATAACAACGTAAGTCATAGGTTAGAGCTAGCATGGGATGAGGGAGCAGGCATTGAAGGCTAACATTGGCTATAGATAACAGCCTTTTTCAACCACTTCTTTTACTTTTTTCAAGATAAGGAGGTCGTTTTTTTGTGTTTTTTTTTGGTGGCGAGAAGACACCATTTTTCGAAAGTTAGCCGTTAAATTTATTTTAGCAAATCAAATTGAGTTGCTTTCATCACAAGAGGTAAACAAAGTAAACAAAATGGACATAATTTTTTCTGCGATTTCAAAAGAAAATGAACACATCCACTATGACTTTCACATGCACTTCGTATTATTATATAAGATACTTAGGTCCATTGTAAACTCAGAAAACATCATTATTATTTTGTTGTATATAAAGATAGTCTGTATTTTTTCACACATTATTAGTTTTGCATGGAAGGACCCTTTTAAAGTTTTAGATTGGAAACACTAAAGATATCATCCTTTAAAAAGCCGTTTGCGTTTCTGGAAGACGCAAAAGGTTACTGAATTATGTCTAGGGGGTAGTGTTTTCAAAATTTAAAAGTAATTTTTGTTACAGACTTCTTTCTGCGTAATTTTTGGTATAGATTTTAGAAACACTGTCCATTTCTACTTAGTTTCAAATTCTGGCAAATAATCAGGGTGTTTGTTAACTATTTTTACTACATAACTAATGGCTTTTCCTGGTGTAAACTTTCTTCACCACTTGTATTTGAAATATTCTGCAATGTATTTGAGATATTCTGTTCTGTATTGACCTAATTCGGCCGTCATACAAAATAGGAAGCTTCAGCCGCAAGTTTCCTATTTTTTGTCCTATTTTTAAAATCACTTTGCAATTTATTGCTAGGAGAATGTGTCCAAATGTTAATGGATGTCCAACATTAGCGAATGTTTACTTGCACGTGCATTGCTTAATTATTTAATTATTTGAGAATTCCCTCAATTATAAATTCAATTAACCATGCAATACGGACAATGAAAAATAAAAATTTAATAAAAAATTGCAATTACTAATGCATTAAAAAATAATTCATTAATGTAAAACGAAAATGAGTAAAAACAAATAAAAAGCACTCACTTATGCAAAATACAAACCTAACAAAATAAGTATAAGTTCTTTGTCAGCATTCCTGGTAATATGTTTGTGAAAAGACTATTGTTTCCTTTCAATTAATGTAGGTGATTGATCACATGTTTTTATATCTTAGTGTACTATACGTGTAGCAAACTCTATAACCAAAATATCAGGACAATGACACCTATTTTTTCATTCTGTTGGCAAAAAATATCAACTCGCGAATTCTCCACGGATGATAAATTGCGAAAGTGTCACGTTTTCAGATGCAGGGGTTATGAAAGCGGCGTGTAAAATGCGCTTGTCGCACTTTGTAACACGTCTACAGTAAACAACACGTCAAGGCACCAAATTCTGTCAAAAATGATCATGGTGAAGTCAGCAACAATTAGCATTTTAAAAATTCGAGTCTAAGGCGTAACCTAATTCTAATTCCGCTGTAAATACTGATAAATATTGCCTATACCTAGTATAGAAATACCTATCTAACTTCCTGTGGGGAAGAACTTCGAAGTTTGCCAACATATCTCAATATATTTTGTGGGAGATTATTTTCCAATTGATGATGGGTATCCAACATTAGCAAATGCTTATTGGCACGTATCTTGCTTAATTACTTAATTCTCTGAGAAAAACCACTGCTATAAGACACACAATTAAAGACAAAAGAGTTAATAAAAGTAATCTTCTGTTATTATTAAATTCATTAACTTTGTTTTCACGAACTTTCTTATGCAAAAACATATATTCCAATACATATCCGATATAACGCTTGAGCAGGAAAGCAAAAGTTGCCAGAGAAAAGAGAATACACAAGTTGGAAGAAATCTCTTATACGAACATGTCTTACCGACAAAAGTTGGATTCCAAGCTAAATTTAATAAGATCCCAACACACTGTATTGAAAATTGACTTTAGCTTATCAAGAAAAAAACTACAAGGGAAATTAAATGAAGTCAAGAAAGCTGAACATATGATACAAGGCAGCTTTCATGATGTGGAACTATCTTTGTCACAACTAAGATTGATTATTCAACGCTATGATGAAGATAAAACACATATTTCAAATCTTGTCTCAACTCTCTTGGCTAGCAATAATGATCTAAGAACAGAAGAACATGATGTGTCCGTAATGAGAAGAAAAGAGTCATAGTAATTCTTAAACCTTATTGTAGATGCATCTGGTATACTGCATGTCTTCAATAGAGACATTCACAATGTTGTGTATAATTTTCCTTTTGATAGAACAACCAACCGTTGTTACATTTAGCAAGCCTATGTAGCAGATTATAAGAGACTTTCGTCTCCATTTAAGAAGAGTAGAGTCAAGTCAAAACAACATAACTACAGTCACTTAATACTTGTGTCCCGCAAAGTCAAATACACATACACTTTGTCGAAAAAAATAATTTCACTTTCGGATCATTGTAGCTACGGATGACCATTGGTAGTTTTATGTCTTCGGAATGGATAATATGAACTGGTTGACATTCTCTAAATTGCAACTTATCGTAATTATAATTGTTAATGCGACTCAACTGGAGTTTGACTCTTTCGGGACTACAAATTCATTCAGTAAAACTGTCGTGTTTATTGACTATACATTTCATGATCGCTGAAACAGAGGGTTTTTTTACCCATTTTGAGATTTAGCGTAGTAAAACTAAGTGTATTTAAAGGAGTTGTTTTCTTTTTTAGAATGTCTTTTAGAATGTTAGATTTATAAATATTTTGACATACCTTAAATATAATTTGCAATGGTGTATGGCCCAAACAAAGAATGGCGTACCATAACTGTTCCTTCTGAAAAACAGACATATTATCTTTACTAAGGGTGTGTTTCAATCCCATTCTAAATAAGTACTGATTTTATGGGACTACAAAACAGTATATCGATTTTTTATGATCACAACATCTTAATTCATCTTAAATATCGCATTGGAAGTTTAAATATAACTGACAATAGCAGAAACGTTCCTATGTGTAGTTGATATCTATAGTTTATTCTATACAAGCACTTACCTTGATATTAATACAAGCTTTCTGATAAAATAAACTTGACACCTTTTTAACTTTGCTAGCTGGCTATATTATTCCAAATTTTGCATATTAACATACAAGATTATTGCACTTTAAAATAGTCACGCAACAATAATAAATTTAAAACCTTTTAAAGGTATCAATAACTTTCTCAAGGCTAGTAATATAGTATTTATATCAAATACACCACCTCGGGTTGTTTTTGTTTCCTCGCCATAACAAACTTTCGATTTTACTGATATGTAATAAATTTTTGCAAGTTGTAAGTTATTTAATCGCCAAAAAGAATAATAATAGAATAATAAATAGCAAAAAGTAGAAAGAAAAAAAATAGTTTTTTGTAGTTGTAAAGTGCGCATAATCTATTCTTGTAGTGTTATTGAGAATGAAAGAGTGAGTAAATCAATGATGGAGATCTTACTTAAATCGTTTCGCAGCCTCTTTACACTGTGTGAACATCAAAGTGTTCCTGATTTACAAATCAATCTATCACGCCTCATTTTTACAGCTCACAGGATGGGCGTTTGAAATAATCAAAATTATCGAATTAATTAATACATCTTTCGTATTACTGGGAGAGTCTTTCTGAGATTTTTACAATTCATTTAAAGTTTTATAGCTTTCAAAAATTGCTTTAAATAGTATATATATTTTTCGTGAAAAGAATAATTCATGTGATTTATATTACAGTGCCTTAACCGCCGGGGGGGCGGAGAGAAAGAGAGACAGATACACGGATACACGGATGAACAGTCTGATGGTATCACATATTCACAAATCATACACTGATAATAAGGATTTATGTGAAGTAACAAACGAATTTAATATAAAGAGAGAAAGTCGTTCAGGAATACTTGGATCCTTCCCAAAAATCATTATTATAAAAACCACTGAACGTTTTAAGGGGGCTGGTAGCAAGTCCCAATGTGATGTAAATTTTCTAAAAAGTGCCAGCACTCTTAAAACTTCTATTGTTCTTATCATTTCTTATATTTTTGTTGTATAATGTAAATATGTATCTCCTTCTATCTTTTGGTTTCTGATAGAAATTTTTATCTAAATTTTGATGCCAATTAAACAATGCAAATTTTCTAAATTACAAAAATATCGAAACATTCTCGTGATTTTAACCATTGAACCGTGAGATCGTTGACGTCTGGAAGGTATTTTCCACCAATCTAGAGAGTAAAATCAAAATACTCCCTAAAGCGAAATCCATATATGTTATATATATATTATTTTTCCGTTAATTAAGTAGAAAATATATCGCAGCATTCCAATCCGCTCATTTAGCAGCGCCGCAAGACGTAAGTTTTCTTATAAGGCTGAACGGAAGTTCGCATTTAAAAAACATGACAGGCTTTTGGTTAAAATAACTCCCCTTTTTTAATGCAACTAATGCAGATGGCGAAGAAATCTGCAAATCGCACTTTCAAACCACATTACAAAGTGATCCACGAACAGGTGTACGAAAAGTTAAAAATACAAAAAAAGAGACATGATGACGTCAGAAACTACTATGATAACTTTACTTGGTTGTAAAAAAAGTAACAAATTAATTTTTACAAATTAAAAAAGCGTGAATCTACAATAAGCCTATATTATTCCTTGTTGAGACAAAATAAAGTTTACAGTCTTATCTTAGCATGGTTTAACCAGGATTGTACAAAGATTTATAAGAAAAAACCTATATAAGTGTAAATGATCTATTAGAGTGTAGATGACCAAAACTAATATAATCCTTAAGTATTACACAAAATAATAAAACTATTAGCAGTCTGTTCCTGAAGCTCATAATTTAACACTTGAAATTTTTAAAGTACATCGACGTTTAACAAGATTTTCACATAACATTATTTTTATTATTCATTTGTAAATAAATAAAGGTGAACAACTATCAAATTGTCATTTTGATATCTTGACACTTGCACGTTTTTACAATCTTGATTTTCTTTATCTTAAATTTTCTTTTTCTTGAGATACATTTTAACTTTACATCTGTTATAACAGTTTTATCTTCCATACAATATCTACATTTCCTATCCACGTCTCCCTTCATATTCGGTATACTTATAGATTTGCAAAAACCAACACAGAGTTTGTTTCGAATAACAGCAGGTATGCAATCGTGGTGGAGGACTGCTTGGTTAAATCGAACTCCAAGACACAACTCTCTACTGTTGATTAACGATGCATTTTTTTTCTCTAATTTCTTTTCGTTGATATCCATTATTGTCTTTGAAGCATAACACGAATTCACACAATATGTTGCTAAGAATAAGACACCCAACAGCACTACGTGGTGAAACATATTACCAAACGAAATGACAATACAAGAATAAAGTAATCCAGACAGGTCACCTTATTTATAAGGCTAATACTCATCTTTAATTACTTTCATTGAGAGGGTGGAGTTGAGTAGGCCTTTTTGTCAACTTCTTAAAACTGTTTTGTATGGTAGCCGAGGTTACAAAGTTATATTGTCACACACGATCTTTAAAACCAGAAAGAAACCGCAGAATACTTTAGACACGCTGTTTCAACACTACAATTGGTTTCTCTATGCTTTAAGTTATCATTGCCTAAAAATCTTTTGTTTTCAAAAGACAAGGAAGGAAGTATATTGAGCAAAAGCTAGTAAGGATTAATACTTATTACTTGGTGTAGGATTTAATTAAGGTAGGCGGTCTTGCTTGTATCTTATCGCCACGACAAAATGAATAGACACGAAGTAAGTAGAAAATTGTATGTCTAGAGTAAGTTGGTCATAAAATGAATTAGGGCGATAAATAAATACAATTTCATTGGATGGAAACAGTCTTAAAATAAAAACATTGTCTGATGGGTAATGTATATTGCTTTACTGGAGAACATTAACTTTATTATTGGAGAAGTCACATATCTGCCTTTGCTAATTACCAATTAATTTCTATTAAAATACACGTAGGAAGATTGACTGTTCTGTTTGTCTAACTTCCTGTGAAATAAAAAACACATAAACAAAACAGCATTTTGGATGAATGCAAAGTTTTATCAGGCTAATAAGTATTGAACGTCTTCGGACTGAGGCTATTGTTGTCTGTTAAGTATGGCGAAAGAAAGCAACAACATGGATGACAAATCCAAATGCTAAAAATTATGACGAAAACGTGCGAAAATTAATTCATTGTCAAGTGTCATAGCTACACGTCAATACGCAACACTAATTTTTGTCCTCCGTCCTCCATTATGTGTCCCTGAAATTGGTGTGGGTGATTTTTATCGCAATGTCTCGAATGTCATCAATAATGTCTAACATTGAAGATTACCAGTTTATTATAGTGAAAAAAGAGGGGCAACTTTTTGTGTTGTATGACCACGAGCTACTACAGGTGGAGTTAAAACTGTTGTGTCGGGTTTCATTTACAGACTTGGTTTATAAAAAGAAATTATCTTTTCATAACGAATTAAATTTTCTTAAAAATTATCCATGAATAAGCATCAACATTCTTTATGGATATTTCAGATAGAGTCATTGAACAATTTCCTTACAAATTTGTGAGTTTGGATTTAAGACGTATCGACAACTGTTCTAACTATAATATGTGCTTTATTATAACACTCAGTTTCGAAAAATCATATCATATTTAAAAATGGATCTGAAAAATATAGCTGTTTATAAATCATGATGTAACTGATATAGAAGGTTAAAAGTTACTTTAAAAATGTGATTTTTTCAGAAGGGTTTGCACTCCTATTATTTAGTTTTGCGTCAAGTCAAGTTTACCCTCTGACATATACTTGACATCAACAGTTGTACTCAAGATTACAATAACATTAGTGAAAGAAATTGTAGGATTTATATTTTTGCGTCATGAAAGTTTTTTTCACACGATGCACTACAAATCTAAATCTAAAAGACACTTCCATTTCATGTGAAAAAATATCTGCACGTTTAATCATGTTAGTTTTTAATCACAATTTTTCAAGAACATAGAAAGTAGTTATCTAAAAAAGCTGCGATGACGCCAGTACAAACGTTTGACTTTGAATAAGGACACCCAAGAAGTCATGCAGTATTGTTAGTAGCATCAATTGAAGTTGTCACAAAAACAACTTGATCAACGGGTGATTACTCCTAACATCATTTATTTGTCATGCTTTTTTCAATCCATGTCTAATTATGACTTGAATTAAATTCACGCTTATGGACTTTGTTTCTATGCGCTTTACATGACACGACATCAACTAAATAAATCTTGGGTAAAAATCATTCTTGTATTTCGTTGTACTAAAAATACCTCTTAGCAAGTGTTGCAACCGATAAAAAGAATCCATCTAATCAGGAAATGAACAATATACCTTTCTCGCCTTTTGCGTTTGGGTATTAAAAGGTTAGTAACGTGTTTCGTACGTGTGCAAAGTTTAACTTGATTTGATCAAAGGAAGATCGGTTTTATTGCCACGCTTGTCGTAGTCAAAAGTCTTCTATTTCCCGTGTGACTATTCCATGCGTCGTTTTTAAAGTAAGGTTTGGAAACAGTAAATAAGCAAATGTTGCACAATCAATGTTGTAGAGATAGAATTTATTTTCGAGCTCTTGTGTTTCTTTGCTGTACAACGTTTGTTTTTTATTTCATTCAGGGAATTTTGTACAATTGTTGCTTAACAGTTAACTGAAAAAGTTAATGGAAATTGACTTTAAAAATTTTATAGTGATGATAACTGCCATGACATTTCTGTTTCCTAAGCATGTGTTTATAAGTTGATGTTACTAAAACTTCAGAAAAATAGTTACTAATTGTTTATTATATTTTTTTCGATGTAGTTGTCACATTGTTGTTCGGGATATGTTGATTTTTATGACATAACGTACAGAACAGTTCTGTAACCGGTGTTTTGTGGTTTGTTAAAGATTTTTTGCAGAGGCGTTTAATAAACATTACATATCAAAATTTAGGAATAAGTTAGAAACGGAACAGAACAGAGGAAATGCGTGTTTGCATTGTAAACAGATGGTTTTTACCTAAATCAACAAATTAACAACGTCTAAGTTATTGAAGTGAAGTGGTGTCAGTAACTACCATTTTATATCTGTATGATCGTTGTGCTTGAATACTGCAATTATAGTGTAGTAATAAATCACTGTTTAGAAAGTATTTTTATTTTGAAGAAAGTAGTGAAAATCTTTTGGAGTTACATAATCACAAGAAAGAGAATAGTCTGAACCGATCGAACCGATCATTGAGTCAGTATGGCCAATACGACAATGTATCCTTATTTGAAGTGGCTAGTCGGTAATAAGGTACACAGTAATTTTAAAAACAGCTTTAGCACAGGGTAATTTTGTTTTTTTAAAATGCCTTGATGTATATGCTACCGGAAATATAATCAATTGGAATATATGCATATTCCCAGCCAGGTATTATGTATAAGAGTAAGGTTTAGGGACACTTTTATTATACATAATTACCGGTTAACATGCATAATTCCTGAATTTATCACAATCTTCGTAACTGATATGCTGGTAAATTTCAACGAATTTCGATTAAATTGATGTGAATATTACATGGAATGATAAGAGTAAGGTAATTAATTGCGAATTTTGCGATAAGTTTGCCTTTCTACAAGAGGACTGGTGAGAAAGCTAGCTAGTTACACAAGAGATTAGTTAAGCACAAAGTTGGTGATGATACTGAGGACTATACTTTGATATTATTTAACGAGGATACTTTTGCAAAGAAATTTTTTCCCTGGTTACTTATAAAATCTTGAAAGTGTTTATAGTACTAATAGGCTGCCAGAGAAGTTTAATAGTTTGGATTTGACGGTTAGCTAGCTAGATCACTTGCTAATATTTTTAAAATATGGTCAGTAGAAGTAGATCAAGCATACATACGCATATATATGCAATATTAATACAATATAAACTTTTTTGTCTATCTATACTGAGAGATATTTCCTGAGGTAAAAAGTATAGACCGAGCTTACGAGATCGTTACACTGCCGAGATTAAAGATTTCTTAGTATAGAGAGACAAAACAGTTTCTATTGTATTTATTAACTGACAGTATTTTGTTTGGGATTGTAGAAACAATGATTATTCTTTAAAGATTTACTTATGACAAAGTTGTAAAAAACAGGTTTTGATAAATAAAGAAAACGTTCGATTTGTATCAATTTTTTAAATAGCTACATGTAAAAAGAAAAATAAAAACATTTGAATATCTATATATAAAAATTTTTAAACGTTTTTATAACCGAAGTTTATTCTTTTTAAAGAAGTCAAAGGAAGAGTCTATCAGGAAAAATCGACGCCATTTTGCTTGTTGCTCATTATGCTGATGAGTGTTTATGTGTGCACAATTAAAATTATCAACATTTTTTGATGATGAAATGGATGTAGCGTGTTTAATATTTTTCAAAAGACGTTTTTTACCACGGTTGTTCAAACTGATAAGGTATGACATGTTTTATCGTAGTTTACTTGAAGCCGTGTGATATGATTTTAAACTATCGATATATTTGTGACTTCGTGATAAAATATTAAATGAGCTGAAGGGACTGGAGAAATAGTTTGACAACGCGAATGTTCAAGATAACGAACTTCAAGATATAGAACTTAATTTTTCCTAAAAGAGATTGCAATGACTGAGGGGACAGGAAAAAGAGTTCGAGATAACAAAAGTTTGAGATAACGGGTATTCGAGATATCAAACATCGATCGTATGTGTTAAATTAAATTTGATACACGTAACCCAAGTACTTTTCGTATTTACAATTTTTTCCCTTCTGATATTTTTAAGGAAAAAAGGAAAAACAATATTTTTGTAAGAGCGATTAGGATTTAAAAACGTATGTAGTATTTCTAAATTCCTAATTGTAATAATAATCGGACAAAGGTTTTTTTCTTCAACTCTACTTATTACCAGTTTTAAAATCATACCTTAGGCTTTTATGCTTTCATCAAGTAATTTTGCATTTCTAAAATGTTTGTAACTGTTTTTCTTATAGTAGAGTTCATGTTCCACTGTTTTAGTCGTTTGGGAGGTTCAGAACAATCTAATGACGTCATCCTGGACTAAATGAGGTCCTCCAATTTTTCTTTCCTCACGTCTTCCCCTGTGAAACTAAATCAGTCTTATGCAATTAATTTCCCTGCTAAATTTTTTTTGCTTATTAATTTTGGCTTGTATCCAGTAGTATGTAGTATAATTATTGTGTTTAATAAGATTATTATGCACGCTTTATTAGTCATGGTATTATACAGAGAAACGAGAGAAACGAGAGGAATTATTGTTGCATTTTTGATATAAAAAAAGGTTTCACACACTTTTGGATTGAGCTCTCACTGTAAGCACGAATTTGTTAGAAAACTAAGTGTGAATTCGCAGTTTTAAATAACAAATATATGTAATATATTTGTTAAAGAAATCCTTGAATGCTAGCCCATCACTACTCAAAGATATCATCTGGCTAGCAGATGTATATACAACGGATGTATAGTACAGATTGGTATATGAACTTAGACCAAATGATATGTCGATATGCACCACTCTATTTAAAATAAGCAAATAGAAGACTAAATGAAACTAGAAATCGATTATTTACTTTTAAAAAAGCCATACAGGTTTTTGTTCCAAACTTCGGTTTTTAACATGTGCTTCTGGATATGTGCTTCTTGTATTAGAGCACAACTAATATCATACAGCAAAAAATAGCTCCCCTTATAGAGGCAGAGAACAAAAATACCAAGATTTTTAATTTGAAGAGAATGTTCGAAAAAAATCATTTTCATTTTTTTGGATCTTATTTATAAGTAACTAAAAATATTTTTTTTAGCCCATAGCTACCTTTTCTTCTTAAATTAATTAAAGGGTTTTTGATATGAAGCAGGTAGACAGCTAGCTTGGCTTTAAAGCGCAGCTCTAAGAAATCAATTAGACCAGCTATAAGTCACTATTCTCAAAGGAACTCCCACACCCTATAGCTAAAGTAACAATACTTGTCCGATTCTGATTCAACAATGATCCTATTTAACAATGAAAATTCCTTACCAATGTTTACGGTAAGGAATCTGTGAATTCATAACTTTCAAAATGGTAGCACTATCAGTAAAATGTCTAATGATGCGTACTGGAAAAATTAGGTGAGTTGATCGTCAGCAATACCTAAATTGACTTTAATGACCTTCTGCACATTCACAGTTATGGTGATGTTTTTGAAATGCTTTAACATGTCGTAACATGGCTTGTATACAATCATTCCTTGTCAAATTATTTTCAGCATACTTTGTTCAACAACATGTCATATTTATAGGACATGTATTAGGTTTTATAGGCAGGAAGTTAAGACAGAAAATGAACTACTTTTGTTTTGTAAGAATTCCCTAGAAAAAGTATGTGTTAAATTGCTTAATTTATGACAGAAGTTGATTAAATATTTCCTCTACAATACTAAATTGGCAAAGCGGATATATTAAGATATAATTAGATAGAAACAATAATCATTCTGCAGTAACATTAATGATTCTTTATTACGACGTTTAAATTTTGATTGACGAAGAATCCCTGTTTTCAATAAATTAAACTTCAGATGGTGCTAGCAGAGAATGTGTGTTGATGAACCTTTTAGTATGACGTCAGCTATATTTAAGAAATGATTGTATTACTTCATTTATTTATTTATTTATCCAGGAATAGGATTGTGTGATTTATGCTTGATATGCACATTTTACAAACTTTCATTAATTAAGAATAATATTGTTTTGCCATCGATTTCAATGTGCTCTTTCACAAGTTTTATCTTACAGGTTACACAAAACAGGAAATGCATTAAATGATGACTTTGTTTCAGCTCGACTAATTGTAGTAATTATGCGTACTCACTTAGATCAAGTATAAAATCCTCAGTGACAATTTATGTCAGCCTTGTCCATTATGTTTCACTTAAAGGTTGTGTGGCGTGTTATGTTAATAACATTTTTTATCGATATTTATTGTTCTTCGAAAATGTTCATTGATATAAACGCAGAAAAGTTAAAAGCAAGAAATTCTACCATGGTTAAAAGTACAGAGTTATGTCAGGGTATAGAATTTAATCAAGTAATTATACGGAACAAGTGCATACCAGTGGTCATTCGAAACAGACTGTGTACTGGATATTGTAAATCTGGCAGCACACCAAACCTATACGAAGACATGAGGTCTTGCACGGAGGATCGGAGTATTAAAGTAAAGGTTCGATTACATTGTCCTTTACGAAGAAAGAAGGTTCTGAAAAAGAGAATTAAGATTGTTGAAACATGCAAATGTAGAAACGTAAAGTTTTTGGGATGGAATTAGGACTGTTTATAGAAATAATTCAAGTAAATGCAACGTGGTATGTTGTGAGAATTCAGGAATGCATCAATTAACGAAAATGAATTCTACTAAAAAAAACTTACTTTATTCGGTATTATCTTTTTTTAATAATTTTTAATTTATTAGAACAGTATTTAATTTAAACGTATATTATTCAAAAATTGTTTTTTTTTTTTTTTGAAGAAATTTTTCAAGTTATAGTTCAAAGAATTTACAGAATTTGTTTTGTTTTGAATTGTACTATACAGTTCAGCTCTCCATGTTACATTTTCTCTGTTAGTTGTTATTTTATAAAAACACATTGAAACTTACATGTATTTTGACCAAATAAACTCTTGTGTTAATACTGCTCCTCATAGAAAATACGCCTTTTTTCTATATCTATGTTTCAGAGAAAGGTAGAGGTAAATACCACTTGCTTGTCGAACTTTTTCAGATATAAGGATTTTTTTCCAAAAGAACTTTATCCGATGTAGTTTACAAATTAAAGTACAGTGGCTGCATAGCCACCTATATTAAAGAAACTTTACCCCACCTCAAAGTTTAAGCAAGTGAACACATGGATGTGACTCCCCTGACATGTAAGATACCTACTTAATCAAGCCAATCAGCAATCAAGAAGCATCCACAGATATGTGATCACGCAGCATCTTTTTGTGATTGTTTCTCTCTTGAAATAAAGGAGAGTTAATTCATACTATGGAGAGAGAGTCCCGTGCTGAACAAAAATATCACATCAGCGCTATTGCATTTATTTAACTGAATAACTAATTTACATAAATTTTAAAAACGAATTGTAAAAAATTTACTAAACTTAAAAATCGGTGTATGAACCGAAACGTCGTAAAAACTTTGTTTGTTTGTTTGTTTGTTTGTTTTTTATCCAACTCCGTTACGATTGTTTTTTTTGTTTGTTTTTTTGTTTTGTTTTTCATCATTAGCATCCTTGAGATTTAGAAGAATTATATTTTGAAACAAGCATGCAAGACACGAGGGAATGGCAAATAAAGTTATTTCCCCAACAATGTCTTTTTTTACCAAAATCTAGGTAAATGGTTTTTATAAACCACAATTTATGGACAAAATGAAAATATTTGAATATTGAAATTTTTCTTCAGGAGACAGCTACGGACAAATAAATGAAATAACATTTACGGTTTGCAATTAGAATTAATGAGAACAAACACATGAAATGATAAATAAATTATTGTATTGCACAAACCACATATTCGATATTACTGGTTTGCTAATGACTCAAACAGGAAGTACGAACAGTAGGTGGCCTAAACGTTTTAACAGTTGATGTATCTGTTTACATAGTTCAGTAAGACAATGAAATGTAAACAATCCTTACACTACTAAGAGATTATAAACTACTCACTTTTGGCGGCGAGAGCAGCCAAAATAATTAAAAACAGTTACAAACGACTTCATTTTTATTTTTATTTTACGAATTCTTAATGACTTAAAATTAAGAAATGCTTCAAGCTTAAATCATTTTTAACGCGTTCTTTTTTATTCCAGATAGCAGGAGTATCAATAAATACAAGGTTTCCTTAATTGTACTGACGTCACAAATTAAAAGGTTAAATATACGCACATGATCCAATAAGAACATTATATAATTTATGAAAAGTAGGGACATGAACTAGTTAAATTTTAAGCACCAGTTATGGTATTTCGACCTACAATCATGAGCAAAAATATAATTTCGAATTTCGCTGCTACAAGTTGTTACATTGGTTGTTTATATATAAGAGTCGCTCATTTTGAAGTTGTTTTAATGTAAACAGATTACTTCGTTGTACAAGCGTGCTAGAGAATTCCACTAGGCAAAATAGCGATTTTGCAGCCCTTTGACCTTCTTGATCGTGTTTAAGAAATAACTGAAAAACAGCCTTTGTTTCACAGAATTTGTATACAATTGCAATTTAAACTTAAATAAAATCCCTTCGCTGGTGTAATGAATAAATTTTAACAAATTATTGATAAATTTGATGTCTCACTTTCCATAAGGAAAATGGTAAAAAGGAAACTGAGTGTTTTTTTGCATTAGGAGTTAACCGATATTGTCATCAATGAGCTCACCTTCCAGTATCATACATTGTCATATGCAAAACACTTATTTATTGTATTTCCAAAAATTCGTAGCAACACAAAATTGCAAAGAATTTTCATAAAAATTACGACACGTTTTATTTTCATTAACATGTTTCGACATTACCAAAGTCATCTTCAGAATATTATACAAGAGTGAGATACATACACTCTTTATACACAATTTTTTTCCCAAAAGTTATTTAAATATTTCCCAAAAGTACAATTTTTTAATTTCTATTAAATGATTTTATACATGCTAAATCAACATTAAAGTAACAAAAACGATATTAATAAATTGATGATGCAATGCCTAACCTGTTTATTGAGTTCTGGTTTCAACCAAGAAATGTGTATACCCTCAGTGTCTGAATAATCTAAAATAGAATAACAATTTTCGTTACATAGTAATTTACAATTAAGATTTGACTGCATATGCTTCAATATTTGTGAGTTTTAATCAGTTTTCAAATGTTCTTTTACTCTACAGTAATATTATGTGTCTTCTGTTAAGACGTTTTAAATTTTGATTCAGGAAACTTTTTTGTTCTTAAAATAAATTTTAACTTTAAAAGTTGTTAATAGAGCATTCGTTTTGATTTTAGAGATTATGACGTCACCATTGTTTACAAGAATGCCTTCATTTTTTATTTATCGCTTCCGGCTAGTGATAGATATCAAAGTTTGTGATCAAAAGTGACGCCATATCTGTAAGAAAGTTTCTTAATTTACTTATAAAGATATGAAGATCTGTCATTAAATAAAGAGATCTATGTGCTTTTAATAGGATTAACAGAAAAAGGGGCTAAAGGATATTCCTTTTTCCCTTTCTTGTCTTTCCTAAGACTGCAGAATAACATAAAGGAGAGAAAAACATTTTAATGATTTTGATCTATTTAAGTACAAAAATCTTAGTTGGTCAGCCAGAATTGATTTTCTTAAAATGATATTCCAACACATTGCGCAGCTTGGTAGATTAAATACTTATTATTCAGTTAAAACATCGTTAATAACCTTCATAAACGTTTATTTAAAATGTCATCCAATGCAAGAACTCTATATTAAGAGCGCCATTTAATCACAATGTTTCCAAAAGGAAATGTTGATACATGCATGCTGGAAATAATAATTGATAAATAAAATTAAACTAAATATCATTGAAGCAATTTTAAATAATATCTTCTTATCTGACCTAACGTTTAGCTTGTTGATCATCTGAGATCGTGTTTAAAATTTGAAAAAAGTAAAAAAAGCTTTTCACAGCACTTTGCTGCAAAGGTTATCAAAATACCAAGAAGTATATTTCCAAAGAAATGAACTTTAAAAAATGTAGACTTTTGTAAAGCATCTTTAAACTTTCAAAATGGTTTTAACATAAAACAGAAATTCAAAGTGAAGACAGAGAAAAGTGAAAGTTTAAGTTATACAAAAAAACTTTTTGCGTGTTTTAAAAATGTCTTGCAATAACACAATTCCACGACAATTTATGAAAATATAAGCATGAACCTCGGAAAGAACGCGGATGGGGTAAACAACACAACATGGGACATGGACATTATCGGACGCCGGATAGCTGGAAAATGTGGTTTCGTTTGAAGCGGCAAAGACCGTGATAAGAGGGAGGTTGAAGTTTAAAAAGATATACAAAAACATCTGAGTTTGAAAAGGTAATAAAAAAATGTGGCTGTTGGATAGACTTCACTATGCGCAGCTAAGCTACCATTTTAGCTCACAGACAGTGACACTAATCGCCTAAAGACGGGGACAAACTAGTCCAACATTTCATTCAACATGCAATTTTTGTGATGTTAGATGAAATGTTGGACTGGTTTGAGTATCAGAGGAAAAAATCGTGTTGGACGATGTTGGATGAAGTTTGATCCCCGTCAAATATTTCATCCAACATTTTCGGCAAGATCAAAGGAATTGCCTATCTCAGTTGCGTGAATTTTTATGTTGGATTGGTTTGGTGGTACTTTTCATCCAACATATAAAAATCCCGCGAATTTCGAACGTTGAAATTGGCGTTGCTTATCTGGCCCGGTGATATCAGATGGGATACTTTATTGAGAAGGAAATTACTAAAATAAGTTGAATGAAATTGGTGTATTAAGCAACCATTAAGCAACTTTAGCTGTAAATAGTGACTAAAAATTTAGCAACTTGAGATCTGGGTAAAAATCTAGGTTGCTTATAAAAAAATCGTGCATTACGTAAATAATTGCAATGAAAATTCTAATTGGCTTACAAGAAGTAACTTATTATTATAAGAAGAAAGAAAAACCCTTTGTTACCCAAATTTATATTCTCTGGTCGGGTCCAAAGTGACCCAAAATCTAAGTAAGTTGGTCGGTGGGCACAACATTGGAGTTTAGTGACTTCTTGCTAAGCAGCGATGTCAATATTTATAAAACATCAAACCAAACATCAAAACAAACAGCTGCAATAAGAGAGAGTAATACAACAGCTCGTTTTGGTAAGGCGGCACACTCTTTTTCTAAGGAAGGCAGCTTCTCATATTTAGGTTCAGTTAAATTTTCGTTAAGGAGGACGCAACAAATATCGACGTTAGAGTCATTTAAACCCTAAAAATAGAGTCACTCTCAATACTCTGCAAACCGTTAGCTAGCTACATAGCCGATACAAAAGCTTCACAATAGAACATTTTAAAGGCGCATAAAGAACCAGCCGTGCAATGTCTAATTTCGACACATTTTTTCTCTGCACAGGGCAAATTAGGCGGGCAAAAAAAGTAGTTTTTTGAGCATCAACTATAACTTCGTTTAAAACCGAATAAGACCATGTAAAAAGCAGACTTGACAGTTTGTCTTGTCTTTGAGGTTGACTATCCTACTTGTTACGCTGGTAAAGAGGTCGACTTCCTTTACTAGGTCTTCAAGATTATCAACCCTGCAGTCCTGAGTTGCTTTCAAAAAATCCGAGCTTTAATTCTATTAATTTTTTGCTTGTTTGTTCTAGCTCAAAACCTGAATTATGAAAGGCTGGTACAGGTTTGTAACAGTGATGATCTGTTTTCGTTGAACAAAGTGAATAAGAAAGTTCATTTTATTCTTATTTAATTCAGTTTCAGTTGATCAATTGTTTTGTTGTTGGAAGATTCCATCCTGGCCCCCATTTTAATAACTCTTTTTTTTTCATAATTTTTTTGTTCAAAATACAAAAATAGGATTACTCAATTTATATTTTAAGAGATTTGTTTGCGTTTTATTACATTGATGTAAAAATAAAAATAGGGATTACAAAATTTCTGATCGGTATACTTTAGTGGGAAAGTAATTCTTCTAAATATAATCCAAATATTTTGCTGTCAATAAGCTGTATGAAAAAATGTTGTGCAGCACGTAAAGAAAAAATTTGCTTGTCATTATTTTCATGACTCTAATGACTTGAAGTTGTGAAACGTTTTCAACGTAAATCATTATTTTCGACATGATTTTCTTCGTTAAAACGAACAGGAAGCATATTTTAATTTATGGAAAAAAAGGAGCACTAATGAAGTTTAAGTAGCTCTTATTATTTTTTTACTATCTAATTAAACTTTATTAAACCCGTTCTACCAGTATAATGAACAGGAGAATAAAAATTTGTCATCTAAGACTAACATTTTCTAACGATTGAAACAAGCACGTTTAGTCGCGGCTTTTGGAAAAATACAAAGGCATTTTTAACGTTAATCAATGAACTTAAAAATGATACACTATAATGCATTTTATTAATGAATAAAACGTATCTATATACATTTTTATAGATAAATACACACACATGTATATATATATATAAGAAAATATTACAATTTGCAAAATAATTTACTAAAAACATACAATTTATTTTATTTACACTATGTTGTGAATACCAACAACAACAAACAACTTTTAACACATTCTGGACACAAGTAACATCATTTAACATATAAGTTAACAACAGTAGTCAAAAATCTTTTTAGTATTTATCCATAATTAACTCCTCTCATACTTTTATGAATGATTTTGTCACATAACAATCGTCCTTGTAAAGCTGTATTTCTAATTAGTGTTTCGTATTGTTGGTAATCTACATAATAATGTCAACTTTTCGACATTTGCACCTTTTAACAAGTTTCACTTTCTTCTTCTTAAATCTTCGTTTTCGTGACGGACATTCTAACTTAACCTCTACTATAACAGATTCATCTTCCATACAAGATCTGAATTTTCGGATTATTTTCCCTTTTGTACTAGGAATGCTGACAGATCTGCAAGATCCAATACACATTTTGTTACTTATAACAGCTGGTATACATTTTTTGTGGACAATTAGTTGTTTAAATCTAACACCAAGACACAATTCATCATTGTTTGCCAACGAAGCATTGATTACCTTTAGTTTTCTTTCAGTAACACTCATTGCAGAAAAAAAATTAGATGAATATGATTTATGAACAAGAAATACTGTAAGAAACACTATATACTGTTCACAATACATTGTCGCAACTTAAATTGTAGTAAATAAACTGTTTGTATAATCTTCTATTTATAACGTGACAACATGTCAGTCAGAAGGAGTGAAGATTGAGTCAGCTATTTTTCAAATGGTCATCAATCAGTAAATGTTATGCATATATAAGAGTATGATATTGGGAGGTGAGGTCATTGTTGACATTGTCAGATAACTTCTGCTGCAAAAAGTATTGAATTGAATATATGACCGTTTTGTTGAAATAACACTTCAGTGGTAATAAGTGTTTATGAATATCAATACATTCTAACATCCGCTGCTAAAATAGTTTTATAATTTGTTGTTTGTTGACAAACAAATGACGTCAATACCACCACAGGGTTTTATTTAGGAGTAAATTTTATTATACTTATTTATATGTTTAAACATTTTATCATGCAACGATAGGCATTTGATTATTTGAAATATCTTACAGAAAAGACTACAGTAGGCAGGACCTAAAAATTCTTAAGCTATTTCTAACAGGCGCCATACATCTCAGGCGTAAGGTTTCTTAGGGAATGTTGAAAATCTAATCCAACAAGCACCCGCTTTTATTTTTTTCTTGGTTTACAACCATGAGAAAACCTGTAGAAGCAAATCAAATGTTTTTTAATACTTGCCACATGATTTTTGGATTTCAATTAAATAAAAAACAACGCATCCACACGTTTGAATGACACGTTTGAGTTGGTATTTGTTGTTGGAATAAATATAAAATGACAATAATTTACGGATATGTATGCGGAAAGAAAAAGAAGAAAATATTATCCTTACCGGTATTCTCTCTCTACTTAGCAGACACTCCAAATAGCGAACATCTCAGATTAGTGGACAACTTTTAGTTTTACCGCTGGAAGTCTGGTCAAATACCTTATAGAAAGCTTTTTAAAAGGCGAACAAGAAAGAAGTGGACACACCAAGTGATAGACACATTGTTATTAACAAAATGAGTATTGTAACTTCTTTCTTTCTAATTTGACATCTGAAGAACATTCTGATGGTGCGTACACAAAAGCTTTCATCACAATTTAGTACTATTATATAACAAACAAGGGATCTAGGCGGTTAGGAACTGTTGAACAGCTATATACTAAAATCGTGGCCTCATAATCAAGTGAGAAGAAACTACTAAAAACAACTTCAACAAGAAAAGTAAAAGCTAAAAAATTGGAAAGTAAGTTCGAGGGCTATTTCAAATTGGGAAAGATTCTTGTACTTCATAAAACGCATTATGGATCAATCTACCAATATATAATGTTTCTCTGCGATGTAAGAATTGTTTTTATGTTTTTGCTAAACACTTTAAATGAATTGTTGGGCGGATTAAATAAGGAAGCATATTTAAGTACTCTTCACGCCAAATGTTGTTTCTACGATTGTGATGAAAGTTTTTTTTGTTAAATAAATATACAAATAAAAATATATTTGAAGACTTTATCCGCATTCGTTTACAATACGTATAGTAAGAAGGGTTACCGTATATGAACCCTTTTGACAACAAAAGCACTTCTCCAAAAACACATTCTTATTTACGAGTTAGTTGAAAGCGGTGTTTAATACCAAAAGATACTGTGCAGTACTTTGTAATAAATTGAGATTGAGTAAACAGCTTTTTTGTTAATTCTGTGTTTTGAGAAAGTCTAACATGTCCAACCATGACAGAGTTTCATTAATACTATTTTTCTCGTTAAACTATTAAACAAGCTGCTTATCAATGATCGAAGTAACTGTATGTTTATGTACGCGACAACTTTGTTTCAATATTTTGTTTACAAATTGTATTCATGTCTTGACATTCAATACTATCTTTACTTCTTGGAATAGAATTTCAGGCATAAATATTTTGGATTAAGTCTCGTTTGCAATAACATTATAACATTTAGCATACAAGGGATATTTTACGACTTTATATTTTTTGTAGAACAAGTTATCAAATTGTAATTGTCAATCTGTAATCTTGGAAACTGAAAAGGAAAGAAATATGGGTCAAAAACATCTGATTTTCCGTCATATTACCATTTTGGACGTTATGCATATCCTCATACATTCATCACATAGTTGTTTGTAGCAAATTTAGCCATGTTGATCTAGTCTTTGTTAAAACTTGGCACTAGACTGTCATTATAGTCCAGGATAATTTTTTATTTACACGCGATAATAATTTATAATGTGTGTGAATTTCCCAGCAATGGTAGTATATAACTCTTCTACGGAGCACCAGTTAACAAACACTTCTTTAAACATTATTATTCATACACTTTTAACTTCTGTGTTCGTGAGTCATCGTGGAAAGACAGAAAAATATAATGACGTCAGCAAATCTTCAAACGTTTCTACAAGCCTTAAAAATTGCTGAATGGGATGAAAAAAAAGTGGATAGGTCACTATACTTCATTAAAGCTAAGGTTATAGTTCAAGCAATATAGAGGTTAACTATTAAAGTCTTATAACGGACGTCTTCAGTAAGTTAATTGTTAATACATTAGAAAGAATATTGATCTGACCTTACTTTTGGGTACCAGGGGTTGATTAACCTAAAAAGACATTTCAAATCCACGTCATCTGTTGTTGGTTAATTCTTCAAAGTCTATTTCTTTGGAAACAAGACAATGAAATCCCAATAAGAGTAACACGTACGATGAAACTAACACAGACAACAATGCCTATTAATAGCCTTTTAAGGTCTTCACTGGGATATGCTGACCCCCATTGACCCATTGTTCACAATAGCTGACATAAGCAGTTAGAATAGGCATTATTGTCTGGATTTTAAAAAAGTTAAAATCGAAAAACAAGAGCTAATGTACGCATCCGAAGTTAATACTCTGTTTAAAAAAATGCAAAACAAAATAATAGAACATTTTTTAATTCTTGCAAATTCTGTTCGTATTGAAATATTAATTTGAATGTTGCAAATGAGAGAGAGCGTGACAACTAAACACATCTGAGTAAGCATCAGTAAAAAGAATAAGACAAACGTTTATCTTTAACATGTTTCCTTTGATGCGACATTTTTGATGTGTAGCGAAATGACAAATAATATTAATTTATTTTTCTGTTGATCTTATGTTATTTTCACAAGGTTCGCCCTTGCTTCTTTTTGTACACATTTAAAGTTAGTATATTTAATTCAACATTCAAACTTGTCAATGATCTTTGAGTGTTCTGAGCTGCTCAATAATCAAGCGCTTTTCAGCCAGATTTGATTATTATCGCTTATCACTCATCCAGATCATAAATGACTTTATTAATAATGTTATGCTAACTCTGGAACAAAACATTTTTTTACAGTCACGGATATTATTATATAAGACGATATTTTTTAACTCAACCTTTTTTACCTTGGAAACTGTCCAATAACACCCACAACAGTATTTAAGGTGGGGTCAAACGTGCTTATACAATGAAAGTAATAAGAAAAAGTAATAAACGCATATAAAAGATGACCTGTCTAGATTAACTTATTCTTATCCTGACATCTTGGTCTCAAAAAATTCCTAAAAAAAAAGAAAATCATAATCGTAAAGTGTCGAAATGTTAAAGTAACTCTTTAATATCTTGTTTGGGAGAGAAGAAAGAAAGTCAATTTTTCAAAAGATATAAAGTTTTGTAATTAAGTCGAAAATATATTTCTGAAATAGAACATACAAAACTAGCCATACACAAAAACATGACTTTACATCTTACTTAATCATAGTTTTTTCTATTAACTATAATTTAATGTACAGTGTGCGCTCAATAAGTGACCGGTTAGGGAACAGAAAAACGGATTCGTCTTATTTAATGTTCCAATTAAACGATATTTGGAGATACTGATCAACTATGACTACAAAATATTAAGGGAAAAGTGAGAAAAACGAAAGAATAGGCTTCAATGACTTTTCTATGTTAAAAATTAACATTCTTACACTTCAAAACGTCCAGCAAATTAATCTTTAACTGAAGCTTGCTTTAAATTTTTAGATAAGTCACTCACTGTCAATGCCAAAATTTTTATTTGTAAACTATGACGAGTGTTGTAGTTCTTCAAATTGAGTGAAACTTATAATTAATGAAAAGAACAAAAATGGCAGCAATAAATTTTGCTTGTGTCAGCACTTTTTTGTCACGTCATCGAAAGGTCAAAATTTTTCAAAAATACGAGTATTCAAATACTTTAGTTCTAGAACAAACTTTAGCATTTTAAGTTTTTGACACCCAAATTAACATTATTTCAGATATTTTCTGGCTTTTACATAACTCCCAAGAAAAAATGTCAAAAAAGCCCAAAATGTCAATTTTTGCCTGATTTTCGTCTAAAATCTGGAAATTGGGTTAATTTAGTTTACGCATCTCAGAGAACGATTCCTTTTGACAAAATACAGTTACGAGTTTTAAGTTCTAGGGAATAATCTCTCACTTGTAAGTATTTACAAAATTGAAACATGAAATGATAGTTAAGATGATTTTACGAGGAGAGTACCACTTGTGCGACTGAATATATCCCATTGGAACAAAATGGTAATAAAAAAAAGTTCTAGATAAACTAAATGCAAAAAAATGTAAAAATTACTTCCATCTTTCGAAAGCTCCAGTCATGGAGCGCACAATGTATCGAAATGTATGTCTATATTGTTGTAGCTGGACTGGATTAATACCCTAATTGCACACATCAAGAATATGTATTTCAGTTGGAAGAATGCATACCACATTCTTCCAGCTGAAATACATTTTTTTGTAAGCATGAGGTTTATATTAAAGTTTTTTATTTATTTTTAAAAATATACAAAAAGAAAGAGAACGATGTATCTACATAATTGACTTATCCCAGTCAATTATTATAATATGTTTGTGTGAGTGATTGTTGACATCCACTGCACAAAAATCACCAGTAACATTCTTATGTGTTGTATTTCCAGAATAAAGAATCAAATAATGGGCGTGTACTTCTGATTTATGTTACGGCTTCACGACAATACATTTTTATCCCTGGTTTAGCATTAGCTGTGTGTAGCTCTCGGTAACAATTTCTTTATCAACTGAAAAGTGAAACTACGGAAACGAGGGTGACAGCTTATATTTCAATAATCTTTTTTGATTTTATTATACCCATTTCTTGCAGTTATTTTAAACAACACATGCCATTATTTACTCACCACCAGGTTTGCTTGAAGTTTGTTTACATATTTTTCATAATGTAAACAGAGACAGCTAAATCCAGCCAGAAACAAAAATGTTTATTTACTCTTTATCTCTGTCTTATTAATTTTTGTTTGTCTTAGAGAGATGGCTAATTATCCAATGAAGCAAAACTTTACAATTCTACATGTTAACAAAGACGCCCTTACTATGTAGTGACCTGAGTTCAAAATTGATCACATTACCAAACGTTTCGGGAATTTCTGGTAAAATTATGCACTCTTCTCAATCCCGTTGAAGTCACGATACATACAAATTAAGCAAAAAAATAAACAAATATACAAGAAAAAACCAATTGTTTATGTTGATGCTTAATGAATTCGTATCCTCATCCTTTTTTATACAAAGAACGATAAACATTTATTTATATAACCCAAAGGTGAGATACAAGTACAACCGCGGAGGCTAGGCACTTGTTATTAGTAGCTTAAGATCTATATGGGTCGACAACTGAACACAAGGTGTATTTTGCGGTGCATTGCACCACGACAACGTTTGGTCTCTTTGCTTAACACATGGCGAGATCTTTTTCGCTTATTAACAAGATTTTTCGGTCCTACGTTTACTACCAAATTTCGTTTACTCCACACGAACTCAAGGTTAGACTCCAGAAGTGTGACGAAAACGTCCCTCCCAAAGCAGCGCTCGTTGGTTGATAATTGGTTGATGAGAAAAAAGTTTGTTCCATGCAAGTGAAAGAAAAAGGCGAGTGTCTTGTGGACAGTGGTGTCTGCAAAGAAGTAGGTTATAAACGGAAGGCTGGGGTACAAGCACTGCAGCGACTCGTTCTGGTAAAACACAAATTGTGTTTTACCGGAACCAGGGGACTGTGGTTTTTACCTAAAGATGTACTTAAATCTTAGTACATCCAGCCAAATACAGTTTTACTGACATAATTAGGCCTATATTGCTTCTAAACAACAAGTAGTAGAAAAGAGGCAGATCGTTTTACGGATTGGGTTTAATAACAGTCTTGCGTATGGGAGTGCGACAATTTTTCGATCTTGACGGCAAATAAAACAAGGCTCTAGACAGAAATTCCATGGCTGGACAAACTCGAGCTTGTAGCGCAGTCTGCAATTTCAGCCAAAAAGTCTCTGAACTTTAGCAGCGATATGTTTTATACTGTCAATGTGTTATCAATGAAGGAATTGTGGTTTTGTCATGTTTTATCACTTGACGATGTGTTCTTTGTGTTTACGTGTATTTATAGGTCACATACGCAATGACAGCCAAAACGTGAGCTAGTCATTTTTTGTTCTTCTGATAGATGGTAATAGCCAGATAGTTTTGACAATGATTGTAATGTAATACTGTCGTATACTTTCTTTAACCCTATTCGGTCCGGGGGGGGGCGGATTCCGCCCCCCCTGACGGTTTTTTTTTAATAACTCCTGATTGCTTTGTTATATGGCTATGATACTTACTGAGTTTCAACATTTATCTATTAGACACCTGCATGCTAATTTTTAAGGTCCCATACCTTTCAGAGGCTTTGATATTGGCCATTACTCGAAACTACCCCTAAAAATCTCTATGAAATCCTTATAATGGGGAAAATATAATAACTCCTGTTAGGATTATCCTTAGAACTTGAAACTTGCAACACAACTTAGTTTTATCAAGAAGAATCATTTTGAATAATTTGAACACGTGACTAATCCGATTTCCCGATTTTGTCGGATTTTACCCGAAAATCGGAAAAAAACGGATTTTCGGGCAATTTTTGGCAATTTTTTATCCGATCCATGTAAAAACCGGAAAATATGTTAAATAACTTTTATTTAGCTTTCAGAAACTTCAAACAGAATGTAAAAATTCGCTCTAGAACAAAAGTAATTATGTTTTAAGCAGATAGTGACATTTTTAACAATTTTCAAGCTTTTGATGACGTCACAGAAAATGTGCCGACGCAAGCAAATTTTTTTTGGCGCCATTTTGTTCCTTTTATGACGTACTATAAGTGTGCCAAGTTTGATTAAATTTGAACAACCCTATGAAAAGTTATGGAGGGGGGGCGGAATCCGCCCCCCCCGGTCATAGTATGTTCGAAAAACCCCGGACCGAATAGGGTTAACTTCATCAGCATCTTTACCTGCTTGATGTTGTTTTTTCCTCTCTTCTGCATACCAGCCTAGTTTAGTTAATTTTTCCTTTCCCATTGCGTTTGAGCAGTCTGCACCCTTGTCTTGTTTTTTACGCTTACTACTGTGACCAGATAATCTAATAAATAAGACATTGTTTCAAGAAAACGACAGCTCGTTTATATGGACCATGGAGCACCCGATCTTTTGGTGCATGTGTTGCAATTTTTCGCAGTTTATCCATTACGGTTTTCTTGGAATTCTTCAGAGCAGAATTAGGTTCACAATTCAAGCATTTCTAGTATCTATATCTCTTTGTGTACGCCTCATCTTTTGGTCGCACTCCTTCGCGTGTTAACGCAATCTCCTGCTCGCGGATTGATTCTAATGCTAAAGTATGTTATAGCTAATTAGTTTCGCGACCTCCGAAAGATTGTCTAAGACCTTCTTTTCATATTTCTTTGAATTGCTCATTTATATATAAAAGTTCACGTCATCTTAAAGATGTCTAAACCTGTCGGTTTACACTGAGGTACCGAGCTTAACGGACGTTTTAGTGGATCCGAGCTTGCGCCTCTGGTGTTTACTGCCTTTCACGCGAACGCTCCTGTAGTGATCACAGCTGCAGCTCTAGTACCATTGAATTCACAAACTTTATTCTCTACTTAACCATATCCCACAGAGTCCTGACGACTTTCGAGGAACTTATTACATAGAGAAAATACGAGTCCTGTGTAACATACGTATTTGATGATAAGCACTACTCGATATAACCCTATTTTGGGGGTAAAAATCATGTTTCTATTAATAGTAGTACCCGTAACACTCATATATGTAAGCCTTTGGACATTGGGAAGGTGGTATGTAGCCTTGTAGTCTTTCGTAACTTTATCAAACCTTTTACGATAGGTTTATTTTCGACACACAATTCCCCATCTTTTTCTCCTCTACGTCCTTCGAACCTCCTGTATCCATTTTCTTTCTGCATGATTCAAGTTATGCCTGACCAACATTAATAGGATTTGCACGAGCAGTATACAGGATTTTGAAGACTTGAATATCATAAGTCTGAATATCCTGCTTCGAATCCTCCACACTATCAAGTTTTCGAAACTTTGCACAACATCCGCATGCATATTGACTAATACGCAGATAATGCTTTTGCTATTTTCTTTGAACTTACTTTTCCTTTATAATAAGGAAGTGAAAATTATAAATCAGCCTGAGATATGCTTATAACAAAAACAAAATTAGGGTTACAGTATGTCTACCTTATGCTTATTGGAGAAATAGATTGTAATAGAAATAGAAGATCAAGATGAATTAGTCCAGCTTTTAGCTTTATAAAGGTATATTTACACAAGGCAAAATTATATTGATGTTAATTAAAGAGGACATTCGATAATGTATAGCGGTGCTGGTCTGAGCATGTTGATACAACATGTATCACTCAACTAAATGATGCTAATACTCACGTAATCTGATGTCAAATTAAACGGTTCAAAATGGCGGCATAATGTAAACAAACAACAAAGCAAAAAGGACATACACATACTCAAATTCTCTATGATCGTCGTACTTGAGTAAGCCTTGTAAAATTCCAACATACGAACCTTTGCAGGATGGTATACGCCAACCCTGCCCTGACAGATTCTATCAACGCCCACCCTCACTACAAGCTCTTTAAGATTCGTTTTCATTTCTTGCAAAAGTGGTATTAACATGCTTGCAATTTTCTCTATCGTCTTTAATATATTTTCTCTTGACCTTTGCAGTGCCTACTTAATCTTTTAAATCTGTTTCGACAATCTAACCTGGAAACAAATAAAGGTTAACTTAGCCGGTACTTTAGGAACTCGACAAATATAGGCTCCAGCGACAGAGAGACCGTGGAAAAAAGTGTGCATTTTGCACACCCTGGCCCTGCAGCTCTAACTTGTGGCTCACGTCGACACATTGTGAAATGTCCTGTAAAAAATGACAGCCGAGTTAAACCAAGTTCTTTAATTTCTATAAACTTGGCTCTGACCGACAGCCTATAAATAGACTAATCTAACGTCAACAAAGAAAGCAAACAGAAATTATTCTTGCTTTTTTCTGAATCAGGAAGCGGAAACAGTGCAGTTACATTTCTCAGAAATTTTTGTTTATTCTACTAAATAACATCTTGCTGCAGTACAACTGTTCCTGATTCTCTTCTTTGAGTTTTAATTCGATCATTGGCAGGAGTGATTTCGCATTATATTTCGAATGAATTCCTCTTCTCATTAAGAAAAAGAAGTGACTCGGGAAAATACATCCTCGCCAAAGATTTATTGTCTGGTTTGTGTATCCCCTTTGAAATAATTGTACACAAAAACGTCTTCCTTAAGATTTTTTAGGTTTTTTTCTATAAGGAAGAAACATTTTTAAGGCTACAAACCCTGGGGACGAGGTTGGTTAAATTGATAGTGTACTGGAGTACACCAGCTTTTGTCGGATAGGGTACGCCTTTCGTTTACACAGAATGTATTTTTATTAAGCGTTTTGCATGCCTCGTATAACTAACAGAGACCTCCACGTCCGTAACAACCAGAACAATGTTTCTACAAGTTTTTCATTGTTACGTGAATCACACACGAGTGTGGTATTTCTTAACCAGTAACCAAACCTTTTAGCTTTAGTAAGGGTGTCCAGATTTAGCCAGTCAAATATTTTGTTTTTTATATTTTAAAGAAAAAAATAAAAATAATATAAAAATAGCCAATAAATGAAACAGAAGAACAAGACGGAACAATAAATCAATTAATATAATTTTCGTTTGCTATACAACAAATTCCGTGAATATTCCAATATCATAGAAAAAAAGCGAGTTTATATCTGTGTGTTTACAACAGCACGGACAAAATGGTATAAAAATTCATATCATAAAAACTAAGCACGTCACAGAACTATAAACGTGGTCAATATATAAACTAAGCCTTAAAGGCCCACTTACACTTACAAAAACCCAATTAAATTAAGTGCAAATAGACCTTTAAAAAAAAACATAGAAATACAATGAATAATTACAGAACTAAACTAACTGGACCCCAAAGAACAACGCAGATGTGTCTTCGCTCGCAGAGAGAAAAGATTCACTGGATTTCTCATTTCTTTATTCTCCAGTTATTCCTCTCTTCGATAGGTATAAAAATGTATTGCTTGTATTTTGCCCCATAGCTGCTTACCTACTTAAAAGAAAACACCCAACTTGTCTATTTCTAGTTTACCTGGGGCGAATTGTTTATTTTTAAAGTATTTAATTTATTTATACTAAATATTCGCCCTAGGTAAATTGTTTGAAATTTTTACCAATTTTGGGGGCTAGTGTTTAGAACAATTTTGAATTTTTTATAACAAAAAGTGTAGTGCAAATTCTTTGAGACCTTTTGATTTAAAATTTAAAGTTTTTTAACGAATACAAAGGTAAAAGTAGGGTGTTTAAAAGAAACAACGCCGCGGAGAGCACATTTAACATGATTGGTATTCGATCGAAGTAGTTAGTACGTGCGTCGGACACTTCTTCAACATTAAAATATACGTATCAATACAGAATGGATTTTATCCAAATTTAAATATTGTAGTAAAAAAAAGAATTTAAAATTCTGCTAACCTACGGAATCGAAAGAACACAATTTTTTTACAAGCTAACTCAACTACATGGGTAATGCGGTACCATATTCATCGAACTCATCAAACTCGTCGTCATCATCTTCATTGTCCAACTGAAAGAAAAAAGCGAATTTGTTAAAAATAAGAGGGAATCACAACTTTTATCGCATCTTATAAAATCCGGTGGAAGCTATACACGGTGGACAATGGATTTTCTCTTTTTATTCCACGAAAACAGAACGTAGAACGCAGGTAAAGACCAGATAACCCAAAACTACGATTTATGAAACGTCTTACCTTCCTTATTAGACAAAATGTCGGACGTAAGTGACAAAAGTTTTGACCTATCACGAATTTTATTAAGGTGGTAGCGAACACTTCAGCTTTCAGCAATCGAAGCTGACAGAAATTTCTTTAAGCTTACCTCCTACATTAAAATAATTTGTTTCACACAGAAAAGAGCTTGGAAAGTTGTCTTAGAAATTGGTATACTTTTTTGAAACATCTTATTTCTTCACATTTTAAACTTCACGACTATGTTATTTAGACATAATTACAAAATCTCGAAAACCACTGAAAATTTGTCAAAAAACAATTTTCATGAGAAATCAACTTGTTTTCAAATGGGAGGTAAACTTTAATTTTCGACAATAGATATTTTCCAGTAGCTACATTACGTCAGGCTGTACTTCCACACAACCTTAAACCGGATGGAGAAAATATCCCAAGAAAGTGGTACAACACGTAGTCAGAGCAGTGAAACAGTAGCTTAGTAACCGCGACAAAATTAAAACATGTCACATTTCACTTACATCTTCCAGCTCTTCTTCAGAGAAGTATCTCTCGATAAACCTCCGCAGGAAAACCATTCCAATGATAAAGAAGGGAAAAGCTGGCGCAATAGGGAGCAGTTTGATTGCGATCAGACAGAACAAGCAGGTGACTTGGATTAACGTGTACACAACCAGACTTCGAAATTTCACCTAAAAACAATTATGACTATTTCATACACTGCACGTGAATGTGACAGGATACAAAGTTTCTTATGATTCTTAACAAAGCATTTTTTATCGTTCACTATATTCATGAGGGTACCGTTGTAGTTTTAAAGCAGAATAAAAGCATTTTCCGCGCAATATTGCTCTCATTATGAAAAAACCTACTTACAGAAAATACTTAAAAAAATAAGAGACAGTTTACACAAGACTAGGTTTTCACGGTATAATTCTTAGGACTGTTTAGATGAGTTTCACCTCAGTCAAATCTACCGGTGCAATATTATCGTGCAAACAAACACTCTGGAGTGAAATACGGATCTAAACCAATGCGCATGCTCAAAAGTTACAAACACAACAGATCCAGCCCTTTACAGGCCACCTCCGAAATTTAATAAGGTAAAACATTTAAACATTCTTCACTTTACTTTTTTGCTTCGTTCTTTACCCAAGCTCTACTTACACAGCGAACATATTTTCTGTTAGGATGATATTTCATTGGTACAAATATAAGTTTGATTTGCTCGATGAACTGTATGCCAGCCATAGACGAGATACCAAGGTATAGAAATACACCGAGACAAACAGCCACAGGTATGTTCTCAATAACTGGAACAGCTATAGCACAGCAGCCTGGAAAAACAAAAAACATTTTTCAGTGATACCGAAAGCGGCGGTAGTTATTTGCAAATGTTAAAAATACCTAAAACGAATCAATTTGAAGTCTGAAACACTAATGATTTTAGGTACACTTTTATAAAAAAAAATATGAGGAGATTTGAGGGCTTTTAATGAGAAGTTCATATTTTTTCAAAGAATACTTAGGAAATTTTAAAGGTGAAGAAAAATATCTCTGTACCCATAATGCGTTTCTATGCGTTTTAAAAATAAAAACGTGACAAATCATATAGATTTGCACCAGGAAAATGGAGGAAATTTGTTGAGAAAAACTTACCTGTGAAGATTTGAGGAGTTTAGAGGGTGCTTTTAAATTGGGGAGAAATGAGAAGTTCTAAGCAGGTGTGGCAACCCTGGTCCTATACATTATATATTAAGATGTTTTCAATTATTTTCAAATCTACGTCTGATCGAAACATTGTTACTTTCTCCAATACATGGTCCTAAAGAAGACTGGTGTTAGTAGTTTATTTATGAGAGTGTGACCACAATCCCTCTTATTAACATCCTTATTCCTAGCATTTCTGACATTTTTGGTCGTAATTTCACTCTTATTGAAATGTAAATTTATCACAAAGGGTAGCCGCAATTTTCAGAGATTCTCGGAGAATTTAAGTTTGGGGAGAAAATTTTCGGAGAAGATATTATCTTAGATGTTGACTTCATTTAAGGAGAAAATAATTTTTTTTAAAAAATGTAATCATACTAAACAAAAAATCCCAAAAGTAAAATTAGTATGTTGCATTTAAAAAGTTTAGATTTGAGAAGCAATCTATATTTTGAGTTGAAATTTTAAGTTATTTAGGGGATTTTAGGTGTGGTCACCCTGATATTGATAGAACAAAGTTAGTGCAAGTTTTTTGAGAGCAGGTTTAAATGTAACCCTTGCCAATACTTTGCAAAATGAAAATAGTTCTGATTAAATATTCTAACCTAAAATTCATGAAATTCTCCTAAAACATAAAAATAAAATCTAGCAATTTGACAATATTGTGGAAATTCCTAAAAGAGTGGACACCGTGCACGAATAATCGTAACAGAGAGCTAAATCAACTGATCTCCTTCGTTGATAAATAAAGAAAACAAACCTATCAATATGTGTATGCACAAGTTTGTCAGTCTTTGTTCTTTAATATGCAGTAAATACGGCTTCTCTCCAGGAGCATGGGACCGACTCATAATTGCAAGTGCATTCTGATGTTGAACTGATCTCACCGTTGCAGCGCACATCCATGGAAAACCGAGCATAGAACATATACCTGTTAAAGCACCCATCACAAATAAATCTAAATTGTATCCTCCGCCTTTCTTTAGCTTGTTCTTTCGTTTATTTAATAACACTCCAGTCAGTTCGGTTTCCATGAACAACAAAATACTAACACATATAGCTGGTAAAATGCTTAAAAATACCCAGTAGAACTTCATCGTATAAAAAGGATTCACCAGAAATGTTGTTCGATTCGCAGATGTCGGTCCGAATCGATGCGAAAGATGGATTTTCGGTATGCCTTGTATATCATGAGCAAAGTTTAGACACACCATTAGCGTCATTGCTATAGGAACTCCAAAGTCACTCAGCACTCGACGTGCTCTACTCGATAAAAAATGACTAAACCGAAGTTTTCGTAAATAGTACGCGATAAAAAACGTTCCGAACACGAGAAGTATCGATAAAAGAGTTATATTTGCATCGTTTAAACACGGAGGAGAATTAGGAAGGTAGGAGTTTCGGTTATGTAACGTATCATTGAGAGTTCCATTTGTGTCTATTCTTGTGTATTGATCATTTGATGTTGTTAGTGGATGTGATTTCAACGTCTAGAATATACACATAAATTATTGACACATAACAATATGTTAAGAAATTCAAACTACGATGGAATAATAAATATTAAATATCTATATTATTTCTATATTAAAAAAACTGCATTGTGTCTGTTTATGCCGGCCCACTGCAGAGTAATTTTATTATTTTATGCTGACAGGCCGTGAAAAAATGCAGGGAATATGTACGAGGGACAAAAATCTAAGGATCGGCGAACCGCTAGATTTTAATACGAGCTAACGCTAGTTCTTTTATAGAAACACAGTATTTTGTCTCTGCGCAAAATGGTCGCGTCGTAGCTTTATTTCGGGTCCCCCGCAAGGAAAATAACTTGCTGAGAAGCAAACTCTGTGGATTTTTTATGGGTTAACGATCAGTCCCTATATTAATAATTCCCGGATTTTTGTCTGCCTGTGCGCGAAACGGAAACTCGAAATGCGATATATAAAAGGCGGGCGGACCCGTGAATTTATCCGTCTGTCTGTTATTCAAAATAGTATGCGAGTAGCGACAGGCATATTCCCGTAGATTTTTTCACCAGCTAACGACTCGCACTTACTTATAATGTAATTGACTTTCAAATTTCCACCCATAATCTTCCAATATTTTTAGTGAGTAATAGAATAAGATGAGAAGATTATCAAATATAAATTACATGGAAAACTTTTAATAGAAGTGTAAAATAATCCAGCACGTACAAAACATAAATTATTCTATGGCCACGCCAAAAAAAAAAATTTTGGTGGGAATTTAATTTGCCGATTGAAAAAAGAGAAATAACAACAAGCATACATAACGATACTGATTGAGCGCTATAAGCAACACTATAAAATGAACGTCTGCTTAAAATGAGATTCAAACTATAAACAAATGAACTTTTTTTGACGTAGAAGAAGGTTGATTTTGATGTTTTTCTTAAAACGATTAAGAAATTTGGAGGTAAAGCCAGAGTCGATTTTGAATACCTGCTATTCTTAAGGTACGCAATGCAAAAAGAGAATTTGCTAATTTAATCAAAGTACAGGGGCCAGATAATACTTTTCACGTACACCTGAGCCATGAGAAGTTTCATCTCTTGTTAATTACAATATCTAATTAGTCAAAAAAAATTAAAAATTAATGAGGTGGAAACATTGTGATGGTCTACAAATTTATTTTTAATTTCTGTAAGCACAAAGATTTTATACATAAGGCAACAAACAAAATCCATTTAACGAGGATACAATTTATATTTATAAGTGACAAGTTAAAAAAAAGTGAAATTTTGTGGACGAATTGAACGAAAAGTTAAGTTTTCTAGCCCAGTCAAGAGATCTCTGATACCAGTGACATAATTTCAGCATTTTTAAGCACAACACATCGCTACATGGGTTCTCCAAAAAAAAAGAAGCATTGGCTGATTATATCTCAAAGTTTTTAAGAAATACGAAACTTTGTGATTAGCGCTGTTGACAGAAAACATGTTAGAATCCGATACGCTCTAATTACAAAGACCTTGACAGTATTATTTTAATGCAATTCGCCATGCGCGTTGTTTTACTTTGGTGACTTGGATCAGTAAACCTTTAGTGTTCATAAAAGAACACAAACGAGCGATAGTGAGCACACACGTAGGTGACTATTGTTTTAACAATAGCCGCTAATAAATTCGCTTCGAATGTTATTTTTTGATTTCTGCTTGTCAAAAGCAGCAAAAAGAGCGCGTAAACTTTTAAACGACAAAAATATGTTAACATGAACATGACAGATTTGTGTGTTCGACCGCCATCTTGAATGGAAAAAGGATAGTTTTGATGGCTCTCACAAAAAGTTGTTTATATCACGTGGCCTTGCAGCATTTTAATTGGATAGCGCTTTGAAAACGCGCGTAAAAGTCGAAGTAGAGTTGACTTTTGAAAACGCGATAAGCGGACCGCTTTTAGCGGGTTTGGAACTGAAAGAACAATAGCCGCCACGCACTGCGCGTTCTTGAACGCATAGTGGAAATTTAGTGCTCTTTAGTGCTAGGTGAGAACCAAGCTTTCGTAACGTCTGAAGTATGAGCTTACCTTTAGTATAAAGGATAATGCTTCGTATATAAAGAGTAACGAGATAAGTATGGAAAAGACTTCTTCGGTGAACCTTGTAAAATATTCCACCAAAAAACATCCTTCGGCTGCCACAACAGTCCATAATATCAACATCACAATCATACCGGTCCAAAACCTCCACACGAGGAAATCGATGTTGAAGTAGACGCATAACTAAAAAGAGGAACAAAAGCAAAGGTATTATTATTTGGCAAAAGTGATAATACTCAGACACTGTATTACATCACACAAATGTGTTTTGGAATGTTTGGAGAGGCGAAAGTATTTTCGATTTGAAACAAGAGACAGTAATAATGTGGTACATACAGTGAGTGTTTTACAACTGTCAAAAAACTCCGGAAAGTAAATACCTCCAAACAAGATTTAAATAACAATGATTTCTTCAGCTACATTTCACACTTTTTGTCTCGCTGTAAATTCTTAGCCGTCTTATTTGTTATATAACCGATACTTTATTTTTTCTTAAAACTCAATCTTTATGTAAAAGAATTACGGTCCCTTGCGGGTTCGAGATGGAGAAAAATTAACAATGGCTCTTCTTTTTACGAAATTGTTAGTTGTTGTTTAGGTGTGTTTCTTGTTGTGTGCTAAAAACAGGCTCAAACATTGACAGAAATATTACATGGATGGCGATTTCATTTTAAAAGAGAGACACCTACGTCATATATTGCCAATTCAAACACCAAAATTGGTCCAGTTGTTCCGACAATAATAAGTGGCTGACCGGACGTCAAACTAAATATCACTCCACATAAAGAAGTAGCAAGTAAAGTCTCTGTCACGCCCAGCGCTTCCTTCGTTGATTTGCTCAACAACGCGCCAAATGTTATAGTAGGTGCCAAAGTAGCAAAAAAGACGAAAATAATTGTGACAAAACAACGCCAGTTGAATCCGTTTCGAAAATCGGATGCGTAAAATTTGCATTTCTTCTTTATATCGCGTAGCAATCCACCGAACGGTTTTCCAGTTCGTAGAAACGCCTGTTCGTCTGTAGGGACATCGATGTGGGCTAAAAATAAGGGTGTTTTTATACAACATTGCATAAAACAAAATTTTATAACAACTGTTACCAATATTCTTGGCCAATGCACAACGCCGGACAAAATATACTAAAAGAGTGTAGAAGTTCAAAGATCGCGACCATAAACAGTTAAGAACGCCGTTTCTATCTAAGCAACACACACACTAAACTTGTGAATGTTCACAGCGGACTTGGGGCTAATCTCCATGGTTACACGTAGCTGCTAAAGCCGATTCATTGTAAAGATAACCTTTGCGTAAGATTTTTTTTCAAAACATTTTCTTAATTATAGCAGGGAAAATTTAACTTCAGTCTCTAACATTAAGCTCTCTATTCTCCTCAGAAACTGAATAAAACTACAAATAACAAATTTTACCTTTTTCTTTTAACAATTTGATTCTCTCTTTTCTCTTCTCACTAATTTCCGCTTGAAGCAATGGTAGAAGTAGATGTCTGTCCCAATCCCCAGGTGCTAGCACGATGCTGTCGTCAAGAAAAGAATTTATTGCAGCTAGTATGTCATCTCGATTTTTTGCTGCATACGCCAAATCGTGAAATACCTATACAATAAAATCGTAACGTTTAATAATAAAAAAACATGTTTTGAAAAACCCTTTACTTTTCGGCTTTGTAAAAAGTGTAAACATGTAAACAAAATCTTTTTGCAGGTTTCATTGAACACTGAATAAGTATATTACATTAAACGTTTCAAACAACACAGACACCTGTTTTCATTTTCATGTGACGTTGTATGCCTATCCACGAGATTTCATATAAACAAGCGAGTTTGTTCTAGGCTATGTTTCACAGTTAAAAAAGCATTTTAGAAGACTCTCAAAAACAACACGACAATTTACGACGTTTCAGGTGTCACACATCTGAAGTGACACCCTGAACGTCCTTCTTTTGTTTCTGATAAATTTTATACTTGGAATCATTAGACCTCATTTTGAATGATTTTCTGAGTTTCAAAACGAAAAAAAAAAACAAAGAAAAGATATCAGATATAAATAAAAAAGAATTTAAAAAAACTAAAATCAGGAAGTCAAAACGTTTTACTTCATATAACAGGAAAATAAATAAATTACCTTGTCTGACATCAGAGTTGCAATGGAGCGTCCAATCTCGTAATAATCGTGATTTGACGGTGGACCCATAATGATAAACAAGAATCTTATTGGGATAACCACTTCAGTCAGGTTACCAAGATAGCACCCTTTAGCCAGCCTTACAAAAGCCATTGCTGGTCGTTCTAATTCAGTGAGTGTAGCAACTAAAACGGAAGTAGCTTCAGCTCCTTCTGGAATCTTCTCATGTACATTTGATTTTACTTTATCTTCGGCTCCTTTCGGTTCTTCAGTAATAGGCGCAAACTTGACAGTCCTCTATAAAGCAAAGAAACAGCAGGATATAACACGTGCATATTTTAAAACCTTTTAGAAAATAAATGATTTGCAGAAGAAATTTTTACAGATTAAGTTCCACAAGATTTTAAAAACTGGTCATCCGCAAAAATGTCTATCTTTTGCATATGCAGAAACTTCTATATTGACATCATTTGAAATTAATTTTTATTCCCAGCAAGTTTTTATTGACAACCAACTTCAGTGTAAGTATTGAATGCAACTAACAAATTGACTTTAGAAATACATTACAAAAGGTGCTTCAAAGAGTTCCCTAAGATAATTAGTAATACATCTCCCCTCCCTACTTGTAAACTAAATAATTATTTGCTGCGTAAGTATTATGTAAGAATTCAACATCAAACGAAATTGAAAATAAATTTGAACAATTCTTAGCACAAAATCTTAGTAACCGTTCAGCAACATTTGTATTAACATAATTTGTTTTAGGAACTGAAGTTTCAGGAACAAAAGTAAGGTTGCTTATAAAAAAATATGTGTAGTCTGGAAAATAAAGCATTTATAGACTACTCAGTATTTTTCTTATTGTTATTAAAATCATTTACCCAGGATAGCCTCTTCAGCTCCTATTAGTACTACTATCAAGAAGGCTCCTACTACAGGGGGTTCTACTGCATTTAAAGCTCCACTTAAGCTACGAAAGCTGTGCAAACACAACCACCTAAGATCTTCCATCCTACTCCCATGCTGAAGGGTAGATTCACCCTTTTACATGCTCGGCCGAGGTTTAAACCTAAGTCCTTTTGCACTGGAAGAGAATATGTTTTCCTGTGTATATATATATATATATATGTATATTTTTAGCAGTAAGCTTGAATACTTAAATAGATGTAATTTGAACAACACTTACCAAATGACCTGTCACACTGTCATCATCATCATAATCGCTATCGTGTTTGGCACTATTGACCAAGTTAATATCCACTGTGTGTTCTTCAGGTTTTAGCGAAAAGTTATTCAATTCCACGCCGTTCACAGCTTCAACAACAACATCACCATCCACACTTTCAAGACCGCTATCCTTCTCACTGATTGAACTTTCACGTGACAGCTCGATAATGGAATTTCTTCTTTTAGGACCACCTGCCAGCTTGTTTTGATGATGATGACAATGTTTTGACAGAAGTACACCTATGATGCGATCACGGCTTGTCTTACTGATTTGATCGGTGATGATCATGTTATCAACAACCGATTCAAAGATGGTCGGCAAATCATAGTTGCTTAAACCCAACAAAACAGTTCCTGAAGTGAAACCAAATTTGGAAGTTTAAAATCTTAAAAAAGGGAATACACGTACACACAGAAGTTTAATGATAGTTTAATTTACATGAATAACCTGTTTCAATTCCTCGACGAAGTTCAAGTAAGCCTTGAAAGGATAGAGAAGCAACATGTGGTTTTCCCCATCTCTCATTCTTCTCGACATCTTCTTCAAACTTAATCCAACGAGCACGCTCCTGCCATTGCAACTCATTCTCCTCGTTTGTTACCAACTCTTCCAGTTCAACAAATCCCTAAAATTAAACAAAATGCCAGTTCTCATAAATTTTCACACATGCAGGAAACGTGCAGAGCAGACTGGACAGTTCTGCCACAGTAAAAAGGTTTGAAAAAACATAGGTGCGCTGTTAGTGGAATTTATTTGAAATTATAAAAAGACATATTATAAGTTGTATTTTAAAAAATATATTTATCTTAAACTCAGTAACCATATTTAAATGGAAATATAAAAATATTAATTCATTAAATATTAATCCATAAAGCAATATGTTAAAAATAATATTTCAAAGCTTTTTCACCATTAAACAGGATACTTTCTTTGTCTTTCACTTTAAATCTTTGAACAGCTACTGACAATACATTTAATTAATATTTGGACCTTACTGTGCATGCTTGCCAGTTACTGTAATTGTTAACAATCATTTTACTAACCAACAAAGATAAAATAAAATATGGCATCAACATGTGCATAAGAAGTGGCATTAAGGATATTTTATCAACTACTCTTATCATTATTGAAATTCTATGAAGCATATTCAACCTTCTGTGAACCCCTGCTTTCCCACCCCTAAAATCTTATAGCAACGAAATGGTTAAAAGTTTATAAATCCACTCTGCTTTTCTCTAACTTCTTATCTTATTGAAAATTTTTCAACCATCAAACAAAACTTTGACATCTATTTTTTATTTATACTCATTGTGTGTTTTATTTGGCACTTTATAGTTTGAAATACAACCACCCTCTTCCCTTAATTTCAAAAGCACCTGAGACCTATGTCAGCAATAATCCCCATAGATTAAGCAGCAACTAGTCTATGATAACCTTAGTTCCAGTAATGATCATCATAGTCAGTTTTAACAGCATAGGTTAACCATTCTTAAAACTACATTGCACTATGTTTTTGCTAAAATCATTAGGAGTTAGTATGTGTTAGTGATTATTTTAAAGTATGCTGTAAACTAACAATCTAAAAATTTTAACTATGCTTACTACTATTTTCTACTTTAACTTTATTACCAATTGAGTTTGTTTATACTTCTTTGTTATGTCATGGTGTGGATAGGTGCATGCCATGGTGCTACCTATGCTATAAATCATCAACCTACCGACTGATTTTCCGTCATATTATTATTAGTACCAAGGTGTAACTAAATAAAAATTTGCAGTCTCTACAATCATACATTTGTTTGACTAAATTCAATTCACTTGAAATACAACTTAAGTAACCTTCATCATTATTACCATTATTTCCAGGAGTAGAAATAACATGAAAATGCAGAGAAATATAAATATTAGAGGATTAGGTGTTATATTTTAATAGACCTTTGAGAACTTCGGAATCACATAGTATATCTGCTTATTAAGTTAGGCCGGAATTTTTATCAAATCTTTCAGTAATATGATATTTTGTAATTATTGGGACAAAGCAACTTTTTTTTGGATTAACTTGCATAATAATATAGGAAAAGTTAGAACTTTCTCCAGGCATCACTATGTTAATTAAAAACTGCATAGCAATGTTTTTTGCATTGCTGTTTTGCTTCATGTACATAACAGCTTTCCTTCACAAAAACATCAAGTCCTAAATTTAACAATTTAATTTGTGTCAGACGTGTGTAAAAACCACCACTGATATCATCCAATCAAGCTAACAGAAGAAACTTTAATATTTCCAGGGCGTAAGAATATTGCAATTAAATGAATTCCTATAGATAGAATGCATTTTGATCTAACAGTTGCTTCTCAATGCATGTTGTAATGTATTGATATACAAACACAAATGTAGTACTAGTTACCTCTCTTGGTGCTAGTTCAATTTGATTTTCTTCCATAGTTATACGCATGTGTGGCCTTTGAATAGATACACTACACAGTGAATCCACATCACTCAAGTGTGTTGTCATTCCAGATCTATGATGACGTTTTCGCTGAACAAGATGTTTTGAGCTACCTTGGAAGTTCCCAAAACGATGACCTGGTGAAAAAAAATTAATTTATTCCATGTGAGTAACAGAAATTCTGTTTTCGTGTTGACAAACGTTACCCTTTCACTCAGATTGTCATTTATGGTAAATTAACGCATTCTGTTCAGCACTTACTTGTCATATCATCAATATCTTTTTGCCCAAACTCCTCTCCTAATTCGGACACAACTTCACGCAGTGCTTTTCGTTCTTCTTCAAGTGTCTGCATTCCAGATCTTATACGTAACTCTAATGTGTCATGTTTGGTGACATGCTTATTTTGCAAGTGACGTGCGTGATGATGATGACGATGATGGCCATGTTTATGTTTTTTTCGATGTTGAACTTTTGGTGGCACTTCCAAATTATCTTGAAGAGACATTTTACGGAATGTTTCTTCATGGCTCTTTGCATAATCTTTTTCCCTAAAAGTGAGGGCAGTAAATAAGGTAAAACGTTTGAACTTCAATAATAAAACATAATATAATATGAAAATAGACACAAATTAAAGACACACTAAAAAGACCAATGCAATAAAACTTAAATACGAAACAAAAGAGGATTTGTATGCTTTGTAACCTTATTGCCTTTATAAGAACAGAGGGTGATTTTCATCATATTTATAGTTGCAGAGGGGGTTAATAAATTAATGCCGGTGGGTTTTTATTATAAGGTCCAAAAGCAACAGCTTCAGTATTTTTTCTATTATTGTGTTCTTAATCCATTTTTAACCACATTGATTCTGACTTCCCTACCAAAACAATGAGATGATTTTTTGTGTAACAATTATTTTTTTTTTAATATGGTTTTAAAAACTTTTACTGAACATTACACACAATTTCCATTCACATTCCAATTCTACTTAGAATTCTTTTTCAACTAGGATAATAAGAAGGGTTCTAATAACAGGGATAAGGTGGATCTTCCAAGTTTCTAATACTTAATTTTATAAATATATTTTAAAAATCTAGTGTTCCCCTACTAAGTTGGCAAAAGTGTAATACATAAATCAATACATTAAATTCAGAAATAATTGTGATAAAGTACCTAATAAATAAGACCTATAAAAAAGTTTCTTCCAATAAAGAAATCTAAATATCTATTCCAGAAAACAACAAAGATATTTTAACATAAAAAGGATAATTTTTGAAAAAGTTATTAATTATTTACCAAGATATTTTAAAAAGTTTTTGAAAAGTATTGTTGTCCTGAAAAAAGAAAGCAAACTGACATCTTAGTGTGCATATACGCCTATGGGAAATTCAAGATGTCCAATCCAAGTTATACCCTGTCTGTATTTTGAGGATTTGAAATATTCAACATTACAATTACAAAAACTTGGGTAATAAAATAATTAAGGCATACTGCCATATATTTTAAAAAAAGGAATATTTCAATGTCTCAATATTTTTGGATTTTATTTAGGAATTCCTAAGGGAAACATAATTCACGGGTGCACATTGCAGTTGCTTCTAAATAACAAAAGAAAAACAAATGGTGCTTAAGTTATGGAGTTATTTAAATATTGCATTGGTAGCTTTCGCACTGCTATGCTACTATCTTTAATGACCTCACTGCTATGCTACTATCTTTAATGACCTCATCTGCCATTCTTTTTAGATGTTTAACATATGATATGATATGATGTGAGATGTATTTTTTGGCCTTAGGTTTTATAATCTTTTTAAATTGCCAGTAGGTTCATATTATTGTGAAAATAGCTAAAGTAAAAAATCATCGGTCTGTTTTGTTTATCAGTCATTTAAAATTTAATAAAGGTCAGCAATGACCAGTCAATGTACAAAAATATATATTTTTTAAATTTGTTTAAATTATTCGGGAGAGCTTAAAATACAATAAAATGTATAGGATCATGTACTTTTAAAGGGTAAAGAGAATTAAGATCAGGCAAAGAGTCAGTTGGGTTTAAATGTTTTTTGATAACCTGCCTGTTTTGCAATGAGTGAGTTAATAATATTTCAAACAAGTTATTAGTCCACGGCAAAATTCCATAAAAATTCACCTATCATATATATTTTCAACATAAATTTATTTCGGATTCTTGTTTACCTGTTGGTATGAAGTAATTGAAATAAAGCACACGGAATACGGGTATTATTATATAAACAGATCTGTTACATAAAAAGACATACCCAGCTTCTGTTGTTTCACTGACTGATGGCAAAAAACCAACTGGCATTAAGGTACTAATGGTATGTGCTTTTGGTCGACGACCTATGTCCACTTTATCTTTTGCATGTAAAACATCGTTTGATACAGTATCCTCTGGTTGCTTTTCAGACCTGCCAAGCTTACTTTCCTTATGTGATGACCTCTTGTGATGTTTATGATGGTGTTTATGCTTCTTGTGAATGATTTGTTGAGCCATAGATGGGATATCCTTTGAAGATTTGCGATGTCCTAAAAAACACCATATACAAAACTGAGAAACAGTATTTTATTTCACGGCATTGTGTTAAATCTACAACTTTTGATAGGATTCACAGTTAAAGAATGGGTGTAAATTCTATGACTATAAGTTACCTGTGCCAACTACTACTGTCCCAAAGGTCATCACAATTTTTTCAGGGTATGACAACCTCTCTAAGTAATTCTTTAATGACAGTAAAATCTCAATAACTAGACCTCCCCCAAAGACCATTAGAACATATTTTCAAGGACAGTGTACATTTTGCTTGTGTTTGGCTGCGAGAATAAATGAAAACTTTCTATTTCCTTGAAAAAGTTGATGTTTTTGAATGCCCTGAAATATTATTGATAACTATTTATTATTTTCTTGGTTCCTTGCAGGTTTAAGGTATCAAGAGTATACTGTATTTCTTTTTTAAAAAAAGTCTGTTGTAGCTTTTTTGATGCTTTGTCATGTCTGTAAACACTTTCACAAATCATTAAAATGACAAAAACATGAAGAATGAATTAATGCAATAAAATATCCCTTCTTTATCCATGAAATAACTTTCTGACTTTTTGTTAAATTAAAAAGATATTGTATAAAGCAAGTTAGTAAATTTTTTTGTGTTGTGTATGTAGACTGATCTCTAAATTTTTTTCGCATTTGATTGACATTCCAATTATTTTCCAATGGCCCATTTTTGCATGGCTTTAAAACATAACCTTATATGTCGTTGTTGGTAAATATAGAAACTTTGTATACCAGGTATAACTTATAGCATTTTAAATAATGCTGGGCATAATGCTGTAAAGAAAAAATAAACATGACAATCATAGCTTATTTCAGTCTGTGCCTTTCACCTATTAACAATTTTTTTGAACTTCTAACATCATTGTTGTTTGACACATCAGTATTAAATGCGTACAGTATAAGATACAATTCTTTAAGGCAAAACAGAAGCTATTTATCAAAACACTATAAGCATGAACTAATATTTATATAAGTTATATTTTTTGTAATTTTATGGACTAGCTGCATTGAATATTAAAACAAAAAAACTTGAGTTAGCTTTCACCAATTTACTGTGAATAATAACTTTTTTTTCAGGGCAACTAAGCATATGTTTTAATTTTTATTATTACCTCCGAAAAACAAAAACAATATCTTTATGATGTGTTGTATTAGGTCATAGTGCTTGGGTTTTTTTCAAAGAACAAAATCAAGATTTGATAAAAACCTTGTGGTTGGACTAAAAATCTCTTATTACATAAGTTCTGGTTATTCTGCAAGGGATCATCCACCCACCCATAAATTTATTTGTTACTTTCATGGAGAATATTTTATCTACCACTGACAGTATTGACTGCTAAAATTTGGACAAACTATAAGCCTGCTGTCTTTGTAATTATTTTCAGACAATCTGGGTAGAGAGTTTTAGTCAAAATAACAATTAAAAGAGATTACAATTTCTGACTATAGACAAACAATGATATGAAGATAAGATCCCAACCTGGTTACTTCATAATTAAACCAAGACAAGAATTTAAAAGGTAAACAAGATCACGTCATAGCTTTTTTTTACAAACAAATCAAAGCTAAGATAATAAAAATAAATGATAATATTAATGACTCTGCCATTACATTGATTCACCTGATATCTTATTAAAAGATATCTTTCCATAACAATTCTCAATTGCAGCTTAAGAAAATAAATAAATAAAAAAAATGCTTTACATGGTTTTGACCCCATATTTCAGTATGCAAGTAATATTTTATTTTTTAAAAAATTATGGACCTTTTTGAAAAAATCAAAAAAAAAATTGGGAAATTATCCTTTTCCTATTTTTATCTTCCGTTAACAAAGAGGGGAAACACTACATAGTGCAAGCAGAAAATAAGGGATTCTCGGCAGCAAATTTGAAGCTTAATCAGCAATCTATCTTAAGTAATAATTTTCATGATCGGCAAATTTCACTTTATTTGCCAGTAAAGATATCAATCAGTTAAGCAAAGCATAGCATAACTGCCTTTAACAAGATTTTATGCCATATCAGTTAGTATCTTTCTGATAAGGTTCACCTAATGTGATAATTGAATCAATATTATCAAAATAAAGATAAATTTTTTCTAGAGTTTGTCTAGAATTATCTCAGTCGCATTATCTTAATGCTATTTGTAAGCAAGTTCAGCTAAATTGTGCAAATTAAAATCTTTGTTATAAGTTCTCATAGGTATTCCTGGTAATTTTTTTAGTACTGGTTTTGTGATCATTGATTTTGTATCTCACTATTTCCTAAAAAAAGGTTGGTCTTATCAAAACAAAACCTTGAGAACATGCCTGTTGTTAAGCGTTTTGCTGAGAGAAATTAATATTTTACATTCTCTTTATACCTAATAAGCATGCTGAACAGTTTTAAACACAACTTCACACTCTCCATAAAATCCTAAATATTTAATCAGCCTTAGAAAACAAAAGCAAACAACTTACTGATAAAGTCCTTTTCATTGAAGCTGTGTTGGTTATGCGTAAGTTTATTTCGCATGTTTTCAGCAAACGGTTCTGATATGATGGGTAGTGCAAACTCCATTTCATATTTAAGAATTTTTTCGCACTGAGACTTCTTCGGGGCATCTTCATCTTCAGACTAAACAAAATAATTCATCATGCTAAGTTTCCAAGGTCATTATTTGCTTGATATTCAATTCCAGGTATATAATACAAATCATTTTATCTTAGCACAGTTAAAAGATTTTGGTAATTTGTATAAAAGAAATCTTTAAATTAAGTCACAAAATTGTAGCTTACAATTTAGGCACCTAAAAATTCAACAAATGTATAGCAATAGCTAATTTTACATGGAATTTGGAACAAATATCATTAAATTTATGGAGTTTCATACTTTAAATTTTTCTGAAATTAATGATTCAAAGACCACAAAAAGTTGATACATACGCAGCTTTCTTAAGTGAGTTTGTTGCTGTAATACTCAAAATTCAGATTTTCTATTACTTTCCATTTCATTAAAATTTGCTATTTTTTATTTGAGCTGTTTGAATTTTTGTTATTTTTACGTTGTTAATGGTACACATTTAAATTGTGATTATAATTTAAAGACTTTTACTCCCTTTTTACGAGTTTTTTGGGTCAAATTTTGGAAGAAAAAAAAACTAAATAGCATTTAAAAACCATTCAATATTTTATGAGATTTTGCTAAAAATTTAGGAAATATAGTTACTAATAATTGAGTCTTTCCTTGTTGTGATGTCAAAGAAACTTTGCAGTAATCATGCAGTAATTGTGTAATAAAATTCATCAGTCGCGTTACAAGATAAACATATCCTCAGTGTTTTGACACATAAAACATAATAACAAAAAGTCAGTCTCCATTTTTTTTAGGTTATATAGATTTTAAAAGGTGTTGCACATTAGCATTTTTTAAGCAAAATAAATCTCACTGTGCATTACATTTTCAAGGCTATCACGCAAAGCAGAATCAACTTTCCTTGGCCTGATAAGAATGCTTTAATTAGTTCTGTCAATAAGAAAAATGAATCCTAAGCAGAAAATTGCAAAAAGTTCAACGATGTCTCAAAATTACCATTGTGTTGGTAGTATAATCACTTTATGTTCCAGAAACCACTCAATATACCAAAAAACATTGCGTTTTCTTAGTGTATCTAAAAATGGCTGAGTTGGTTTGCAAACAACAACACTGTTAAAACCTGGTTGAAAGGATTAAAACAAATGTATATACCATTGCAAAGAATTTTTCTTGAACCACCCATTAAGATTAACACCAAGCAAATAAGAATAAATTTATTTATTTGCGTAATAAATTTGACAACTACATTGATATTTCCTCACGATGGAAATATCGAATAACAAGCAAATGAATCATAAAAAATAAAAGGAAGTATTAATAATAACAGTTAGTTTAAAAGGTCACATTTTATGTTAGTTATAGAAAGTATTTTTGGTATAAATCCAAAAATATATAAATGAATGGAGATGAAATGTTTCGCTTTGCACAATGTCTTTTTAAGCCCATTAACAAAATATTTAATTTTTATACCTCGCTTGGTAAAGGTGTGTGCCCTTTAAACCACAACCCATCATCCTCATCTGAAAAAATAGCAGAATGATCTGGAGATTTGGGCAAAGGAAGATCAGCCGAATTTAATTCATCATCCTGCTCCCCGTTACTATCTTCTACGTCATCAATTTGGTTGTTGACAATGTTTAAATTCTCAACTTCAGCATTTTCCCTGCTGGCATCTTCAACAGCATCATTAATATTCTCTGTGCTAGCATTTTCTACAGCATCATTAATATAATCATTTTCTGAAACATCAGTAGATGTTTCGTCTGTCTTCTTGCCAGATAGGTGTTCAATTAGTTTTATGCTACCTGGCAAGTCATTGTTCTGTAAATTACTGCTTTGTTGATCATCATCAACTTCCACCTTCAGGTCGCGATCTTTATGTAAGTCATCTAAGTCATATCTTAAAATAAAACATAAATATATAATATCCAAATAGAATTCCAGGATTTCACAGAAATTATAATCTAACAGTCCCTTTTCCCTCTTTATTAAAAAATAGTTGGTGGCCTGTGGAAAAATCCTCTGGTTTGCCCGTCCTTTTAATACCTCACTGAGTATGTGTTGCTACTTACGGTACCATTTTGCGTGACAGACAGACGTATACAGGTATTATAATATAGATAGTCTATTTTGTAAAATTCTATTTTTAAATCTTTGATCTCCAATTTTTCTAAACCCAAAAACAACAACTTGATTTGACTTAACTTGACTTACAATAGAGTACTTATAAATGTCCAGCATAAAAAGTTAGAGTATATTTACATGATTTCAAACATAGGCCCCAAAAAGTCCCCAAAATAGCAAATATTTACGCAGTTATAAAATCTAACTGTTAATCAAAATCAAACAAAACTTCAGAAAATTCCTAAAACCATATCATTTTTAACATTATATACATTATAAGTAAAATTCTATTAATTTTGAATTTCCAATTTCTTTCCTCATTGCGTATAAATTGACTGATTCTTATAGGGATGGTTTTTAAGAGCACTTTACATAAACCAAAATTAAAACAGACAGAAATTAAACAACCCTGTTAGCTAGTTATGGGGTTAAGTGCTTGAAGACAGTAAACAGCAAAAATTTATACCTTTCAAAATTTTCATCATCTGACTCCACAAGATCAATAACCACTGAGGGGACTTGATTATCAGTGTCCCCCATATCTATCTTGAACTCTAAGTAGGCAATATCACAGCGTCTGGATTAAAATTTAACCAATTAATTTGATGCAACATAAGTACTGATTGTTGGCCCAATTGCCAAGTAATTAAATCAGTATTTGGTGAGGAATTTGATAAGTACAGTGAAATTAGAGCTGGTTTAGTTGATCCATTTCTTTCAATATGTTTTTAATATAGTTAACCTTAAATAAGACAAAATGTTAACCACAGAGTGACAAAGTATAAAATAAAGCAGTACACCAGTTCTTTATCCTAAAACACAGGAATTTTTATTTGTCAATTGTCACAAAAAAACTATTGTTTCCCACACTGTGAGGGATAAAAAAACTAACGTAGATGTGTTTTTTTGATTGACAACGGTTGTTACAGAAACTGTTGTTATATATATATACCTTTATCATTACTAATGCTAATATTTTTCTGTCACAAATTATACCCCTGATCAGTTGTTAATATATAAGAAAGTTTGATCTGGAAAATTTTGCAATCTTAAACACCATGAGGCTGTATTCTACAACTCTTTGATTTATGCTAGGTCTCCTGGCTAGGTATTAGCTAGAAATTCACAATTGTAGTCATTTGTTTACAATTAAGAATTAATGCGAGAGTCTGTCAGAAAACATCTATAGTGGCTTCCAGAGGTACAAATTTTAAATTTCTAAAGTCATTATTCTGTTTTCTAAATCACTGGCTACCATTTTTTTTGTTCCTTAACATACTAGTCATCAGTATTAAAATTTTGTGGACATTTTAGGAAGACTGTCTTATCTGTGACTTAATGAAATGCTTTTAATACATAGTTTTAGACCTTTATTGGCATATAAATTTTTAATATGTGACTAAAAATGTTTATTGGCACCAGGCTTTTGTATTAAAAAAATCATGGCACCTAAAAAAAGCCTTTGGTGGTAAATGGAAATCATATTTTTAATGACAATTACAAAAATCATGTTAGTCATTTTGGAGCAACACTATATATATATTATTATTTTTTGCATTTTAACTAAGTTTATTATGCTCAATATTTATTTTCAAAGATAATTTAGTTGATAATGCAATTCATCCCTGCTTTAAGTGTAATTGTTAATTAAATAGGTCTGAAATTGATTGCATTTCTCCTATTGTCTATTGTTTTATTAAGAGATCCCCACTGCTGACACCTTTATTGCTATGTATCATTGCATGTTATTTTTAAAATATTATATAAGAGGTGAAGAATATATATAATATATGTAATGGAAAAAAGTAAAATTCTTAAAATTTTAAAGGTAAAAAACTACTCATCATCAGCAGAACTCCTTTTAAAATTGTCTATAAGCATAAGAAAATCCCTCATACTTTATAAACAAAACTATAAAGTGTAAATTCTGCCTTATTCTATGAAAACATTTTTCTTTATCTAGCTATCTAAAAATTGATCCCTGATTAATACTTGATTTGATAAAGATTAAAAATGATTTCCAAAAAGAAAAAGCAGTAAACACGAAGGTTCTAATTTTTTGTGCAGGCACAGCTATTGTAGTCATATTTATTGCGCAAATGGTTTACATATTGCATATAATCATGAAATAAACAAAATACCAGAGCCCACCAACAATAATCCTTCTTTTGCATAAAAAATGTAAAGGCAAAATTTTGACACTGTATATTTAGAACATGACAGCTCGTCAATTGCAAAAGTTGAATGAGAGTTAATTCAAAGGACTGTAATTTATTTTCCCAAAATAATAACAAAAGAAAATGATCTCTCGGCATTCTGTCTGTGTTAATTGCTTAGGGTTCCTAAATAATAACACAATATTGAGCAAAAACAATGTATTTCAATTGGAACAAGTAGATACAACATATTCTGTATGCAACTGTTTAAAAAAAATTTGGGAAAGGGTAGGAATGTAGCAGCCTCCTTAAGATGCCTCTTCAAAAGCACAACAAGTATATATACCTGATGTTATAAGCGTCAGACGCAACAAAATGTCCGGAGTTTCAGGCATAACCTTTTCCAGTTTTCATGCCATGCTGACCAACAGGCACATAAGACAGTTGAGATGCTCTGAGCATTCAGCAACATCAACATGTCCTAAGAAGTCACGCACATGCCCATTGTTAGCAGTCTTTATGCCCTGAATTTGAGGTGCATGGAGACATTTTTAGATGCCCTGAACATCAGGCACATAACCAAATGTTAAGCTGGAGGCAAGGCAAGCCTACTGTATGGTACACAAAAGTGCTAAGAGGGGTTATTTCAGTCGTTCAACCATAAAAAATCCATGCTAAAAAGTTAGATTTGATTAAATCATAAAAAATTGAACTCTTGAATGGAAGAAATGAAGGCTTATGTTGAAAAATCGCATGAAAAACTCCGTCAGCTTCGTGAACACGTGCTTCTTATGGCCTTGTAGCTAGCAGAAGTACAATTAAATATACAAAACATTTGACAACTACGAAATAACATAGCTAGCTCTGGAATAAGTATAACCGAGTAGTCTAAAAATAAATGAACCAGCATACAAAGAAAACAATGCAGTGCGTTTCAAAAAAACACGACTTCAAATTTTGATACTACCAAGAAATAAAATACCCGTGTGTCACATAAAATTGTTTGTTTACAAATCAGAATTTTAGTATGATGTGTTGTTTTGGTTTGCTTACAAGGCACGTGCAGGCGGACAGGAACAACTTCTCCATGCTGGCACATCACTCCTGCATTTGTTCCTATAAATATAATCCTTTTCAGCGCGAACTGATTTTTTTCAAGCGTAGCTAAAGCTAGTCCATGATCCAAGGTTTGGTGTATTTTGCTATATTCGGTTATGTAATACTAATTGATTCACCTTTATTTGACGATGCTTGTGCAGTCAACGGTGATAGGCGGAATCTGTGGGTGTCAATAGTTTATTATCTGCATTTTTGTTGACCTACCGTGAGAAGCATGGGAAAGTTTAAAGTTAAATTCGCATTGTTTTCAGTTTACGCGTGAGTCACCCGCGTTATTTGACGCTTAAACGCATGCGCCTTTATCTCCATTTCTGATGTTAAAATTATTATAGCCCCTACCTTATCTTAGGCCCTTGGAAAATACACTCTGTTTTTTAAAAAAGACTAATAAAAATTTTTCAAGAATCTGCATGAAACTAAATGCTCAAGTTTGCGCATTTTTAAAACGTTGTCTCTTTTTGACCCCCGTCAATAAGTGCAGTGCCGGCAAGAGACGAAAAACCCTAGGAAAGAGGTTGTGTATTTAGACAATTCCCCACCTTTGAAAAGCTCCTTAATTTTTATAAGCGCTCGACACATATCATAAATCTTAAAAAAGCTCTACAACAGGATTGTTTTAGCTTAATTTTTTGGGTTATTTCGCCATGAATAAAAAGAAAAGTTTTCTCTACGCATCTGCAAAAACAAAGCTTAGTAGCCTGGCTGTTTTGACGCTTTTGTCAATACTTAAAAAATGACAAAAACAGTTTTTGTTTCAACAATCCTGTCCTGCATTGTAATTTAATTACCAACAGCACAGTTAATTCTAGAAAAAAGCACTGGGTCATGATTTTGCTCCCACAGTTGGCGAATCGTTTTTATGGTTGTTTTCGCTGCATGGCGAATGTTTCAAAATCGTTTTGTTGTTTCGTCGGCATTGATTCTGCCATCGATAACATGTTATCGTTTTCTATGCTTTGTGCTACGTAAAAGTGCTTCCGCATGTTGGGTTTTTGGAGGTCGCAGGATCAATTTTTTTGAATTTTCAAAAAACTGCCTGAGAAAAGGAATCCAATTATATAATTAAATGGAACCTTGAAATCTATATATTTCCGTACGCTCGTGACTTTGAAAAATTATTAGCAGCTTGGCAAAATTTGCAATTGTTATTAGACTGGATAGAAGATTTAAACTCAGACCAGAGGTTTATTTGAAAGAGGGAAGAAAGGGGTGCAGCATCCCCCCTCCCCTTCCCCTCCCTTCCAGAAAAACATATCAAAATCTCATACGCCTATTTATTGGTAATTTTTTTTGTTTTTTTCCGATACATTTCATCAAGTGTAGTCTTAAAATTTTGAGCGAATTTTGGCCAATATAGACGGTCGAATTTTCAAGCTGTTTCTAAACGTTTCTGGTCATTAAGGGTTAACAATAGTGGGGCTTCCTTAGTCAATTCGTACGAAAAAAATGTCCATATAGCTAATCAGACGCGGATTTGGAGAATATCAACTCTGTGACGCGACATAGTAAAAACTATCCTAAATGTTACGCTGCAAATTATATCCAGAATTCAGGGAACGAAAATCTGCTTCGTATTTTGCTTTGAGTGAGGTACCTATATCAGATACCTCACAACGGTAATTCAGTCAATAAATGTTGACCTGACCTGTTTTATGTCAGGCAGTCTTAACGTGGAACCATACTTTATAACACATAAACCCTGGCATGTTTGTTTCTAGGTATTTATAAAAATCATAAGTGTTTCATAGTCGGAAGGATCTTTCCGTTCTCTCCCTATATTTCTTTTCTTAACGGAATATAGGGAAAGAATACATGGGGCTTGGCAAAAATTTCAAACTACTGTACACGGATTTCAGGGCGGCATTAGGACTGTCCATGTCAAGCTATAATTTCAATGTATTTTTCGTTTGTCTTAAGCATGTTGACGAGTCAAGACATTGGGTGAAACAGTTTCTTACGGTCCGGAAGCGGTTACGAAAATACTTTTATTCCGTCATAACTGGGGTCAAAAAACTGAAAGCCTGTGGCTACGTCTCTAGAGACACTTTCTTTCGCCATAATATTTACAAGGAAGATTAGAAGTAACGCAATCTCGTTTCTGTGGTACCAGGCAACAAATCTCAAAAAATAAAAAAATAAAACAAAAAATTTACCAATAAATTGGCGTATGAGATTTTGATATTTTTTTCTGGAAGGGAGGGGAAGTAGAGGGGGATGCCGTACCCCTTCCTGCCCTCTTTTAAATAAACCTCTGGTCTGAGTTTAAATTGGAGAAAAGAAAGGGTTGGAATGTAACGATTCTAGATTTTTCTGTTAGTTGCTGTTGTTGTTTTTGTTGTTGTTGTTGAGAATGTTGTCTTATTTTCTATATGTGCACTTATATTAAAATATTGTGTGTCGCCATGCCGGTAAAGTCATAAGAAAAAAAGATTACGATTCGTTTTAACTAATCTCAGATGCGGGAAACAATAGCAAACTCGTTTCCAGGGTTATTGTGATAACGAGACAAGAGGCTAGTCGCTATTTCCAGAAACATTCAATAGGTTGTTTTTTGTGAAAAACTTAAATTAACCGACTGGTGGCATTGTTTGAGCGTGTTTTGTGATTGCATGTCTTCCCTTGCAGAAATGGGAGCTTTACATGTACTGGGACCCCCTTCACGGAACTTGTGTTGATAACAGTACCATTAAGAACTGAAGAGGCTATCATTGGTAAAAAATAGTAATAATATTTTCGATATGAATTAAACAAGAACTTGGGCAATTTTTTTACTGGAAATAAATCTATTTGTTTATCTACTGTCACCAGAAAAATAATATCAACTGCACACAGTTAGTCATAATTTCACAACAAAAAAAGTAACGAAGGATACTGAGAAAGGATGGTAAAGAAGGTACAAAATTCTGCATTCCATTGCATTGCATGACACAAAACTCTCTCGGAAGAATTCTTAACGCATAAAGTAATTGCATACGTTTTTTATACCTCATCTATTTCCCGCTTATATTGGCTATCTTTTTGGATTACAATGTTGTGTGTTATAGTGATGTGACCTCAAGTATATTGTTACTGCGTCCGCTATTCTCATGAGGAAGTCTTTTAGCATTTAAAAAAGAACATTAAATGATTTTGTTTTTCTTTTATTTATAAACCTAACCTCCTTTATTAATAGACGTATTCCCTGCGATTTTATTGCCGCGCTACGGACACACGAAATATCAAAAATTTTTTCGCCCTTTAAAAATGACAAAACAAGCAAGAATGAGAATGTATTTGGTATATTCGAACATTCAAAGCCTTCTAACTTAAAAATAAACGGTTGCTTTAAAGCCATTCGTTGCCGCACAAAAGGAAACCGTCTAGAGATGTTCTTACATAAAGCCTAAAATGTTCTTAATGTGGTCGGTAATTTTTATGTTTTTTATATCGCCTTACACAAATGAAACTGGCTTTAACTGCACCTTCATTCGTGCCATTCTATCCCTAAAGGAGATTTAAAGCAATGTCCTACCAATACTTTCGTTATATACAGTTTAACCAATATCAAGAGTGGGAGTAAATAAGTATGTCGTTAACATTACAGTTCATACAAAAGAATTGAAAAGAGACCTACCTTTTTATTAAAAGGTTCACAGCATCCCTGTGGATGCAAATGTTTGCAGCTGTCTGAGCTCTACCGAGACAGACACATATTTATTTACTTGGTGGATATAATGTTTAGCTACTTAATCACCAGTAGGTATATTTCTCCAAAAACAAACATCCGTTTATGATATTGTCTGTTACTCAAAATGATGTAATTGAATAAAATCTCATTAATTGTCAAAAATAACACAGTTTCGAAAAGCGCTGGAAACCTGGGTACCTGATGTATGAAATATGGCGTAAATAATAAAAGTGAATACATGAAAAATACAGTATGGGTGCAAGAAGTCATATGTATTAAAAAAAGGTAACAAGTAGATAACAGCCTGGGAACGAAATAGCAATACAAATTGGCATATCTATAAATAACCAATTTATTAAGATGCGGCTAATGATTACTATATAGTGGCCGCCATTAACAAATAAGTACTGTAAACTTTACTAGCTATCCTATTCCGTTCCCAGTGCCTTCATCTGACTTAGATAGAAAGAAGAGTCAGGAACCAAGTGAATTAAGTTGCTTTTACGTAACAGTTGGTCAAAGAAACGGTTAAATGTGGCAGTATAAGGCGTGATATTACCACTAATCGGAATAATGGAAACTTATTATCGCTTACAATACGTGATAACTGTTGTCGTAAGAAAAACTAAATTGTATGCGCATGACACTAATCGCTTTCACAACAAACGATAACAAAATGAATTGCAGAATGAGAATACTCTGGTTTTATGATGCAATTTTACCAAGCAAGCAAACAAACAAACAAACAAACAAACAAACAAACAAAAAGAAAGAAAGAAAGAAAGAAAAAAAAACAAAAAAAAACGAACAAATAATATTTATATCATAATGCCCGTATACGTCTGTCCGTCCGTCCGTCTGTCTGTCACGCAAAATGGTAGCTTAGCTGCGACGCGCGAACCAATGGATTTTTCCACGGGTCAACGACTAGTTATTGATTTAATGTTCTAACTTGGATACCACAGAAACTACAATCAATTTAATAAACAATACGGCTGAATTCTGAATAAGTCAAAAATTCACATGTTAAATTTAACAGCGGACTTCGGACTTATTGTAATTCTTCTAATCTAGCCCTCCAATTAGCGCAGATACCTTATTCTGAAAATTAAACATTTTTTCCCTCTAATTATTAGTGCGAAGGTGCGGGTAAGTTTTGATAGTTGTCGGTTTCCGTCTTATTTAGTGCGGCAAGGCTCAAAATTGACTTTTTCCAATCAGACATTAATAAAATCTTCTTTCCACTTTTTATCGTTTTTTTTCTTCTATTTTATATAACAGGAAACATTACCAGGTAAATGGAATGTCTTCCGCAACATCTTGAAGATTTTTCTATGCATTCTCTATGGAACTTTTGTAAATAGAGTCATTTCATAGTTTGCTTTTGCCTGTTGTCGCAAGACATCAAAGGATGGTTTTACTATATTAATGTGTCGGATAAAATTTATAATTGAGGTGGTGATGGTCAAATTGTCCTTTAATTATTAATGCGGTGGTGATATGACGGTAATGGATCTCCTCTAAATATTAGTGCGGCTTGTCCAAGATAAGTTTTTAAATTAGAAAAATTACAACATGTTACTTGTTGAAACCCATATTCTTAAAACGTGCAAATTGTTGCTGACGTCAGCATTTTCCCGAAATTTGAGACCTTCGTAAGCCCCGACGTGGATTATTTTGTTGCGTGAGAGTACTAGAGAATACCACTGTCAAATTTAAAACGTTGTCCGCTCGAGGTCTTTGAGATAAACCTCGAAGGTAGTTTCGAGTTTTTATCTCAAAAAGCGCTGGGAACGACGAGAATGCAAAAAGTTCCGAATTTGCAGCCAGCCTGTTACAGAGTATTGACCATTTGACCTTTTTGGCCGTGTTCGAAACTTAAAAAAATATTTTTTTTCTTTTGTCTATTCTTATTTTATATTTGTGATGAGATTTGTAGTTCTGATTTGGTAGGGAATATGCAAAACTGAAATGTCGAGAAAGAAAAGAGACCTGGGTACGAGTTTAAAACTACTTGACCTGCTGCATTTACAAGAAATAGATAAATAAATGATAGAACAAGTTAAATATTATATAACTCCATGTTTATTTTAATGCGTGCCGCTGCTCATTTAATAATCTGAAAAAATATTTCAAAAATTTCTGACGTAACAGATTCATTGAATTTCTATCCAGCATGGGTAATTGCTCTATCAGATGGCGTCAGCACATTAGCTTGCACACAAATTTCTCCATTCAGCTGTTTTATTAGCCTTTCTAAAATTGAGGTCAAAGCTTTCTAAGTTTACTAAATTGCGAAGACTAGTTTTGTAATGTCTGTTATCTGTAGTTTGGTCAAGAAGATTGCAATATGCTCGTGTGGATATAAAATTTCTTCGAAATTATCTTTCTACGAACATTCTGGAAAAACGCGCTTCGCAAAAATTACTTCCTTCTTTTCTTTTTATTTTTATTAGTCAATAAGTTATTATTTTTAATTATCAACCTTGTTTCCAGGCATTCTTCCCTCTAACTGGCCCAGCGCACCCAGGTGCCGGATAACAAAGTCTGCCCTGTGACTACTGACTAACTTTTTTACTCTTTGTGGCAATAAAGAGTTGTTACATTTTCGGGATAAGTGAAATTCGCAAATTTTAGTGATGCTTTATTTCAACCTCATTCACAGGTTAATTTGCCTTTTTTATTAATTGCCGCTCTGTAATAACCGCTCAGGGACAGGAATTGCTTTGTTTTCTGACTTTACGGAGCTTAGTAAGACGAACGTCTATGCAGTACAATAAAGTTCAGGTATTTATCACGCACGCACGTGCGTGTGTGGAGATGTAATGGTTACATCAACCTTGCTGCTTTGTTAAATTTGTCTGTTTAATCATAAAAATACAAATAAATGAAAATTACGGAGAAATTAGTTGCATATGACATCAAATTAAAGTTTTGGTTTTCTCAAGCAATCCAACTTTTAGCCTGAGCAATGTGAGAAAAAAATCATTTATGAAACTTATTTTCCTTTATTGGTCTGGTATAATGGTAGCAGTTTTTTGATAAAATAAGTTGGATTTGTTAATAGAGGAAAAGTATGCCCGATAATGTAACTGTTGAAATTTTGGCTCCATGTACTCAAAAGCATAAATGCATGGTAATTAGGAAAGCCAGTAAAAATTTAATCGCATCATCATCGTCGTTGAATTTTTCTATGGTCATACGGTTAATTTTATAATCATTGACTTTTGCTTTTAAATCTGCAATATTTGGCTTTAAGTTCTTAATTTCCCTACAGTGAGTCTCAACATTTTTAGTAAGACTTTCATGCATTAAACATACACTTGCTAGCCCATTACGTAAGTTGACAGGAATAACCATGATCATGAATAAAAGTGATCTCTTTTGGAGATGGTTCATAAAAAGTATGTGGACAAACGAAAAGTTTGAGTCTACACTGATCCTGTGCTTGGTGAAGTTTCGTCATAATGAAATGTATTTTCAGGAACATCATTTTCATTCTGTTGTCTAAGCTACAACGAAATTGGTGAAAGGGGTGGAGACAATAAGGCACTACTGTCTACAAAAGAGCGATCTTTGGTACATTTCTATTGCTAGCTGCTTCTTTGTAACTTCTATACATATTCAGGGAAGGGTATATTTTTTTGAGTCTTCATACATTAATATTTTTGTTGTCTGCTGGTGCAAAGTGGTTGTCACACAGAAAAGTGTATTTTGTAACTCTTACAAATCGTCAGAACCATCCCGCACCAACGACTTTTGAGCAGGATATTTGTCTGGAAAGTTAAAAAAATGAATGCTACTTTTGGTGCCGTCACTTAGGTGAAAAGTGCGTAAACAACCATATGCAGCACACTCCCTTCGTCGAAAACGTTTTCTCTTTTCTACCAGTGTTTGCACTGCCACTACTTACATTCTTAATATGTTATCCTTTGCCTCTTTTTTGAAAATACGTCCCTTTATTTACACAAAAATGGATATGGAAAAAGAGGTGTATTTCACCCTAAAAAGTCGCTATGAGGTGTCATGTATTTGTTTCTACAAAATAAATCATATAGTTAAAGTCAGCTATGTCTTTTTTGTTTATCACACATACACAACAATGAAGTAGCAATCTTTAGGTGACGGCTGATGAGAATATTTTTCGAGATAATGTGTAATTGTAGAATATAACCTGCATTATTACAAGAATACGTTACTTTCCAGGGGTTGATTCAACATAAAGTCATCCTTGTGCCCAGGGTACTTTGACCCTTTTCCCGTTATGGAGCGGGCAATGATGCCTTTTCGCAGCTATGAAATTTACCAAAAAGGCAAATAAACCTGGGAACGATGTTGACACAAAGTGAGCAAGTAACTATTATATAAACTTATATTTGATTTTTTCGCAGCTTTTGTGATATTTAATGCCAGCAAAATGTTTTATTTGTAAAAAAAAAAAACCCATAAAAACGTGTACCCATTTGTACTTAAAGTTATTTTTGTTATTCATTAATTTTCGCGAAAATTTTTTCGCAAGGGCAAAAAATGCATTTGGCGAAGTTAAATTATCAATCGTGTTGAGATATTTAACTCTTTTTTCGATAATGAAATATTTTAAAATTTATTAAGGAAAGGTAGCCTTCAATTCACTATCATATTAGTTCCTTAAAGACGAGGTATTTAAAACAATACAAAAGCTCGTAGGCATCAACCTCGTCCGCAGCGCTCTTCTACAGCCCCGTTTCGTCAAAATATTATAGGCAAGAAGAGCCCTGGGGACAAGTTTACGTGGGGGGATAAAACACGCAAATTCACAGACTACATCTAAAATATATTTGTGAAGAACCTATATCGTTTGTAGTTCACATCGTTCTCTGTAAATTCAAATTTTTTGTCACAAAATCCAACACATACATCTCTATCACTTGATAGATTTGTTTGGGATTGTGTACAACAGAAAAAACAAATTTCTTATCTTTAGAAAAATTTTCATAAAAACATAAACATCTAACAATGAATTATCGACTACATCGTATGAGGTATAGGAACAGTCGTGTTTATACTACATGGTATTTTGTCTGGGATATACATCTTGGTCAGTATGTATTCCAGTCCTTTGACAGACTAAAAAGAAGAAGTACACAATGTTTACATACTATTCTAAACAAAAAAAATGTTAGGAAGAAATTGTCTAGTTTAGTATTCGCGTAATATTTCGCGCTTAAAATCCAATGATTTCTCTGAACTGACGCAAAAATTTACCATGCAAAACTATAAACAGCTTTTCGAAGAATTCATTGTCATTATTATTATTACCATTCCAAAAATTATTATAGAATATAGAGACTTCAACAAAAGAAACACTGTTATCAATCTGGGTCCAGTGTTCTTAATATATAGGGTATACAAGACACGTCGTTGTGGTTAAGACACTTAAACATATTAAAATTTTCAAATCATGACTAAAAAATTTATTCTTACCTTTTTAATATTTTTCTTATATCTTTCTACACCAAGAGATTCTATAGCTCTTGCGAAGCCATACAACGAGGAACTAATCCACGCTTGTCGTGTAAGAAGTGTCCTTTACAAAAATTATAAAGAATGACATGAAAAAAACAGCGACACACAAAAATGCAACATGAACCCCTCCCTCCAAATGCTCCTAAATCGTGAACTATAATTTTTCTATAATTAACTATAAACTGTTATCCTACAAAAATTTTTATCCTCCAAAAAAGTTTTCAACCGGTAATAGACTTAAGCTAAATTGAACTTGATACATTTTTGACAACCACTTATGACCGCACTTAATTTCCTCAAATTGTTTTGTCGATAATCTGTAAAGCTGATCTCTACTGAAGAAATTGAAAACTTTAGAACGTTTTTAAAATTATCCTGAAAACCCGATTTCCCGACTTTTCCAGCTATTCAGGTAAATTTTAGCCTTCTTTATGCGAATAATGTAAACACGGGAAAATATGTTAAATAACTTTTATGTTATCAAAAACTTCAAATAAAATGTTAAAATCCCTTCTATAACTAAAGTAATTGAGTATAACGCAGATAGTTGTTATTTCACAAATTTGAAGTTCCGATGATGTAACAGGAAAAGGGCTGACACAAGCAAAATTTATTGCTGCCATTTTGTTCCTTTAATGACAAACTATGTCTGATGTCATCGGGAAAAGCACATCGGAAGTTGTGCAGGGGCGGATGGGGCAGTCCTAAGATTTATAGATCTTGAAAAAGCACAGTATATTTTGGATTAATTCATAATATTTTTGCGAACAGCTAATGCTCGCGCAAAACGGTGCGTTGGTATAAAAAAACGAAAATTTATAAACTCTTAATTTTAAAAGATATGTTATACACTGAGGCGCTTTTCTCGTATATTTTTTATAAAGAGCCAAAATATGCGCTACGCATGATGCGCGAAAACAGGAAGAGCGAAATTTAAATTTTTGCGAAAATTTTATGAATTAAGATATTTACGTGGTGCAAAAACAATCTTAACTACAGCGATACTACAGTAAAGACATGCCATAACAGTGACAAATGTCTTACAACAGACATTTTCATTTTTTTGTCTCCACGCACACAAAAACACCTTACCAGCTTTTGCTATCGGGCGATACTTTATATTCACAACGTTCATCTACTTCCATAATATGTTTATAACATAGGTTTCTGGTGTAGGTTACAATCGTCTTCTCTTTCGCATTAATGTGAGATTCTTCTATGACACATCCCGGACTGGTCGGAACAAACTGAAGTCAAAATAATTACAAGAGAACTTAGAATGCAGTCATCGAGTTATAAACATGTACAGTTTCATGACACACAAAAAGACGGGCATAAATTGAGGGATGCATTTAAGTGTTCAGAATATCAAACTAGATAGATAAAAACATATTGACATCACCGCATACTGTGATAAACCCTTAAAGCAGCATCTTGTGTATATAAAATACACGACGCCATGCATTAATTAGCATAATTATTAAAACTTCTAAGTAAACAAACTGGAGAACTGATTGATATTTTTGTTGAAAAATTAAAAAGATTTATAAAAACCATATTTTCATAAACTTTTCAAAACATATCATATGAATTCATCTCGTTTTTTTGATTAAGCTTTAACATAGACACTGTTTTTAAATAAAAATATGATCATCGTCAAAATCTATTTTCCTGCACTGAATGTGTAAGATAGAACATCAACCTCAGAAACAGAGAAACATAGCACATTATACCCCTATACTACTGCGGATAAGCCAACCTGCATATAAGCTCATGGCATACCCATCCAATTTTTTAAACCTGTCAATAGGTTCTCCATCTTCTTTTCAAAAAATTTTTCTTGGTGAAAAAAAGGGGAAAACAATAAAAGGCTTCTTTTCACTGAAAGTTCTACATTTTTTTTCCTTTGATCTGTATTTTTGGAACTTAGTTTTTGTAAACTTGTAGTGGCATATACATGGTATTCACACAGTAACTTAATAACATCATCACTGGGAGGTCAAGTACTTTCAGGTGCATGACACTTCTCCCGAGTTATCACAACCTTAATAATAGTATTTGGCATTTCTTACCATTGAAATTTAATTAGGACTGGCATCAGCATCGACTTTTTATGCTTTTGTCATATAAGCCGACTTTTGTATAGGCCCACATTCATATAAACACGGTTTTCAATACTTTGTTGTGATAGGCCTAAAGCTTTTACCTACAGAAAATTCAGTATGTATACACCATGAGTTACCTGACTTTACATAATTCAACAGTTGTCCAAACACACTCTACATTCTTTAACCTGCTACATCATTTGTAACAGAAACAGACGAGACCACCGACTGGTGCCCTTACGGTAGAGCGTTCGGGTAGAGTGGGGAAGGTCTTGGGTTCAAACCCTGACCAAGTCATGCCAGACACTATGAAAGTCTGAATCGGTCCTTTCTGCTTAACGTTCAGCATGAGAAAAAAGGGTTGATATCTTAGGCGGCTGTTTAGTTATTGTGGTTGCACGCCTTCTGTAGCTCAAATGGGAGGTTTACATGCACTGGGATTCCCTTCGCACGACTATCCTGGATAAATAATAGTAATAATCATAATAATATTAGAAAGACAAACATAAAAATAATATGCTGTGGGACAATAAAAAAGAAATGTTATGATCGTACCCTTGAAGCAAATTTTGGTGCCTTGTTTGTTTTAGTCAGAATTCGAACAGTTCGTAGGATTGGACCATCCACTTTACGACTGATAACATCTTCACTAAGAACGTGCTTACTCCATGGGTTTGGGTAGCGTTTGAAGACAGCATTGCTGACTTGATCCCATCTAAATCTAAAACAAATTAAAGGTAAATTGTGTTTAGATGCTAATATGTATAGCAGGACGGTGGCAACCTATTCATACAAGTTCTGACAGGAAGAAAACGCTAAATTAGGTCCTTAAAAGTCTTTACTTTCATTTTTCCTGTCATCATTATATTGCATTAAACAATAACTGATTATACTTTTTTAAAAGTTTAAGTTCATATATGTCAGTCTGAAGTGTGGAAATTAATAATTAAAAACAACATGTTTTTTCAAAGAGTTTTCTGCTACATTGACTATGTATTTTTTATACAGAAAAATCTTATACAAAATACTCCCTACAATATTTGTACAAGGTGCTGATTTCTATTGAGAGATGCAAGGTTTTTCTTTTTATGTATAAAAAGACCCTCTTTAATGTCCAAAATTTAATAATTGGTTCAATTGGAAAGGCAACAAAATTGTCAAAGGTGGTAGTGTGAATAGGATGAAAAAAGTGATTGCCAATTGCACTATTACGATAAGTTAGCAACCCTCTTACTAGTGCAAAACTTGAAGGTGTTCTGAAGGCCTTACTTTCTGATTACACATATTCTTACAAATATACATACATTCAGACATTTTAAGCCATGTATACATCAGGAAATACAAACATTTAAATTTCACCAAGAGTTTTTCGCAACCTGACTTTAATAACAACAGCTTATTCAAAAATGTACAAAAGGAATTTAACATAACAGCCGACAACTCAATAAATATATATTTATACCCAGTTAGAAGAAAATCTGTGCTGAGCTATATGACTTTTTAATTCTATGTTAAACTCTGTATTTTTTAACTTTAACGATTTCAATTTCTTTTTTTCTTTCAAATATTTTTTCACAACATTAAATTGCCCATCTGAAAAAAAGTTTTAAATAATTTGGAATAATTTAGCTTGTTTCTGTAATAATTATGTACACATGTTATCGTTAGAATTCAAGTTTAGAGTGAGATTCGCACAGCTATTTCCTTGTTCACTTTTTAAATGACTGTGTTTGTTTGCTGACTAAGAAAAGGTCCTTTTCATCTTACTTCTAATTTACCCTTTTTTAAAAAAAAAAGCAAATGGTAGAGAATATTAAACTTACATATTTTTTTTTTAAAAAAAGTTGTTTTAAAGTGGGACATAGTCAGGAAATTACAAAAAACCTAAAAAACACTACATTGATTTGTGCCGTTCCTTAGTAGTTATAAATTTGGACAGGAGACGGCGATTCAATATGGGTGAATAAATGTTATCATAGCCCCAAGTTAACCCAGTCATGCAAGACAAATGGGGGAGATTACATACTGTGGACTGTTAGGTGTTGCAGGACTTATGTCACAGTGCAGACCCTAATTGGATCTGCATAGCTCAAGAGCCACAAATTTAAAATTTGGGAGATTTTGGTATCACTTTTGGGTGGGATTTTAAAAGAAACATTAAAAAAGATTTTAAAAACGAGTTATGTAAATATAATTTATCAGCCATGTTGGAAGAGAAACATCTTATATGCTTAATTTTTTGTCACATAAAATATAATAATAAAAAGTTACTATTTGAAAAAAAAAGTGGACATCAGTTTAAACAAATTAAATTTTTGGTTATTTAGATTATTTTAAAAGGGTCTGGAGTTTTTTGGTTATTTGGGAGTTTTTGGTTATTTGGGAGATTTTAGGTGTGGTTAGCCTGCTTAAAATGGACTCCCAATCTAAGTCATTGCTTAGCTGTTAGGAAAACAAAAGGGGCTGAAGATCTACAGTCTACAGAGATAGATACAAACTTATCTACCTGTGGTGTATTCTAGTAGGCACAGTTCAAATTTCAATTTTGAAAAATATAGCATTTACTCTTACACAAGCCAGAAACTTGGTCAAAAATGCCATGTTAAGTTTGTTAACTTTCAGTCAGTCGTTCATAAAAAGGACTAAAACTCTTTAATGTCCATGTTAAACATTAGAAACATCAGTAACTGTGCCAAAACGTGATTCAAAAGAAAATTAGACCAAATTATACGTAATATAGCTGATAAACCAATGATCCAAAGTTACCTTATAGTTATAGGAGAGCAGACTTGAATAGCATCATTGAAATAGGTAAACATTGAGTGGAAAACCACAGAAGTTATCTCAAGTAACTCATGTAAATTGATAAAAAATTTTAAAGTTGTAGTTTGTTAATTCAAGCTTGTGCTTAAACAGGATATATTCTGTTTTACTCGCATTCAAAAAGATTCTGTTAGCATTAAGCCATCATAAAAAAATTTCAAATCCATGTTGACTCTTTTGAAAAGTGGTTTTAAAGACTAATCAAAACATATATTATTAGGTTAGTATCATAAACAACTGATAAACCATGGAAAATTTCAAGCCACAATTCAAATCATTTGTATAAATGAAACATAAGAAGGTCGATATAAATATACTTATATAAATAAGAAACAGAAGGGCCAAGTTTCGCTATTCTGATGAAACTAGTAATACTAGCCAGGGTCAAAACGCTGGTTTAAGCCACAAGTAAACATACTAACATATAACAAAATAAAATAAATCAACTCCCCCCCCCCCTTTTTAAGGATTTTACACCAAGATCAAGCTGCCACTACCATTTTGCGTGACAGACAGAGTATAGGGGAATTATATTATGAATGGTAGATCCTAGACTGAAGGCTAAGGTTGTGGCTATCCAGTGTTGCTGGTGAACAGTAAATATTAGCAAGAAAAGTGAAGTCACGTGATTTAGATGTTTACATAACACAGACGGTAATTCCGTTGTTCACATTTTAAGCAGTAAGTTCTTTAAACTATGGCATCTGAATGGCAAGAATGAAGATGGGGGCGCTAGGTGAAGTGGTATTCTTAGGACTTTAAATTAATTCAAATAAATCAGAAAGCATTAATCTACACTTGATAATAGTTCAAAACCTTAAACAATGTTTCTGTGAGAAGAAATTTACAGGAAAAGACCTCTTTTACCAAATCCTAGCATTTTTTCCTGCCACACAAATGCCAGAGCTAAAAAGCTTACCACCAGGGGCTAATACGGGTCAATTGACATTTTTATACCAATTTCAGGAGCATCAAATTTGGGAGACCCAAAATAGAGAGAAGAAAACTGCGTTACTTCTTGTAATGATGGATTTACTCCGGTTCCACAAAATACACAGGAGTATCACTAGTAAACATTAAAACGAGGTTTAAATATTCCAAACTATGAGTTTTTCCATACTTAAAACCAAAATTACGTCGTATCCACTATTGTTCTGGTCCAAAGTCTCTTAGTAAGAATCATGGTAATTAATTTTATCAAAACTGCAGATATGGTCATTCCAAACCTGGTCGTAAAAGACGAATGTCTTTATTAAATGGTTGGTTTGTTTGTTGATGATATTGCTGATCCTTTAATGTATATTCTTGTCACATCTCAAGAATATTTGCCACTTGAATAAACTTTCTTTATTATGAAATTCTTTTTTTGTTCCCATTTCCTTCTCAAAAAATGGTTCAAAAATACATGCCTAAAGCAATTTCAAGATTATCTCACAACAGGTGTTAAATCTGATGGTACTGAAATTTTTATACAAACCCCTTCTTCTATGGTATCACAGTCACAAACGTAGTCACAGTGTAATTTAAAAACCATCAAAACGCGATTGTATGAGGGTAAAACATCGCCATACATCGTTTGAAAATCATAAAAACGGGATCGTAGGAAGCTAAAACATTGCTGTAGATTGTTTAAAAACCTTAACAAATAAGATGATAAGGAGCTAAAACAATGCCATAGATCGTTTAAAAATTATCAAAACGTGATCGTACAAAGCTAAAACATCGCCGTAGATCGTTAAAAATTTATAAAAACAGGATCGTAGGAAGCTAAAACATCGCTGTAGATCATTTAAAAATTATAAAAACGGGATTGTAGGAAGCTAAAATATCGCTGTAGATCGTTGGAAAATTATAAAAACGGATAGATAGATAGATAGATGTGCATATTTTACATGGCTAGCCTCACAAATATCGAGGGATATACCCTGTCTATTATTTCCAGGAGGGGCCATGGCGTAGATGGAGAGTCCTAGAGTATTTAACGCTCATTTTGAGCTACGCAGACCCAATTAGAGCCCACGCTCTACTAGACAACTCCCGGCAACATCCAACGGCCCACAGTGTGCCATCTTCCCAATTTCCCTCACATGGCTTGGGTTAACACGGGGCTATGGTAACATTCACTCGCCCATGTTGAATCGCCGTCAAGAGGAATCGAACCCCGGTCTCCCACACAGAGTACGAGAGCTATAACCACTAATCTACGGCGCGACGGGATCGTAGGAAGCTAACACATCGCAGTAGATTGTTTAAAAAATTATCAAAACGTTATCGTAAGAGGCTAAAACATTGCCGTAGATCGTTTAAAAATGATCCAAATGGGATCAAATATAGCCATAGTTGGTTTCTAAACTATGTAGTTTTATCACCTCATTCAATGGAACTGAGACAGGAATGTCTAAAAATAGTTTCAAGCAATTAATTTATCACGTTTTTTATTGTTTTTTATTTGTTTTGGAAGAACAATTCGCTTCAGAATTCGTTTCAAAAGTTTTTGCTGTATTCGTTTTAAAATAGTTTCAGAATCGTTTCCTGTTCGTATCCCATTTGCTTCCACTTCGTATCATTTTTAAGCTTAGAGTTTAAAATAAAATTCAACCGTTTCACAATTGTTTCACCTTCATTTCATGAAACGATCTGTAAACAATTCTAAAAAATGATGATACGATCTCGAAACGATCATAATCGTTCCAATTCGAATAAAATGTGAATTGATTTTGGAGACGGTCCCTTAGCTAGACAGTATGGGATCTTTCCCCAATCTGGTGACTGTCCCCCAATCGAGGTAAATCACCCGATCGAGTGAGTACGCAACCACCCAATTGGGAGAAACTTACCTGAATCGGGTGAGTATTTTTCTTGCTTAAAATTGCTTTTTAAAAGGGCAAGCCGCCGGCCAAAAGTGCAATATAATTTTTGTTTACATTAAGTCATAAACTTATTTTACACCGTTGCACCGATTAAAAAAAAATTCACTGTGCCGTTCCAATGCTATTAATGATTTCTTGAGTTGGATAGACTACATGGTGCATATTTTCAGTCCAGGTTGCACATGTTGTGCATCAGAAGCTAATTTTAATTGTCTTATAGACATGTGCTTGGAATTAGTTTAGTAAGAAGCCAGTATAACAAGCTATATAGAGAAAAATGTGCATATTTTTATTATATCTGACACAAAGTATAAGTAGAGAAATATTGATATCTTCAGCATAGCTAGTTAGCTGTCTCAAGAGCTTAAGCTGACTAGGTGCAGGCAAGAACTAAGTCTCTCCCAAGCACCCTTGGTTTGTTTATGCATTTAGCTAGCTAAAAGTTACTGCCAGTTATGACTAATTCAATCGGGTGGTCCTGAAAAATTGCCGCCAGTGCCGACTCACTCAATCGAGTGGTTTACTCAATCGGGGGACACTCACCCCCGATCGAGAAAGATCCTGTGTACTGCTAGAGCTAGCTAAAAAAGAGCTGTATTTATTTAGCAATGATAATAATATATAGGAAATGGAATATTAAATAAAATTGTGTTAAAAAATTAACAAAACATAGGTTATCATATACTAGTACTCAGCTTAACAAAGTCCAAAGTCCAATTTACTCGCATTTTCTCTCTGGTACTTCCGTTAACCGCTAGCTTTGTTTACTTCTAATGGTAAATACAAGTGAAAGGAGTATGACTCTAAACACAAAAAAGAGAAATAAGCTTACTTTACACTGGTTGAATTTGTGTAAAACTTCATGAGGTCACTAACTAATAATAGCTGTGCCTATCTGCACTTCCCTCCCCACCTGGACAAGATTGTAGTGAGGACATCGAGGCTTGTTTATAACTTACTCGATTTTTTTCCGAAACGGCAAACCCGAAAACTTGGATCATGTGGGCAACAACTCCATGCGCGGACGCACGACCTCGACACACGACGTGTACAACATAAAGTGATGCCGTTTCTTCTTACTTGCACCGACACAAAAAGTCCGACACCTGCCGATGAATTACACCAACCAAAAGGACCCGAAACATGATAAACCCTCATTATCCGAAATCCTGACAAGAAGACAAGCACATTTCCCAGCGCTCCAAGTCTTTAACCACAACATAATGTGCCATAAAAATATTTTCTCATATATTCTTACGTAAAAATCTTTCCGTCCTAGTGGAAAATTTTATTTGTGGCAGGTGAAGAAACCTAATATTACCCCACTTAATTACTTAGACGCATAGTTTATGCGTTCCACCCTCGTCCAACTTGTTGTATGTAACCTCATATTACCCCACTTATATTGGACACAATAAAGTAAAAAAAAAGTCTGAATAAATTCATTGTGACAAGAACTTGTTTGGGTTTAAACAATCACAACATGATATTTTCAAAAATATACTAATATTTCGATTTGTAACGAAATCATCATCAGAGTGCTGTTCAAATTATTTAAGGGACAAAGGCATAATCTTCTTAGAGGTCATGAGTACAAGTTAGGACGTAATTCTTTAAAGCTTCTTTGGTTAATGATATTTACTAATTATTGCTTTTATCAAAAACACGTACATCGTCCTTTACCATATTAATGTGCGAAGAGCGCAAATTATATGACATATCGGTTGGATTCACGTCAACATTAAACAGATCATCATCGAAATTACAAATCCCGATAATGTGATCATCACCCGTACAGTTGTCAACAATATGTTTCCGTACAGCTTTATTATTATCTTACCAAGTATTCTCAAATATACATTTGTGAAAGTTCGTTCCATTTTATTAATATATTTACACCAAGGATAAAGGGATGCAAACTTTCGTATTTGTGAAAAACTTAACTTTTGTTGTATCATAGTTTGAGATAAATAAATGTTTTTTACAATTACAATTATTACACGTGTTCCAACCTCGTTCCCCAGGGCATTTTGCCTTGTTGATGAAGTAGCGGCGAAAAGTTGTCCACTCCGTAATAACGGCTCAGGGGCCACAAGACCCTGGGGATGAGGTTGCACGTGTTCTTGTCAATGAGAAAAAGCAAAAGTCTATTAAATCCTTTCGTAAAAAGGTGGATGATATGAAATTATCTCTCGGTGGGATGGAATGACCTACCTGAAAGGATTAGTGTATTAACAATATCAATCAAACCTAGTGTTTATAATTATAGATTTAAAGTTAAAGTCGAAAATAAAAAAAGGAAGATGGTATTGCCAAACATGAAAACATTTTAACTTCTGAAAAATATAATGTTACGAACTGTATAAAAATAGAATAGGTTTTTTAGGCTTATAATATTAGATGGACATCTTTTTATCCATTCATCCATTCATCTAGTTATTGTTGTGTTTTTTTGTTTTTGTTTTGTATTGTAGTCTATTTAGGTGATCAAGTCATGCACTTTTAATTATGTTACCGTAATATGGAAATTTCATGTTTTTGGTGGTCATTACTAGCCGTATTTTTATTATCTAATGCACGTTTTCTGTTTATCAAAGATTCTTTGTGTTAAAAACGTTTTGTATAGGATTATTTACCGTAGAGACTTTCAACAGATCTATAGGAGATATTTTTGTAACTAATTAAAACACATCTAAGAAGTTCATTCAAAATTTTAATTTATGTCTTGTTCCTTCAGAACATATAACGCCTTATTTGATTAAACATGGCCTTGCTACACCAGCTAAACAGAATGACGTTCTTGCATATGCTGAGAATATCTTGAGTCAAATCAGTCGACACTCGATATCTCAAACTCTCAGGATACCGACGAAAAAGTTCGACATTTGAAAGTTTGAGATAAAGGATGGTTGAGATATCGAGCGTCGAAGGCCTTTAAAGTTCGGGATAGCGAAATACCCGTACTTGTTTACGAAAGTTTACGTTCTTTCTTAGATTGTTTAGCTGAAGACGAGGAACAGTTTTTCCTTGTATTTTAACCACGTGGAAGCGTTTTTTGGGCACTTTATACTTTTCTGTAACAGATGTCTAAACTCTGTCTGTATTTCTCAAAAAATCTTTTTACCGCGAGCATCTGCTTAGCAGCCATCTTTGAAACGAGTAGGATTTTAAAAATCCCAAATTGTAAACATTCAAAAGTTTCTTTTATGTATCAATTGAACTTTTTATAAAACCAAATAATTTTGTTTGAAAAATAAAGAAAAAGTTCGAGATAATGTGATAAATGAGCTGAAAGGATTGGAAAAATATTTCTACAAAGCGAAAGTTCGAGATAACGGAGTTCGAGATATAGAACGTAATTTTTGTCTACAAGAGATTGGAATGATTGAAGGGACCGGAGACCGGGAAATAGTTCAACACAACGAAAGTTCAAGATAATGGGTATTCGAGATATCGAGCGTCGATTGTGTATATTCCAAAGCTCGCATAAAACCTCTTTGCGTGCTTTTTCGCTTTCAATTGTTGGATGTCCGAATTTCTTCAAAGATGAACAAACCAAATAACAGAAAAAGAAATGAGAAAATACTTTGAAACCTGATAGGGATAATGGTGTTGTTTTAATTGGTACTATGGATTATATCCACCCATTAAAGCTCGTTGTTCAGTGATGAACCTAAGTTTATGAAACTTGATGAAGATCCTACTTAAAAGCGACTTAATTCTCTACAAGCACATCTTAAAAAATTGTTCAAGTCTGGTGAGCTCATTGATAAATGCTATAAAGAAATGAGACCGAAGAACGCAAGATCAGGTAGTTCGCATGACTTACCAAAATCTAAAGTTTTCGAAACCATACCAAAATTTAGATCTATCATTGACACTACCGACTCGGCTCATTATTCCGTTGTTAAATATTAATCAGACTTACTGAACCATTAATGAATAACAATTATACAATAAAAAAATCCTTTTTTTTCCAAAAAGCCTTTTTTCGAATGTTTTATGTGCCATTTGATGTTGATTTCTTATTCACGAATGTAGTGTTAAAAGAACGAATTGGCCAACCATATGTAATTTTTTTAACCTCTTTTACTCTTAACAGAAAAACTACATGCTTTTTTAATATGCAACACTTAGAAACAATACGAAGCTGAAATTTCATGAAAAAAACAACCAGCCAGCATTAGACGAACAAGTTAAAATTAAAATTTATACAACAGTAAGGACAAATCAAACATGAAGTTCTGTAATATCTTTACATGTAAGGTTCAGATGGAGTTCAAACGCATTCCCTGATCTTCTTCTTTCCTTTACGCTTTCAGCAGACTCTTAACAGGAGAGAGAGGTTCTACATAAATGCGATGAGCAAAAGTGCTGTGAACAAGGTTGAAAATAATTGGTTACTAGCTTAGCAACAAACAGGATTTAAAGTTTAAAAAAATTAAGCAATAATGACGCCCGATCATAAATTAGCGTAGCTTATAAAAAAATGACAACATGTAAGCAACAGCCAGAAGAACGTAAATCAAAATAAAAATGATAAACAACGGGTTGTAAAACACAGCTATAATATTAGATAAAAAACAATTTATTTTCACGAAGCTTTTCGTAATCTAAGTTACATTATCAAGTCACTTGATAATGTAACTTAGGTTACGAAAAGCTTTGTGAAAATAAATTGTTTTTTACCAAGTGTTTTATTGATTAATAAGTAGATATACAATAGGTAAACATAGGTTATTGAGATTTATTAACCCGAGGTGATTTATATTCAACGACGCGCAGCGGAGTTGAATATAATATCACCAAGGGTTAATAAATCCAATAACCTATGTTTACCTATTGTATATATGTTTTATTATATACCCAAAAGAGATTGTTATAATTAATATTACTTATTTTGTTTTGTGTTTGTTTTGTTTTCGTTTCATTTTATAGTGTAGATCGAAACATTTTTTTGTGAAATCGACATGTTTTCGAAATGTTGTTGAAATCGACACGGTACAAAGAGACAAAAAGTTCATTTCTTTTTTTGAATGTTGAAACACAACACAAATTTTTAATTCAATAACCTAAAGCTTGCTTCAGTGCTCTTTTTTGTATTAACACTATCTTTATCGATTATTAATTTTTCAATTCTTGCATCATCTATGTCCCCGAAGCGATTCATTTTTGTTTCGATTTCTTTGTTTTGATGTTTTTGTAAAAAGAATTTTCTCGACAAAAAAGTTCCCGCCATTTCACGTGTTTGGAAATCGACCAATCAGAAAACGGACCACTAAGAAACAACCAATCACAGTTAATTACGATAAAAATTAATGAGGCGGAAAGGATAAAATCAAAACATGCGTTTACAAATGTTTTGTCAAAACTATTGTTACGTCACAAGCATTGAATAATACGGGTGGAATACGATTATTTATTCAATGGCTGTTTTTGCTTACGGGTATATAATAATGATACTTATTTATGGCTGAAGACTTACACAATAATTTTAGAGATATTTCAAGAGATGTTCTAAAAGTGTTATAATCGTTAGAAAACAATAGGTGGTGGTAACAAAGTTAATTAAAAGACCGTGTAATTACTTATTAATGATTTTACACAAAAGCCACTGTAATTGGCTTGCTTAATAATATCTCTATAATTGCTTCTAATCGTAAGAATATAAAACAATGTGCTAAAATCTCATGTAAATAATAAACATGAAAGGTACATAGAACATATTCTAAAAGCAACAAATGAAATGACTACAACGAGCGAAGAACTAACCTTGGGAGAAGTTATTGATTATTTTGGATATGGAAGCTTTTCGTTTAAACTTACCTGCATATTGGGACTGCTCTGGTTTCTTGATGGAATAGATCTGACTTTAATAACATTAATCGCTCCTGAGTTAAAATGCAAGTGGAATTTGACCTCCTTTCAGACTGCTCTAACGTCAACTGGTGTATTTATTGGCTTAGCTGTTGGTTCAATATTTTGGGGTAAATTTGCAGATAAATTCGGTCGAAGGATTTTCTCACTTCTTGGGGTAGCTTTTATGTTGTATTTTGGCTTGCTTACGACAGTGGCCACGAATGTTGGATGGTTTCTGTTAATGCGTTTCTTTGTTGGTCTTGGACTATGTAGCATTATACTTTCACCCACCTATGTTAGTGAGTTGATAAGCTCGAAATATCAAGGAAGAGTTACGTTTGCTTTAGCATCATTCTTTACATTGGGTAATTTCTATGCTGCGTCCCTCGCATATTTAGTTATGAACAGATTCGGATGGAGGGTGTTTGTTTTCCTTGCTACAACACCAATCGGGTTAACATTCGGTTTGCTACTTTGGTTGCCCGAATCAGTGCGTTACTTGGAAACCATTGGGTCTATTGATGCAATTATGAAAATCTTGAATTCGATATCCGTGGAACACAAAATGCCTATACCAAAAAATATAAAATTTTCAAAACGCATTGCAGAAAGGGGGAATGTGTCTAAACTCTTCACTAAGAAGTTCAGAATAAAGACTCTACTTTTAATGGTGCTTTGGGTTTGTGTTATGGTAACGTATTTTGTTGTTTTGTTCTTGAACACACAGTTAGAACAAATGTCAGGACATGCCACTGTAGCAAATGAAAGCACATGTCATACACTAACAAATAGTGATTATCTACAAAACATGTTTGTTGTACTCGGTGAAATCCCTGGCTTGATGGTATACGTATTTATCGTGGATAAGTTTTCTCGCCAAAAAGTTTTTTTATCAGCTTTTACAGTGATCATTACATCCTTGTTAACATTATGGATGTATGGTACTTTATTTTACGTGAGAACGTTCGTTATGTTTATCCTGAGAGGAACAACAACATCTGCTCTTCAATTAGTTTGGCTATACACTGCCGAGAACTGTCCAACTAGCTTAAGGGCTACGTTGTTGGGACTATGCTGTGGAACAGCACGCTGGTCATTGATATTTATTCCATTTTTTGTGCAATATTTGATACGGGTTTCGTTTACAGCGACTATATTTATTTTTGTGGGAATTTGCATATTAGGTGGTGTTGTAGTTGTTATCAGAGAAAGATGCAAGTAAAAAAATAAATTGTGTTATAAGAATGCTTATTTGTGAATGTGAATGCGTATTTATCATCACTTTAGGACGAATAAATACAGAAAGTACCTTAGTGCGGATTTCCATGGCGCAGGCTCAGGCGAAATCAAATTTTGCGTCAGCCTGTATGGTTAAATTATTTCAATTGATTTCTGTAGTGGTTTTTTTTGTACTGCGCATGTGCTACAGAATTTGCTTCGGGGTTTTTTCTAAATGACTGAATAAAATGTAGTATTTCTTTTAACCTTGTATCCATATTTTTTATAAATTTGTACTAAGGACCAACTGAGGTTCGGTGTAACGATCAGTATTAGGATAATTTTTAAAATGAGAATAAAATTAACTAGGAGAAAGTAAGTGTGTTTGTTTTTTTGGGAGGGCTTAAAATTATCGTTTTGGAGAGGACAAACCACCGATTTGCTGGAGGAGGGTGAAAATCAGCATATCTAGATGACTGAAAATTGCAATGAAATTTAATAGAATTGCTCTACTTGTTTTGCTTTACATATATAAGTATAACGCTGGTAAGGCTATTCAAGCTGAGCATATTCCCTCAGTCTTGGTGTATCCTCTTGTATGTTTTTTCTTGTGTTATAGGTATTTTAATTAGACACAGCCTTTTTTAATTTCTTATACATAATGAGACTTAATGAATACCACTATACTTTCTGATCTTGCCTTGTGTAATTATACATTTAGTTTTGTCACTCTTGCTTTAAAGGTGAAATGTACGGAAGCCGATTAGGACCACGCTTTTAATCGATCATTTTGTAGAAAAAAAAAACACAAAATTAACGCTATCTATATATATAATCTAAAGAAGATAATATGACCTTGAGAAGATATTTCTATCTTGAGAAGATAATATTATCTCGAGAAGATTACGTTTATTTGACGTTCTTTTCAGAAAAAATAATCGGTTACAAAAGCGTGGCCCTAATGGGATTCTGTAAAAGCGGGGCCATTTTCTTTTATAAGGTAAGTTTTTAATTTGTTTCTGCAATAGGCATGACTTGAGTATACTCTAAGCCTAATTGAATTTTTCGTAAAAAAAACATTATTAAAAAAAAATAGAAAAAAATATTAGCCACTAAAAAGTCACACAATATAAGCAATAAGCTTTTTCTTATAAGAACCTATATAATCTGACTTGAGGATAGCTGCTCTTATTTGTCAAGCCTTTTTAGCCTGATTTGTTCCTTTTTTTATCTTCAATAAATTATCAACTTCAGAATTAAGCCTCGTAGCAAATTTTAGACTCTTTTTGTTTTTTAGTTATGAAAACAAACAAACAAAAATCAGCAAGTGACTCCAAACGAGTATTTCATTTTTGAAAAGTCTCAACTTCTACTAAAACGTAATATGTAAATTTCGTCTTGCTATCACGAGCGTTACAGTACCATCCTCGTCCCCAGAGCATCTTGTATCTTTTCTGACCCCGGGACGGCGATAGAAACATGTTCGTATCGCCGTCCCGGGGTCAGAAAAGATACAAGATACCCTGGGGACGAAGTTGGCACAGTGCGTTTCAATCTTTATAAACACTAAAATGCATAATAAATACAGTTCAAAAATCGTCAAGTAAGCGCAAGCGGCGTTGGCATCGGCAGCAAACCCTGGGGACGAGGATGCAACAACAGACCTGTCACTGGTTTTATCATAAAACGAAGGATAAGCATACAACTTTAAATTTCAATGTCCCGCAAATGATAAACCGAGAGAAAAAATGACCTCGCCTTGGATTATAGATAAGCCACACATCACAATAAATTTGACATCTAGTTCAGAAAGCCATATTTTTCTACGAATGTCGGCTTTTACATTAAAATACAACCCGGTTTCCATGTGCGTATTAGAATGAATTTGAGCTTTATCCTTAAAACATATTAACGCAACTATGTAACTGTGTTATACCTTTCTATTTTATGTCATGACTTTTGTAATAATGATAGAAAAATAAATATCAAAAACTTGATTGAAAGATGTCAATCACTTATTTGAGAAAAAAAGTCATCGTGTATCATCATTCACAAGGTTTTATTTTTTGGTTCCGGAGACTGTGAGTTTTAAGCCGGATTATGCTGATAACTATGCAAAATATGCGATACACACAAACAATTTACAGAAGTATTCTATGCATTGTCCGGTGAGTATATTCTATGTAGACTTCACTAATTGTATTCGCTGCACATTCGGATGCGAGGCACAGTCAGGATGCGAGGCACGGTTTTGGCAAAATGTCGTTGTATGCGATGAACATGTGATGCACGGTCCAGTGGTGCTATGCACAGTCCGGTGAAATACCAAATCTCTACAAAAAATACATCTGTTCTTGTCTGATATTGTTAGGAAGATGCAAAACAAAGGTCACTTGAAAATTAGTTAATAGAAAAATATATAATAAAAAAACATAAGCTATGCTTGCAATCATGGTTCACAAAGTTACAGCGAGTGAGTTGCAGCGAGTAAGTTTTTTAAAAAAGAGGAAGAAAATAGCAAATGTGTAGTTCTTTGTATAGTTTCAATCTAACAAAGCAACTACTAGCTAATCCATAAAGGTGAAATAACAAAAATGGATCAAAAAGGGAAAAATATATGTCTAGTGTAGCGCCGGAGGGTGGTCCGTCATCAGTCGGTTAGGGCGCAATTATTCCCCAATATTATTTCGGGTTTTTTGAAATGTATTTAAATTTTGGTGCGCATCTTCGGTGCGATTTTATCTATTGTTTTCACAAGGCCAGAGATTGACATATCAACTCACTCTATTTAAACAAAGAAAAAGTTACTTTGCACCGGTGTGTCACCGTTCTAGCAATACATGCAAACTTGCAAAGAGAAGTCACTTTGTTACTTCCCTGTTTGCGCCGGTGGCTTAACTTACCTTAATTTCCAAATGAGTAAGTTATATATTCTCATTTGAAACATTTTATACGAAGCGTTCGTTTCACATCACAGCAAGATATTGCAGATGATTTGTAAAAAATCAACCAGTGCTGAGCATATTGACGATCTGACTTTAGAGGACGCTGGTTTTGTTCCAAGCAGTGATTGAACGAGAGTTTTCACCTAATTATGCCAACAATAATGCGTCTGCAAAATATCCATGCCTTTATTAAAGTGTAAGCAAGATGATGCATAACGGCGAGTTTCGACTTAAACGATTGTATACCAATCGATTTGACTCTATTCGTTTAGTTAAGTGTAAACCCGCCTTTCTCGATGTATGTCCGACCACGACAAAAATATTGCGTCAGGTTTACTTGGGCGCCAATCTAATGAAAATTATCCGTTAAGCAAATGTGGTCTTAACAGCGTCCAATATTTCATAAAATGGTAGCACTAGAAGTGACGTGTGACACATGGTGGTGAGTTTGCTAACAGCTGGTGTTAGTCGTAATATATTTTTCTTACTGAGAAAGCGTATATATATTACTGAAGCTAAACGACTGTTGATACCATACTCTACCATGGTTTCAGTTAACGTAGACAAGAAAATTCACCCAGGAGGTAAGAATCAATTAGCCATTAGCTAAAGAGCATCATGATGTTAGCTAGCTAGCTAGATATTTTGTCAATAATGTACTTTTACAAAGATCGGTAGCTATATGCTCGAGCCTCCATATATAGACTAGTCTAGTAAACTAAACTCATCATTTTTCCCTTCTTGATATTTTTGATAGAGAAGAGAAAAAAGAGAGTTTAGAATAACCTACCTTGACAGTTAACATTCAAACTGACAACTGATTTCAAAATCAAAAATATTAGCCATGTGAGGGAAATTGGGAAGATGGCACACTGTGTGGGCCGTTGGATGTTGCCGGGAGTTGTCTAGTAGAGCGCGGGCTCTAATTGGGTCTGCGTAGCTCAAAATGAGCATTAAATACTCTAGGACTCTCCATCTACGCCATGGCCCCTCCTGGAAATAATAGACAGGGTATATCCCTCGATATTTGTGAGGCTAGCCATGTAAAATATGCGCATCTATCTATCTATCTATTAGCCACTTAAATTTCACAGTATATATTGTTTTTAAATATTCGCTTAATTATTTTGGAAGTCACTTTAAAACATGGCGGATTAAAAACAAACATTAATTAGCTTAAGGTAGCTAGCTAGCTATAGCTGCGACTAAAAGACAAAAAATTCTAGCTTTAGTCAAATAAAATCGCTAGAAATGGCTTAAAAACTAAAAAAGAATAATGGAGTTACCGCATAATAATTTTTAATATGTTTGAACATTTAAAAGTATCCCACCAAACTCACATTTATTGAAAAATATCAGTCAACGCACATGCAGCTGCCTGCTTGATCAATCGCCATTTAAAACACCTTTTAAGCGATGACATTTAGATAGAACGTTGTTTACAGTTGCTTGGTTGTCTTTTCTAAACAAGAAGGAATAGTATCTTATTCGTGTTAAGCATGGAAAAAGCATCCACATCTCGAAATCTTGATAGATTATTTTTCCTCACAGCACTCTCCTTCTGTGATTAAAAGTTTGAAAAAAATATACAACTGTATACTGTAATAAGGTTTTAACCACCGCGAGTGAGTGGACTAATGTCTTTAAAGTTCAAGCGGGAAATTTAAGAAAACACATGGAGCGCACATGTACAAAAAACAACACTACGATATAAAAAAACCCTTGTGTCTGGAGTTGAAAGAAGTATGACTTCACAACCCTTTTAATTAGGAATTTTTTACGACGGCAAAATCGTGCCGACGTGATTTGATACTTTTGCCAGACACGTCGGCAAATACCTATTTCACGTCGGCATACTTTTTTTTAAGAAAAGGGGTTTTTCCTTTCGTTTTCGGTGTTGTTTAAAGTTGTATATATATTTTTTGTATCATACTTAAAACGTTTTATGAAATTTACGAATAATAGAGAAAAATTTTCATTAGTTGCAGTCTTCTATCTTCTAAATCATCGTTTCGAAAACAACCCACAATCGACCACTACGAGCTACGCTACCATTTCCCCACCCACGTGTTGGACATATCGAAGCCCCTGTACCTATTCTTAGAACTGAAAATCTTCGCTTCGCACGACCTCTCTTTTTGGCACACGAACCACGTGTGTGACTGTACAAAGCCAACAAGTTCATCCTAGCTAATTCACCGACTCCTGGCCTAATTAGGAACTACGTAGACACAGATATCAACAGCCCGGCCCCTTCGTGGTTGGTAGCCTCGGTCTCACGGAAGATATACAGGCCATGCGGTTCCTAACTTGTACGGAGGTGAACGCCGACGAAGCACGGATGAATCAAGTTTGCATGATGCACTTACAGGTGGAACAGTCGTGACACATCGTGGATATCTTTCAACCCTGCGGCACTTGCATCCTCTGGTTGCTCCATTGATAACACATCATAGCGAGGCTTACCATCATCGCATGTTTTTATGACGTAAACTTCTTTTTCGTCCATGGTTTTAGCGTTGGATGAACCATCCAAACAAGACACTAAAATAAATCCTTGTTCCGTCATTCAAAGGAATAGTTATATTTTCTTCCACTATCGATTTTGATAAATGTAATACCATTTCCTTCGCAGACAAACTATGAAGGTATCCAGATCCCACATCCACATTATAAACTTCTTTCCTTTCAGTAAGTCTCTACCATGTTCGACGATAGTTTTTTCCTTACTTGAAGACTGAGCGATCTCTTGGCCTGTAGTAGGGGTTTGCTTTTCTTTGAGTCGTTGCACTGCTTTGTTATGGGTATTTGATTTCAAATGATCGACGGCATTATTTTTTTTCACTGTTGAACTTCCATCGACCCATTTTTTGACCTGCATTTTAACTTGGCCTTGTAACCTTTCTAATTCTTTTGAATTTTCTCCATAAAATTCGCTACACACTAAACATTTTATTTTTGTAACTTTCGAAGGATCACTTGGATCATCACAAAAATACTCAAATTCTTTTAAATTCCACTTTTTCACTACAGACAAATTAACCATTTTTGAAGTCTTCACTGGTAAAATGTTTGTTGTTAATAAAGTGGCACGTTTGAATCGACTTAACAAAAAGAGAAGATGTCCCTACGGGAATAAAAATTTTCTTCCTTTTTTTATGACGCAATTCGAATGAATTAAAAATAGAAAAGAACACGTGGAGGAAAAAATGAATGAATGAAAAAACATACACATGGTGGGTTCGTAGAAGAAAAAACAAAATGTAAACACAGCTTGAGTTCCCGAAAGCAATGAAAAGAAAGGATTTAAAGGAAAGAAAAGAAAAAAGTGTTTTACTGTATTTTTTTACGAGATAAGTGAAAAATCTTTATTTCTTTAAGCAACAATTTTTTTTTTTTTGAAAATATAAAAATTCTAGCGACGGCATTTTTTTGCCGACGTGATATTAGTTTTTCTCAAATCACGACGGCAATCACGTCGGCATTTGCCGCGTGCCGCCGTGAATTAAAAGGGTTGCTTCATGTCGTCTTTGTTTGAAAGAATATAAAAACTGTAAGGAAAGTAGACATCTCTTGTGGCCTATGGAGTTGCAGAGGCTGCACAAAATTGGCTTCCAACTCCTTAATCGTGATATTGATAGTGTTAATAATGACGACAGGAAAAAAAAGTGTGTAAATGGATCGGTGTGTGACAAGTGCTATAGAGGAATAGGAGTACTGGAGAAAGCAGAAGAACTCAGATTGAGGTGGAAAAACTGTAGATTTAAACGAAAATGTAAAATTGCTGACGATCAGGTAATTCATGAGCGATTTTTTTGTGTTATTCTTTTCTTTGTATCGTTGATACTATATACACTAGTTTTTTTCATAGAATGCTTCAGAACTAGATTCCTTAAATATCGTAGTTGAAAACGAGTGCAAACAGGAAATGGCAAGAGTTGAGCGTGACAATTTAATGACAGACGTCTCTGTCGATGCTTTAGTCAATTTTAATGACGCGAAATTCTTAGAGAGGATGGAAGAACTTTGCCCAATCCTGTCGGCTGCCATAAGAGGTGCAGTAGCTGGAGAGAAAGGGTAAGATCGATGACTGTCCAAGAGATACGGAGAGCAACAAAATGTTACGAATATGTTCTATACGCTTAATATTTTACAGGGTATATATTGGACAACAAGTGGCGTGTTTCGGAATCCTGTTCAAAGCAAGATATCATAAAAGCAGAGCCTGTATAGTCTCGCATCGCAATGACCAGCTGTTCATTGCCGCTGGTGCTAAGAAGCGGGCGTTTAAATGGTTCAATGCCCTTGGTGTAACCAATAGTTATCAAACTGCATTGAACAAAAACAAGAAATTAGCCTGTAATCATGACCAAGACGTTAAAGGCTGGAAAAATATGATAGAATCCAATGATCCGGAGAGTGTTGGGTACCAGGTAATACAATAATCCAGGTAAAACACATTGAGTATTAGCATAAGTTCCTTGGAAGTATCTGTACCCAGATTGAGATTATTTTGTATATATTCCATTGAATTTATGTATGGTAAATGCAAAACAATTTCATTTACACAACTCTTTGATAACCCAGTCATCACTTCTCCAGGCACTAGTAACATTGGTTTGGAACATATAGTTTCATGGTACTCAACTAGCATATCTTTGACAAGTTGTTTATCATCTTCTGAAACTTCACGTATAATCTTTTTACCAAATACTTTGGATTCTTTTTCTTCTGTTACAATTTCAAAGGGAAACAACGGACATTCATCACACTCACATTTCCTTGCACAAAATGAACAACAGTTATGGCCAGGTGACAAAGGCATTACACTGTTTCCGTCTTCATTGAATGGAGTGTACAGTGATGTCCTCAAGCAACTCTTTTCATGGCTCTGAATGTAGGATACCATAGAATTATTTACATTTCCTCTGCCCTGTGGAAAGACATATAGTATTGCATGGCAAAGTCCTTCAATGTTCCGTCCTGCTCGGCCAACCTGTTGGCAATAATCAGCGGTGTCATATGCTGGACCATAATGAACAACAAATTTAACGTTCTTCATGTTAACACCACAACCAAGTGAACTTGTTGCAACTACCAACCGAATAGTACCTGTGTCTGATGTCAGGGCTGATAAAACATTCGATTTTTGGGCTTCCAATGTTCCAGAGTGAAATAAGGCAATTAAGTCGGTAGATTTCATACCATTTCCCAAAGTTTCTCGTTCAATCATCTTACGAACGTGGTAGTAAACAAAACCACACAAAGTCACTGATCGACAGTAAATTATTACTTTATGTGTATCAGAAACCTCTGATAAAAAAGTGTCAACAATCCACTTCAGACATTGGACATTTTCCCTACTGGAAATATTCAAAACACACAATCGTATATTTTGTCTGTCACTACATACTGATATTACTCTCAGTTTTTTTGATAATCCGCAACTTCCGATAACAAGCTGGGTCAAATCAACATCCACAGTGGCACTGAGGGCAAGAATAGGTAAATCTTGACGACAGATAGACCGCATTTCACTGATTCTACCAAATGCTTCTCTGAATGGCTTGTCCTCATTGCTCATTGGTGAGGCACCCCTAAGATAAGGATATATAAACATTATAAAGCTATAAAATAAAACTTGGTTCAAAAAATGGAAAACGTTTTCATCTTTTACAGAGAGTGGCAGAAAATGAGCCTGTATCTGCATGTACAGTAAAGTTCATGCTGTTTTGCATTAAACTACACTCTCTTTTCTCTCGCTAAAAACTAAAGATGCATAGAGGAATATCATGGGGTCAGATTTAGTTATATCTAGCATCATATTATGATGGAGGATGTTATTATACAAAACATACATTCTGAAAATGCTTTCTTTGCAGCTTTGGGGCACCAATAATAAAAACACCATACCATGACACTTTGTGTACTTCATCCACAACAAGGCAAACAGCAATGTCCAGTACAAATTTAGATGAGAGAAACTGTCTCCACCTGGCATTATTAAGCCAAGATTCAGGTGTGCCAATCAAAATATTGAAATTGCCAGATATAATATCCCCATAATCATCGCAATCTAGTTTGGAAGCCTTTAATCCTTGACGCACTTAACGAATTTGCAGATGAAACTTGATCTTGGATTAAAGAAATAAGAGGAGAAACGACTAAAACAAGTGGTGAAGGTGCTATATTTAACTCCAAACACACACTTGGTAAAAGTTGGTAGATTAAACTTTTACCATAACACGTTGGAAAAATACACAAGGTATTGACTCCATTTAAAATATTTACCACAGCTTCTAATTGTTTGGGTTTAATTGAAAAAGAAAGTGGAACTAAAATGTTTGAGATGACTTTTGAAACATCCGAAACAGTCGCCATGTTCAATAAAATAAATTAAATCCATAATTTTAATCATCAGCCTCACTATAATATAATTAAAAGGGTGTAGCTTTCTTTATTAGTTTAGTTGATACGGCCACGGATCAACAAAATTGTTGCGCAACTGCCCTGCAAAAATTAGCCAATCAGAAAGTAGCAGTTGCATTCCTACGGTAGGTTAGTCCTGTCTCTCTTTTCAGCGATAGCGCGCTAAAAAAAGCAGGGTTAAAAAAGCAGGACAGCGCGAGAGCAGAAAAGAGAGACAGGTATCCTGTCTATATATAGACATGTAAAGAAGGACCACATAGCCCAAGTGGATCTGACTCAATATCTTTGATAGTTGTAGTCTTTTGTTTCTATTTTGCACACGGCTGTTTTGAAGCGGACAAAAATGTTACGAAAAAATAATTTGAATTACCCTCTCAGTTAAAACAGGATATCTCAAAAACAAAATAAAATTTTTATATTCTGTAAAAAGAATAATAATCTCAGATAAATTGTCCATATTATTAAAAAAAAAAAAAATTTGGACACCTGTCCGAAATTGGTATATTTAGGCCAAAATGTCTAAAAATAACTTAAAAATTATCATTTAGATGAATGTCTTTCACAATATCTCTAGAATAAAGTTAAGGAAACATGTTTTTTATGGTCCACAGGTTAGGTTAAATATCTGGAATGAAAATTACTTAATTTTATTACTGTCCAACATTGTCCAAAGGGTTTTTTTGGGGCCAAATGTTAGACCAATGGGAAAAACCTCCTTTAGAGCCTCAATGTGTGCTTAAAGTTTGTTTATTAACTGAATAAAAAACATTACTTTGGATTCTAAGGCCATTAAAGATGATGTAGATGACATATTAGTCTGTTTGAAAGGGTTATTTTTGGGCCAAATGTGAGAAATTATGTGAAAAACGGCCTTTAGAGCCTGAATGTATGCTTAAAATTCGTTTCTTAACTTTATAAAAAACATTACTTTGGATTCTGAGGCCATTAAAGATGATGTAGATGTAATATTTATATGTCCGAAATTGTCCAAAGGGTCACTTTTGGTTCTAAGGGTTTTCGGGCCAAATATGTGACATCATACATTAAATAAAACATTCAGAGTCGAAAGTTTCAACATTCTAGTTTATCATGCTAGTAGAAAATATCTCAAGTTGTGCATAAATAGTTTATTTATTATATACATTAAATATATACAAAGCAATCATTTCGTGTTTCTTTATAAATTGTATAAAATAGCACCCAATCTTGTGATAAAGCCAAGATTAGCTAGCTAGCCATAAACATCTTTGATTTTAACAATTTCATCTTGAGAAAGTCTTAACTAAATATAAAAAAGAAGTATTAAGTGACTTAGCTACAAAACACGATGCAAAATGCAAAACTGTAGACAAGGGTGCCGATAAGCCTCATACGCCGTAAAAAGTGCGGGCGAGTTCGGCGTTTTAAAAAAAATTCAGGTATTTGCCTGAAAAAACCCGCATAGTCCGAACAATGCCCGAAAAAAATAAAGATTCACCATAAATGACTCTCGAAGAATTATTTAAAAAGTATAAAAATTAAAATGAACTAACTATATGGTAGCTAAGTTCTTAAAAGAACTGTTTTTTATGGTTTTTGATAAGATTTACTTGATAAATAACTTATACTAGTTGTTAGCCCGTGGAAAATCCACGGGTTCGCCCGTCCTTTTTATACCGCATTGCGTGCTTCTCGCTATTGCGCAGCTTAGCTACCATTTTGCGTGACAGACAGACGGGCGTACGGACAGACGTATACGAGCATTATAATATAGATATAAACTTTATTACCTCCTTTCTCTTCAAGCGTGTTCTTTCAACTGTCGTTCGCTATGTTTATGTTACAAGGTGTTGCATTTCAGGAATGTTCCGGGGCGAGTTCGGGCGTCTTCAGGAAAGTGCGGGCGGTTTCGGCGGACAACTGTCAATTTAATTTGAAAAGTCGCCCGAACTCGCCCTTATATATGTAGGCGTTTGCTGCTTATCGGCGCCGTCTTATTGTCCAAAGGGTTAGTCAAATCTCCTTCTGCAATTTCTTAAAATCAAGGGTGCTCTAATAGCAAAACTATAATATCAAAATCCCTAGTTTACTGTTTTGTCCCTTACCTTGTGCTTTGCCAACCTTTAACTGGCTTCAAAATCTCTAAGACATTGTTGTCTCACTTTTTCCAGCCTTCTCGAAAAATTCCGCTTTCGAACTAGGATTACAGGTTGAGCAATCAAATCCAAAGTAAACACCAGAATGCCATGAATTTTTTAGGGGAAAAACATACCTAACAAAACATTAAATGTCATTGCTGTGAATCACTTAGAAGTATAAATACTTATTTCATTAAAAAAAAAAGAGATCACACTACATCAAATTTCAAATGTTAATTCTTAACATAGTGCTTTACAGGCTTGCTTCCAAAAGCAGATTTTCTTGTGGTAATTTATATATAACTGTTAGCTTGTGGAAAATTCCATAAGGGTTTGCCCGTTGTATGTATTTCCTGCATCTTTATACTTTATATACATTCTTACTCTTGTTAGCATGAAATAATAAAGTAATGATTAATTAAGTAATTGCTATGATTATAATTATGTGATTTTCGATTTAATAACTTCCCTGGAAATATAAGCTACAATTTTGAACAGACAGACAAAGTTATTGTATGAAAGGTATTATTATAGAGAAGATTGATCTTATATAACATTATTTCTATTTTAGTTGTGCTGTTGGCAATTGAACACTTAAGAGAACTTAAAGAAGATGTCACTGTAACAGAGGGAGATGGAACTTATGTTAAAATCAAGTTTGTAGTGATATTGTCTATTGTTTGTATGAGTTTGTTTTGTTAAGACTATTCACCTAAATCTGCTTTGCCTTTTCTTAATCATTTTTTAATTTCTAGGTCATCCGACAGGAAACAAGCATGATTTTCAAATTTAGCTTTTTTAGAAAAATTCGAGCCAACGTTTTTTCATTCCTATATTAGTTAAAAATGTATTAAATAACCTTTCCAAAGATATAAAACTTATTTGGATTTTTTTATTGCAAAAGATAAAAAAAAGAGTTAAAAATACACGTTTCACTAAAATAAACTTTTCTACAAAACTACTTTGTTCCCAGTTCTAATTCCAAGTGATTTAGAATCATGATACTTGTGTGTAACAAGATTGTTTTTTTTCTATAACAGCCTTGATTTGGAGTTATGTTTGGGCATAGTTTAACTAGCCACAAAACGAAAAAACCTTCCTAGATAATGAAAGTTATTTCACCCACAGAGCTTTTATAGTTTTGTAAATAAGATCCAAGACAGTGCAGTACACGAAGAATACAAAACTGTGAAAAAGTGTCTTCATTTTTTTTAAAGATCATCACTATTAAGCATATGTTTACAATATAATTTAAATATATAAAACATTATTCGCAAAACGTGAATTTTTATTTTGATTAGCGATTTTATTCTTCTTTTAACTGGAATTTTTTGCTTGCCAGAAACGGATTGTGACCATGTGTTTACTTTTTTAGAAAAGAAAAGTTGTTATGAAATTTTTAAGCAGATGGCCAAAAATAAAATAAAAGCGAGAATAAATAAAACCAATATGTTTTTCATATAACAGTAGACAATATACACGTGCTGAAGGGAATTTTTTTTTCAACTCTTAGACAGTGGACACTTGCACCTAAAAATCAAGGAGTATAAGTACAAGTATTCAGGTTAGATAGTGTGTATGTCTATGTAACCTGACTGTGCATTCTTGATTTATGCTTTTAGCAATGAAAAGATTGAAGGTGAAGGTGCTGTCAGCAGATATTTAGCAAGAAGTTTTCCATCTTCTGGACTCTATGGCAAAACTTCCCTTGAAGCGTCACAGGTACTCGTCTTTATTCACGCTTGTTAGAAGATAGTTAATAGACACAAAATCGTATTAAAACAAGAACTTATTAAAAATATCTTTTAAAATATGTTTTTTCAGGTTGACAGCTGGCTTGATTTCAGTAACCTATACTTGAAAAACACCCAAGAAATTGGTACTCCGTTGACTGAATTGAATAAATGTCTAGCTCCATCAACTCATTTAGTTGGACATGCCTTTACACTTGCTGATTTCGCTGTATGGACTGCACTTTATAGTACGTTAGTTTATGCATAATCTCACAACTTAGTTTGCAAATTCAGATCAGCAAAAAAAGCTTTACATCAAATCATTTTACAAATCAGAGTAAATAACACACAATAAAATCACCCAATTGTGATAAAGCTTAAGAAAGATTATTTTTAAATTCTATTTTTTTAAAAAAATTATGTCAAGAGAGTAGACACTGCCACCATTATGGAATACTTTTTAGTGTGATTTTAAACCTCTATATTTTTTGTGAAACATAGTTCCTTGATACTACAAATAATATAAAGCTTATGTTTTTCTAGACAACCCAAGATGGTCAAACCTTCTGGATTCAGGAAAAGCTGATATTCATGTTGGCAGGTGGTTTAAATACTGCTGTAATCAAAAGGCATTTGGTGTCATACAATCTAAATTTCCTGCTGCTGTGAGAAAAAACACAACTAATAATAAGCCTGAAACTAAAAAGGTAATTTTGGCTCTAGCAATATTGTAGCATAGTCATTAGCCTGTGGAAAATCCACGGGTTCACCCGTTCTTTTTATACCGCTTCTCGCTATTGCGCAGCTAAGCTACCATTTTGCGTTACAGACAGACAGACGTGTACGGGCATTATAATATAGATACATGTTACTTAAAGGTTGCAATAAAAATTCTTTCATCAGGGTAAAAAATTTCAAAATATTATTTATCACGATTTCCTATATTCTAAATCAAACAATGTGCTACTATTAATTATTATCAGCCCTTTAAAAAAATTCACTTACTAATTTTAAACTATGTATTTAAGTATGGACTTTCCTGCTGATGATGAAAAAGAAAAACAAGAACTGAAAAAAAGTAGTTATTAAAGAAAGACATCTTATCTAGTAATTAAAAAATTGCGTTGTACCACTAGGGATTAAAATCAACCATGGAAGTTGGTGGGAAATTTTTTGATCTTCCTGGTGCTGAGAAGGGAAAAGTTGTAGTTCGATTTCCACCTGAAGCCAGTGGGTTAGTATTAATATTGCTAGTCTAATAATATTTTTTTGTGATTATTAATTTTGAAAACATTTAGTTAAATAACTCTTTTGACTTTATTATTTTTATCAAATCATATATTAATTTAACTTGTAAAATGTTATATACAGTGAACTGTGCATAATAAATAAATTTTTGAAAACAATTTCATGTGCCAATACATGGTTGTTAGAAGCAAATGTTACGTAAATGCAAAGACATATGCAGTATTTAGAACTTAAGAACAGAATCTTTTAGTAACACAAAATTAGTTATTTTTTATGCCATCACACAAGTGTTTGTCTAAAGCTGTCTTTCATTAGCCAATGATTTTGTTAAAGTTGTGACGGTCTTGCTCAGAAAAATTTTAACTAAAAAGGTTTTAAAGGTTTTGAATGTATTATAAAGTGTTGTTCTCCATTTCAGCTCTTCCTTTAAAAAACAAGATACATGAATATATACCTTAGTAAATATAGATCACCATGTTTCACTTATTCCTAACAGTATTATTTGTATCCTTGTGAATATAGTTTTTCAATATATGATTTGTGATTTGTGTTTCTCTAAAGGTACTTACACATTGGACATGCAAAAGCAGCTCTCATGAACCAGTATTACAAAGAATTATATGAAGGCAAACTAATTATGCGATTTGATGACACTAACCCTGCTAAGGAGAATGCACATTATGAAGATGTATGTAATCTTTGTTCCCTTTTAGCTATCTTTGGTAATGTTTCCATTCAAAGGTGTAGCAAATAGTTTGTTCCAAGTTAAATACATCCTTTCCAAGTCCCATAAGGAAAGTGGAGATTATAAATAAAGATTATATTGTGTTGGAATTTTGATGATGTCTATTATACTTGTACATATATACTATCAAAACATGATTTTGCTTCTCTTTGTAGATTATTCTTGAGGACATCAAGCTTCTTCATCTGACGCCTGATCAATATACAAGAACTTCTGATTATTTTGATTGTATGTATGATTATGCTGAGCAACTGATAAAGCAGGGTGATGCTTTTTGTGACAATACACCACTGGAAGAGATGAGGAAAATGCGAGAAGAACGTCAGCCCTCACCGAATCGTGACTTATGTGAGTAGTTTCTATATTTTAAACTATCATGCTTTTCAAATTTGCTGTGAGGAGAAAAAATAAGTTACAAAGGAGTTGTTTTTTAATGTAGCGTGTGTATTTTTTTAGCTGTTGACGAAAACATGAGATTGTTCCAAGAAATGAGAAAAGGAACAGCAAATGGTTTGGAGTATTGCTTGCGTGCTAAACTCGATTACAAATCTGATAACGGATGTTTACGAGATCCAGTCTTGTACAGGTGTCGAGATGAAGCACATTTAATTCATGGCCAAAAATACATGTAAGTTAGAGCATCTCGTTTAATCCATGAGGATCTGAAAGCTTTTTTCAACTTCTTTGTTTTTTTATAGTGCGTACCCCACATACGACTTTGCATGTCCAATTGTTGACAGTATTGAAGGTGTCACACATGCTTTGAGGACGTCAGAGTACCTTGACAGAGATGCACAATTCTATTGGATCCTTGAAAAATTAGGTAAGTGGTTTAACTGCTTAAAAATTGATTTAGCAAATAATCCTTATATTATTTGATTTGTGCTGAAAGTTTGCTTTGTGTCCATAGAATAATTCAAAGTGTCAGGGTTTTCAATAGCATTCGTTAATGAGTAAAATTTTTATAAAACTATATCAGGTTTAAGGAAACCATACATCTACTCGTACAGTCGACTTGCTCTTATCAACACTGTGTTGTCGAAACGAAAACTAACATACTTAGTTAACGAAGGCTATGTAGATGGTTGGAACGATCCAAGGTTTCCAACAGTGAGAGGAATATTGCGTCGAGGGATGACTATTGAAGGTCTCAAAGAGTTTATTGTGGCTCAGGTAAGAAGATCATGTGTGGGCTTATGATTCTTAAATGAATGTGTGTGCCTGTGCTATGGATTTTAATTAATGTTAAGAATTATAACTTTCTGAAAATAATTGAGTTTTTTTTTTAATGTAAAAGTTGGAAGCACAATGTCTTCCAGGGGCTCAAAGTATAATAACAATAACAATGACAAGGACTTTTTTTCTAAAAGGGGTCATCAAAATCCAACGTACATATGGAATGGGACAAAATCTGGTCGTTTAATAAAAAAGTTATCGATCCAATTGCTCCACGATATAACGCTCTCCTGAAGAATCAAGTCATTCCAGTAACAGTGAATGGTGTGGTTGATTCTTCTGAGGAATATCCAAAACATCCAAAGGTATCATTTTAAAAATTTTGATTTATTTCTTTATTTTGTCAATTTGCCTACCAGCATAAAGTAGCGAATTACAGTAATTCTGAACAGAGAGAATGCAACTATTATTATAGAGATGAGGGTAATAATAAATGATCAAATTTTATTCCTGTTTACGTCACTAATATTAACTCCATACATTTAATTGTATTAGATAGGTTTTTTAAATTCTACAACTTTTTTTATTTTTAGGATGCGACCATTGGGCAGAAGCCTGTTTATTACTCAAGTAAGATTTTAATAGAAGGAGAGGACGCAAAGCTGATGAAGGAGGGAGAATTAGTGACTTTCATTAATTGGGGAAACCTGCGTATCACGAAAGTAAACAAAGCAGGTGATAACGTTACATCTCTTGAAGCTACTCCTGAACTTGATAACAAGGATTTTAAAAAGACTGTAAAAGTGACGTGGCTAGCCGAACATGGTGCTGCACCTTTTGTTCCGACGAAGTGCGTCTTTTTCGAGAACATTATTGATAAACCTGATCTGACGAGGGATGATGACTTCAAACAATATATCAACAAAAACACAAGGGTATTTATTTGTTTATTTGTTTTAATTTCGTGTCTGTTACAAATGACGCATTTTTGTTGCCCAAAATTTGGTTACTAATCTTTCTTGGGCTCTTTTTCTTTTGCTTTGGTGTTTATGTTTACTTGACTACACATCTGTGTGTATTTCAGAGTGAACAAGATATGCTGGGAGACCCGTGTCTCACCACTTTGAAAAAAGGTGATATTATTCAACTTCAAAGACGTGGATATTTCATTTGCGACGAACCTTACCAAGAACCAAGGTGAAAATTTCTATGTTTATTGTTTTTCGCTAATCTTGTCATACACTAGCAATTGCTTTAGGTTAAAACTGTTTTTCGCGCTTTGGGGGACTTGACACCTGAAAGTTCAATGCTAACAAAGAATTGCATGCTGGGAGGAAACTCACTTCTTGGACGTGTACAGTCTATTGTGCCTGACCTTTCCTAATAAAATTGTTTGAATTTCATAAACTCTTATTAGAAATTTTCTTTCAACCTTTTTTGTTTCAAATAGTCGGCATTCAGGAAAAGAATCTCCATGTATTTTGTTTCACATCCCTGACGGTACTTCAGCTGGTATGATGAATCAAGGAAAAGACAAAACTAAAAGCAGCAGTAGTTCAAGCTCGAAAGACAAAGGAGGGGTAAGTCAGTGTGACCACGTTATATTATCTATAGTGTGTAGGAATTCAAACATGGGAGTTTTTTGTTGTAGGGGGGAGGTAGGGCTTAATTAACATCAGAAGTGGTTGAACGTTGCTTAGACGTTGGATATTCAGTCTGGCGAACTCTCGTTTTTAAAAGCTAGGTTATTACGGACTGGTTAAAAGAGCTTTTTAAATTGTCTCTGAAAGAAATGAATGATCAAAATTCTGCAACCTGTTTTCTTTTTTCTGTTGCTTTATATGTGGTAGTTTTGTTATTTAAGTTGGTTTGGAAAAGTTTACTAAATGTTTGGAGTGAGGTGTACAGAGTTCATAATAAACGACCTTGTAACTTTCTTGCTTTAAAAAAATGGCTAATATAAAACAAGAGAACTGTTATGTAAACATACAGAGAATTCTGTTATCGCCAGGCTTTGACGTTTTAATGTCAAATTCATGATGATAAAAACAAGGAAAATGTTAAAAACTTCGACGTGTATGTATTTGCAAGTGTAATTTGTTAAGTCTTTCAAATCGTTTTTGTTACCATGGAAACATGAAGCTGAATCAACCATTTTCTTTTTTTTTTTAACAGAGAAAAAAAATTGTGATTGTTGTGATTTCTTCAAAATTTCATCACTCATATTCAGTTTGGAATTTTCTTTTTTTTCTGAAATGCTCAAAAGATCAAACTTATAAACAAAGTATTTGATGAATGGAAATTATTTTTTCATGCCATACATCTGTATTTTTTACATGTTGGTTATATTTCTTTTGATACTAATATAAATATAGACGCATATATACCTGAATTTATAGCTTTAATTTCTATTTGTTTACTATATAACTTACTGTATTTAATATAATTTTTGTTTATGTCTGTAGACTAGCAAAAAACAAGCCAAGAAAGTTGCTGCTCCTCAAAAAACCCAAACAGCTCAACTCAGCACATCAACTGAACATACATCCGAGCAGCAAGCTATATATGATAGTATTGTGGTACAGGGTGATAAAATAAGAAACTTGAAAGCGCACGGTGCAAGTAAAGTAAGTGATTGAAAATGAAATTTGAAATCCATCCCTGTTTTTTAAGTTTTTTTTGGTATTCTCAACCTTTTTTAAGGTTGTGTTTTGAAAATAGTTTTTTACCCTTTTATTATCCACGACTACTGAAACTCAGCAAATTTTTTTAAAAACAGTTTGAGGTGTCCACTCTGTCAAGACTTTTTAAAAAGAAATCAGGAATTGTCAGAAATTTCCATTATATTGTCAAAATGTGAGGTATTGCCATGATGATTTATTTGATCTGAGAAAATGTCATGAATTTTATGTTTCGATGGTTTAAGTTTACATGTTTTACGGCTTTTAAAGGTTTCAATGAGCGTTAAATTTCGGCCAAATAATAACTGATAAAATGAGGGAAATTTAAGGAGTTTTAGTCAATAAAAATGTAAGAAAGATTGAATATCAAGAAATAAGAAGGTAGCATTGAGAACCCGCCCACAGTTACGTGACAGGCTTAAAATATCAAACAAACAATGCTTTCTGACAGTATAGTTATGAGAGAATGTATGGAAGTTGAAAAAAATGAAACAGGTAGTCTAATTATGGTAAACTTGAAAAAAAATTATACGTTTTTAAAATCATTTTCTACATTATTCTTTCACTCATGTTTTCTATTATTCTCTAGGAAGATATCACAAAAGAAGTGACTGTTTTAAAGGAACTTAAAGCGAAGTACAAAACTGCCACTGGACTCGAATATTCGCCGCCGAAAACTTCAGCTACGACAACTTCTGCACCGACAAAAAGCAAACAAGCAATGCCGCCAACAGCAGTGAACGTAACCCCTGAGAGTGAAGCTCTGGTGAAGAAAATTGCAGAGCAAGGTGAGAAAATCCGAACGATGAAGGGAGCCAACGCTCCAAAGGTAAGTTTCTAGATGCGTCTCACCACTGCTTTTGTATGGAGAGGGATGCCCACAACTGGGAAGAAGGAATGATAATTTTTGGTATGCGGGGTTGACCACTGCTTGCGTGTTCCTGAGGTCCTGTAGTACTTATACTACAGTGTTGGCTTTTTTGGATACAGTGAAATTTTGACGACAATGCAAAATAATTAATAGTTGTAAGAAAATTGGATAAATCTATATTATAGCTTCTTTTCTTTAGATAACTATCTAAATGTTACCATTGTATTCACTTATCGCGATACAATTCAGGCTAATAGAAAAAAAGTATTTCACTGCAAAAAATTTTCTGGTCTATATTAGGAACAACTGCAACCGGAAATTGAGCAATTATTAAAACTTAAAGGTGACTATAAAACATTAACCGGTACCGATTATCAGCCAGCAGGAGGAGCGCGAAACCAAAAACAGAAAAAGGAGAAAAAACCTAAGGAGAATGCAGCGAAGCCTCCACCAAAGAAGAAAGAACAAGCTGCGGAGGTGTCACGTGATGCTGCTGATGCTGCCAAGAAACAAACGCGACTTTGTATAGAAGCCAAAAAAGAGGAAGCTCTAAGTGACTGGTATTCACAGGTACAGTATTTTTAGTGTGCGTTGTTTTGGTCTTGATAATATTGACTGTTTCACATCATCATTCGTTTCCATTAGACCGCATTTTCCGCTAAAAAAAAAATTCAAACTTATTTTTTTCAAAGTTTTTTTTAGCAAGCTCGTGAGCTTTTGCGCTATGACAAAAAGTACAGTCGAATGGAAACGAACCTTAATTCGGATTTTAAAAAAATAGCGTGATGTTAAGCCACGGTAATATTTTAAAAGTTCTAAATGAGCTTTATGTAATGTAAGATTTAAAATACAATGTTTATTAGTTGTATATCATAAAAAGTACTGATCAAGTCGAGACTTCTTGCTTTCGAACTTCTGTCATTCTAAAATTTCTTAAGCGAAGTTTGAATAAAGATTCTTTTTGTTGTTTTATCAGGTTATCACGAAATCGGAATTAATCGAATACTACGATGTCAGTGGTTGTTATATATTGCGCCCTTGGGCGTTTGGTATATGGGAAAGGATTGTTGCTTTCTTCGACAAGAAAATCAAAGACTTGGGCGTTGAAAACTGTTACTTTCCCATGTTTGTGTCGCAAGCTGCGTTAGAAAAAGAGAAGGATCATATTGAAGATTTCGCCCCTGAGGTAACAAGCGAAACGTTTATTTTATTAAAAAAATTGTAGTGAAAGCAGCATTTTAGTCGGCTGTATTTCCATAACTGCCTATATTTTTGCATGTGTTAAATTGTATTGTATTTTTTTTAGGTTGCTTGGGTCACTAAATCAGGACAGAGTGAACTCGCTGAACCAATCGCTATTCGTCCAACTAGTGAAACCGTCATGTATCCTGCATATGCAAAATGGATTCAATCTTACCGTGATCTGCCATTACGTTTGAATCAGTGGTGCAATGTCGTGCGATGGGAGTTCAAACATCCACAACCGTTTCTGCGTACTAGAGAGTTTCTTTGGCAGGAGGGACATTCAGCATTCGCTGGAAAAGAAGAAGCTTGTGAAGAGGTATTTTTATATTTTATTAATTGATCAAATTCGTAACTCAAATTCATTACATCAGCAAAGTGTTTTTTAAAATAGTTTTACTCTTAAAGGCATAGTCTTCACAAAGTTATCTGCGCTGTAAATGTTGTGTGACTGATAAAGTAGATTTTCTACAGGTCGTACCTAGTTTATTTATTATAATAATACATCACGTGTGTGTGTTTGCACGGTTATGTGATAAAATTATAAACGAGAAGACAATGCCACAAATACACTCGTCTGAGGATTTACTTTTGTTGATAATGACATTAGAGTCGATTCGGATTCTAGGTTAACTGTGATATCTCACTGCTTAATTTATGGCTTATTTAGCAGCCTGAGGATGAAGGATAGTTCCTAGTTAACACACTTGTTAAAAAACGTTCAATGTTTTTTGATACTTTTCAGTTGTCTTTTTGTTGACTAAAACATATTTACTTCAGGTTTACACCATTCTTGGATTCTACGCGCAAATATACACCGATCTACTCGCTATCCCCGTTGTCAAGGGACGGAAAACGGAAAAAGAAAAATTCGCTGGTGGAGACTTTACCACAACATGTGAAGCTTACATCCAGGCCAGTGGACGTGCCATCCAGGGAGCTACATCTCATCATCTGGGACAGAACTTCTCAAAAATGTTTGGTATTGAAATCGAAGACCCAAGTAAGCCGGACACAAAGGAGAAATTGTTTGTGTACCAAAACTCGTGGGGGTTAACAACAAGGACTATTGGTGTTTTGGTTATGGTGCATGGTGATAACAAAGGGTTGGTGTTACCACCAAGAGTGGCAAACGTTCAGGTAAGTCTTACTTAAAAATATAGACATACACCTTGCACTAATTTTTGCGCTGTTAAATAATCTATTTCGCGCGTAGTCATACCCCAACATGGAACAAGGGAAAAAATGTAAATTTCTGAATTTTAGAAAAAATTATAGATTCTTGCGCAATAACGAATATTTTGCGCAATTGCGCGAAAATTAGTATGCGCGAAAATTAGAATGAAGAATCTATTAAAATACCCGTGTACGTCTGTCTGTCGCGCAAAATAGTAACCGCATTAGCAAGACATGAAATGCGGTAAATAAAAGACGGTCGAACCCGTGGATTTATTCACGGGCCACCGACTGGTAAAGGTCTAGTATGGATACAACTTCTTACGTCAATACCTTAATTTATTTATTAGGTTATTATAGTTCCAGTCGGTTTAAACGTTTCGTTAAGTGATGAAAAACGAAAAGCGGTAATGGAAGCATGTGAAGAGTACACCAAAACGTTAAAGAATTTCGACGTACGAGCAAAATGCGATTCTCGTGAAAACTATTCACCGGGTTGGAAATTCAATCATTGGGAATTAAGGGTAGGCATAAATTAATTTACAAATATTTTCACTAAGTAAAACGAAAAGTAGATTTTCTTACAGCAATTAATATGCAAAATTCTGTGTCTTTGTTTTTACCTCGAACCCTTTTCAAGGCAGTGAATACGAACCATTTTGTGTTCAGTAAAGGGTTGGAACAGAAGAAGTAAAATATTTACCAAGGATTTAGCAGTTTATTTGTTGATGTGAATATGATGCTCTAAGTTATCACGCTTAACTATTTTTTCTTGTTAGGGAGTTCCAGTTCGTATTGAGCTCGGCCCACGAGAAGTTGAAAATGGAGAATTTGTGGCAGTGCGTCGGGACACTGGCGAGAAGGTGATCTTTGTTATTTATGTTGACAGTTTTTCACTTCTTAAGAGCAACGTTTGACTCAGTTTCTTGTTTACATAGATCACGATGAAGAAAGATGGGCGTGTCCATCAACTAACCACTCTCCTTGACACCATACAGTCTGACATGTACGCTAGGTAAGTTACCTGGCACTAAGCAGTGCATTTTTAGTGGCACTTTTAAAGAACATGTTTTTACTTATCTTTATATTTGTAGTGCAACTAAGCAGTTGGAAGAAAATCTTACAGTCACAACATCGTGGCAAGAATTCAACGATATGCTTGCACAAGGAAAAGTGAGTATGATTTGTGCTTAAATTTCTGTATCATGTGTGTTGCAGTTAGATGGATTGATTTGACTAAAAAAGACTATGCATTAATGTCAGTATTGTAAATTATTGTTTCGTAACACATTCTGAGATTTTACCAGGCAGCCCTGTAATTTGCTAGGATATTACCAGAAGTTTTCCCTTACATGTGCGTTTACAACCAAAGACTTTGTTCTCGATAAGATTTTTTTTATCTCGACCTTAAATTTCGCCATGTTTGTTGTTTAGATTATCCAGGCTCCATTCTGTGGCGAAATAAAATGTGAAGAAGCCATCAAGAAAGAGAGTGCGAGGTAAATGTTCAGACTATTGGTTAATTTTTATTTGTGTAAGGGTTGCAAGATTTCAGGTGAAACAGTAGGATAAAAACGGATTCTTAAAGCTTAGACAAGTTCAGGGGGAATTAACTTGACTTTATAATTGATAAGTTGAGGCTGTTTTCTTGATAAATTGAATGGCTAAAACATTGCCACTTTCACCTTTTTTAGATGAAAATTCACCAATTTATTAACACCCTACCCAACTATTTATCCTCAATGAGACTCCCCTCCAATTAGATTACTAAGTGTATTTGTTCTTACTGACTTTCAATTATTTTATTTTACATTTAGAGAGGACCCAACTGATGCCGGTGCTCCTTCCATGGGTGCGAAGGGATTGTGCATTCCTTTCGAGCAGCCAGCGCAAATCACCACTGAGAAATGTGTCCATCCAGGTTGCGACAAACCCGCCAAGTTTTACACCTTATTTGGGCGTAGCTATTAGAGATATTATGTTTAGACATATTTCGAAATATTTTTTCAGGATTCTATTTTAATGCCATGACGTAGATATTGAAAATTGTTCTGTTCCCTGTTTTCCGAGGTTAGCATCTGCTTCTAAATTCGTATATAGATAACTAGAAAAAGAACGTAATTTTTTCACAGAATGTTAGTGGTCGCTATTTATTTTTTGTGATAGATATTTTTACCTATTTTCAACTGATAAACAATGAATAGAAAAACACATAATTTTCAGACCGTGTAGTCACTTCCACCCCTATGACGGTACTAAGCGGAAAGAATGCCCCAACAAATGCAACAATGAAATATTTTGTTTCTCAGCATATTTTTTGCAAACAATTCTCCAAGTGACCTTGCTGCCCTGTTTTGCTTAGCTAAAAAAAATTCACAGTCTACCTGAAAAACATTTTTTTCTAAGGAGGTCCAGAATGACATAAAATTAAATACATCGCTTGAATTGCATGAAACTGGATAATGTAGGTAAAATAGCAATAACTCAATTCTTGACAATATTTTCATGGCAAAACAGTTTGGTCGTCGAATTTTCTGCGAAAATAATTTCATCAATAAATGTACAGACGATAATTTTTTGTCATCAGATATTTCGCCGATAATACAAACAGCTACATTTCATACACTTGAACCAAACAACACCGTTGTATTCTAATTTCCAAAAAATATACAAATTATTTGGTCCCAGTACTTTTCAAAATGTAATGTGAAAATACTGGAACGAGGTTGCGCATTCTGTAATAAAAAAATCAATCATATAATAAATAATCAGCTATGTTGTACATATACACATTATAATTCTCAAAGTTTGGAAGAAGATGGAGCACAATTATCATTAAGCATGATTTAGGATACTGTAAGTACTCGATTAAAGATTCCTAGAAACTTCTCATTTTAAAAAAATTACCTCAATGGTACCAAAATTTCTCTGGGAGATAATTTTCCAGGTCTACAAAAATGTTATCAAACATTTGTGTGAAAGCCCACCTCACCTTCAAAAAGCACCAACGAAGACTTTCTTTAGTTATTATAACTAAAGAAATCTCCACAACAAGTGCTGTGCTTGTTGTGGAGATGGTAACACTCGTTTATATTTCTTGTATGATATTCTAAGCTTAATCGAGTATCTACAGTGAAGATAAACCGAACACAATTACGAAAGATTTGGACCGTAACAAAATGTACATCTTTCTTCGTGTGACATAATCACGAAAATTCAAACCTGTGGATTCCATTAAAGTTTTCGAAAAGTTGTTTTAAAAAGTAAAAAAAAAAAAAACACTCGCCACATATTCAACAAGTAATCGATAAAATAAAAGATCCCTCGATATGTTCGAAACTCATAATCTACTAATAATATAAACAACGTAAAGCAAGTTAAAAAAACGCAAACTAACACAAAAACAGTCTCAGTGGCAAAAAAAACAAAAAAAAACAAGGACTTGTTACCAGGCATGCAACATTAAAATGGAAAAATACAACGATAACATACCAAATCTGACAATATACGTTGTTGTTTTTATAAGAAACACGATTGTAAGAAAAAAGGCTGAAAATAAAGATGCTTTCAAGTGGTAACTTGTGAATTATTTAGAAAATTGTAAACGTAAAGTCATAGATTAGTCGGGCTCTTACCGAAAAGAATTATAAGGGTATAAATAGGGGACCGTTTTTTAAATTTTCGGAAACTCTTCTTTAATGTAAAGAAGTCAAAAGAAAAAACTCGAACAATTTCAAGGCAAGGCAAAGTTAAAATATAAATGGTTCATAAAACAATGTGAAATAAGTTATATTATGATTTTTAAAACGATAACTTTTAACTTTTTAGTAAAGTAGAGCAAAAAAGTTAAGAAAATTGCAGACAATAAAATTCATTTATATATATACAATATCATCATTATAAAATGCGAAGATAAAAATATAAGAACAAAGAAGAAAGTTCACTGACATTACTTTGAAGTAATGTTCAACTACCAAAGCTTTAGATAGACAACTATGAAGGTGCAGAAACAGCATTTTCAACGAAAAAAAATGTTAGTATTTATCGAAAATTCAAGATTATAAAATTATGTGCAATCTTTATATACATTTGGTAATTCGAACTTTTAAAGGAATAAGGAAAAAAAGGTTCGAATCAAAATTCGAGCCAATCGAAGTTCGAGTTAAGTCAGAAGTTTATCGAGTGGCTCGTTCTCGAAAACAAGACTGATATTGTTTTTGAGAACGAGATTTTAACTTCCTTTTTCCGAAAAAAGTTCGAATACTCAGAAAATAAACCAATGACAAACTTCATACCTAATATTTACGCTCGCGCTTTTTTTACATTGTCAACATGTAAGAGTACAGTAATTGTCGCCAGCTTCATCGAACTAACGTATGTACACCTTCATCATAACCTCCATTCTCCAGAATAACGCATACGTAAGAATACGATTATCTCCATTAGCTTCTTCAAAATTAAGCGTGTAAAAATATAGCTATCTCCACTAGTTTTATCAAATTAACGCATGTACACCTCCATCATACTTAGCTTCTCCAAAATAACGAACGTGTAAGAATACACATCTCTGCCATATTCAGCTTCCTTCAAATTAGCGTTCATATATTAAGTCTCAAGTTAGCCTAACATGCACTTTGTTTATACTCCCGTATTAGAGCTGATATACTTGTGGTCGAAGAAGACATGCGCAAGAAAGGGTGCTGAAGAAGCTCAAAAGCTGAAGATCTGCGGAAGGGATCTTTCTGTAAGCAAGCTTCAAGAAAGGATATCAATTTAGACGATACCTAAAAAAAGCATTAGCTAAATTCCATTTTCAAACATACGAGTTTCTAAAAACACGTTTTGATATTACATGATTGTTGTATGTATGCATATTTTATGAGTTTTTGTACTTACACAGACTTGTATACAAATCTACAATTGAGAAGAAAACTATAAAAGTTATAAGCACTGACAATAAGCTTCCACATATTTTATAACGGCTAAATCTGTGACCCTTTTATTCCGTCTCTCGTACAGGGTGCCCATCATAATTTTATCTCTCATTTTTAGGAGATTGTAGGTAAATTTTCCGTTCATTTGTATGAGATTGCGCGGTCAAATTGATAGAAAAAAGTAACAAAAAAGTAGGAGATTGTAGGAAACTCTTTTCAAATTTTCACTTTAAAAGTTGCTAATTTTGTATTATATACATAATTCATGTAAAAAAGGAAAGAATGGATGAAAAGTATTTCAAATTAGATTAAATGAATATCAGGGTTACTGCCAAGTACTAGAGACAACAATATGTTTATTTGATGGTCCGAAGAAATGTTAAAAACAAAATTTTGGTTGAATAAAAATCTAAAAAAGTAGGAGTTTGTATGAGAAATTATATTTTCAGGTAGTTTTGGATGTGGTTGTAGGAGAATATAGAAGATTTGTCATTTTGTATGAAATTGTATGATTTTGTATGAGGGTAGGCACCCTGTCGTACATTCCCAATTAATTGTTTGAACTGTTAATAGCAGCAAAGATTTCCCATCAACTTTGAAGTCAATACCATGTACTATAAAAAATCAACACATCAATAAAATAAATCAGATAGCTTTTACACACGTTTTCAGGTTGCTTTAAAGTTGGCGGATCAAGATCTCTTAATTTCTTCATAGCCATTAGGGGCGGTTCATTAAAAAAGGGCGGCTCAGTGTCAATCATTTCCATCACCATGATACCAAATGACCAAATGTCCACCTGAAAGCGGTAAAAGAAGAAATCATAATGCAGTCGATATTCACATTCAAAGAAATAGAAAATTTATTTCACATATCTTTTTTAAATTCGTTTGGACGCGAAAGAAAAACTTTAACGGACATTAGAAATAGTCGCTAGCTCATAGAATAACCCACATGAATTGACCAATCGTAACTTATTTTGTTTCACAGACCAGTCAGATAGACAGCTAGTTAGTCAGCCAGATAATAAAAATCTTAAACACTAGTTAATATTCTCACACTCGCATATGGCAAGCATTGTGAGTATTAAGCTAGGAGTATCGATTATTACAAACCTCTGTCCCATAACTGTCTCTAGAAATAATCTCAGGTGCCATCCAATATGGGGTGCCCACTAGTGATTTTCTTTTAGGTACTTCATTACTAACTTGTGCGCAGAAACCGAAATCCGATAGTTTTACCTAAATAGAAATTAGCTTCATAGGATACAAGAAGTTATATATAACTGTCGAACATGTGGAGCAAAAAACAAACTGTTCTGTTAACCTGATATATAACGAGCCATTTAAAAGTGTACTTAATTTCGGGATTTCTTACAAATCTTCGCCTAATTCGCCAATATAACCCTAATGCCCCTAATATATGCCCTAAATAGTGAACTTTTATCTCAGGGTGAGAAAGGGTGCAATTTTCACAAAATAGAAAATTGAATGCGCACCCAAAAAATAACTCGAAAATATTTGATAAAAACTTTAAACATTCGCGAAACTGAAAACAATCCATATGCAAAAATTAATGCTTTTGACCTTGCTACAATGTATTACACGCTCAATGGAAGTACGAAACATGAAAAGTACGAAACATAAAAAGGACGAAACATGAAAAGTACGAAACATGAAAAGTACGAAACATAAAAAGGACGAAACATGAAAAGTACGAAACATGAAAAGTACGAAACATGGAAAGTACGAAACATAAAAAGGACGAAACATGAAAAGTACGAAACATGAAAAGTACGAAACATGAAAAGCACGAAACATGAAAAGCACGAAACATGAAAAGTACGAAACATGAAAAGTACGAAACATGAAAAGTACGAAACATGAAAAGTACGAAACATAAAAAGTACGAAACATGAAAAGTACGAAACATGAAAAGTACGAAACATGAAAAGTACGAAACATGAAAAGTACGAAACATAAAAAATACGAAACATGAAAAGTACGAAACATGAAAAGCACGAAACATAAAAAGCACGAAACATTTTCACGGAATTAACTGCAGACGAGAAGTCTAATTACTCAACACTTTAATTTAATAATAGCCACAGGTGTCAATGAAGATTACACACAGCATACCTGTCCATTGAGTGACATAAGGATGCTGTCACTTTTAATATCACGATGGATGACACCCTGCGAATGTAAATACTCCAACGCCTTTAAACAACTTTTACAAAAATAAGCAATCTGATCTTCTTTTAATCTAAAAATAATCGTGTTGTATTGAAATACATATTTTTAAAAACAATACTTCCATCCCAAAAATAACTGCTAAAGTAGAAAGGCGTTACATTTGCAATTTTTTTCATTTCAAGTACATTTGGACATGTTTTTGTTAATAAAATGTTTTATATTTTATAAGAAAATGATAAATTTTTTAACAATGGGTGGCTTATAATGTATATAGGTAAAGTAATAATGACAAAGTTTTGTCATGATATGATGTTGGAAAGATTTGGTATAAAAAGGTGTATCAATATAATGATACGTTTCATACACAATACTTATTCTGATTAGCTAATATTTAGGAAGTTTTTTTTTAACAAAAATAATGGAGGCAAATTTATGCAAAATGAGCACAATCAAGACTTAACATGGAGTGCTAAATTGTCAAAAAAATTTCAATAAGAAAACAGGACATAAAAAAAGACATAAAGGAAGTTACCACAAAGCACCTTCTTAAAAAAAACACAGTTTTATAAACATACTTTGTATACGAAACTATATCAGTTAATGCTCCTCCCTCCAGGTACTCCATCACTACCCATAATTCTTCATTAACCAGATATGCATCATAAAGTTCAACAATATTCGAATGATGATAGTTTTTCATTGTTACTACCTATACAAGAAAATACGTAAACATAAAACAGATTATGAATGTCTTTAATTATTAGACATTTTCTTTATTTTTAAGTGAGTCTGGCCAATGTGGAGACCTATGAAACTTCAGTATACGGCTGAGATATGAGTATGCTCAGGTTATGCTTATTGGGAAAACAACTTAAAAAATTGTATGTCCCTGTTTTTAGCTTTACCATTACAAATAAAAGTGCTAAAGTCTTATGGTGTTAAAGAAAAAGAGAATATTGTTGAATTAAAATATCTATAACAAAAAACACATCCAAAAGATTCACCAAGGCTAAGCAACTACTTAGCATATATATCCTTGAAAAGATCCTCCATCTGAGCCTCAACATACAGATAAACGTTAAATATACAAGATTTAGTTATATTTAATAAGAATAAAACCAAATCAACTAAAGTATTTGAAATTTTGTTTGTTTGTACTGAAAAGAACATACCTCGTTAAACAATAGTTCTCTCCTTTGTTGTTTATGCAAATCCATTTTTTTAACTGCAACTTGCCGACCAGATCTCTTATCTCTTGCAATACACACAATACCAGTTGAGCCTTCTCCTATTTTCACAAAATTCTCTAAATGTTCTTTGGGGTCGTCATTACATACAACTAACTTAAGTGCTTCTCTAAATTCATCATGACTAACAAAAATATTATCATTCGATGAAGCTGAGCTAGCTGCAACAGATCCATCTACTGAAGGAGTTGGAGAAAGATTCCCTTTACTATCTGTTGGTGATTGAGGAGTCTGTGCTTCTTTTTGCTGTCTTTTCACTTTATAATATTCTTTACGTTGGGCTGAGTAAGTGTTCTTAGGTAAGCTTCTTGAAGTTACCTTGCTACGATCAAGCGGCATGCTGTTATTTCCCTTTGAGTCTCCATTGACAGTTTTATTTTTAGATTTTACTGAGTTTTGTCTTAAGGAATTTGATCTAGCTATACTTATCCTTCCACCACTAGGTGTTTGTTTTGTTCCAGATGCTTGTGCCTGCAGCATTAAAACACCTGGTTCAATATCGGTTACCACGCTTGGATCCATAAAAGGCCTTGGCCTTTCAAATTCTTTTGCAAGAAACTTTTTCCACTGTGGAGGAATGCCAACATAATTTCCTTCTTTGTTATCATATGTCATATGAAAATTGTGTGAAAATTCCTGTGGCAGACCTATGTCTTTCTTTCGGATCCTCTTCTTTTTCTTGACTTTTGACATTTTCAGTATACTAATTCTATTTCCTATAAAATTAAAATGTATTCAATTAAAAAGAATTTAAAAGAAGGGGCATTGAATTGTGTTTCTGTTAATTCAACATTACCAATATTTTAAACTTATAACATATATATATATATATAGACACACTATCAACAAGAAATTTTGGCAAGTCGATATTTTTATTATAATTTTTATATGTTACTTTGTCTGAGTTTACAGATATTATTTTGAAACTAGTTACATTATACAAAAAACTAAATTTATTGCTTTACATTGGTCTCAATGATAGCTTCTGGTTTATGAGTTTCAGTAAACACCTGCCGTTGTTTATCAAGCTCTTCCACCCATCGCTGAATTTGAGGATCCCCAAATTTTCCTTTAGTTGAATTGAAGAATGTTTGAAGATTTCCAGGTTTGTTTTCAGACTTCTCATATTCAAATGCTTGGAGAATCATCTCGAAGCGATCAATATCTTTTACAGCTCTCGCTTCTTTTGTGTTCTGATTTGTGTATTCTTCCCACAGACTCATCACTTCATTTCCAACTTTCTCATTACTTATCAGGCTTGTAAGCTTAAACATAGCTTCTTTCTCCCTCCTATATTTCTCTTCAGCAGAAACACCACAAAAAGGAGTAATATCACCAACAATACATTCCGCTAAGTCATGAATAACAGCCATTTTCATGCAGTGCGTTGTGTTTAGGTTTTTTCCTTCCAAAAGCATAGTCATAACAGCCATACGATAGATGTGATCAGACACACTTTCAACTTTATCAACATTGTGATGTGTCCAGCCGGTGCGTTGTGCTCTTTTAATTTGTCCAACTAATGTAAAAAACTCTAATGTTGCGGGAAAATTTTCCTTTGACTCGTGGGTACTTGTTGCAGTTGCCATGTGTATGTGAACTTTACTTCAGCTTAAAATTGTATAGAATTTAAGTATATAAGTATAACTATATACAAAAACATAATTGACTACTGACCTGGGGCAAAGTAAAATCATGCTTACAAAAAGAAAATAACCATCAGGAGAGTTAACAGCTTATTGTTGTAAGATATCATGTAAGATACCATCAATAACTTTTATATTTATAACATTTTTATGGGGTTGAGGTTTTAATGCTCTCCACCAATTGGCAATTCTGGGAGAGATTATTTAACAATCTGACATTTTTTTTTTTAAAGTGTGGGCCTACAAGCAACAAACTATGAAATTAGGAGGGCAAAAATAAAAGAATGGCATATAGTTCAGGATATCATATCTTAGAAATTACTCTAGAACATCTCTGAGAATTTACAATGTGAATAGATTGTGTAAAATTGACCAAGATTCACAATAATGGTGTTAATATTATGCAGATTTGATGTTATAGCAACTTTTATGACTTATAATGCCACTGTAGTCTAGTTTATACACGCACAATTCCCAAGGAAAAATGCAGAAGCACAAAGCTTTAACTTTCATATGATCTAGTATCGACTCTTAATCTATTTTGTACAGGATAGTTTAAATGTAAGACCAAACCAATATCTTTGTACCACTGGAAAGCTTGGTTTACAAGGCTTTAATTTAAACTATACTGATGTTCACAGTTATAAAGAATCACTCACAAAGAATTCTTGAAAACAGTTAATAAACCTAGGTTGCTAACAAACTAAGTTTGATATACCCTAAAAGTGCTGACACAAACAAAAAATTAGTCAATGGGCAAAGAGCTGTGACAAAAATTTCCCAAGTTTAGATAAAGCTGGTTCTCAAAATACTTTGCTTATATCCCTCAAATGACTTTTAAACATTCGAATAGATCCTAAAATATTTTAGTTGGCCAGTCGGAAAATTCACTTCTTATATACTTTAAAATCACTAAAAATAAAAAGGGAGCCTGTTTGAGAATAATATATTTGCATTTTGATTTTAACCCTTGTTACGAAATCAAAGTGATGCTATTGCAAACACTTAAGTTGCAACCTGGTTTCTCTATGTCATTATCTGATTATTATCCCTGCAAGTTCGTAACAGAATATTTTTTACTACCATATTTTCCGGTATATAATCCGTGGGTTGTGTGTTGATTTTTACAACTTCCACTGTTGGTGTAGGTTATAATGTGGGGCGGGTTATAATGTGGGGTGGGTTATAAGCTTTATTTTTCAGTCATTTATTGCGAAATTTAAAGTTTATACATTTCACCAGCAAGTCGAGGCTTCTTTTTTTCAACAGAAGCTTTCTGGCATTGTTTTCTGTTTATTTGTAGTACTAACAACCTTATAAAATTGCGCAGAATGAAACAATATAGACATTGCACAACTCGGACAGTATATGTGGTGGTCTGGGAAGAAAGTAGGGAAAACAAAAATTTAATAAAACTGCATGCGCAATTCTATAAGTAGTGACCTTGTTCACCTACGTGATTTAATTTTTTTTCACACAGTGAAATGGTTTTATGTTTCTATTGCTTGCAAATCCCCCTATTACAGGCTCTCTCTAAAACACAATTCTGGAGATTATTTTTTCTTTCATGTTGAATGTAATTCCAATCTATTTATATTTTTGCAATCACATTGAGCACACTGAAATGATTTGCTTCTGGTAGAGGACCAGTATTGCAAGTATCATTTTTAGGTGTTATTGACATGTACAATCTAGTTCCCAGGACTTCATTACTAATTTCTGTTAAAAATATTGAAAATTGTAAAATTAAATATATACTAAATGATAATTTTTTTATCTTTACTACCTTCAAGCAACAGGTGACCATTGAAAATATAAAAAATAAATTAAAAATACAATTAATAAGATCTCATCTCCTCGCCATTGCTGCAATTTATTTTATTATGCACACTGTGATTGCTGATATATAAATGGATAAAAAAATTATATAAACATTAGAAAAGAATGTTCCGTACATCGCTGTTACAGACCATCCGTGATAATTATTATGTTGTTTATTATTATTTCAGCAATAAGAGATAAAAAAGTTAAGACTGAGAGAGTCACTAGTTCAGATACTCAGTTTTCGTGTTTGGGGTTCACGAGTTTAAACAGCCCCCACTTGTCTCTGGCATGAAAAAATGACACAAAACTAAAAAACAAACGGAATAGCAACCACACGCACATGTTTATAAAATGATTCAAGTAAGTAAAAATACACTGAATTTTTTTTCTTAACACTATGCAGGTAAGTAAACTCACTGTTTGAAATTTTATGTGGGCTATCTGATAGGATCGGGTTTGTAACTCCCTAAAAAAGCTGAGCGGGTTATACGATGTGCAGGTTATATACCAGAAAATACGGTATTCTGTTGCTGGGGGATAAATCCACAGGTTTTCCTGTCCTTTATTTGCCGCATCCTGTGTGTCCATCCAGACATATATGGGTATTTTAAAATAGATAACAAAAGTTTTGAAAAATAGTTTTTACTTTATGTAAAAACCTTTAAAAATTGTCTTTTTGGCCTCTATTGATAGATAGATGTAGTTGCAACACATTGACATTTTTGGTATGGGTTGGTGGGTGTTTAAAAGAAAAATTAAATTGACGTTTCTAGCAACAAGTACGAGGGTGCCGATAAGCCGCATACGTCGTAAAAAGTGCAGGCGTTTTCGGGCGAGTTCGGCGTTTAAAAAAATTCAGGTATTTGCTCAAAAAAACCCGCATAGTCCCGAACAATGCTAAAAAAAAAAGATTCACCATAAATGACTCTCGAAGAATTATTTAAAAAAGTATAAAAATTAAAATATATGGTAGCTAAGTTCTTAAAAGAACTGTTTTTTATGGTTTTTGATAAGATTTACTTGATAAATAACTTATGTATAAACTTTATTGCCTCCTTTCTCTTCAAGCGTGTTCTTTCAACTGTCGTCCGCCATGTTATGTTAAAAGGTGTTGCATTTCAGGAATGTTCCGGACGAGTTCAGGAAAGTGCGGGCGCTTTCGGTTGACAACCGTCAATTAAATTCGAATCGCCAGAACTCGCCCTTATATATGCGGGCGTTTGCGGCTTATCGGCACCCTCTTCAACAAGTTGGACACTGCCAACAATGACATTTCTTGTGAACATCCTCAGAGATATTCCATCTATTTTTTACAGAAGAACCACAAAAGCAATTCTAAAGTTTCTATTTTCTACAGAAATCTGTGAAATTTTTCTTTAACTAGACAGTAGCTAGCCATTTGGGTATTTGGGGTGGGGATTAGAGTTAGAACTTATAGATAGCTAGCTAGCTTTTAACTTGGAACATATTCAGAAAAGTGTTTTTCACACTGAGTGCTACCAATACCCAACCAATAACGAAATAGCTACATGTTAAAACTATAGGGTAATGTTAAAATGAAAGCAAGAGGGATTGTGTGTGTGTGTGTGTGTGGGGGGGGGGGGGGGGGGTGACACACACTTCACTTCTTCACAAAGCACTGACAAAATGCTTTTAGGCTGATGTGATGGTGGATTGAGTGCTAACTCAACAACATATTTGGTAATATTACATGTACGTCCTATTATTTTTTCTGACTGCACAAATTCTTCACGGTAAATTAAACCAGAATTACTTCAGAACATAGCTACATTGGTTACCTCCTTAAAAATGCCTACCATCTTGAATCTTGCTGATTTTTAAAAATTTTTGTTTATGAATTTCAAGCCCCTCCATCTCAGAGGAAAGCATTGCTCCGTCGGCAGCGTTAAAACAGGAAAGTAAAAAAGGAGCTCCAGGACGAGATTGATTTCGGGTACTTTTTTATCGAGCCATTTTCCTTGGTCTGCCGTAAGTTCAAACTAAATTCGCTTCAACACGAAAGTTACTTGCACTTATCTTGTCCGCTGCCTCGTGGTTGTAACACTTATGCAGGCGTTAGTAAATAACAGTTATGAAATTTCAAATGTATGCAATTTTTTTAAAGAATGCCAAAATTATGAGATTTGACTCGGGGTGAGGTTGCTAAGTCAACAAGCATAATGTAACATAACAGCAGCACCAGCAGTTTCGTTCCCAGTTTCCCTTCATTTTTTAAAAAAGTTATGAACTCGACCCCATTGCTTTTTTTCTCTTTTTAATATCAGAAAAAGGGTCGAGGATGGAGAATTGGCCACCCAGGTAAATACCACAAACCACAAAGTCGCAAGTTCAGAGTATAATGCAGTTATGTCATCATTATATATATTGATGATTTAAAACATTTCTAGGGTTCACTTTCACGAAGTACATGAAGGCTGAAATACACGATACAATTCTTCGGACAAAGGTTAAAGCGTTATTACTCAAAATGTAGAAACCGACGACGTTCTATATTGTTACGGTCATTTTGTTTTCGGATATACAGTTTCACAATATGCTTTAAAAACAAGCCGGTCTGACTTACAGTAGCCTTCGTGTCTATAGCGAGATCACATTTTTAACTCTATTTGATTTTTAGTGGACGCTGCCAAATATTAAAAAATTAAACTTTCCGCGCCATCTTTGAGGCCATAAGGGTTTTTACTATAATTTTTACCATATTTAAATATTCTAAATCACAGACACACAAAAAAATGCCTGAATACGCAAGAATGTAACGAAAGAAAATACCCTAAAATGACACTACGGAAGAATTTAAGATGCATTTGCAATTAAAAAAGAATTACGATTTCTTGACTCTTATTGGTTAATAAATTCCGATCTCAGCTGAATGAAATTTAAGTACTTTTTTTGCCCCGTTCCATACGGTTTTGCTTTTGAGTGGAAATCTACCTTTACAACCTAGGTAATTTTTCTAAAAAAAGGTAACACAAACATATTGCGCGAGACATTGTTTGATAACCACATATATTTGTTCTTTTAAGTAATTTATCTTTTAAGTTTTTTCAGAGAAATATGAATATTCAAATTTTTCAAGGCCACCTGGTCTGATTAAGGTTATTAATCCTGAAGACACCCAGTTTTAACATTAAACATATATTTAACGAGCTTAAAAAGTACTTAACCTTGTCGGTTTAACATCATTCAGAATGCGGATTTGCTGCAAAATACACCCGTCTAGTGAATACAAAATATCGATCTATTACTTTCTTTCAAAGAAAAAAATCCATTTTACACAATAAATAAATGCAAACAAACTTGTTCCCACCATTAACCTTCAGCTTTTTAAAATTTAACAAAAATGGCATGGGAACAAGTTTGTGTATGAAGAAATTAGTTATTTTACATCACAAAAATATGTTATATAGAACACAAACACCGATATAAAAGCAAAATCATTCTGTACATTACATGAAATTAATAAAAGAGTACAATTTACGCTACATGCTTTTTCTTTGAACAACACAAAATTTGGACGGAGCCTCAATGTTGCTAAAGTTTTATGTTTTACAACCTTAACTGTTGCTTGATTGTTGCTAGTTGAGTATTCACTTGAAAAAAATAAAAACACGGCTGTTGCGCCAACTGAAATCAAACTTCTATTTTCATTGTGTTTGTCGTATAAAACGTGTACACCTTGGTATTTGGCACAGTTATCAAGCTAAGTCAGTGCTTGAAAAAACACAAGTGTGCTATTTAGACAAATTTGTAGACAATTTTTTGGTTCACAAATGTGTATACGTGGCTGTTAGACACGACTTTTTAGTTCCATGTTTTAAAATACAAATTAATAAATAAAGAATTTTTACCGATAACCGATAATTCTCGTTGAGCATGCATAATTAACGGTTTAGCTTCAAAGAACTCATAAAATATTTTAAAAAATAAATTTTAACGCTATTTTATTCCGATGATTATATTCGGAGGTAATCAAATTGATTCAAAGTTAAACCTTGCATTCACAAAAAAACTTATGACAACATATCAGATGATCCAATTTACAAATACATGCCATTGATCAAATAATCGCCGTCATCCACCGGAAACTTCTTCGCTTTCCCTCGTTTCGCACATTTAAAATGATAGATCAACCCGACGATAAACAAAAGACTGACTATCAATGCAATCAACAGTGGGATTGATTTCAAGTTTGGAGGCTCGTTGCGGATCACAACTTTCACACTTGGTGGCTGTGTTCCAGGAGTGGTACCTAAAAAAAATAAAAATAAATACAAAATAATATGGCAATCTACAACACTCAGACAAACATAACGTTTTTTTCTAAATATGAAAGAAATTCACACGCATTTTCATAAGAACATTCAAGTGAAAAAAGCTTTTATATGTTCTTCAGTTATGAACCGAAGAAAGTGAGAAATCATGACAACAACATTAGACAACAACCTGCAGCTTTAACTGTTGATAATTAAGCCTGAAAGTATTAACAGATTGTGGCATCGTTAGAAAAGCATCGCTACTACACTCGAAAGTTTAACGCTTAGTCAAACATCATGTTCTTCAGAAAATGAAAAAGATATATTTTAAAAGACTTCATAAAAACAAGGAGTATAACTTTGAAAAATTCATACTGTTAAACAGCTCTGCAGCTTCCGCTGGATCAGTTATGAACTGTCTTCTGTTCGAATGGAAATATGGATCTTGCTCGTCAGTCTTTTTAGAATTTGAAGACAAGAGAATATCCTCCGTTGGTGTTTCTTCATAATCACCTTCAGTTACAGTTAACGACTGTTCGTTGTGATCGTCAGCTGCTAGCGCACTTACGTGATATTCTAAAAAAAGTTTATCCAGTTAGTTAAGGTTTAGTCAGCCTTTTTCGTTGGTTCTTCCATATTTACCGAGATCTTTGAATATGACCCAAACTACGTTGTTTTTTATGTACCATATTTACTTGAATCATCACTCCTTTTTGACCCCCCTTGAATAAGCACCCCCCTTACTTCCAAAAATGTGCTCAATAAACAAAATAGTGCTGGAAAGGGATAGTCATTTAGAAATTATTTCATAAAACTAAAATAATACAACCAAATTGACTTGCAGGACTCTTTATTTGCAAACAGTGATGTATTATGAAGGTCTCAGAAAACTTTCAAAATTCTTAAATTATATGGTAAAAATTAAAAGATTAATCAATAAATATAACCAACAATGTAAATATTTTTTCTGACAAAACAATATTGTCAAAATTTTACATTGTTATGGTTATATTTATTGAAATCTTAAATTATATTTTTGTTCTTTAATTACATGAAAATGTTTAAATTCTGATTTTCAATACTTTTTACAAGCACCTCTCTCGAAAGAGCACCCATCCTTAGAGTTCCAAAATTAAATGGGTAAAGTGTTTATCTAAGTAAATACACTCCTGCATCAAAGCAAACTTGCAAGAGTTACGTCTGACCAAAATTCAAATGAAGGTAAAAAGGATGCAAATCAGTAATTTAGCTAAAATAGACTAAACTTTTTTTTCTTTCTTCCTTAAAGTAAAAAAAATATCAACACAAAAAAATACAACATTGTTAAAATTGCAAACCGCAAAATTTACTACAGTGAAGTATATGAAACTCTTAAACCCCAAAATTTTATTCCTTAAAAAACATGCAGCCGAAGTTAACTCCGAAAATTTCACAGTGATTTTGATACTTGGAAAATTTCTCAACCTAAAGTATAAGCCTTGATAATTTTCCTACCAAGTGTCTACCATATCAATTATTAGCCCTCAAACTACTCACTTACATGACTTGTATTTCAAATAAATTTAACCACAAAAATACTTACCTGGAAGAGAACAATTTACCAACTTGTTTTCAGCATTGTAAAATCGTGCGTTGCACCCGCCACAGAAATTAGGTTTACATTTTGCATCATTATGTGCAGGACAGGATTTTACATCACAAGGATTCTCTGCACACATTGCAACAGGAACACCTGGTGGACATCCTGTGATAAAAGAAAACGAAGGTTATGAAATCATAAACAATGATAGAAATCCTAATGTAGTACAACATTGAAATTAAAAAAACAATTAAATACAAAGATGAATACTTAAACAAAATTTTTACAAACTTTCTGTACACTATAAATTTAAATATAAACAAAGAAAATGCAGGGGAATAGGCATACATTGCTGTAATTTAAAGTAACCAGTTTAAATAATACAGCTACACTACTGATTTATAACCATTGTATATTATTCTTAAGACATAATCTGCCACATTGATTTAAAAATTTAAACAGCTATTCAAAAATATTGGGTGTTTGAGCCATTTAAGGCCTTTAAAATGAGGTTGTCAGTAGAAAAAGCCAAACATTAAAAAATTGAGTGTTTCCACCACTTAGGCATCAACATGTTATAAATATTTCTAATCACAACTAGTTGACAGATCCTTACAGTAACAAAGAGATTTGAAAATAGTATTGGGCTAATTTACATAGATTAGAATATCTTGCTAATTTTTCCCAGTTAGATAGATAGATGTGCATATTTTACATGGCTAACCTCACAAATATCGAGGGATATACCCTGTCTATTATTTCCAGGAGGGGCCATGGTGTAGATGGAGAGTCCTAGAGTATTTAATGCTCATTTTGAGCTACGCAGACCCAATTAGAGCCGGCGCTCTACTAGACAACTCCCGGCAACATCCAACGGCCCACACAGTGTGCCATCTTCCCAATTTCCCTCACATGGCTTGGGTTAACCCGGGGCTATGGTAACATTCACTCGCCCATGTTGAATCGCCGTCAAGAGGAATCGAACCCCGGTCTCCCGCACAGAGTACGAGAGCTATAACCACTAATCTACGGCGCCACAAAAAGTTCAAAACATAGTTGGCGAAATTGTACCTCTGCTGGTGAAATTGTACCATTCTAAGGTACCATCTGGTTAGGAGAGACAGTGAGGAGTGAGCAGTGAGGATTTAACTGTTTAATTGTCGGTGTCTGGCAATGTTGAACCTTAAAAGGCCACAACAGAGCAGCATAACAAACCGCAATGCTAACTTTTTCAATGGCAAAATTGCATCATTGTACGCTATACATTTTTTGGCCTAATAACTTTTTAATGAGAAGTAATTTGATATTCTCTAAGCAAGATTTGGCCCTCCTTTCACGCTTGCCACACAGATGCTAGAGCCAGTTGTATTATACATACAAAGAAAGAAATTAGTCTATTCTTACTTTCTTCTTCTTCTATAATTGGTGCTTGTGTTGGTGGTAAAGTTGTTAAAATCTGCTGCTCAAGTTGTATCACTGCATATCTATTATGATTACCAAAACTGCACACAGATGGACTTCCACATGCAAATAAATAACAATATTTGTGGGTCTCAAAATCACCAATTTCATTTTTAACCTGTTTATAATGCATCAATGCAACATTACAGGTTTCATAACTACAACACAAGTCGTAACAGCTTCTTGCAGTTTCTACAATCTCTTTTCCAATCAAAATAGCTCCATTTTTAATCGATTCCTTCGATCGTATTATGGTTTGTTTCATAACTTTTGGCCTGGGACAGTCCGAATCACGTGCATATGCATGGCCATTAAAAGTCAAAATAACGATAAAAGTAAGGTAAATTTCTTTATTCATGATTCCTGCTCACTTACAGCATAACTACATCGTATTTTAGACAAAAAATAGTCCAGTAGTTAGGTTTATTTATTTAGCTGTGCTTTACTTCCTCTCGTTCAGTCTTTCGCTTTGATCAAAACTGAATCATCGATTTTTTCACTACATCCATACTACGCATGCGTACCGTAGATACTGTAGATAGAGCTTCGGTGCCGTACAGTGTAAGAATTTTTTTTGTTTATAAAATGAACACGGGGTAACGATGGAGATTTGGTAAGAATGGCCTTGCTGTATTGTCTCCTGCAAAAAGAACAATCTAACTTGGCAGAACTCTTCAATATGTTCAAGTATATTTCTTTTTTTAATTTTACTACTCCTAAAAAAAAAGATTTAAGATGGACACATCCACGGAGTCATTTTAGGCCTAAAATATGGCGGCGGTTAAAACTCAAAAATTCGAAAAAAGTAGTGCTTAACCATCCAGTCATAAACACTGATATTCACTTAAACACTGATATTTACTTGAACACTGTCAATACAGTACCAAAGAATGTTAAAACAGTGCCATTATTTTGCTTAAAAACTGTCAAAGCAGTATTATAGAAGGTTGATATGGTGCTTTATGTTGCTTAAAGATTATCTAATCTGCACCGTAGAAGGCTAATGCTATTGTCAAAACGTTACTGTAGAAGGCTAATATGGCTTCTTCACAGGGAAATCCCCTATAACATAATCAGCTGTTAAAGTGACAAGACAATTTTCCAGCTAAAAATAATTTCATCCACAAAGACCTGTTATTAAAGTTATGCTGCAAAAGTTTTTTTCAAAGGTGAACAAATATACAAATAAAATATTCAGAAGGATATTCCAAAACTAAAAAATTGGAGACTTTTTTAACAACAATAGTTTTGTGCACAATTTTTATAATCTTTTGTGTAATGTTTTGTTAAAAAAAGAAGATAAACTGAAAAAAAATGTGTTGTCATGAACACTTTGTTAGCACTTTGTTATAAATGTTTTCCAATAGTGTTTAAATCAATCAGTCGGTCAATTAGCCTTGGAAAACAGCAGACTTTTTAAATAAATTTGACTCAATAGAGTTGAAAAAAGACACTATATTTAATAGTGGTTTACACACAATTGGAAACTTGTTGCCCAAAATCTTAATATTGTTTTTCGTTGTTCACCAAAAAACTAATTTCCACTTATAGTTACATTATTTTGCTATAGAAAATATTCTGTTCTGAAGTTCCAAGGGAGAAGCTATTACATATATCCTTGGAAAACTGGCTTTGTGACAAGGCAGAAAGAGCTACACTCTGGGTCTGTCCACTTTTGTCTAAGGGGGGGAAGTGATTTTTTTGTCTGATGGTATTACCTATAGTATTTCATGCGTTTTAGAGCTTCAGACAGTGCTAGGCTACAAGAACGAAGTTCCACTATTAAAATCCAAAGTTGGTTCAGATCGATCAGAGTTCAAAAGTACATAAGGTACGGAATAATGAATGTAGGTACCTTAACTACACCTTTTTATATGAGAACTAGTCGTTAGCTCTCGGAAGAATCCACAGAAAGCCATCTATCATAAACATAATTCCTGCATTGATATTTCATACGTCTATTCATACATTTGTTCGTCTGCATGAAGTAATAACTAGTTTTACCTATAAGTTAATTTTTTCTAAAATTTTTAGTTTTTATCTTCCCAATAATCACAAAAATTCAGTACTTTGTTATTTATAGTAAATGTTTTTTTAGATATTTACATAGATGTGCCACCATAATACAGAAAACCTATAGGGGCTATGTCGGTAGAAGTCTGTACCGTGAGATTGTACAGGTATTTTTCCAAGTGTCTTTTTACCCCATTGAATTAAATCTTAACTATTTTTTCTAAATCTTCTATTTAAATGATGTTTCATATTATTAATTCTTATAGAACAAAATGAATTTGATGAGAAAACACTACTACGATGTCATGGCAACCAAGGTTTGGAGAACTCCTTGTACCTTTTGGAGATAAAACATTTGATTTTGTATGGAAATGTTGTGCATGACTAAAATACAATCTCTTTTATAGACTAAAATGCACAAAACGACATAAACTCGAATTTTTGATTTTTTTGCTTTGACTAATTTTTTCTACCTTCCATCTTTTTAAGTGTCAAAATTTTCATGAAAATCACTTTCGTAAATTTCTTTGACTTAAATTATTTCTGTTTTGAAATATAACTGGAATCCCAGAAAATTCAACTAGTCTATAGAAAATTTTGTTATATCACAAAAAAATTAATATTTCTTATTCTTATTTGTGACTTCATGAGCATTTATGATTTTTTATTTTGTCTTTTAGATTCAAGCACGATGGAGAGGTATACAACAAGTTTGTTGCACAAATCAGTTTGCTACCTTTTCACATGTGATCTCTGTTGTAGTGATCTTTTAATGTTCTAGGTTTTTACATACGAAAATACAAATTTGATTTTTATGCACGAAAAAGATATCTTAACGCACTGGTTTGTAAAAACGAGATATTCAGGTATAAATATTATAAAGATTACTTGTTGAAATACTTTAATATCAGAAATTTTGCAGGGAGAAATTTTCTCAAATCAAATAACTTCAGAATTTTTTTTCACGAAAAAACGTTATCTGTTATTACGAAAAAGTTGAAATTTTTAAATAAAAGCAGATTACAATGTATATTTATGTAACAAAACATTCTTTGAAACAATATATATTGATTTATATAATTGGGAATTTTTTGCATAGACAACAAGTAAAAGAAATACAAAAAATGAATGAATTGGAAGAAGAAGCCAAAAGGATTGACAATCAGATGGTATTTTTTTGTATTTTTTTTACACGTTACTTTATTTTTGCCTGGAGGTATAGAATCCCACTTCTCCTGTGGAATTATCATAAGTATGACACCTATTTTCGATTAAGTATGTTTGCATATCTTTTTGTCACACCTTCATATCTTCATTGTGAAAAGTAAACCTTCTTAGAATGGATATCGAGGAGGGTGTGTATAAATTGGGCTGTGTGGATTTTCACACAGAGGCCTGAAATAGGGGTGAAAATAGGACGAGGGTACATTGACGTAACTAGCTATTGCAACTAGCTATTGCAGACACATTCGTCGAACACAATACCTTTCACTTGTTCTGACGTCTTAAAAAGCATTTCTCCACTGTTATATTTTGGTAATTTCCTATGGATACAATTTTCCCCATATGTCAGGTAAAAAGACAAAGTTAAAACGAACTCTATATATTATTTGTTAAATATCAATTACACAAAGCCTTTAAAACCACATACAAATCATTTAGGTGGGCGATTTGCACAAACTTCTCGCCGCACCGCACCTATGAAAAGCATTTCGCAATTATAGGGTCGTTGCTTTATATAGTTTTTGAATTAAAGACATTTCATAGATTATAGATTCCTCTGAAAATAGACCTCGCGACTTCGGCGAAACAGCAATAAGTTATGCGCTGCGCACTGTTTCGCAGTTATAGCCCTTTGACATTTCATAGAATAAAGATAACTCTGGAAATGACCTTCTTGACTTTAGACATTTCATAGATCATAGATAAGCAATGATTTTTCCACTGCACTTCAATCGTGCAGCAGAGTAAAATAAAAAATTTCTATTAAAAAAAATGTTTATTCCAACGGGCAACGTTGCGCTCTGCGAGGTTAAATAAGCAATTAAGTTATGAAACCCGACAGTACACAGCGGCGAAATAATTGTGCAAATCGAAGGCCCTTTATACTTTTCATATAACAAAAATATTTCTAATAGTCGATGTATCTCTGGACCCAATTATAGCCAAAGTGGGAACTAAGTGAATTTTATGTTGCTCATTAGGTCACTGACCCTTTTTGCATATCTCTTGACCATTTAACCAAAAAAAAATTTAAACCTGCCTTTTATCCCTCTCGAAATAATGGATACAAAAATGTCCCAAATAGGCCAAAAACTTTTGGCTTTTTTTGTCCTGTATTAAAACATTTGCTTCCAAAAATCTTGCGGGGATTTAAAAAAAAACCAAAATCTCTGTTTGTTAAAAATGTGTTACAAATTAAAAGATGTTTTCGGTAGCCTGGAACTAGAGTGGTATCAGCAGTGAGTACTGACTTTCATATGACTTTGTGTTAATAATGTGAAAGCGTGATTTTTGTTATGATAGTATTTTTACATTAAGATTTGTTTTTTAGGCAGCAGCCACGTTTGTCAACAGAAAAACACATTATCTCCTCAGTACTAATGTTTGTCCTGGAATATATAACTCGCCTAACGAAAAATCTCTCGACAAAGAATTCGCTCTACGCAACTCTCAACCATTTAGTAAGAACGAACGCAGAAAGTTACAAAGAGATATGCAACTAAAATATATAAAAACCAGCACTGGCATACCAAGGGCTGAAGAAACAGGGAAGGATGTTAATGTGTGTATACTACCTCCTGTTGCTACGCAGAAACCTCAGGTTGGTGGCGCATGCGCATGTGCATATTTGACGTTGTTTATTGTTCAGTTGCTAATACGTGTTCATGTTGCTGTTGTTGTTATCGTTGTTGTTGTTGTTGTTTTTGCTGTTGTTGTTGTTGCTGTATTTGTTGTTTTTTTATTGTTGTTTTTGTTATTGTTGTTGTTGTTTAGAAAACATATGTTGTTTGTTTGTTAGCCTGGTGTTGTGCTATGAATACATCATACTTTTGTTTAAGGGTCCGTTCAGAAGCCCCGAGGAAGTTCAAAAACAGCGTTATAAAAGATTAGAACCCAGTCTTCGTGTTGCAACGGAACATCAATCTGTAGAAAAAGCTAGGTAACATTCATTTATATTTTTTACATCCATTGACAACGAAAAGTGTTTATACTTTAAAGTAAACTCGCTTCTGTGTTTCTGTTGTTTTTCTTAGAACCCTACTGCGACAAGAAGAATGGACCAAAAGAATCATCGATAAGAGGTATATCTTTAGTGCACGGATTTTTTGGGGAAAGTTAACATTTTATTAACATTTTGCGCCATATAATGGCGCGTGTGTGAGACCACGATAAAAAGCGGTGTATTCAAACTATATTTTTATAATTTTAGCTTCTTACCTTCAACGAAAACGAATTATCCTTACGTTCCAGCGCTTGATTCGTCCACTTTCTATGGAAGGTATAGACCCAAAATTCCGATTTCCTTTAATACGTGACCAAACATCTTTCTTAACAAGTATACCTTTATATTCAACTCTTAGTCTCGATTGACTCTTCCTAAACATGGATTTGTTTTTTAAAAAACGCATGTGGCGAACAGGAGTAAAGAAATAATTTTAGTCACTTTGTCGCTTTGTATATTTGCTCTGTCATTTGGACCAAATTTTAGGGTTGATTATGGCACAAAACATTTTAGAGAAGACGTCCCCGAGAAACAAATTCATGCTAAGGTAAACGCAGTTTTAACAGACATTCATCGCTGTTAGGATTTCCCAATGGGAATGTTGTAATAGATAAATTATTTTTCTCTGTCGCAAAATGATCAAAACATTTTCGTGCTTAGAAACATGAAAGGTTTTTGCGTTTTGCAAAAAACTTCGTGATATTATAAAAGTTAAAGAATGAATTTTTATATTGTAATTTTTTTTTTTTTAAAGGTAAAGGTTCAATTTGTTAAAAAAAAATGACAGAAATTAAAAATATAATTTTTCAAAAAATGAAACAGGCATATAAATTAAAACAATACTCAATTAAAAATAGTAATTAATGCATTTAGAATTTTTCGATTAAGAATTAAAAAATATGACTGGAAAAGTTTTCTAACTTAAACCAAAAAGTTCGAATTTATATTAAAACGACATAGCTGGTGAGCTTAAACACATACCCAAATTGCAGTTTCTTCTAAGCGTGTAAAAAGTCAGTTTTATCTCTATTGTAGTCGTTTCAACGTGTTGTTTCGCCGATTCCTATCTTCGAGCAGCTTGGAAAGACATATTGATAAACACAACCTATTTATGTATATATCAATGAACATAATAAATTGAATTTTTTTTAAACAAAATATTACGTTGTCCATTTTTAGTTTACAGATTTATTCTTTTTTTTTATATATTTCACTATACGGGTCCTTTCCCTACTGCATAAGGGCGCTTATTAATCCAGAAATAAATGAACCAAAATATTTGTTGACTTTTTAGCCTGAGTGACTTATCAGAAAGTAAGTGACAGAATAACATATGAAATTGTATTTATTTTTTACAGGTCATTATCTTATAAAGAATTCACGGGAATTCGTTAGCCGTATTTTTCGCATTGATTTGGTGTAACCGCGGCGCGACAATTTTAGGCGACCTAGAAGGTCATGTATAAAAAATTATAGTTTAAAAAAGAGATCTTCTCCAAATATGACATCACCACAACTTTTAAAATGGTAGTCAACACCCCAGCTAATCGTTTCGTGTTTCTTCGTCAGTATGTCGAGGCTGCAAAAAACTTGCTGATTGGTTATTTATAAAAATAAGACTTCGTAATTGGCTGATGCAGGCAATCACACAACGCCGGTAAAAATACGTCGCCTTTTTTCTATTTCGTACACAAAAAATTTCATGTGCCTGCAACGTGGCTGTTTTTTCGTGCGCACGGCAATGGAGGTAAAAATAGGAAAAAATTATTTCTACCTCCATGGCACAACAGAAAAAATACGAATGTTACTGTTCTGCCCAATCTTTGGACATAAAGATACCCAGTCTTAAGACTGGACAAGGCGTCACAAGATTGGGCAGGAGACCATGTTAGGCCCATCTTTAGACGCCTTTTAAATTTTAAAGAAAGGATGTGTCACACAAGCTCTGTTGTTTGCAAGACCCAGCAATAAATTCTCAAGCACATTAAAACATCATAGTTGGGGTATATGATAAACAAAAAAAAGGAAAATTGTTGAATTAACCTGGTGAGTTTTTTACATACCTACATCCCAGTGGGTACTTTAACGTTGAATCAACGTTGAAAAGACGTTGCTTGCGACGTTGAAAAGACGTTGATTTTATCTTACAAATGAAAGTTTTTTTGACGTCTTTTTCCGACGTCTATTCAACATCGGACATCAACGTCTTTTTAACGTTGAAACAACGTCTCGCAACGCCTTTTCAATGTTAAAACAACGTCTTTTCAACGTTGAAACAACGTCCTGCAACGTTGTTTCAACGTTGAAAAGGTGTTGATGTCCGACGTTGAATATACGTCGAAAAAACTTTATACAATATACAACTTCTCCGCTGAAAACTTCCTAAATGAAAATAAAACGCCAGTGTGTGACGAACTAAGACAAATGAGATTTGGACGAAACAAGTTTTCGGTAAATATTTAATTTGGTGCAACGTTACACGTGAATTTGTGAGTGCGGTGTACGAAGGATATCTGAAAAAGATGGGCTTGACAGAAGTTTATTATGATGAAAGTTATAAATTTATACACACCAAGTGTTTGAAAGAATTGGAAAGCTATGCAGACGAATATAAAAAGTTATTGAAGATAGCGAATTGGGTAAAAAGATCATTTTATGTTTGTTGACATTTTGTCATCGACTTTTTCCACTACGTAAGGTTTGAGATTTGATATGTTTCGTTTTTAGAGATATTTTGAGTCACAAAAGAGGGAACAGAAGCTTAAAAACCAAGTAAGTTATCTGCTAAAGAATAATCACAAGAAAGACGACAAATTGAAAAAACAAATCGAAGAATGGATGATATGATGGTGGAAAAGAAAGAAAAAGATAAAAAGATTGAGGAGCTAGAAGAAAAACTTGCTAAGGTTAACAACCAACTTCACTCCAAAGATGCTGAAAAAAAGAAAGAAGTAGAAGAAGTGAGAAAATTAGAAACAATATGTACTAACCTTGATTCAATGTTGAAGCAAGCACAAGAGGATTTTATATCTCTAACAGATAGCAATCTGATGAATGCTGCTCTCCAGGAAAACGTTTGCAAGTTAACCAAACAGCTGGCAGGTTCGCCAGATGAAGAGAAGAAGGCGAAAGACAAAGTTCTAATTCTCACTGCTTCCAATTTTTCAGCACAAGCATCAAAATATATTTTGGAAAGAGAAGTTGTAAAGCGTAAGGGTAAACATGCTGACTCAGGCGAAAGATTGGAAATGATAAGCAAGTTTATCAAATTTAACATAACACAGCTTCGGGATGTAATGCGAAATGAAATGTTATCATCTGATGTGGACCAAAATGGTAACACATGTGTCATCAATGATGACAATTTAGATGATATGCAAACTGGTGAAACGGCAGAAAGATTTATGGATTTAAGTTGGGCAAAGATAAAAGGTGAAGTGACAAAAAATATCTTTGGTGAAGCTTGCCATGAGGGAAAGTTCGAGGATGATCGTATTGATGAAGTTGCTAATGTTGATGAGATTGGTAGTGGAAGATTGTCAGGAAAAAGGGAAAGCAAAAGCATCAACGAATGGGCAGTAAGTTTTGAAAAGTTAAAGAATATGTTAAAAGATGGCGGAAGAAGTTTGAAGATACACAAAAGTCAACACAACAGGGTGAGTTGTTTTAACAACAGAGATCTGATATGGATGTGTTTATATACAATGATTTATGTGGATTGCAGGACAGATTTATGAAAAAGAAAAGTGGTTTCAAAAGAAGATCTAACAAAGCACAAATTGTAAACACGTTACTAGTTTTACAGAAAACTAACTCTTTTTGCAATGAACAGTTTTATAAAAATTATTTTTATACTAAATATATTAATTTTTTATTCGTCATTGGTGATACATTGAGATACAGGTGATACAGATAAGAGATGTCGCATAAGTTTGTCCTCACAAGTAATTAACCAACTTCATGTCGCATGATGGTTATAGATTTTAAACTCGTTCCTAGAGAATCTTATCTGAAAGCAAAAAAGAAACCCTGGGAACGAGATTTAGTTAAAGTCTTCAGTTGTCCCGAGTTGTCTATATTAATGATACCCAACCTCAATCCCAAGACCTGTTGTATATAAGCGCAGCACCTGGGAACGAGGTTGAATAATACCTGTATTCTGTCTGTGTATGCGCAAGAAAAAAGTCGTGCTACGGGCTTACGAAATAGCGTGGAATTTAAGGACGACGAACCGTGGGTTAACAAGTATTGTTTTAATAAATTTTTAAAAAAGGTTTGGCTTGCGACCGATAAGATGCTATCATTTTTCCGAAGGAACACAAGACCGTAGCATGGACCTAAGTTTTTGGGGTCTGAATCAAGAGTGGTTTATCATTTGCTCTCGTTTTTAGATTGTCAAAAACGTACCCTCTGCATAAGTATCTTCGCTATAGACCATGATCGACAAAAACTTAAAGAGACCTGTCGTACACTCCGATTTCTACTGCTCCTCCTCTACGGCTGTTACACAATCTCCGTTGGAATGGTGAAGACATTTTCAAAATCCGCGTTAATTAAATGCACTGATTGGTTGGCTGTTTATTAAAAGAACGCATATTTCATCATAAATGCACAGAGAATATAGGCTAATGTTCTTGTGTGATTTTGACACGTCCCCGCAGAACGCTGATCGGTACAAAACTCGAGAAGACGCTGATTTTAGATATATTAAATTTAATGAAAACAGAATATATACAAAATCTAATCTAAAAAAAAATTATATTACAATATTGGTATTGGAACCTCTTCCTAATTTTAATAATTTAAATTCTTCTTTCATTTTTGGTTCAGCAGTTTGAGTGTGCCACACTAGTATCTAAAAAATGCAAAATAACAATATCTCGTGAGAAATAAATCCCGGGAATTTCTCTCAAAAAAAATGTGATGACATTTTTCTTAATTTATAGTGTTTTTTAAATTCATATATACTCTTATTAACCACTTATAGAGATAAGTTTCTTCAAATCCATTGTTAAGGAGGATACTAATATTTAAAATGGATATATTTCACTGGTTCTCTCACCTAAAGGGAGGAGAGGGGTGGAGACCGGTGGTGGGAGTGGTCAGTAATAACTGATAGGGGGTAGATTAATTTTAATCTATTAATTTTGACTTTTTACCAGAATATCTCCCCTACAATTAGTTTGCAGAAGAAAAAAAGAAACTGCTGAAATTGAAATTTACAAATTGTAAACGGCCTTTCAGTGATAGGTAAATCGGAGGGAAAGATTAGTTGCAGTCGTTTTTTTTTAAAGAAATAAAAAAATCTAAATTTCGCGTTGGAATGCATCATTTAGTGATAGCGATTTGCGTAAACACTAGAAAGCAATGGCTTTGAGTAAAGAATCTCGTAGCATTTTATTTCTTTGACCTGGGTACTTTTCCAACCTTATTTTAACAAATGATGTTTTTTTATTACAAAGTGACCTTGTAATAAACCTTTCCCGAATTTCCTAATTATGTCAAACTCAATTAAAGAGGCCGATACTTAAAATAATTTTTATCTCTAAGTTCCTTAGCAAAAGGTAGAACAAATTACCTAATTTCGTAAATATTTCTGTTCGTTAAGTGCCTCAATTGCGAGCTGAAAATTACGTTCAAACCCTTCATATAGCCAAGCTTTCTAAGAATAGCCTTGTTTTAAAAATAATTATTTTCTTTAATTCTAAATCAAATCCAACCAGAATACTATATAACTCTAAAAACTTTAGTTGATACTTTAATATTCTATCGGAATTTACTTATTTATTTGATGAGCATTGAACAATTATAAAATTTCGGATGACGTCATAATTATCACAATTTATGAAATTCGGGAAATGTGTTTTCTTCTAGAATCTTTTATAATAAGCAAACAAAGAAACAAACAAATAAATAAATAAATAAACTCACTCTTGTACAGTCGTTAGCCTTCGCTTCTACATCGCCAACGTTTATTTTCAATTGTTGTAAAAAATCACTTTCCAACCATCCACGTTTAACTTCTGGATTAATTAAACTTTTTGGATTATTGAACAATATTTTTAGATTTATGGCAAAGGCAGCCATGTCTACTGGAAATTGCCTTGATGGCATCCAGGCTGTAAAAAATTTCACAACTTTTCCATCTTTGCATATTGGACCTTCCCAACGCAAGCCACCGACAAGTGCAACAGGCCACATCGAAACTTTTCTTGTCCAACGCATCTATGGCAAAGAAGATAGCGAAGGTTAGGACCTGTGAAAATTTTTGAAACAGCTTATCGTGAAAGTTTAGATCCTCGAAAAATCCAAGCTAGGCTATTCGCAAAAGTTAATTGCCTCTTTTTTTCATTTTTATTCTTTTTGTTAAGGTAATAAATGTTAACCAACTCTTTAAATTAATTTAAAATCATGTGGTTTTTTATAACTTTACACTCTAAACTAAAGTTAATTCTCGCAAAAAAATCACTTGCAACCACTCATGTCGCAAAGAGGACTTGATATTAAAGTCGAAAAAAAAGTTTAACATTTTCGCGGATACTGAGACTTTTCGCAGAATTCGACATCGACCTCTGTTACAAAATCCATTATTTGAACCCTTGATTCAGGTTGACAATTGATTTCATGTTGGAGTTTTAGCTGTCAAATGATCTTGGCGTTTTAAAATTAGTAGTAGGGTTCCAAAAGTCACTGGAGAGAAATTTCAAAATACATTTACACAGGTTTATTTACAAATAAAGATTAAAAAGTTAGTCTTTCATAAGCATTGCCATAAACAATTTTTTATAACCACTTTTGTCATATTTGCAGGTCCCCAACGATATACGAGGAAATTATTCAGTTAACTAAGACATGTCATCATCAAACCTACTGGAAAGAAAGTATTGAAAAAGTATATATATATATATATTATTAGGTTTTTAAGTAGCGAACGTATGCAAAACAAAAACCACTCCCTTCAATTGTTCGTTTTTGTTCGTTATTATGTGTTTTCTTTCTCTCCTCGTGACGAACGTATTTTTGAATGTAAAACATGAAAGAACAACAAGGTATGAATCATTTTATTTTGGTCAAGTTTTAAAGTTATATACCTCTTTAAACAAATCCAAATGATACGTATTATCATCATCTGCAAAATACACGACGCCTGATGTATCCTTGGCAACATTATTTCGTAACCAAGACAACGCATGATTTCTCTGGTCAACACCACGATGCTTTTTCCATCTTGGATCGTTTCCTTGAAGTATCAAATCTCTTTGTGTACGTACATTCAAATGAGTATATTTTATTCCAACATTACTTAAAAATGACGTCACTAATGGTGTTTTGCTTTCTGAGTCCTCCACTAATATCCAATGAATATTAGCAACAAGTTTTAACGTGTTCGACATGCGCACTAAATCAGCTTGTTGCGTGTAACGTTTATAGGTTGGAGTTATCAGATATATAATTGGTAAAATATCATTCCTTCCTTGCAACTCCACACGCTGTTGTAAGTTCTTTAATTTTGATTCTAAATACTCGATTTCGTCTCGAGTGTTCTGGAACAGGGAATACCATTTTCCTAAACAAAAAGCATACCAAATTTACATATGGAAAATTTTTTGCGATATCTGATATTATTGGGAAGTTTTCGTGAAATAAACTTTAGCGATTTCGTTATTTACAAGTTTTTAAATTAAGTTTTTTTTTTATCTGAGAACAAACACCATAGACCCCTATTATAACCAATTATTTTTTGGCCCTTCACCCTAAGCATTGTATCGCCGCTCATGATAATCACTCAAAAATATTTTTTAGTCATTATTAAATAAGTAAATTCTTTGAGGCGAATTCATTAAATTATTTATTTTATACCATATACTAATTATTTCCATTTCTTCGCCTAGGGTTGTTAATATTATGGAAGTCTTATGTTGATTGTTCTTTCTATGTTGTAGAAAGCATAATAAGTGTTTCAACATATACATAGCAAGCAAGCAAGATAAGTAAAAGAAAGAAGTACAAGTGACTGAACTCACAAGGTAATGATCTATAGCAACTCACAATGGTAGCAAGCGTTTCGTGAGTGACACCTCTGACAAGATTGTTTGGATGACACTGGATATCTGAAGAATTGAAAGTTGAATTGGGTCCAAGATCACGCGCTGGGAAGTATTATTTTATTTCTTTTGGGGAAGTTGCATCAATTGTTTGCTTTAAAGTTAATTAACTGTTATGTCATCGTTGAAACAACCGCCTACGTTTGATCCTGGTAGGGGTGACTGTTATGCGGATTGGAAATCGGATGTTGAGATTTGGGAGGCCTATACAAAAGACGATAAGAAGAAACGAGGGCCAGCAGTTTATTTAAGTCTTCTTGGTGATGCCAAACAAGCAGTTAGATCGCTCAAGGATGGGGACTTGGCCAAAGATGATGGGTTGAATGTTTTGATAGCAGAACTGGATAAAGTATATTTGAAAGAAGAAACTACAAGAGCATTTTGTGCAGTGAAGGCATTTGTGGAATTCAGAAGAGAAAGTGGAATGAATTTTACAAAGTTTTTGGTGGAATTCAACAACAAGTATCGAGAAGTTCAGAAATACAAATTGGATTTAAACGATGGTCTACGGGGATATTTTCTTTTGGCATCTGCAAATTTGTCTGCCAATCATAAAAGGTTAGTCAGAGCCACTGCACAACTCACCTTTGATGATATAAAAGATAAACTTCAAAAGGTATTTGGTGAATTTGGTGGTGAAGAAGACGATGAAGCTACTGGTGTTTTACCCGTAAAAAGTGAATCATGTCTGTACACAAAATCAAATAGAGGAAAAGGACAGGGTGGAGTACCAACAAAGTAAAGGAAGAGGGAATGGTCAGGCGAAGAAGACTAATCCAGCAGATAAAGAGGGAAATATCATGAGGTGTCATGAGTGCGAAAGTACAAAACATTTTGTTTCCGATTGTCCACATAGGCAAACTGAAAATGCAAACTTGACTGTCCATCTTACTTTGGTTGCTGGCACAGGAAATGATAAAATCCTTTTGGATACCTTGGGCAAAGGTATTCTCGATACGGCATGTACGAAATCTGTCGCAGGTGAAGTATGGGTAAAAGAATTCCTGGACACTATGGAGGAAAAAGATAGGAAATTAACAGAATCAAGTAAAAAGAAAAGCTGGTCACTATTTCGATTTGGTGATGGTAAAGAAAGTAAAAGTAATCACATGTTAACAATTCCTATGCTAATTGGAGGAAAAATGGTACAAGTTGAGGTTGATGTGGTGGCTAACGAGATTCCACTTTTGATAGGCCGACCAACAATGACTGAACTGGGGATGGTGGTTGATACGAAAGATCATAAAGTGACTATGAATGGCAAGACGTTTAGTTTGGAGTTTAACACTACTGGTCATTATGTGATTCCTGTGAGTCAATGGACGAATCAAAACTGCAATGTGATATTGCATCAAGAAAATCTGTTTGGAGCCACAACTCAGGAGAAGAGGAAGAAAGCAGAAAAACTTCATAGGCAGTTTGCACATGCTTCCAAGGAACGTCTACTAAAGTTGCTGAAAAATGGGGGTTGCCAAGATCGAGAGTTCATTGATCAAGTAGAGAAGATATGTGATGGCTGTTTATTCTGCCAAAAGTACAGAAAACCAAAGTCAAGGCCAATCGTAAGTTTTCCAAAGACAAGTGAGTTCAATGGCTGTGTTTCCATGGACTTAAAAGAAGTTGTTAAAGGAAAAGTTTGGATATTACATTTAGTTGATGAAGCAACTCGATATACAGCTGCATCAGTAATAGAAACCAAGAAAACAGATGTTGTTGTGGAAAGAATTGCTCAAATCTGGTTTGCTTACTTTGGAAGTCCAAAGAAGATGCATAATGATAATGGTGGAGAATTTTCTAGCGAGGTAATGAGAGATCTACATGAGAAATTTGACATAGAGACAAGCACAACACCTGGGGAGGCACCATACAGTAATGGCATGGTTGAAAGAGGTAATGCGTTACTATACGAAACGACAATGAAAACAAAAGAGATGCTAAATGCAGTCTGAAAACAGCTTTGGCATGGGCTGTGTCTGCAAAGAATTCCTTACAAAATTGTTTTGGGTTTTCTCCTAACCAGTTGGTTCTTTCCAGAAACATTACCTTTCCTTCAGTGACGACAAGCAAACTACCGGCACTTGATTCTCGGTCAAGCTTTGACGTTGTTAGAGAGAATCTAAATGCTTTACATTCTGCTAGACAGCAATATATCAAGGCAGAATCCTCTGAAAGGATTAAGAGGTGGACTTCAACATTGGCGAAAAAGTATATTACAAACGAAAAGCAAAGAAGGGATGGTCTGGACCAGGAAAGGTGATTGGTAAAGAAACCAATTTTGTATTGATACGACATGGTGGAGCGTTTTATCGATGCCATCCGTGCCAATTGTTGAAGGTACAGCCAAATGATTATGAAAGACAAGTAGATGTTGTTCAAGAAGAAGGAAATAAGAACAATGGAATCAAGGGAGAGAAGCATGTACAATGGATTGAAACTGAAATGGAGTCAGACAGTGATGATGAAGAAGATGCAGACAGTGATGATGAAGAAGATGCTGAGGCTGAGAATGAAGAAGATGCTGAGGCTGAGAATGAAGAAGATGCTGAGGCTGAGAATGAAGAAGATGCTGAAGATGTGAATCAAGAAGATGTTGATGTTGAGAATGAAAATGAAGATGGAGGTGAAGGTGAAACTGAGAATGAAGATAAAGATGAAACAGAGAATGGTATGGGACATGTGACAGCTGAGACTCAAATAGCTCATACTTCAACAAGAGAGGAAAATGTAGAGAAGATAGGAATGCAAGATGACTCTGAAGTACAATTTCTTAAAAAACCAGTTCAGAAGATTCCAGAAGAAGAGAGAAGTGTGATTGAAAATGAAAAAAGTGAAACAAAGACAATAAATCATCAGTCAAGTGAAAAAGAAGATGAAAGTTCAACAAAATATGCAGATGAGGAGAAACTAGAAGTTCATAAACCAAAACATGATAAAACAAAGAGAGAAAGTGTTGGATGTTCGAAAGGAGGGGAAAGGCTACAAAGTCATAAAGAGAAACCAAAGAACAATACACTGATTCAATATTCCATCGACAATAGAAAGATACATAAAGCTAGAGTATTGTCTAAACAACCAAAGAAGGTTGGAAAATGGAATGGTTGGGTGAATGTTCATGTAGTGGGGCAGAAAGAGACAAGCTCCGTGGACTGGAGTCATGTACAATGGTGGAGACAAGTAGAAGGTGAGACAAATCAAGTTTTAGTACTTTCTAGTGTGGATGAGAAGAAGCAAGACGTGATTAAAGCAAAAGAGAAGGAGTACAACAATCTGCTAGAAAATGATGTTTTTGAAGTGGTTAAAGATGTAGGGGGAAAAGCCATTTCAACAAGGTGGGTAATTGAAGAAAAGTGTAACCCAGATGGCACAAAAAGAACTAAAGCACGACTTGTAGCAAGAGGCTTTGAGGAGCAGTTGGTCGATAAAAGAGTTGATAGCCCTACAGCAAGCAGACAGTCATTGAGGTTGATATTTATGGCGGCTTCTACTATGGAATGGGAACTTCATTCACTAGATATAGCTGCTGCTTTTTTACAAGGCAAAGAGATCCAGAGAAAAGTCCTTGTCAGACCACCTAGTGATTTCTCAGAAGATGGAAAAGTTTGGAAATTAAAAAGATGTTTGTATGGGCTCAATGATGCACCAAGAGAATGGTATAATAAAGTGGAAGAGAAGCTGACTGAGTTGGGTGGTAAAGTTAGCCTGTATGACCAATCGTTATTTCTTTGGCATGAAGATGACCAATTGGTTGGAATTATTGTGGCTCATGTTGATGATTTCACATATTGTGGTACATCAAGGTGGCATGAAGGGGTAATGGAAGAAGTTATGAAAGAGTTCAAAATAAGTAAGAGGGGAAAAGGAGCGTTTAAATATGTTGGACTCAACATAGAGCAAACAAACGAAGCCATTTTTGTGGATCAGGCACAATATATTGAAAGCCTCAAGGAAATTCAAGTTAGTCCAGACAGGAAAAAGAGTATAAAAGACACACTTGACGAGAATGAAAAGAAGGAATTAAGGTCAGTGTGTGGACAACTGTTGTGGGTCACATCACAAACTCGACCAGATGTATCTTTCCAAGGATGTATGTTGAGTAATTATGGAAAAAAGGCAACAGTCAAAAGTTTATAAGAAGCCAACAAAGCCATCAAAACTTTGAAGTCAGAAGACGTGAAACTTGTTTTCCCTGGACTTGTTCATCCAGATGAAATCAAAGTTGTTGCATATGGAGATGGCTCGCACAACTCCCTACCAAATGGAGACTCGCAAGGAGGTCATATTGTGTTTTTGAAAGGAGGAGGAAGAGTTGCTCCCATATCATGGAAATCCAAGAAATTGGATAGAGTAACAAAGTCACCTTTGGCAACAGAAATATCTGCTATAGCTGACACAGCTGATTATGCTCATCTTGTTGCATCTATGTTCAAAGAGATGTTCTGTTTGGAGAAACTTCCCATTGTTGAACTGATAACTGACAGCAAATCTTTGAAAGACAACTTGGAAAGTACAAAAGTGGTTGAGGATCCCCGACAACGCGTTGATGTGGCAAGATTGAAGCAGATGGTAAAGCTTGGAGAGATCCAAGTGAAATGGGTCCCAAGTGCAAGACAACTAGCTGATAGCCTGACAGAGGTGCATCCACTGATCAACTCTTGAAGGTTTTGGCTTGTGGCTCGCTTTAATAAAGCAAGAAGAAAAATGTACATATTGTAAATAGAAGACGTTGATTATGTTTGGATGTATGTTGTTTCAACGATGTTGTGTTAAATCTGGTCCTTTTTGAAGTAAAGCAATTGGTGCAACTATTTATTTCTGGGGGCCAATGTTAATATTATGGAAGTCTTATGTTGATTGTTCTTTCTATGTTGTAGAAAGCATAATAAGTGTTTCAACATATACATAGCAAGCAAGCAAGATAAGTAGAAGAAAGAAGTACAAGTTACTGAACTCACAAGGTAATGATCTATAGCAACTCACAAGGGTCATTGCTTACATTGAGATTGTTTTTACATTTAGAATTATTGTTTTTTAATAAGTTAGAAAAAATGACATTTAGTGCTATAACAACAAAGTTTTGCACGTAAATTAAATCATTGTTAGATATTTTTGGTTTAATGACGAAAAAAGTCCAGCTTTAGTCTTTTTGAATCTCTCTTCAATTCGTACTTCAATATAATATATATAATTTTAAAAAAGACTTTTTTAATATTCTATATGTAGGCTTCTGCATTAGTAAAATTATGGACAAAAATTTGGCCACACAGCATCAACATTTTGTCATAACAAAGCTAAATTATCACTTACAATTAGAACCTTGATTAAGTTGATTAAAAAGGAGGGGTCTTAGATACAGGTTATATTTGTAATTAATATATCTACTATTGCTCATAGATTAAACTTTTACAAAGAGAAAGAAATGAGACGTACATCTCTACTAACACACTAATAATCTCCGAATAAACACAACAGCTTGAGTTTCAAACAACCGTAAAATGTACCATCCTTGTTCCGGCTGTTTTACACCTAGCAGAAGTAAAACAAGCCTAATAGAGCTTTTAAAAAATCACAACTTTCTATAACAGGGTGACCACTAATAAAATGAGAACAAAACTAAGGATATTAAGGAGAATTAAGGAGAAAACCAATTTTAGTTCTCTATCTTTGATGTTACATACTATGTTCTATGATAAGAAAATTATACATATTATACAAATATTCATATAAGTTATGGCCTGAAAGATAGAAAATATAGGATTTCAGGTAACAGAGAAAAATGTCTTATTTCACTGGTGATGAACACATTTCCAAAAAAAGTTACGATTAGAAAAATTAAGTAATACGGAGAAATTAAGGAGAATAGCTCAAATTTCAATTTTGTATATTTAAGTACTTTTAAAGAGATTTTCTTTTTCTAAGGTTATTAAAGGAATTTAAGGAGGAGTGGTCACCCTACGTAAAGGACAATTTACTTCTACAATGACTTTAAATTTAGCTAGGCCATGCAATGAGTTTAAATTTCATCTACACTTTTATGCATTTTAATTGTTCGTGACAAAATGTTTGGAAGAATTTTTGAACACTAATATTAAAAAATTTGCTTGTTTACAACAAAAGTTAGATAAAATAACTTGCAATGATATATAAAACACAGCTTCTCTTACCTTTTTGGTGACTACAGAACACATGAAGTAGACAAAATATTGATACTATAACAAATGCTACAATTAACATAATTTTTCTTTGGAACCAAAAAACATATGCCATTATTTTGTACTCTATAAAAAGAAAAAAATATTATGACATACGTGCTTATATTAACAAACAAAAAAATAATTCAATGGGGCATAACATAGATAAGCTCAAGTTATTTGCAGTTCCCAGTTCAACCTAACTGGGAACTGCTGGTGGAGTGAACTAAAATATAAAAACACTATATTGAGCTTCAAAATTGGTGATGTTTTGTTTACCCACATTGGGTAGTGCCTCAATTAGCTAGGCCACTGAGCCTCTGTTACTAGTGGCATAAAAATTAAGAATTTCACATCAAATTGGCCTCCGACTAACACTATTTTCCTTTTTTATACTTGACCTTATCACTCCTGGATTGTTGACGTCTGTTGGTATAATGGTATTTTCATCGAGTAAGTCAGCATGGAAATGAATCTTCACCTGACAACCTTCTCCTTTTGTTTTAGCTACATGGTGTCCTTGCACTGATTCTATTGGGCTTTATGAATCAACAAGTTTTTTGTCCAATGGTGGAAGAAATTGGCCTACTTCAATCTCCAATGTTTATTTCATTTTATTTTTTTGGTGTTTATGCTGGATAGCACTTGTGAGTCTACTGTTTATGGTGCGTCATTGTGTGTCTACCCCAGTAAGAACATGGATAAAATAAACTATATGACAGTGTAAGGAGAGGAAAAAGGTACAACGAGCTGTTGTTAACAAAGAGAGTAAATATGCTGTGCTGCCTTCGCCAGCCTGTTTTTTGGTACACCTGGGAGAACGGCAATTTTATGCAAGTAGTTTTTAAAAAGGAGTGAAAGGAACCAATAAAAAGTTGCAAAAAGAGAGAAAGAAAACAACGAAAAGTTGTAAAAAAGAAAAAAAGGAAACAATGAAAAAGTTGAAAAAAAAATGATAGAAAACAACAAAAAGTTGTAAAAAATTGCGAGAAGGTAACAACGAGAAGTTATTTGAGACAAATATGCTTTATGAGACTAGGATAGGTGTCGAATGAAGGAGAGTGTTCTTAAATTGGGTACACTCAGGACAGTCTTGTGGATTTCTGCTTGCGCAGCATCCTAACCTCTTTTCTCTAAATATCCCTTTGAAATACATGTCTTTCTAATACTGGCTTTATCCTAGGAACATTAAGTGTTAAATAGCTCCACAATTTGCACAACTACATAAACTCGGGCAACTTACGGACAGTCTCCAAAACGTGGTTTTACTAAGCGCACCAACCTGACTGATAATAAAACATCCTGGTTTTTTTTATTCGTTCAGGTGAAGGATCGATTTTTGAAAAAAAGCTGTTTAAAATTTTTTAGTTGTATTTAAGTCGATATAGCCTCGCTTTCGTGATTTTATTCACCTTTTTAATTCGGTAAAACCCATATAAATAAATACGCGATCAACTATAAACGGCTTTTTTTTAAGTCGTCGACATATTATCTGTGGATTAAAAAAATATCCGATGACGCCACATACCCCTAAGTGGTGCGAACTGTAAAACACGACGTTTTCTTTGATTTTTCGTCATTTTCAGTACTTTGACGTCATTTTTACTACGGTGTCGGATTTTTTTCCCGTTATATTAAAAGACGCGCAAAAACTGCGGGAAAAGAAAAACATAAATATGGTAGCTTCAGCGGGAAATTTTTTTTGTGGAATAAAGTAAGAACGAATAACGAATATCATGGCAAACGTTTTTGAATGCGCTTTTATGCGTGCTGAAGTATTGAATGGGATGAAAAATATAAGTCATCATCACTGTGACTTGCGTTTTTCAAATTTTATGGCGATGTTTCCTGATGTATCCATAACGAAAAATCATTTTGACAGAAAGTCCAAGGAACTTACTGCGTTTGTGAGAAAAAAAAAGTGGAACGGTAAAGTAAGGGAAAAATACCTAGATGATTTTTCTCAAGACAATTGGAAGAAACTCAAAGATAATGAGAAGATTAGGCATACTATACATGCATGTCAAGCATGCAGTTTATTAGAAAAAAATAAAAATACATTTCCTGTTTCAACATCACACAGAACAAAAAAAATCAACAATGTTAAAAAACCATTAACAGATATATCAAACACTGTAAATAGTACGAATAATAAAACTCCAACTACAACAAATAATACGTCCACACCTGTAAATGTAACATATAACAACATATCAACGATTACTACTCCAAACAGTATCAACACAACACCAGTTCATCCAATCACCATAAATTTGACAATTCCTCAAACAAAGACTGACATGTCATATATGAAAACAACGGCAGAATCTGTACTTAATAGTATCAACTCAAAATGGGACAGTATATATGACACTCCATTCACAAAGGTTCTCACAAAGGTCAAATCAGCTAATATTGCTCAAGTGAAGTCCAAGTCTGATAAAAAGAAAGAGCTTAGAGAACGGAATAAAATAATAAAAAAATCCTTGGAAAAAAAATGTTTTGGTGAAAATAAAGCAACAGACACAATCTTTGGCATCAGACAATCAAAAGCTTCCTACAAAAAATCAAGATCGATTCAATACTTTGAAAGTAAAGAAAATTCAATTAAAAGAATGATAGGTATAGCTATATATATTTTTTAATTTTAATCTTTCACCTGTACTGTATCTCCATTCACCTACAGGCACTGGTTTTTCTTGAATGGTATTATTTTATTGTTGCATTTTTTGAATATAAATTTATAAATAATTATATACACGCATATATATATATATAAACAAATATTAAAATGAAAAAATAAGCAATCAACATATATCATGATGAAGTATATAACCCCACGAAATTAACACGCAGAAATAATTAAAACTATGTTATGAAAATAAGTTGCTGTGTGAATAAATGCAAAAAAAATAGCAAAAATAAATAAAACCTTAGGTTCGTAGAATTCAGTCTCGCAAATCATTATTGACTAAACTAAAAACTGTAAAAATTATTTTAAACAAAATATATTAAGGAGTTGTTTCTAACCATAGGGCGGACAAAATTACAACAAAATCAAGACGTAGATGACACACCAATCAAGAAAAAACGACATAGTCCAGATCCAAACAAATTAAATTTCGATCGTCATGCTCTACTTGAAGAAGTGTTAGGAATGGATGTTGGTAGTAAGGTATATCTTCATGTATCTGTTAACATTTGTGTTGAACACATTGCCATTTATATCATTGTCCAATTTTGAACAAAAAAATAACTTGTGTGACACATCGATTTATTTCCTCTTGCAGATAAATTACTCTGACTTGGCCCGAAAATATCATATACCTGGAACTACTGGAAATACAGTTGTTAAGGAATTTCTCGAAGATAACGGTGTTGATTTATCAAAATTTGCAAACAATTTTGTTAACCCATGCAAATATCGTCGAAAATATGAAAAGTTTCCAGGTGAGTACCTAAAAAAAAGAAGAATTGATATATAATGTACGCTTCCAACATTGTGTCTTGTCATCAAATCTGTATAATTTATAGCAAAAGATTCTTAAATTCTTTCAAGTGTTACAGTAGATTTCTGTGTGTAGAACAATGTTTACCTAAAACACATTGCATCTTCACAATACTTTTAGAAATATGTATTATACAAAAAGAGGATGTATATATCGTAGCGTTTGTACAATCAACTTAACATTCCTTGTTCAGAAAGAGAGATATTGAGAACATTTCATTTTTTACAGATGGAAGTGGAGTGTCGGTTCCTATGCCCCCTACATTTGAAAAAATAAAAGAGGAGATACTGAAGAAGATTGAATCTGGAGATATTCTATTAGGATCTTTGGTTGAGCCAAAAAAATATAAAAAAGCTGTGATAAAGAATGGAGTGATTTTCAATGAAGAATTCACAGTATCTGGTCGTTGTATACCACTGAGTGACATTCGCAGAAAGATTTTTGAAGAACATCAAAGTTTGGGGATTATGAGAAATCCAAAAGGTGCTTTGACAAGATACTTCATACTATGGTCTGATCATGCATCACTTTTGAGTGCTGGCCATTTACTATTGACTGTCAAAGTTGTTTACGATGACAAGTTATTTTATACAGATGAGGAAATGTATGCAAAAACAGGTATGTCATTTAGAAGTATTGTTATTGATCACCAAAATTCTAGATATCTAAAATCAAAAATATTTACTTTTTTTACTTTGATAGTAGACATTAAATGCCACTTAATAATGTTCGCTAAATTAAATTTTAGGAATTTGTCATGATGTTCAAGAACTTGTGGAGCGTCCATCCGTTTATATTATTGGTTTTGCCCAGGATAGCATTGCAGAGAAGCTTTCATATGTCGAAACCAGACTTAATGACATTAGAAAATTGTCTGACCCATTAATTGTCAATGATAAGAAAGTGGTTGATGTGATAAGGTTTTTTCATGGTATGTTGATGGAATTCAATTCACACAAGTTTAATCTGCATAATGCAACAATTTATTTAAAAAAGGATAACAGGAATTCATTTATATTTTAGGTGACCATCCTGAAATACAAAACGAGAGTGGTAACTCTCATGGTGGAAACTTTCCCTGTCTTTGTGGATGCAAAAAATCAAGATTTACAGATATAGCCCATGTCTACAGTAACAAAATAGTGTCCTTGGAACAAAGAAGGAAGAAGGTACATAAATTTCAAAATAAGTTGTTCGTTATTTGTAATTTTGACAAAAAGTATAGAAAATTATTTATTCCAGGTAAATGAAACAAAATATGAATGACAAATTTATAGATTTCTATTACATAACATTAACTATTTTTAACTAACTATTTTTGATTATTTTAGGTAATATCAGGCCCAGCAGGACAACAACAAAAAGCTGTGTCTCCATTTCAACAACTCAATGTGGAGAAACTGGGTCTTGAAGTAAATTACAGAAACCTTGACCGTGACTTACCAGTTCATCAAAAGTTGCACAAAAAGGACCTTGAACAGCTACTAAAAAATCATTTGACAGGTTAGGGCTATTTTATTTTTGATAAACTAAAATAACTTTTGCAAATTTTGGCCTTTTTCGCAAAAGTTTTATATAAGTTGATGTTAGTTGATATTTGTCTGAAAATTTTTCTACAAATAAAGCAAAAGAAAATCAGATATGTTGAGGAAAATTGAAAAGCATAAAAACAATTCTGATTTTATTTTCAAAATTACACTCATTAAAATTTATAAATTCAGTCAACAATTTTTTTTAAAGGAATTATCCGTGTTCCAGCTCTTTGCTTTGGAAATGAACATAGTACAATGGAGTCCTTGAATCTTGCTAATTATGAAGTGATGCCGATTGAACCACTGCATGATTGTAAAGGACATATCAAGAATTTGTGGGATGTTTTGCATGAAGTGTTGACACCTCAAGAGAATAAAATTTTTCAACAGTCCCTAGATGCCACATATGGTTCGAAGGACAAGGTGAGAGGATCTGACTATCGGCTGTCATCAATAGTTGTTTACCAATCAATGCAAAGCACTTGCAGAAAGGAAATCAAAGAGTTGTTGTACACATTGATGGAGCTAGTTCGGTTATCATATCTTAAATCCCAAAAAAGGTCCCCACGAATTATTCTACGATTACATAATATTAGTTTCCAGCATGCCATGTTGTGCCAAGATCTGTTTGGGCATAATTTAAAGTCAATGTCTACACAAAAGCTTTATGGCATTTATTATCATGGCTTGACAACACATTTAGCAGAAGTATCGAGAATTATCTCACCAAGCTCCTTACACACAGAGAATGAAGAACAGCTATTCAGCAAAATTAATCAAATAAGTTTGAGAACATCAGCCAGATCCTTAGAATCCATACGTGATAATAGCATCATCCGTATTCAAGCTGAACAGAAATTTATTGCCAAAGAATGTTCTAGAAAATCAACTAACACATCTAAAATATCGAAATTTTCAGAGAGTGTACTTGGTAAGTCTAAAATATCTGTTTCTACTGGCTTTCTAATTCATGTTGGCATTCAGAAATTGCTGAGACGAATGTCCACATGAAAACAAAAGTTTTCAATTCACATTGGCAAATATTTAACTGTTATTTGTGTACTGCAGCATTTGGCCGCAAAACAAATATAAATTGCAAATGTCGAACACGAGTTTGCCAACGCAAAACAGGAAAATGTCATTTTACGTAGGCAATGTTCTGTCGTCATGGAATAAACTGAAACAGAAAGGCTGTTCTATGTGATAATTAAATATATTTTGAAGTGCTTGACTTAATAAAAAGTCTGGTTTGATATTCAGGTGTATGCAAGAACATAATGTATGTTCTTGGCTATTCAGATAAATTGAAGGACTTCGACCGTCATCATATGTCATATAAGCTGACTAAAAGTGAACATTCAAGAAAAAAATGTAGAGCATTTATCATTCATTTTCGTGAAAAAGTGATGGCTGTTCAGCATGAAGCAGAAAAAGCTACGAAAGATTGGGAAAAAGACTTCATAGCAAAAAATTTTAAGATGCCGAATACAGAAGAGCTTAAATCAAATAAAATTTACATGGAGAAATATAAATTAAATTACCACGCCAAAAAAATTCTTGAACAATGGACAAATATTTAGTTTTTCAGCAAAAGGATCAATATGCGCTTTTAAATTTTAAGAAGCATATTTTTCAACAAATTAGCCAGAGCTAGCTAAAATAAAAACATTTGATATATATATATATACAAAACTTTTTTTCTGATACGTTTCGTATGGGAAATGTATTTTTATATTATTGTGGATCATCATTTTGCACAAACGAAAAAACAAGAACAACACGAGAAGGAAATTAATACCTTTAAAAAGATATCAAAGTATTTGTTGTTGCTTTGACGGGCTTAATACGCAATAATCTTGTATTGTGCAAAACTTAGAAGAAATAGCTAGCTAGCTAACAGTCTTAAAAAGGTCCATTTTTACAATCCATTATGTGGGTTATATATCTGCACCCTAAATCAAGAGAATACTAGCTAAACTGCTTTTCTAATTAAGCTACTCTTTCGTACAGAGGTAGGATTTGCACCCACAACTATTTAGCTAAGTAATCTGCAGTGATCTAAGAACTACATAAACAGTTTAATTTCTTGACTAACTGTTTTTATATTGTATATATCTATCTATGTATATATCTATGTATATAACAGCCAGAAAGGCTATGTATAGCTCTGACAGTTACAAAGTTTAGGTAAACACTTCCAGAAATATATAGCTAGCTTTTGCTATAGCTACTATATATATAATTTTGACAGGTAGCTATAGGCAAATAGAATATAGAAAATTTCAAATATATAGAATAAATAATATTACAAACCTTGTTTTTACTGCGTGATCACAAATACCTTAACAGCCAAATGTATGGTACAACCAACCATTTCTGTCAACACAAAAACACAAAAATGGCGGCACCTTCTTGTCTTCTTCACAAACTTGAAACGACAAAAAGCACGTCAGATAGCAAAACGCGGTAGACGATTATGATAAAACGCGGTATACCCGTGTTTTACCCGAAATAATTGGAGACTGTCCGTAAGTTGCCCGAGAACATACAAAACCTGTCACAATGTCAATTTTAAAGAATTTTTACCTCGGGGATGAGGATGTCTTCAGATAAAATGGCATATCTCTCACAAAATTGGAGCCATCTAGCCAAATATTTATATGTATAAATTTTTAACATTTTCATAATTTTAACATTTAATATTCATATTTATTTTACATAAATGCCAATTAGAGTTATATATTTATCAACTTATTTAAATGCATGTTTTTTACCAGATTCTACCAAGGTGCTATATGCCTATGTCAATAAACATTCAAAAAGGTTATGTCTCCCATGTAGACATAATCAAGATCCAACCCATGCTAGTATGAAAAATGGACGTTAAGCCGAGAATGATGAATGATGATGTACGTAAAAAGAACTTTGTCATTATGAATTAACTCTCAAGTAATGTGATATCCTTTGTTTTGTGCGCCTGGGGAAAATATAGGTGCATTTCAGTTTGTGGCATAGAACTCCAGTTTTTGGCATAGAATTTACTAGTGCCCAACAACCCAAACCATGTGACTGTCAAAGAATATTTGAGAGAGAATGAGTTTTTAGGTATATATATATTATCTTTTTTCAATTAAAATTTGTGTAAAAAAATAGAATTATAATTGCTTCCTGGTACAAACATGCAACATGTGATAATAATGTGGCGCCATAGATTAGTGGTTATAGCTGTCGTACTCTGTGTGGGAGACCGGGATTCGATTCCTCTTGAAGGCAATTCAACATGGGAGAGTGAATGTTACCATAGCCCCGGGTTAATCCAAGCCATGTGAGGGAAATTGGGGAGATGGCACATTATGTGGGCCGTTGGATGTTGCCAGTAGTTGTCTAGTAGAGCGCGGGCCCTAATTGGGTCTGCGCAGCTCAAAAAGAGCATTAAATACTCTAGGACTCTCCATCTAAGCTATATTTTTTAAATTTGTGTATTTTATCAGGTAAGAATTATTTTATATATAGCTAAGTGAGAAAGGTGTGCTGGCTAGCTAGCTATCTCAAATTTTGGTGCTGACTTGGATCTCCTTTTAATTGGTGCTGACATACCCTTTCACGAAATTACTTACTTGCTAGCTAGCATGGAGCTAGCTACACAAAATAGTGCTTTGATTAGAGTGCTTTTTTTCTTAAACAGCAAGCAACAAAAAAACCCTGTTCTTATGGGAAAAAGGGGGGCTAAAAATAACTTCCAAATGAAACTTTGTGGGACTAGTTCTATCAGATAAAAAAAATATATATTCGCACAGGATTTTTTTTGTATTTTTTGCAGAAAAGTTGTCGAAACGTGCACTGAGCAGTCAATGAACTGATAATTAACCTGTAACAATATAGAGTTAGCCGATGCAGGATAATTAGATGCTACGCCTAGTATAATTAGCTGTTAAAAGCTTCTTTGTGTTCTTTACAGCAACTGCATCTTTTCCATGTTTTTTTCTTGAAATCAGAATAGTTTTGTTGTTTAATAATATAGACGACATATGTACTGCTAGCTACAGTAATATTATATCTTTTTTGCAAAATCGTTTCTTGTTCTTTTTCTTGGTTTTAATTGAAGCACAACTATGTTGATCTATATAAATATAGATGGCTATGGGGAGATCGATAATGAAGAAAAGTAAAAATTTAAGTAAAAAGATATATATTGTATAAGTATAAGTATCTGTATAAGCAATTATACTGTACGCAGTGTATATATAATTATTCTGCATAGATAAATAGAATGTCTGTATATTTTATATGGCTAGCCTTATAAATCCTGTCTATTATTTCCAGGAAAGGTCATAGCTTAGATAGGGAGTCCTAGTCCGGGGCTATGGTAGCATAATATTGATTTGTGAACCCTGTTCTCCCGCACAAAGTGCCAGAGTTATAACCACCAAGCTATGGCGCCATTGAAAACGGCTAACTATTCTGTTACTGGCTAACTATCAGTTCTCCTTGTGCCTAATTTGCTTGAAAATCTTTCTTGAGATCAACCCAAAGTATCACAAAATATTTTTCTAAGATTTCTTAGAAATGACTTGATTTTTAAAAATCACATGAAATATACCTGTGCATCACATCACATGGATTTGTATCTTTGTATTAAATTCCCTTTTTAAATCAAAAAGGCAGAGGTTAAAAAGAGACAATATTTAAAGAACCTGGTTTTAATGCAGTTTATGGTTAAATTGTATTCTTGTTATTTATTTTAACGTACTTTCTTTTTCAGATCAGCTGTTATCAAACCATGCACCATCACCATTTTCAAAAAATTTTCAACAAGAGAGTAAATTTTGAAGTCCTAAATACTGAAATGCTAATATGTATTTATTGCTGAATTAATAAACAATGGACTACTTCATTATTCAAATTGAGCTCGTTCAGAAGTTATTATATTCGAATCGTCAAGTTTCTACATAGCAAGATTTGTATTCTGGAATTTCCAGAATTTTCCTGATCACTTTTAAAAAAATCCAGTTAAAGTTTTAACTGTTATTTTAGAATACTTCATTTTACTATGTAAAATTTTAATTTTTTATTTATTGAGTTGTATTTTAACATTGCAGGTTAGTTACAAAAATAGTTAAGAATCGTGATACTGGTGATTTGTTTACCCCATAATTCTCCGTTTTCAAGGTCTACTTTAAATTTCAAAATCTTTCAGGCTAATGACGGAAATCTTAAAGCCGCAGGGCTTCTTGTTTTATCACAAACAATTTTTTGTTGGTTAGATATTTTTTTTAGGTCCATATCTTATTGTACAACATACTTTGTCAAATAAACTAGTAGCAGTAGTAGTAGGTTGTAATCTATGCTAGCTGTTGTCTAATTGGATTGAAATTTCAAGGTTTATGTAGCTTAGTGATGTTACGTCAAACTTTATGTTACCTAACAATGTCAAACATAAATTACTAGCTAGCTAGCTAGCTACATAAAAAACAACTACAATGCCAAAAAGGCAGTGGAGAGGTCTAAAAAATTATTATACCCAACTAATCCATCTTAGCAACTGATCTTAGACAACCAAATAAAATTAAAAGTTCTGGATCCCCTGACTATCTTATCTATAAGCTAGCTAGTTAGCTAGCTAGCGAAGCTATCATTTGAATCATTTGGAAAATGAAATTTGTGTCAAAGAGCTAGCTAGGTATAAACAGTATAAAAATTGACGATTAAATATCAAAAGTATTGATTACATTCTATAATAAACTAACTTTACCGGCAGTGCCGTTCTTAGCCATGCAGAAACAAATGCACTTGATCCTTGCTGGCTAGGGCTACCATTTTTTGTATGGAAACGTGAAATCGAAAGCGAGTCACGGTTTCTTCTGAATCAGTTATTCACCTTTATCCCTTCCCCTCTTTTCACTCTTTTTTATAGAAATTAATTTTTTACAGTGGAGGAGGGTGTTGCTCTGTTTATATGCACGGTAGCGAAGCAGTGAGTGGCTGACACAAATTTCATGAACGATAAAGTTTATGGTTACCCTTTTAAGCTATTCTTGCTCCCTAATACTGTAACAGGTTACAGGGGATTACAGGTAGGGAATGTTAGCCTATGTTTTAAAAGATAGAAAAAGTGGGAATCCCAGCCCTCCCCCCCCCCCCCACACCACACACCGATTTGGTGCAGTGCTCTTAATTAGAAGCATGTTTAGGACTACCTTGGATAATAAATTGCTAATTAATTCCTGTAGCAGCAGTAGCAACTTTTGAATATGCTGTTTTGACGCTGTGATTCCCTTAATACACTTACACATTTAATTTAAGGGAGCATACTAACTATACTATAAAAATTTACAGTGTAATTTAGTATCCTCCCCTTAAATTTGCAGTATAATTAGTATGTTCCCCTTAAATTAAATGTGTCAGAAATCTTAAGAGAAACACAGTGTCACTATGCTGTGTTATAATATAAATGCTTATATGGGGCTTTTATTCCCTGGTCTCATTATGTTTTGTATTTTGATAAATCCACAATCACACAGGATACTGTGTGGTAGAATATTCTGCCCCCCTAGAATATTCTGCCCCCCCCGTAGTTGTGACTAATTACTTTAAGTATCAAATATTTGTCCGGCGATTGCGTTAAAGATGGCGGAGTTCGCTGTGCTGACTGTACACAAAGCTATTATAGGGATATAGGTTAGTGAAAATGTATATATTACAGCCACATATTTGTTCACATTTAGCTTAGTGACAATGTATTACAATACATATTATATTTGTTGACTTACAGCCCCCTTGATTGTGTTTTATATACTCCATATTCATATTAAAACAAAATTCTTTCAGAACATATTAGCTAGCTATAATTGACTGAAATACGAACTTTTTCGTTGCATATTACTACATCATCAAGTAAAATGAATTACTAAAACTGTATTACGATTATATACATTAAAAATTACAAACATGTCCCGAAAGACGTAAAACTAATAGATGAATTCTGTTGTTTACGTTTTTAGCAGTAGCTAAGCTCTTTAGTGCATAGTTTTTAGTGTTTGTGTTAAACTCTGCTCAGATGACAATAGCCTTAATCAATGAACGGGTAAAAAAAAAGGAGTCTAATGTAAGGACTTGTTGTGCATGCCTCACCCCAGGTTTGTTTGAAGAATTATCGGAACATTAATTTCTGTCTTCAATGCCATGAAGTATGGCAAGTCACATTATATAAGTCTTTGGAAAGAGATAACAACCTAGGACTTAAGGTAGGCCATGGAGAGTTTTGATTTTTTCTGTCAGAATTTTCTATTAAGGATGTACAATGGTGGCTCAAAGTGGCTCAGTTTACCAGACCTATACATTTGCCTAAAATTAATCTAATTTTATCCTTCGATGTTATGTATGTTCTTCAGGGTTAGGTGGTACTGGTAGAAACTTTTAAATAGGTGGACGTTGGTCTGAGGGAGAATTGCCACAGAGCATATCAATACACTTCAGAGTTGTTGGTTGCATTTTTTGCACTCAATATCTTCTTAAAAATCATTCAATATAGACATTTTCAATTAAGATTCGAAATAACACCACAGCTGTGGCTCACATAACAAAGAAGTAAGTAAGTAAGTAAGTAAGTAAGTAGTCATTTATTCGGAATAAGAAAGACTTATTCATTTGTAAGGATAACAGCAAAAATAAAATACAATATGAATATAAAAATAATGATATCCACACAACTATAAAAATTATCCAGGAGACCACACTATAGCATAGCTAGAAAATTGTGAGGCCACCTTTGATTAAAGAAATATGATCAGTGACAATTTAGGGATATATGACATGGAGTATATATCAATTAAATAACCAGGAAAAAATAAATAAACAAAAAAACAAACAATATACAATAAACAAAACAAAAACTGAAAACAATTGGACACACATTTACACACACACAGAACCAGCACATAGACACACGCACACATGACCCTAGTGTAATGACAGAAGTTTTAAACAATTGGCTTGAAGTAAGCAGTTTAAGAAATAGGAACTATTGTTGGGTATAAGATTGTAAAAAAAAATCAGTTAGTTTAATCCTTAAAGCATTAGATGATAAATCGAGGAAGGATAAGTTGAAATGTTGGATAAATTTGTTCCATGATGGAATGGATTGAAAGCGAATTGAATTTAAACTGTAGGATACCGTTTGAACAGCAGGAACACTTATGAGACCATTACTATATCCACAATACCGTAGTTAACAGAGAAATCAATACCAAAAGTTTTAATGACAGAGAATGGAAGTGTTCAAAGTAATTTTTTTAAGAAATAGGACATTATGAAGGTGGATATAATCAGGAAATTTTAAGATTTTAAGTTGGAAGAAAAGTGGATTAGCATGAGAACGAGGATGTGAAAAAGTAATAATACATAAGGCCTGTTTTGGAGTAGTTAGAATTGTATTAAATAAGGATGATGGGAATGAAAAAGTACAAAAAGAACTTGACTAAGAGTATTTTTTGATACAGAGGAATTTGAGTTTAGATCTAACACAGTGTAGATCAGATTGGAAGAGGGTCATTAATATACCCTGTCCAACCCATGCTAGCATGGAAAACAGACGTTAAGTCAAGAATGATGATGATGACATAATGGCGCAGTTAAGATAAAATGGCATTAGCTCTTTTCAGTTTGGAAATAATTAAATTAATATGAGATCGCTAGGAAAAGTCGGAATCGAGTAAAATACCAAAATATTTAATCATGACACTAGAATTAATAAGTTTACCATTAATCTTTAATTTAAAATTAAAATTGTGAGTAGATTTACGTCTAGGTTTAAATAAAATGTATGCGGTTTTGGATGTAAAAACAATTGTGTTATTGGCGTTAAGCCTTTTGTAGATGTTTAAGATTTTTATTGACGTGTAACAAGTTGGTATCATCAGCAAAATGATGTACCTCCACAAATGTAATAACATGAAATAAGTCATTTATATAAATTAAGAAAAGGAGAGGTCAACAAATAAATTTTTCCTTTATCAAGGGCATTAGAAATAAGCTGAATGATAGACATAAGTGCATGAGATGTGGAAAAAGATTTACCAAATACCGAACTGACGAAAAAATATAATATTATTGTGCTTAATGAAGTTTTGAAGACGTTTGAATATAATTTTTTTTAAATATCTTTTCCACATTAGATAAAAGAGAAATAGGACGATAGTTAGAACAATCGAGTGGAGAACCCTTTTTGAACAGGGCTATCACTTTGGCAATTTTAAGAAGATCGGGAAAATTCCACTAGAGAAAGAGAGATTGATTAGCTTTGATAAGTGGACAACAATTTCAAATTTTATAGGGATTAGGATTTTATTGGAAATACTATTGGGACTTTTCAAGGTTAAGAGAATTGATATAACTTAGTACTTCACCAGGATCAGTAGGTGAAAAAAAAGGTATTTGGATTGTCAAGAAAATCAGAAAAATGTTTAAATGAATTTGGAATCTTTGACCAAACTTTGTCAGCTACAGTACAGAAATGATTATTCAGAGTGTTTGCAAGTTTTGTGGGTCATTATAGATTGGGTCATTATAGACTGGGTGTTAATCAGTCATCAATTTTTTGATGACTGATTAACACCCAGAATATTATTGATACCTTACTTCACTCTAAAATTTTCAGGAAATTTTTCTTCTAGTTTATAATGATCAATTGGATTAATGCCTCACATTATATACTTTATATAACTGTATGCTTTTTTGGTTTATAAGAGTTTTCCACTAAAGAAATTTATCCCAGGATCAATGCATAAGCAGTGTGCATCCTTGTTTGTAAAATACCATTAGAAATGATGATATCTATATCCCCAAGGAGGATGATATAGAGGAGGGGATTAGGTACGCTACCTTGATGCACTCCTGAAATAACAGCAGCAAGAGTGGATTTGGTCCAATAGAAAATGACTGATTGGGTACAGTTTCTGCAACATTCCCACACAATATATGAAGTGGTACTGATTTTTTGATTTATTTTAATTTAAGTCGTAGCGTCATATCAAATCATACAGAGTTAAACTTGATAAAATTTCCTTTACATCTTTTTTGTGGATTTTTATATTCATGAAGCTTGTCATTTAATTCGTCCCAGTTTATATATTTAAATGCCATTATTCCTAATGCCATTGATCAAATAATCGCCGTCATCCACCGGAAACTTCTTCGCTTTCCCTCGTTTCGCACATTTAAAATGATAGATCAACCCGACGATAAACAAAAGACTGACTATCAATGCAATCAACAGTGGGATTGATTTCAAGTTTGGAGGCTCGTTGCGGATCACAACTTTCACACTTGGTGGCTGTGTTCCAGGAGTGGTACCTAAAAAAATAAAAATAAATACAAAATAATATGGCAATTTACAATACACAGACAAACATAACGTTTTTTTCTAAATATGAAAGAAATTCACACGCATTTTCATAAGAACATTCAAGTGAAAAAAGCTTTTATATGTTCTTCAGTTATGAACCGAAGAAAGTGAGAAATCGTGACAACAACATTAGACAACAACCTGCAGCTTTAACTGTTGATAATTAAGCCTGAAAGTATTAACAGATTGTGGCATCGTTAGAAAAGCTTCGCTACTACACTCGAAAGTTTAACGCTTACTCAAACATCATGTTCTTCAGAAAATGAAAAAGATATATTTTAAAAGACTTCATAAAAACAAGGAGTATAATTTTGAAAAATTCATACTGTTAAACAGCTCTGCAGCTTCCGCTGGATCAGTTATGAACTGTCTTCTGTTCGAATGGAAATATGGATCTTGCTCTTCAGTCTTTTTAGAATTTGAAGACAAGAGAATATCCTCCGTTGGTGTTTCTTCATAATCACCTTCAGTTACAGTTAACGACTGTTCGTTGTGATCGTCAGCTGCTAGCGCACTTACGTGATATTCTAAAAAAAGTTATTCATTCACTTATTTATCCAGTTAGTTAAGGTTTAGTCAGCCTTTTTCGTTGGTTCTTCTATATTTTCCGAGATCTTTGAATATGACCCAAACTACGTTGTTTTTTATGTACCATATTTACTTGAATCATCACTCCTTTTTGACCCCCCTTGAATAAGCACCCCCCTTACTTCCAAAAATGTGCTCAATAAACAAAATAGTGCTGGAAAGGGATAGTCATTTAGAAATTATTTCATAAAACTAAAATAATACAACCAAATTGGCTTGCAGGACTCTTTATTTGCAAACAGTGATGTATTATGAAGGTCTCAGAAAACTTTCAAAATTCTTAAATTATATGGTAAAAATTAAAAGCTTAATCAATAAATATAACCAACAATGTAAATATTTTTTCTGACAAAACAATATTGTCAAAATTTTACATTGTTATGGTTATATTTATTGAAATCTCAAATTATATTTTTGTTCTTTAATTACATGAAAATGTTTAAATTCTGATTTTTCAATACTTTTTACAAGCACCTCTCTCGAAAGAGCACCCATCCTTAGAGTTCCAAAATTAAATGGGTAAAGTGTTTATCTAAGTAAATACACTCCTGCATCAAAGCAAACTTGCAAGACTTACGTCTGACCAAAATTCAAATGAAGGTAAAAAGGATGCAAATCAGTAATTTAGCTAAAATAGACTAAACTTATTTTTCTTTCTTCCTTAAAGTAAAAAAAATATCAACACAAAAAAATACAACATCGTTAAAATTGCAAACCGCAAAATTTACTACAGTGAAGTATATGAAACTCTTAAACCCCAAAATTTTATTCCTTAAAAAACATGCAGCCAAAGTTAACTCCAAAAATTTCGCAGTGATTTTGATACTTGGAAAATTTCTCAACCTAAAGTATAAGCCTTGATAATTTTCCTACCAAGTGTCTACCATATCAATTATTAGCCCTCAAACTACTCACTTACATGACTTGTATTTCAAATAAATTTAACCACAAAAATACTTACCTGGAAGAGAACAATTTACCAACTTGTTTTCAGCATTGTAAAATCGTGCGTTGCACCCGCCACAGAAATTAGGTTTACATTTTGCATCATTATGTGCAGGACAGGATTTTACATCACAAGGATTCTCTGCACACATTGCAACAGGAACACCTGGTGGACATCCTGTGATAAAGGAAAACGAAGGTTATGAAATCATAAACAATGACAGAAATCCTAATGTAGTACAACATTGAAATTAAAAGAACAATCAAATACAAAGATGAATACTTAAACAAAATTTTTACAAACTTTCTGTACACTATAAATTTAAAATATAAACAAAGAAAATGCAGGGGAATAGGCATACATTGCTGTAATTTAAAGTAACCAGTTTAAATAATACAGCTACACTACTGATTTATAACCATTGTATATTATTCTTAAGACATAATCTGCCACATTGATTTAAAAATTTACACAGCTGATCAAAAATATTGGGTGTTTGAGCCATTTAAGGCCTTTAAAATGAGGTTGTCAGTAGAAAAAGCCAAACATTAAAAACTTGAGTGTTTCCACCACTTAGCCATCAACATGTTATAAATATTTGTAATCACAACTAGTTGACAGATCCTTACAGTAACAAAGAGATTTGAAAATAGTATCGGGCTAATTTACATAGATTAGAATATCTTGCTAATTTTTCCCAGCTCAAAACATAGTTGGCGAAATTGTACCTCTGCTGGTGAAATTGTACCATTCTAAGGTACCATCTGGTTAGGAGTGACAGTGAGGAGTGAGCAGTAAGCAGTGAGGATTTAACTGTTTAATTGTCGGTGTCTGGCAATGTTGAACCTTAAAAGGCCACAACAGAGCAGCATAACAAACCGCAATGCTAACTTTTTCAATGGCAAAATTGCATCATTGCACGCTATACATTTTTTGGCCTAATAACTTTTTAATGAAAAGTAATTTGATATTCTCTAAGCAAGATTTGGCCCTCCTTTCACGCTTGCCACACAGATGCTAGAGCCAGTTGTATATACATACAAAGACAGAAATTAGTCTATTCTTACTTTCTTCTTCCTCTATAATTGGTGCTTGTGTTGGTGGTAAAGTTGTTAAAATCTGCTGCTCAAGTTGTATCACTGCATATCTATTATGATTACCAAAACTGCACACAGATGGACTTCCACATCCAAATAAATAACAATATTTGTGGGTCTCAAAATCACCAATTTCATTTTTAACCTGTTTATAATGCATCAATGCAACATTACAGGTTTCATAACTACAACACAAGTCGTAACAACTTCTTGCAGTTTCTACAATCTCTTTTCCAATCAAAATAGCTCCATTTTTAATCGATTCCTTCGATCGTATTATGGTTTGTTTCATAACTTTTGGCCTGGGACAGTCCGAATCACGTGCATATGCATGGCCATTAAAAGTCAAAATAACGATAAAAGTAAGGTAAATTTCTTTATTCATGATTCCTGCTCACTTACAGCATAACTACATCGTATTTTAGACAAAAAATAGTCCAGTAGTTAGGTTTATTTATTTAGCTGTGCTTTACTTCCTCTCGTTCAGTCTTTCGCTTTGATCAAAACTGAATCATCGATTTTTTTACTACATCCATACTACGCATGCGTACCGTAGATACTGTAGATAGAGCTTCGGTGCCGTACAGTGTAAGAATTTTTTTTGTTTATAAAATGAACACGGGGTAACGATGGAGATTTGGTAAGAATGGCCATGCTGTATTGTCTCCTGCAAAAAGAACAATCTAACTTGGCAGAACGCTTCAATATGTTCAAGTATATTTCTTTTTTTAATTTTACTACTACTAAAAAAAAAAGATTTAAGATGGACACATCCGCACAAATCAAAGAAGAGAAGACATAAGTCGGACGTCCACGGAGTCATTTTAGGCCTAAAATATGGCGGCGGTTAAAACTCAAAAATTCGAAAAAAGTAGTGCTTAACCATCCAGTCATAAACACTGATATTCACTTGAACACTGATATTCACTTGAACACTGTCAATACAGTACCAAAGAATGTTAAAACAGTGCCATTATTTTGCTTAAAAACTGTCAAAGCAGTATTATAGAAGGTTAATATGGTGCTTTATGTTGCTTAAAGATTATCTAATCTGCACCGTAGAAGGCTAATGCTATTGTCAAAACGTTACTGTAGAAGGCTAATATGGCTTCTTCACAGGGAAATCCCCTATAACATAATCAGCTGTTGAAGTGACAAGGCAATTTTCCAGCTAAAAATAATTTCATCCACAAAGACCTGTTATTAAAGTTATGCTGCAAAAGTTATTTTCAAAGTTGAACAAATATACAAATAAAATATTCAGAAGGATATTCCAAAACTAAAAAATTGGAGACTTTTTTAACAACAATAGTTTTGTGTACAATTTTTATAATCTTTTGTGTAATGTTTTGTTAAAAAAAGAAGATAAACTGAAAAAAAAATGTGTTGTCATGAACACTTTGTAAGCACTTTGTTACAAATGTTTTCCAATAGTGTTTAAATCAATCAGTCGGTCAATTAGCCTTGGAAAACAGCAGACTTTTTAATAAATTTGACTCAATAGAGTTGAAAAAAGACACTATATTTAATAGTGCTTTACACACAATTGGAAACTTGTTGCCAAAAATCTTAATATTGTTTTTTGTTGTTCACCAAAAAACTAATTTCCACTTATAGTTACATTATTGTGCTATAGAAAATATTCTGTTCTGAAGTTCCAAGGGAGAAGCTATTACATATATCCTTGGAAAACTAGCTTTGTGACAAGGCAGAAAGAGCTACACTCTGGGTCTGTCCACTTTTGTCTAAGGGGGGGAAGTGATTTTTTTGTCTGATGGTATTACCTATAGTATTTCATGCGTTTTAGAGCTTCAGACAGTGCTAGGCTACAAGAACGAAGTTCCACTATTAAAATCCAAAGTTGGTTCAGATCGATCAGAGTTCAAAAGTACATAAGGTACGGAATAATGAATGTAGGTACCTTAACTACACCTTTTTATATGAGAACTAGTCGTTAGCTCTTGGAAGAATCCACAGAAAGCCATCTATCATAAACATAATTCCTGCATTGATATTTCATACGTCCATTCATACATTTGTTCGTCTGCATGAAGTAATAACTAGTTTTACCTATAACTTAAGTTTTTCTAAAAATTTTAGTTTTTATCTTCCCAATAATCACAAAAATTCAGTACTTTGTTATTTATAGTAAATGTTTTTTTAGATATTTACATAGATGTGCCACCATAATACAGAAAACCTATAGAGGCTATGTCGGTAGAAGTCTGTACCGTGAGATTGTACAGGTATTCTTCCAAGTGTCTTTTTACGCCATTAAATTAAATCTTAACTATTTTTTCTAAATCTTCTATTTAAATGATGTTTCATATTATTAATCCTTATAGAACAAAATGAATTTGATGAGAAAACACTACTACGATGTCATGGCAACCAAGGTTTGGAGAACTCCTTGTACCTTTTGGAGATAAAACATTTGATTTTGTATGGAAATGTTGTGTATGACTAAAATACAATCTCTTTTATAGACTAAAATGCACAAAACGACATAAACTCGAATTTTCGATTTTTTTGCTTTGACTAATTTTTTCTACCTTCCATCTTTTTAAGTGTCAAAATTTTTATGAAAATCACTTTCGTAAATTTCTTTGACTTAAATTATTTCTGTTTTGAAATATAACTGGAATCCCAGAAAATTCAACTAGTCTATAGAAAATTTTGTTATATCACAAAAAAATTAATATTTCTTATTCTTATTTGTGACTTCATGAGCATTTATGATTTTTTATTTTGTCTTTTAGATTCAAGCACGATGGAGAGGTATACAACAAGTTTGTTGCACAAATCAGTTTGCTACCTTTTCACATGTGATATCTGTTGTGGTGATCTTTTAATGTTCTAGGTTTTTACATACGAAAATACAAATTTGATTTTTATGCACGAAAAAGATATCTTAACGCACTGGTTTGTAAAAACGAGATATTCAGGTATAAATATTATAAAGATTACTTGTTGAAATACTTTAATATCAGAAATTTTGCAGGAAGAAATTTTCTCAAATCAAATAACTTCAGAATTTTTTTTCACGAAAAAACGTTATCTGTTATTACGAAAAAGTTGAAATTTTTAAATAAAAGCAGATTACAATGTATATTTATGTAACAAAACATTCTTTGAAACAATATATATTGATTTATATAATTGTGAATTTTTTGCATAGACAACAAGTAAAAGAAATACAAAAAATGAATGAATTGGAAGAAGAAGCCAAAAGGATTGACAATCAGATGGTAATTTTTTTTGTCTTTTTTATTTACACGTTACTTTATTTTTGTGTGGAGGTGTAGAATCCCACTTCTCCTGTGGAATTATCATAAGTATGACACCTATTTTCGCATTAAGTATGTTTGCAATATCTTTTTGTCACACCTTCATATTTTCATTGTGAAAAGTAAACCTTCTTAGAATGGATATTGAGGAGGGTGTTTATAAATTGAGCTGTGTGGATTTTTACACAGAGGCCTGAAATAGGGGTGAAAATAGCACGAGGGTACATTGACGTAACTAGTTATTGCAGACACATTCGTCCAACACAATACCTTTCACTTGTTCTGACGTCTTAAAAAGCATTTCTCCACTGTTATATTTTGTGAATTTCCTATGGATACAATTTTCCCCATATTTCAGGTAAAAAGACAAAGTTAAAACGAACTCTATATATTATTTGTTAAATATCAATTACACAAAGCCTTTAAAACCACATACAAAATAATTTAGGTGGGCGATTTGCACAAACTTCTCGCCGCACCGCACCTTTGAAAAGCATTTCGCGATTATAGGGTTGTTGCTTTATATAGTTTTTGAATTAAAGATATTTCATAGATTATAGATTCCTCTGAAAATGGACCTCGCGACCTCGGCGAAACAGCAATAAGTCATGCGCTGCGCACTGTTTCGCAGTTATAGCCCTTTGACATTTCATAGAATAAAGATAACTCTGGAAATGACCTTCTTGACTTTAGACATTTCATAGATCATAGATAAGCAATGATTTTTCCACTGCACTTCAATCGTGCAGCAGAGTAAAATAAGAAATTTCTATTAAAAAAATTGTTTATTCCAACGGGCAACGTTGCGCTCTGCGAGGTTAAATAAGCAATTAAGTTATGAAACCCGACAGTACACAGCGGCGAAATAATTGTGCAAATCAAAGGCCCTTTATACTTTTCATATAACAAAAATATTTCTAATAGTTGATGTATCTCTGGACCCAATTATAGCCAAAGTGGGAACTAAGTGAATTTCATGTTGCTCATTAGGTCACTGACCCTTTTTTTAACGGGCCGAATGCAGCTGACTCTTGTAAACGACACAGGATCAGATCTGCTTCATGAAGACGCTTTTGGGGTGCCGCAGGGATCTGTGTTGGGGCCCCTGCTCTTTCTTTTGTATATTGATGACTTAAAATCTGTCATCAATTCAAACTACCACCATCTATATGCAGATGATACAATAATTATTTCGTCTCATAAAAACTTGGATACCCTTGTCTCCCAGGTAGAGTTAGAACTTTTGCAAGTCGACCTCTGGCTGAATAATAACAAAATGACTATTAATACGGACAAAACTGAAACAATCTTTTTCGGCAGCCACAGCCAGTTAAAAAAAGTTGAGAACAAAACTATCAACTATATGGTTATTCCTGTGAAGAGGAGCAAAAAAGTTAAATATCTTGGGGTAACATTTGATCAAAAAATGTAATGGGAAAAGCACATTAATGACATAAATAGAAAAATACTAACTAAATATTCTAAAATTAGAACCATTGCATCCTGTTTAACACCTCACACAAAAAACCTTTTAATTAATGCACTTGTCATGCCATATTTCAACTACTGCTCCTCGGCATGGGCTTGTGCCCCCCCAAGGTAGATTGGGAAAACTAGAAAAACGATTAAAATGTGTCCATACCTTTCTTGGGAAAGAGAGGGAATATTTAATGAATAATTTACTCATCAAAAACGATGCCATATTAGTTTTCAAAGCCATGAATCACATTGCTCCTGATTACATGCGCTCAAAATTCCTTTTGACAAAAAACTGTCATAATCATCAAACAAGAGGAGCTTCAAAAAACAGGTTCACACTTCCCTTGGTCAACACGTAATTTGGCAAAAAAGCCTTTCCATTTAGAGCTGCAAAAGTGTTGAATAATCTTCCAGACCAAGTGACCTGTGATGGAAGTCTGCCTTCGTTTAAGACTTCCATCTCTAATGTATTTGGCAAATTCTAATGGAGATCACTTTTTAACTTTTTAATTTTTGTTTTTTATTATTTTTCTTTTCAATTTTCACAGATTATAAATGTTACTATGTTTGATTGAGCTGAGGCAGTCCAAGGTTTATCATTTTTTGTTTCTTTTTTGTTCTAGTGGCCCCCAGTGGAAACAATCCACTAACTATAGGTTTTTGCGATTTTCTGGGCTAGCCACTTTAAATATTTATTATTATTATTATTATTATTATTATTATTATTATTATTATTATTATTATTATTATTATTATTATTATTATTATTATTATTATTATTATTATTATTATTATTATTATTATTATTATTATTATTATTATTATTATTATTATTATTATTATTATTATTATTATTATTATTATTATTATTATTATTATTATTATTATTATTATTATTATTATTATTATTATTATTATTATTATTGTTATTATTATTATTATTGTTATTATTATTATTATTATTATTATTATTATTATTATTATTATTATTATTATTATTATTATTATTATTATTATTATTATTATTATTATTATTATTATTATTATTATTATTATTATTATTATTATTATTATTATTATTATTATTATTATTATTATTATTATTATTATTATTATTATTATTATTATTATTATTATTATTATTATTATTATTATTATTATTATTATTATTATTATTATTATTATTATTATTATTATTGCATATCGCTTGACGATTTAACCAAAAAAAAATCTAAACCTGCCTTTTATCCCTCTCGAAATAATGGATACAAAAATGTCCCAAATAGGCCAAAAACTTTTGGCTTTTTTGTCCTGTATTAAAACATTTGCGTCCAAAAATCTTGCGGGGATTTAAACAAAAACCAAAATCTCTGTTTGTTAAAAATCTGTTACGAATTAAAAGATGTTTTCGGTAGCCTGGAACTAGAGTGGTATCAGCAGTGAGTACTGACTTTCATATGACTTTGTGTTGCTAATATGAAAGTGTGATTTCTGTTATGATAGTATTTTTACATTAAGATTTGTTTTTTAGGCAGCAGCCACGTTTGTCAACAGAAAAACACATTATCTCCTCAGTACTAATGTTTGTCCTGGAATATATAACTCGCCTAACGAAAAATCTCTCGACAAAGAATTCGCTCTACGCAACTCTCAACCATTTAGTAAGAACGAACGCAGAAAGTTACAAAGAGATATGCAATTAAAATATATTAGAACCAGCACTGGCATACCAAGGGCTGAAGAAACAGGGAAGGATGTTAATGTGTGTATACTACCTGTTGCTACGCAGAAACCTCAGGTTGGTGGCGCATGCGCATGTGCATATTTGACGTTGTTTATTGTTCAGTTGCTAGTACGTGTTCATGTTGCTGTTGTTGTCATCGTTGTTGTTGTTGTTGTTTTTGCTGTTGTTGTTGTTGTTGTGGCTGTATTTGTTGTTTTTTTATTGTTGTTTTTGTTATTGTTGTTGTTGTTTAGAAAACATATGTTGTTTGTTTGTTGGCCTGGTGTTGTGCTATGAATCATACTTTTGTTTAAGGGTCCGTTCAGAAGCCCCGAGGAAGTTCAAAAACAGCGTTATAAAAGATTAGAACCCAGTCTTCGTGTTGCAACGGAACATCAATCTGTAGAAAAAGCTAGGTAACATTCTTTTATATTTTTTACATCCATTGACAACGAAAAGTGCTTATACTTTAAAGTAAACTCGCTTCTGTGTTTCTGTTGTTTTTCTTAGAACCCTACTGCGACAAGAAGAATGGACCAAAAGAATCATCGATAAGAGGTATATCTTTAGTGCACGGATTTTTTGGGGAAAGTTAACATTTTATTAACATTTTGCGCCATATAATGGCGCGTGTGTGAGACCACGATAAAAAGCGGTGTATTCAAACTATATTTTTATAATTTTAGCTTCTTACCTTCAACGAAAACAAATTATCCTTACGTTCCAGCGCTTGATTCGTCCACTTTCTATGGAAGGTATAGACCCAGAATTCCGATTTCCTTTAATACGTGACCAAACATCTTTCTTAACAAGTATACCATTTTTTGCAAAACAAAAAAATTTCTGTTGTAACTTTCCCTGTGACAACAAAAGAGATTGCGCACGAAACTAAACTTTATATTCAACTCTTAGTCTCGATTGACTCTTCTTAAACATGGATTTGTTTTTTAAAAAACGCATGTGGCGAACAGGAGTAGAGAAATAAATTTAGTCACTTTGTCGCTTTGTATATTTGCTCTGTCATTTGGACCAAATTTTAGGGTTGATTATGGCACAAAACATTTTAGAGAAGACGTCCCCGAGAAACACATTCATGCTAAGGTAAACGCAGTTTTAACAGACATTCATCGCTGTTAGGATTTCCCAATGGGAATGTTGTAATAGATAAATTATTTTTCTCTGTCGCAAAATGATCAAAACATATTCGTAAATTAAAACAATACTCAATTAAAAATAGTAATTAATGCATTTAGAATTTTTCGATTAAGAATTAAAAAATATGACTGGAAAAGTTTTCTAACGTACACCAAAACGTTCGAATTTATATTAAAACGACATAGCTGGTGAGCTTAAACACATACCCAAATTGCAGTTTCTTCTAAGCGTGTATAAAGTCAGTTTTATCTCTATTTTAGTCGTTTCAACGTGTTGTTTCGCCGATTCCTATCTTCGAGCAGCTTGGAAAGACATATTGATAAACACAACCTATTTATGTATATATAAATGAACATAATAAATTGAATTTTTTTTAAACAAAATCTTACGTTGTCCATTTTTAGTTTACAGATTTATTCTTTTTTTTATATATTTCACTATACGGGAGCTTTCCCTACTGCATAAGGGCGCTTATTAATCCAGAAATAAATGAACCAAAATATTTGTTGACTTTTTACCCTGAGTGACTTATCAGAAAGTAATTGACAGAATAACAAATGAAATTGTATTTATTTTTTACAGGTCATTATCTTTTAAAGAATTCACGGGAATTCGTTAGCCGTATTTTTCGCATTGGTTTGGTGTAGCCGCGGCGCGACGATTTTGGAACAACAAAAAACTCTGATATAAATAAAGAGCCTTCTCTTTATTTATATCAGATTTTTTTGAACTGACGTTGGACGCTAGCACTTCAAAACTGCTCAAGAAAGATCTCCGTCATTAATGTTACCTTCCATCCTCGTACGTTCTTAGTAACTAAGTAATGACCAGGCCACCAAGAGGATCATGTACAAAAAATTATAGTTTAAAAAAAAAATCTTCTCCAAACATGACATCACCACAACTTTTAAAATGGTAGTCAACACCCCAGCTAATCGTTTCGTGTTTCTTCGTCAGTATGTCGAGGCTGCGAAAAACTTACTGATTGGTTATTTATAAAAATAAGACTTCGTAATTGGTTGGTGCAGGCAATCACACAACGCCGGTAAAAATACGTCGCCTTTTTTCTATTTCGTACACAAAAAATTTCATGTGCCTGTAACGTGGCTGTTTTTTCGTGCGCACAGCAATGGAGGTAAAAATAGGAAAAAATTATTTCTACCTCCATGGCACAACAGAAAAAATACGAATGTTACTGTTCTGCCCAATCTTTGGACATAAAGATACCCAGTCTTAAGACTGGACAAGGCGTCACAAGATTGGGCAGGAGACCATGTTAGGCCCATCTTTAGACGCCTTTTAAATTTTAAAGAAAGGATGTGTCACACAAGCTCTGTTGTTTGCAAGACCCAGCAATCAATTCTCAAGCACATTTAAACATCATAGTTGAGGTATATGATAAACAAAAAAAAAGGAAAGCTGTTGAATTAACCTGGTCAGTTTTTTACATACCTACATCCCAGTGGGTACTTTAACGTTGAATCAACGTTGAAAAGACGTTGCTTGCGACGTTGATTTTATCTTACAAATTAAAGTTTTTTTGACGTCTTTTTCCGACGTCTATTCAACGTCGGACATCAACGTCTTTTTAACGTTGAAACAACGTCTCGCAACGTCTTTTCAATGTTAAAACAACGTCTTTTCAACGTTGAAACAACGTTGCAGGACGTTGTTTCAACGTTGAAAAGGTGTTGATGTCCGACGTTGAATATACGTCGAAAAAACTTTCATTTGCAACGTAAAATCAACGTCTTTTCAACGTCGCAAGCTACGTTGAAACAACGTCTAAAACCTGTCTAATAAACGTCGTTTCTGCATTGTTTGGAAATGCTCTCGCAACCATTATTCAGCGTCGTTTCAACGCTTAAGGACAGACAAAGTTGACCGAATGAAATCATAATCCTTATTTTGGCTTCAGTTTCATATGTCCATAGTTTACATGTCCATGTATCTATTCCCTAGCACAATTCCGACGTTTATATTTGTGTTACGTTATTTGTACATGGTTATTGCGAAAAAGAAATAAAATCATTTCTACGATATGTCATTTTTTTATTATAAACATCGGCAGTATATACAACTTCTCCGCTGAAAACTTCCTAAATGAAAATAAAACGCCAGTGTGTGACGAACTAAGACAAATGAGATTTGGACGAAACAAGTTCTCGGTAAATATTTAATTTGGTGCAACGTTGAATAAACGTCGAAAAGACGTCGGTTGAATCAAAGTTGCGGGTGTGACGTTGAATAAACGTCGATAAGACGTCGGTTGAATCAACGTTGCAGTGCGACGTTGAATAAACGTATGGTTTACGGTCTTTGTAACAACGTCTTTTTTTCGACGTTGTATCAACGTTGATATTACGTCGGTTGAAACAACGTTGTGGAAACGACGTTGAAAAGACGTCGATGATACGACGTTGTATTCATATCGGAGGGCAACGTTGAAAAGACGTTGAATTTACGTCGGTTGCATCGACGTTGCAGACCCAATGTTGATTAGACGTTAAATTTTTGGTTGTGACGTCGCGACCAGAATTCAACGTCTAATCAACGTTGAAAAGAGGTCGTGTGCACACTGGGATACATCTTTTGCACACTCACAGACAAAACAGAGTATTGGTACAAAAATAAATATATTAGATAATTTGTTCGCCTATGTATCGCCCTAACTCTAATGCCATTGGCCTAATTCGTGTCCTTTCGTCAGCATGTAAAGGAAACTTGTCGGTTATGCATATTCCGGCCGTCTTACATTTTCTGATACACTATTTCGTACAACCTTTGCAAAAACTAGTGATTCCGCTACTATTTGGACTACAGGTATTTATAAAAGAGGAAAGAGAAAAAATATATTTAACGTCATTTGTTCAGCTATGTATTACTGTCGTAGATATTTGACGTCAAATTTGTTTTTGTCTATATAAAGACAGAATCACTTTAAATTTATTATTGACTAGTCGATAAAGCCCGTGGAAAAATCACTGAGACAGGATAAAAATGAAAAAGAAGCGTCATTTGAATTTTGATTCGCCTTTTCCAATTCTTTCAAATACCTAGTGTGTATGGATTTATAACTTCCATCATAATAAACTTCTGTCGAATCCATCTTTTTCAGATATCCTTCGTACACGTGAATTTGTGAGTGCGGTGTACGAAGGATATCTGAAAAAGATGGGCTTGACAGAAGTTTATTATGATGAAAGTTATAAATTTATACACACCAAGTGTTTGAAAAAATTGGAAAGCTATGCAGACGAATATAAAAAGTTATTGAAGATAGCGAATTGGGTAAAAAGATCATTTTATGTTTGTTGACATTTTGTCATCGACTTTTTCCACTACGTAAGGTTTGAGATTTGATATGTTTCGTTTTTAGAGATATTTTGAGTCACAAAAGAGGGAACAGAAGCTTAAAAACCAAGTAAGTTATCTGCTAAAGAATAATCACAAGAAAGACTACAAATTGAAAAAACAAATCGAAGAATGGATGATATGATGGTGGAAAAGAAAGAAAAAGATAAAAAGATTGAGGAGCTAGAAAAAAAACTTGCTAAGGTTAACAACCAACTTCACTCCAAAGATGCTGAAAAACAGAAAGAAGTAGAAGAAGTGAGAAAATTAGACACAATATTTACTAACCTTGATTCAATGATGAAGCAAGCACAAGAGGATTTTATTTCTCTAACAGCTAGCAATCTGATGAATGCTGCTCTCCAGGAAAACGTTTGCAAGTTAACCAAACAGCTGGCAGGTTCGCCAGATGAAGAGAAGAAGGCGAAAGACGAAGTTCTAATTCTCACTGCTTCCAATTTTTCAGAAAAAGCATCAAAATATATTTTGGAAAGAGAAGTTGTAAAGCGTAAGGGTAAACTTGCTGACTCAGGCGAAAGATTGGAAATGATAAGCAAGTTTATCAAATTTAACATAACACAGCTTCGGGATGTAATGCGAAATGAAATGTTAACATCTGATGTGGACCAAAATGGTAACACATGTGTCATCAATGATGACAATTTAGATGATATGCAAACTGGTGAAACGGCAGAAAGAAATATGGATTTAAGTTTGGCAAAGATAAAAGGCGAAGTGACAAAAAATATCTTTGGTGAAGCTTGCCATGAGGGAAAGTTCGAGGATGATCGTATTGATGAAGTTGCTAATGTTGATGAGATTGGTAGTGGATTGTCTGAAAAAAAGGAAAGCAAAAGCATCAACGAATGGGCAGTAAGTTTTGAAAAGTTAAAGAATATGTTAAAAGATGGTGGAAGAAGTTTGAAGATACACAAAAGTCAACACAACAGGGTGAGTTGTTTTAACAACAGAGATCTGATATGGATGTGTTTATATACAATGATTTATGTGGATTGCAGGACAGATTTATGAAAAAGAAAAGTTGTTTCAAAAGAAGATCTAACAAAGCACAAATTGTAAACACGTTACTAGTTTTACAGAAAACTAACTCTTTTTGCAATGAACAGTTTTATAAAAATTATTTTTATACTAGATATATATATTTTTTATTCGTCATTGGTGATACATTGAGATACAGGTGATGCAGGTAAGAGATGTCGCATAAGTTTGACCTCACAAGTAATTAACCAACTTCATGTCGCATGATGGTTATAGATTTTAAACTCGTTCCTAGAGAATCTTATCTGAAAGCAAAAAAGAAACCCTGGGAACGAGATTTAGTTAAAGTCTTCAGTTGTCCCGAGTTGTCTATATTAATGATACCCAACCTCAATCCCAAGACCTGTTGTATATAAGCGCAGCACCTGGGAACGAGGTTGAATAATACCTGTATTCTATCTGTGTATGCGCAAGAAAAAAGTCGTGCTACGGGCTTACGAAATAGCGTGGAATTTAAAGGACGACGAACCGTGGGTTAACAAGTATTGTTTTAATAAATTTTTAAAAAAGGTTCGGCTTGCGACCGATAAGATGCTATCATTTTTCCGAAGGAACACAAGACCGTAGCATGGACCTAAGTTTTTGGAGTCTGAATCAAGAGTGGTTTATCATTTGCTCTCGTTTTTAGATTGTCAAAAACGTACCCTTTGCATAAGTATCTTCGCTATAGACCATGATCGACAAAAACTTGAAGAGACCTGTCGTACACTCCGATTTCTACTGCTCCTCCTCTACGGCTGTTACACAATCTCAGTTGGAATGGTGAAGACATTTTCAAAATCCGCGTTAATTAAATGCACTGATTGGTTCGCTGTTTATTAAAAGAACGCATATTTCATCATAAATGCACAGAGAATATAGGCTAATGTTCTTGTGTGATTTTGACACGTCCCCGCAGAACGCTGATCGGTACAAAACTCGAGAAGACGCTGATTTTAGATATATTAAATTTAATGAAAACAGAATATATACAAAATCTAATCTAAAAAAAAATTATATTACAATATTGGTATTGGAACCTCTTCCTAATTTTAATAATTTAAATTCTTCTTTCATTTTTGGTTCAGCAGTTTGAGTGTGCCACACTAGTATCTAAAAAATGCAAAATGACAACATCTCGTGAGAAATAAATCCCAGGAATTTCTCTCAAAAAAAATGTGATGACATTTTTCTTAATTTATAATGTTTTTTAAATTCATATATACTCTTATTAACCACTTATAGAGATAAGTTTCTTCAAATCCATTGTTAAGGAGGATACTAATATTTAAAATGGATATATTTCACTGGTTCTCTCACCTAAAGGGAGGAGAGGGGTGGAGACCGGTGGTGGGAGTGGTCAGTAATAACTGATAGGGGGTAGATTAATTTTAATCTATTAATTTTGACTTTTTACCAGAATATCTCCCCTACAATTAGTTTGCAGAAGAAAAAAGAAACTGCTGAAATTGAAATTTACAAATTGTAAACGGCCTTTCAGTGATAGGTAAATCGGAGGGAAAGATTAGTTGCAGTCGTTTTTTTTTAAAGAAATAAAAAAATCTAAATTTCGCGTTGGAATGCATCATTTAGTGATAGCGATTTGTGTAAACACTAGAAAGCAATGGCTTTGAGTAAAGAATCTCGTAGCATTTTATTTCTTTGACCTGGGTACTTTTCCAACCTTATTTTAACAAATGATGTTTTTTTATTACAAAGTGACCTTGTAACCGACCTTTTACGAATTATGCCAAACTCAACTAAAGAGGTCGATACTTAAAATGATTCTTATCCCTAAGTTACTTAACAAAAAAAAAAAAATTACTTAATTTCGCAAATATTTCTGTTTGTTATGTGCCTCAATTGCGAGCTGAAAGTTACGGTCAAATCGTTCATATAGCCAAGCTTTCTAAGAATAGCCTCGTTTTAAAAATAATTATTTTCTTTAATTCTAAATCAAATCCAACCAGAATACTATATGGCTCGAAAAACTTTAGTTGATACTTTAATATTCTATCGGAATTTACTTATTTATTTGATGAGCATTGAACAATTATAAAATTTCGGATGACGTCATAATTATCACAATTTATGAAATTCGGGAAATGTGTTTTCTTCTAGAATCTTTTATAATAAGCAAACAAAGAAACAAATAAATAAATAAATAAACTCACTCTTGTACAGTCGTTAGCCTTCGCTTCTACATCGCCAACGTTTATTTTCAATTGTTGTAAAAAATCACTTTCCAACCATCCACGTTTAACTTCTGGATTAATTAAACTTTTTGGATTATTGAACAATATTTTTAGATTTATGGCAAAGGCAGCCATGTCTACTGGAAATTGCCTTGATGGCATCCAGGCTGTAAAAAATTTCACAACTTTTCCATCTTTGCATATTGGACCTTCCCAACGCAAGCCACCGACAAGTGCAACAGGCCACATCGAAACTTTTCTTGTCCAACGCATCTATGGCAAAGAAGATAGCGAAGGTTAGGACCTGTGAAAATTTTTGAAACAGCTTATCGTGAAAGTTTAGATCCTCGAAAAATCCAAGCTAGGCTATTCGCAAAAGTTAATTGCCTCTTTTTTTCATTTTTATTCTTTTTGTTAAGGTAATAAATGTTAACCAACTCTTTGAATTAATTTAAAATCATGTGGTTTTTTATAACTTTACACTCTAAACTTCTTGAACATTTGACAATCAACACTATTGCCCATCACTAAAGTTAATTCTCGCAAAAAACTCACTTGCAACCACTCATGTCGCAAAGGGGACTTGATATTAAAGTCGAAAAAAAAGTTTAACATTTTCGCGGATACTGAGACTTTTCGCAGAATTCGACATCGACCTCTGTTACAAAATCCATTATTTGAACCCTTGATTCAGGTTGACAATTGATTTCATGTTGGAGTTTTAGCCGTCAAATGATCTTGGCGTTTTAAAATTAGTAGTAAGGTTCCAAAAGCCACTGGAGAGAAATTTCAAAATACATTTACACAGGTTTATTTACAAATAAAGATTAAAAAGTTAGTCTTTCATAAGCATTGTCATAAACAATTTTTTATAACCACTTTTGTCATATTTGCAGGTCCCTAATCAACGATATACGAGGAAATTATTCAGTAACTAAGACATGTCATCATCAAACCTACTGGAAAGAAAGTATTGAAAAAGTATATATATATATATATTATTAGGTTTTTAAGTAGCGAACGTATGCAAAACAAAAACCACTCCCTTCAATTGTTCGTTTTTGTTCGTTATTATTATCTCCTCGTGACGAACGTATTTTTGAATGTAAAACATGAAAGAACAACAAGGTATGAATCATTTTATTTTGGTCAAGTTTTAAAGTTATATACCTCTTTAAACAAATCCAAATGATACGTATTATCATCATCTGCAAAATACACGACGCCTGATGTATCCTTGGCAACATTATTTCGTAACCAAGACAACGCATGATTTCTCTGGTCAACACCACGATGCTTTTTCCATCTTGGATCGTTTCCTTGAAGTATCAAATCTCTTTGTGTACGTACATTCAAATGAGTATATTTTATTCCAACATTACTTAAAAATGACGTCACTAATAGTGTTTTGCTTTCTGAGTCCTCCACTAATATCCAATGAATATTAGCAACATGTTTTAACGTGTTCGACATGCGCACTAAATCAGCTTGTTGCGTGTAACGTTTATAGGTTGGAGTTATCAGATATATAATTGGTAAAATATCATTCCTTCCTTGCAACTCCACACGCTGTTGTAAGTTCTTTAATTTTGATTCTAAATACTCGATTTCGTCTCGAGTGTTCTGGAACAGGGAATACCATTTTCCTAAACAAAAAGCATACCAAATTTACATATGGAAAATTTTTTGCGATATCTGATATTATTGGGAAGTTTTCGTGACATAAACTTTAGCGATTTCGTTATTTACAAGTTTTTAAATTAAGTTTTTTTTTTATCTGAGAACAAACGCCATAGACCCCTATTATAACCAATTATTTTTTGGCCCTTCACCCTAAGCATTGTATCGCCGCTCATGAAGAATCACTCAAAAATATTTTTTAGTTATTATTAAATGAGTAAATTCTTTGGGGCGAATTCATTAAATTATTTATTTTATACCGTATACTAATTATTCCCATTTCTTCGCCTGGGCAAATTGTTGAAATTTTTAGGAACTTTTTGGGTTATTTTTTACATTGAGATTGTTCTTACATTTGGAATTATTGTTTTTTAATAAGTTGGAAAAAATGACATTTAGTGCCATAACAACAAAGTTATGCACGTAAATTAAATCATTGTTAGATATTTTTGGTTTAATGAAGAAAAAAGTCTAGCTTTAGTCTTTTTGAATCTCTTTTCAATTCGTACTTCAATATAATATATATAATTTTAAAAAAGACTTTTTTAATATTCTATATGTAGGCTTCTGTATTAGTAAAATTATGGACAAAAATTTCGCCACACAGCATCAACATTTTGTCATAACAAAGCTAAATTATCACTTATACAATTAGAACCTTGATTAAGTTGATTAAAAAGGAGGGGTCTTAGATACAGGTTATATTTGTAATTAATATATCTACTATTGCTCATAGATTAAACTTTTACAAAGAGAAAGAAATGAGACGTACATCTCTACTAACACACTAATAATCTCCAAATAAACACAACAGCTTGAGTTTCAAACAACCGTAAAATGTACCATCCTTGTTCCGACTGTTTTACACCTAGCAGAAGTAAAACAAGCCTAATAGAGCTTTTAAAAAATCACACATTTCTATACCAGGGTGACCACTAATAAAATGAGAACAAAAGTAAGGATATTAAGGGGAATTAAGGTGAAAACCAATTTTAGTTCTCTATCTTTAATATTACATACTATGTTCTATGATAAGAAAATTATACATATTATACAAATATACATATAAGTTATAAAAGATAGAAATTATAGGATTTCAGGTAACAGAGAAAATGTCTTATTTCACTGGTGATGAACACATTTCCCAAAAAGTTACTATAGAAAAATTAAGTAAAAGGAGAAATTAAGGAGAATAGCTCAAATTTCAATTTTAAAGTATATTTAAGTACTTTTCTTTAAGAGATTTTTTTTTTTTAAAGTTACTAAAGAAATTTAAGGAGGAGTGGTCACCCTATGTAAAGGACAATTTACTTCTACAATGACTTTAAATTTAGCTAGGCCATGCAATGAGTTTAAATTTCATCTACACTGTTATGTGTTTTTATTGTTGGTGACAAAATGTTTGGAAGAATTTTTGAACTATAATATTAAAAAAGTTGCTTGTTTACAACAAAAGTTAGATAAAATAACTTGTAATATATAAAACACAGCTTCTCTTACCTTTTTGGTGACTACAGAACACATGAAGTAGACAAAATATTGATACTATAACAAATGCTACAATTAACATAATTTTTCTTTGGAACCAAAAAACATATGCCATTATTTTGTACTCTATAAAAAGAAAAAAATATTATGACATACGTGCTTATATTAACAAACAAAAAAATAATTCAATGGGGCTTAACATAGATAAGCTCAAGTTATTTTCAGTTAGGTTGAACTGGGAACTGCTGGTGGAGTGAACTAAAATATAAAAACACTATATTGAGCTTCAAAATTGGTGATGTTTTGTTTACCCACATTGGGTAGTGCCTCAATTAGCTAGGCCACTGAGCCTCTGTTACTAATGGCATAAAAATTAGGAATTTCAGATCAAATTGGCCTCCGACTAACACTATTTTCCTTTTTTATACTTGACCTTATCACTCCTGGATTGTTGACGTCTGTTGGTATAATGGTATTTTCATCGACTAAGTCAGCATGGAAATGAATCTTCACCTGACAACCTTCTCCTTTTGTTTTAGCTACATGGTGTCCTTGCACTGATTCGATTGGCCTTTATGAATCAACAAGTTTTTTGTCTAATGGTGGAAGCAATTGGCCTACTTCAATCTCCAATGTTTATTTCATTTTATTTTTTTGGTGTTTATGCTGCATAGCACTTGTGAGTCTACTGTTTATGGTGCGTCATTGTGTGTCTACCCCAGTAAGAACATGGATAAAATAAACTATATGACAGTGTAAGGAGAGGAAAAAGGTACAACGAGCTGTTGTTAACAAAGAGAGTAAATATGCTGTGCTGCCTTCGCCAGCCTGTTTTTTGGTACACCTGGGAGAACGGCAATTTTATGCAAGTAGTTTTTAAAAAGGAGTGAAAGGAACCAATAAAAAGTTGCAAAAAGAAAAAAAGGAAACAACGAAAAAGTTGAAAAAAAAAATGATAGAAAACAACAAAAAGTTGTAAAAAATTGCGAGAAGGTAACAACGAGAAGTTATTTGAGACAAATATGCTTTATGAGACTAGGATAGGTGTTGAATGAAGGAGAGTGTTCTTAAATTGGGTACACTCAGGACAGTCTTGTAGATTTCTGCTTGCGCAGCATCCTAACCCCTTTTCGCCAAATATCCCTTTGAAATACATGTCTTTCTAATACTGGTTTTATCCTAGGAACATTAAGTGTGCTTCACAATATGCACAACTACATAAACATACAAAACCTGTCACAATGTCAATTTTAAAGAATTTTTACCTCATGGGATAAGGATGTATTCAGATAAAATGGCATATCTCTCACAAAATTGGAGCCATCTAGCCAAATATTTATATGTATAAACTTCTAACATTTTCATAATTTTAACATTTAATATTCATATTTATTTTACATAAATGCCAATTAGAGTTATATATTTATCAATTTATTTAAATGCATGTTTTTTACCAGATTCTACCAAGGTGCTATATGCCAAAAAGGTTATGTCTCCCATGTAGACATGATTAAGATCCAACCCATTAGCATGAAAAATGGACGTTAAGCCGAGAATGATGAATGATGATGTACGTAAAAAGAACTTTGTCATTATGAATTAACTCTCAAGTAATGTGATACCCTTTGTTTTGTGCGTCTGGGGAAAATATAGGTGCATTTCAGTTTGTGGCATAGAACTCCAGTTTTTGGCATAGAATTTACTAGTGTCCAACAACCCAAATCATGTGACTGTCAAAGAATATTTGAGAGAGAATGAGTTTTTAGGTATATATATATTATCTTTTTTCAATTAAAATTTGTGTAAAAAAATAGAATTATAATTGCTGGTACAAACATGCAACATGTGATAATAATGTGGTGCCGTAGATTAGTGGTTATAGCTCTCGTACTCTGTGTGGGAGACCGGGATTCGATTCCTCTTGAAGGCGATTTAACATGGGAGAGTGAATGTTACCATAGCCCCGGGTTAACCCAAGCCATGTGGGGGGAAATTGGGGAGATGGCACATTATGTGGGCCGTTGGATGTTGCCGGGAGTTGTCTAGTAGAGCGCGGGCCCTAATTGGGTCTGTGCAGCTCAAAAAGAGCATTAAATACTCTAGGACTCTACATCTAAGCTATGGCACCTCCTGGAAATAAGGGTATATCCCTCGATATTTGTGAGGCTAGCCATGTAAAATATGCACATATAGATCTTTTCATACACATTTTTGGATATTCATTAACACAATTTAGAATACTTGAAATAACACTTGCCAGTACTAGGATTTTGTATTCTTTTTGATTTCCGTCGCCGCTATGCGGAGCAGAATTTTAAAATCGCCTGATGGGAGATAGATAGAGAGAGACAGCACAAAGCCTGGATGCTTTTAAGTTTTTATCCAGGCTAAACGCTCGGAAAATTCCATTTTCAAGATGCTTTATTTTAATCTCTGTCAATTAAATGACCAATCTAAACAGAGAGTGTACTCTTCATGTGGCCAAAACATTCCGTGTGCAGCCATGACTAAAAGTGCTTACATTTTGTTGTTCCCCCTTGCTGGTCTCTTTGTTTTGGTCGTAGTAGCTTTATTGATGGGGAGCTAAGCACTATTTTTTAAATTCGTATATTTTATCGGGTAAGAATTATTTTATATATAGCTAAGTGAGAAAGGTGTGCTGATTAGCTATCTCAAATTTTGGTGCTGACTTGGATCTCCTTTGGATTGGTGCTGACATACCAGGCCTTGCCATGAGTCGCGAGCAATTGCTCACGCCCGCATAGTGCTCGCGTAAATGCTCGTTACCCGAGCATTCTATTGCTCGCGTAAATGTTAACATTTTGAGATAAGTGTAAACGTTTTTCTCAAGAATTGATTGGTCTTTTAAGTGAAATTCCTGCACGAACGCTCAACCTGAAACTGAAAAGATATTTGTTGTGATTATTTTCCACCCATCATGCAAAATTTCATTCGCCATTTTGTAAAACGTGTGTGATACAGGCATTAAGGTTAATCTTTGTTGCGCATTCATTTTGCAGTAGAAAAGCGGGAGACGTTTTAAATCATGAACCCTAAACACGATGATCGAGCGTCTCCTGGTATAGTGACTCTCTCAATCTTAACTTTCTTTTCTACATGTCCGAAATAGTATGCATGACTATACTGTCGTTTTCATAAATTTATTGTTTATTTTTCAGCAAATAGAAAAAAATATGCTTCGTTTTCAAATTAAAAAAAAATCTTTATCTGCATGGTTTAAATAAAACTTTAGGTACATAAAATTTAGACAGAAAAAAAAATTATACGTGGGTTTTGTTTTTAAAATTGTTTGAATAACAGTTGCGCATAAAGAAAATAATCCATTAAATTTGGACCTGCTATGGTTTCCAATTGTTTCGTCAAATGAAGAAATTATCTACAATTAAATCCATGATAAATTGTCTGTTCCGCCTGTAAGTGCAGTTTTGCATACTTGCGTCATCCGTGCTCCATCGGCATTCACCTCCGTATTAGTTAAGAACCGCATGGCTGGATTTCTTGTGTAAGACCTGGTTACCAACGACGAAGGGGCCAGGCAAAAGAGATTTATGTCTAAGTAGTTCTTTTAACTAAGTCAGGAGTCGGTGAATTAGCTAGGATGGTCAGGTTGGCTATGAATAGGTTTGCTCGTGGATTTTAAGGACCAGGACTAATTAATAATTCGGACGTATAATTCGGAAGTTCTAAGCGAGCCACAGACATGTCCGACCAAACTGGAAATGTGGCAGGCATTTTAATCACACGCCTGAAACGATTTAGGTGTGTGCCAAGGCGCACGCCTCTCCTGAAAAAGATGCCCTGAGAGACTAAATGTAAAGTTTTTTTAGCGAAAAATATGGCGAGCAAAATTGCTCGCATGGACACTCTGATGCGAGCAATTAATTGCTCGGGAGGTTATTTGCTCATGGCAAGGCCTGCATACCCTTTCATGAAATTACTTACTTGCTAGCTAGCATGGAGCTAGCTACACAAAATAGTGCTTTGATTAGAGTGCCTTTTTTTCTTAAAGAGCAAGCAACAAAAAACCTTTATACTGTCTTGCGTAGTTCTTCCATCACTGGACACTCAACTCCTGTTCTTATGGGAAAAAGGGGGGCTAAAAATAACTTCCAAATGAAACTTTGTGGGAAAACTTCTATCAGATAAAAAAGATATATATATTCGCACAGGATTTTTTTTATATGTTTTGCAGAAAAGTTGTCGAAACGTGACAAAAGCTTATTGTTGCTTGCAATGAGCAGTCAATGAACTGATAATTAACCTGTAACAATATAGAGTTAGCTGATGCAGGATAATTAGATGCTACGCCTAGTATAATTAGCTGTTAAAAGCTTCTTTGTGTTCTTTACAGCTAACTGCGTCTTTTCCATGTTTTTTCTTGAAATGAGAATAGTTTTGTTGTTTAATAATATAGACGACATATGTACTGCTAGCTACAGTAAAATTATATCTTTTTTGCAAAATCGTTTCTTGTTCTTTTTCTTGGTTTTAATTGAATCACAACTTTATGTTGATCTATATAAATATAGATGGCTAGGGGAGATCGATAACGAAGAAAAGTGAAAATTTAAGTAAAAAGATATATATTGTATAAGTAGCTGTATAAGCAGCTAATTATACTGTACGCACTGTATATATAATTATTCTGCATAGATAAATAGAATGTCTGTATATTTTATATGGCTAGCCTTACAAATCCTGTCTATTATTTCCAGGAAAGGTCATAGCTTAGATAGGGATTCCTAGTCCGGGGCTATGGTAGCATAATATTGAATTGCCGCCAACGGGAATCGAACCCTGTTCTCCCTCACAAAGTGCCAGAGTTATAACCACCAAGCTATGGCGCCATTGAAAACGGCTAACTATTCTGTTACTGGCTAACTATCAGTTCTCCTTGTGCCTAATTTGCTTGAAAATCTTTCTTGAGATCAACCCAAAGTATCACAAAATATTTTTCTAAGATTTCTTAGAAATGACTTGGTTTTTAAAAATCTCATGAAATATACCTGTGCATCACATCACATGGATTTGTATCTTTGTATTAAATTCCCTTTTTAAATCAAAGAGGCAGAGATTAAAAAGAGACAATATTAAAAGAACCTGGTTTTAGTGCAGTTTATGGTTAAATTGTATTCTTGTTTCTTATTTTAACGTACTTTCTTTTTCAGATCAGCTGTTATCAAACCATGCACCATCACCATTTTCAAAAAATTTTCAACAAGAGAGTAAATTTTGAAGGCCTAAATACTGAAATGCTAATATGTATTTATTGCTGAATTAATAAACAATGAACTACTTCATCATTCAAATAGAGCTCGTTCAGAAGTTATTATATTCGAATCGTCAAGTTTCTACATAGCAAGATTTGTATTCTGGAATTTCCAGAATTTTCCTGATCACTTTTAAAAATATCCAGTTAAAGTTTTAACTGTTATTTTAGAATACTTCATTTTACTATGTAAAATTTTTATTTTTTATTTATTGAGTTGTATTTTAACATTGCAGGTTAGTTACAAAAATAGTTAAGAATCGTGATACTCGTGATTTGTTTACCCCATAATTCTCCGTTTTCAAGGTCTACTTTTAATTTCAAAATCTTTCAGGCTAATGACGGAAATCTTAAAGCCGCAGGGCTTCTTATTTTATCACAAACAATTTTTTGTTGGTTAGATAATTTTTTTAGGTCCATATCAGCTTATGCTGATTCTTATTGTACAACATACTTTGTCAAATAAACTAGTAGCAGTAGTAGTAGATTGTAATCTACGCTAGCTGTTGTCTAATTGGATTGAAATTTCAAGGTTTATGTAGCTTAGTGATGTTATGTCAAACTTTATGTTAACAATGTCAAACATAAATTACTATCTAGCTAGCTACATAATAAGCAACTACAATGCCAAAAAGGCAGTGGAGAGGTCTAAAAAATTATTATACCCAACTAATCCATCTTAGCAACTGATCTTAGACAACCAAATAAAATTAAAAGTTCTGGATCCTCTGAGTATCTTATCTATAGATAGCTAGTTAGTTAGCTAGCGAAGCTATCATTTGAATCATTTGGAAAATAAAATTTGTGTCAAAGAGCTAGCTAGGTATAAACAGTATAAAAATTGACGATTAAATATCAAAAGTATTGATTACATTCTATAATAAACTAACTTTACCGACAGTGCCGTTCTTAGCCATGCAGAAACAAATTCACTTGCTCCTTGCTAGCTAGAGCTACCATTTTTTGTATGGAAACGTGAAATCGAAAGCGAGTCACGGTTTCTTCTGAATCAGTTATTCACCTTTCTCCCTTCCCCTGTTTTCACTCTTTTTTATAGAAATTATTTTTTTATGGTGGAGGAGGGTGTTGCTCTGTTTATATGCACGGTAGCGAAGCAGTGAGTGGCTGACACAAATTTCATGAACGATAAAGTTTATGGTTACCCTTTCAAGCTATTCTTGCTCCCTAATACTGTAACAGATTACAGGGGATTACAGGTAGGGGAATGTTAGCCTATGTTTTAAAAGATAGAAAAAGGGGGAATCCCACCCCCCCCCCTCCACACCACACACCGATTTGGTGCAGTGCTCTTAATTAGAAGCATGTTTAGGACTACTTTGGATAATAAATTGCTAATTAATTCCTGTTCAGCAGTAGCAACTTTTGAATATGCTGTTTTGACGCTGTGATTCGCTCAATACACTTACACATTTAATTTAGTATCCTCCACTTAAATTTGCAGTATAATTAGTATGTTCCCCTTAAATTAAACGTGTCAGAAATCTTAACCCTATTCGGTCCGGAGGGGGGGGGGGGCGGATTCCGCCCCCCCTGACGGTTTTTTTTTAATAACTCCTGATTGCTTTCTTATATGGCTATGATACTTACTGAGTTTCAACATTTATCTATTAGACACCTGCATGCTAAATTTTTAGGTCCCATACCTTTCAGAGGCTTTGATATTAGCCATTACTCGAAACTACCCCTAAAATCTCTATGAAATCCTTATAATGGGGAAAATATAATAACTCCTGTTAGGATTATCCTTAGAACTAGAAACTTGCAACACAACTTTGTTTCATCAAGAAGGATCATTTTGAATAATTTTGACACGTGACTAATCCGATTTCCCGATTTTGTCGGATTTTACCCGAAAATCGGAAAAAAACGGATTTTCGGGCAATTTTTGGCAATTTTTTATCCGATCCATGTAAAAACCGGAAGATATGTTAAAAACATTTTATTTAGCTTTCAGAAACTTCAAACAGAATGTAAAAATTCGCTCTAGAACAAAAGTAATTATACTTTAACCAGATAGTGGCATTTTTAACAATTTTCAAGCTTCTGATGACGTCACAGAAAATGTGCTGACGCAAGAAAAAATTTATTGCTGCCATTTTGTTCCTTTTTTGACGTACTATAAGTGTGCGAAGTTTGATTCAATTTGAACAATCCTATGAAAAGTTATTGAGGGGGGGCGGAATCCGCCCCCCCCCCCCCAGTCATACTATGTTCGAAAAACCCCGGACCGAATAGGGTTAAGAGAATCACAGTGTCACTATGCTGTGTTATAATATAAATGCTTTTATGGGGCTTTTATTCCCTGGTCTCATTATGTTTTGTATTTTGATAAATCCACAATTAGCTACACAGGATACTGCAGTTGCAATCCAGCAATTTTTAAATGTTTACAACTATTATTAAAGTGTGGCAACAAATTTGTTAAAATTTATATTATTTATATGCCATGCATTTTGCAGTACTTAGGCGCATATTGTGCCACCCTAGCCTTGTGGTTGTAACTCTTGTACTTTTTGCGGGAGAACAAGGTTTGATTCCCCTGGGTGGTGATTTAATATGGGTGAGTGTATGTTGCCACTCAGATTACCCTCATCAATGTGAGGAAAATGAGGGAGATGGTATACTGTGTGTGTCATTGGATGTTGAAAGGAGTTATCTGGTAAAGCTAATTGAGTCTGCGTAGCTTAAAGTGACCATTGAATACTCTAGACTTCCCATCCAAACCATGGCCCCTTCTGAAAATAATAGACAGGGTATATCCCTCAATATTTGTAAAGCTAGCCCTGAAAAATATGCACAAGAGCATATGTAAACACACACAATCCACAATGCTATCTTGATCTTCCCCATTTAGGAAAAAAAATGTGTTAGCATGATTATCCTTTTAAAGTTGCGATAGTCACAATTGTTACCAATGTTCATGATCGTTCATGATGTGTATCATGCATTCGAATGATACATAATGGTGTGTTTACAAGAAAAATTTTTGTTTATTCCCTTTACTCTTTGTAATTATTTAGATTGTTAAGAATGTCTACAAAGTTTTTTACTTTTTTAATATGTTGCTTGCAACTTGTAGAATCTAAAATTACATTAAAGATTTTTAAAACGAAAATTAGTATTTTTTCTTGTTGTTGAGACAAGTGGGGAACGTTTTAACATGTTTTAGCATCTGAACTAGCAATTCTCTGATAGCCGAAAGAAAGGATTTCTCTCTATCATAACTTTCTTGTCTCTGTTGGCCGAAAGAAACTTAAATTTTTGCAAAGAAAAGTCTTCAAATATATACTTGTTTTAAATGTTTTCAAATAAATAACAGCAATGTTTTCTTTTCTTATAGTCCTGTTTTGATGCTTTTTAAACTTTCGACAGCAATACTTTGGCTTTCTACAATTCCATTCCATCGAGGGTTTTTAAAAGTTGTATGGGATGTTTTTGCTTTTTACGATTTTGTTTTAATGGTTTTTAAAGGATCTATAGTCATGCTTTCGCTTTCCACAACCCTGCTTGCTTTTTCAACAATCTAAAACAGCAATTTAATAATAGACCATTGTTATTCAGAAATATGAATAAATCATTGTGAGATGGTCTTGGAAATACTTTCAGTGCATAGTTTGAGAATTCATAAACAAAAGCAATTAAGAATATAAAAATATCTTAACTATTATCAGAAAACGATCTAAATACATTGTTTATTATGTCACTGTTGCAAAAAAAATCTATTTTACTTATGCGAGTTACAGTTATACATAACTGTAACTTGATTAAGTAATCATGCAAACTAAAAAGACTGAAAAGACTAACATGAGGAGTTTTAAATATAAGATAGACAATTGCTGTAAGACAAAAATTTTCGCTATGATTGAATATCAGTTAGACAAACATTACACTTAACCACAGATTGTTTAACAAACATTAAAATGGGGTTGTGGAATTTCAAAAACATTGTCACAGGTTGCTTAAAAGCCATCATTATGGAATCATAGAATGCGAAAACATCACTGCAAATTGTTTAAAAACAGCAAAACAAGATTATAGAATGCAATAACATTGCCCTATAGATTGTTTAAAATTCATTAGAACAGGTCAGGATTCATTTTGAAAATATTAGCTTGTTTAATTGATCCATACATTATATATGTGCAAAAAAATTTTACCAAAACTTTTCGGACAAAGTAGTCACAAAGCTTACCTTCCACTTTAAACCAAGTTGATTTTATTTGAAAGAGGTTGAGTGAGGTGTTGTATTTAACATTTTTATCAAGGCATCATATTTATTGATTTGACAACAGCAATTATTTGTTTTAGTGCTACTACTACTGGGCTTTTGCGTTTATTTGTCTTTTTGAGGGGGTAAATGTTTATAATATCTGCATAATTTAAGTAATGAACAGAAAATATTGTGCGACGACTGAAAATTGGCTGGAAAATGTTTGCAGAAACAAATTTCTTATTTCATCTTGTGCATGCATGACAATAATACTATACATCTGTCATGTTGTCTCTTGTCTTGGTTATAGCTTACACTTATGTTTGTGGTATAATGTTTTTTAGACTCTTTACCTATATATCCCAACGTTTTGTACAAGCATATTTTGATATTATAATCCTATATTTTCAGTACAAACCTGATCTACTGGTGCATATTTAGGCAGCATTTAAGTCAGACCCAGAGTAAAAGTTGGGCATTATTACTTTCCATATATCACTAAAAAACTTGACCTGCATTCATGTTTCACCTCGAGTTGACTTTGGCATTAGCCTGTAAAGGACTGACTCCTACATTCACAACCTTTGTCTTGTGACAAAAATCACTTCGAAAGAATTGTTTACATGAAAATCTTGCAGCAGTTTAAAATTCTCTTCCGTCAATATGATCAAAGTAAACCTCCACCCAAAGTGAGTTTCACTTCGCTTTACAAACAAACTCATGTTGACGAAAATAAAGCATTTCTAACTTAAACTGGTTTGAGTTAACTTTAGGTTTTATGTAAACAGTTAGAAATCTATTTTGCAATAATTATTGTCACAATATATTGCTTGATTTCGTTAAAAAGTAAAATTTCATATATATAATAGTAAGGCATATTCAGGCCTATCAATCAGAAAATAACACCAGAGCAATAAATCGCTCCACCAAGGTTACAATAATGTAAACTGGGCAAGCAATCTGAATAAATAGAATAAGCTTATAAACACCTATTTTATCACAAAGTCTTTTTTATCTGTTTTATTTTTTTTATATATATATATATATATCTTGGTTCTTTTTTATTGTAAATAATAAGAAGGGAACATTGATTTCCATGTGAGATGAATTGATATTGCTCATCCAGAAAAACTTTTTTTAGAATTGGGGGAGCAAATAATTGCTCAGCTAGTTCCTTATTTCTCTGAATTGGGCTAGCCTTTGCGTGAGCAAGAGCATTCCTCTCCCCTTATTGATAGGTCTGCATATTTTGTCTTCTCTGTGTCAGTACAATCAATAAACTGTTCCTTCTTCGCGTCTGGTATATAATGTCAAAGCTTGTATCATATTCTGACAGTGGCAGTGAAGACAGTGGGAGTGCAACTGAATCAGATGATACAATAAAGCCTTGTAATAGATCACGAAAAAGAAAGCAAGATAGCAAATATGGTGGGAATAAACAGAAATTGCCACTTCCACCAAACTTGTTTGAGAAAGAAGTAAATTTAACAGATAATAAACAAAAATTGATAAAGCACAATGGAAGAATTCGTTCATTTGATCATTTTGAAGGAAATTGGGCAACATACATCTATATACCACTTCAAAGCACAACTTCATTTACAAACTTTTATGAAAGCATAGCTGAGGTCCTTACTGCTGGTTACAAGAAAGATATTCATCTTTTTCCAATTTCTGATTGTCATATTAGTTGCTCCAGAACAGTTTCGTTACGTCACTACTGGATCGAACCAATTTTTAAAGAACTTCAACAGAAATTTTTAAACAAAATGTCATATACGTATGGACTGCAAAAAATACAAGTTTACGTGAATGATGAGAAAACTCGGACATTTATTGGTGTTGAAGTTATACAAGGCGTTCAAGATTTCAAAAATATAACCACCAAAGTTGATTCCATATACTCTGATTACAAATTAGAAAAGTACTACGACCCACCATCATTTCATACTAGTATCGCATGGGTGTTGGGTGACAAAAAAGATGAAATTGAAAATTATTTGCACAATCAAACTTTTGCTGAGGAAATTCACTACATGTCTGCTGAGAAGATTTGTATGAGATCAGGAAATAGAACATACCAAGTTTGCTTTGTTTAAATAATTTTTATTCCATATGATATTTAACTAAACTTAAAATTTACTTAGATGACAAATTATTTAAAACTTGTTTTTTTTTCAATTACACTTTTGGTGCCATTGTGGGAAAAATCCATTAATAATCTAATTTGTAGCAATTTGTATGCGTTAACCAAAAATTAGTATAGTTCTAAGCACAGTTGCACAATACATATCAATATTGCTTAGAAAAGAAACATTCCATATATTTCTCTTACTTAAAGCGAACAACTACAACGGCTGATTATTGAAAAGAACAAATTGAAATCATTTTTGAACCGAAGAAAGTAATATCTCTAGAATAATGCTATGAATTAATATGTAAAATTTTGTTTTAGATATACATATTAATTGCTAACCCAAGAATGATGATAATGATGATGATGAGATTTAAAATGTAATAGGCATTTTTAGTGTTGGGTGAAGGTCTTAAAAATGGTAATTTTAGTTTAAGATGTGCCACCTGATGCTTCTTTTGCTAACAATCAGGTTGTCTGACTATAATCACTGAGTAATTTGATATAAGTATTCTTTTTTATAATATTACTAGATTACAATATATACACTTGAATATGTCATTGTTTAAAGCTCGGGAATGGTGGTCAACTTGGTGTGGTGGTGCTGAAGAAGAATTTGATCAGGGTAGCTTGTGTGTTGCAAATATTGACAACAATGCGGATGGATTAGGTATCTATATTTGTGTGTTAAGTGAATGTTGATTGCGTAAAGAGAATTTCAATGAATGCAACATTTGTCCTAAATAGCGCTCAAACTTTGTTATATGTCAGCATTTCTAAAAATTAGAGTTTTTTAGTTTGTTTAATTAACTTGGATACATGTTTTTAAAAAAAAGTACACTAAATCAAAAGGATTGACTATGCTTAACATCTTTACTTATTATTTTTTTGTTTGGTTTTGTAAGTATTAAGGTAATTTTTATAATTTAGTATTAAGTTTTTTTTCACCTTTTTTAAGATAAACTAATCACTGGATCATTAAATGGGGTTCTCAGAATATTTACACCACAAAAAGATGGTTTTAAAGCTGATCATTTGATGCTGGAGATGCAATTAAACCAACCAATTTTACAGTTATCATCAGGAATGTTTGTCTCGTAAGTATTGCAACTCGTGATTATTCCAAATGATTGATGAGTGAAACAAAACTTTAGAATAAAAATAGTCATACAAATGCTTTAGAAGTCTAAAATTACTAAAAAAAGGTGTGAAAATGCCAAAATATGATTTTGGAATTGCTAATAAGAATATTTTAAAAGAAAAAAGAATTGTTAAAACTTTTTCATGATCACCTGTTACCCTAAGAATCATGACACCTATCCAAAAATTTACTTTCCTTAAGCAAACTAAGAAGGAAGAAAAGTCATCAAATTAAAAATGTTAAACTCCAGGGAAAACAATGGCTGAGAGTTAAGAGGGCATCATAAGGGAAAACGATGTTAACCTATGGCAGAAAACAAGCTTTCTAATACTGATTTGTAATTGCGTGGACCAAGTAATTTGCTATCTCTTGTTGTCCCAGCTACATTTCTGTAACTAAAAATAAGTTGAGGATAGGATAGGAAAGTCCCTGTTGCAATAAAGACTTACATCCTTTTATCCTTGTGATACAAGTATACTTTATTTGTTATTACTATGGACTCTTGGTATAAATTTAACAATTTTATTTTGTGTCTGTATATTATTATTCTCTTTCTGCCAAGAAAATATTTTGCAGAAGATGCAGGAACAAAACAAAGCAGTAAATTTTCTGCTTGTATTTTTCACTTCATATTGGTGGCGGCGACTTTAATGGTCATGTTGGGAAGTCATCTGAAGGTTATAGAGGTGTGCATGGAGGCTATGGATTTGGGAGCAGAAATAAGGAAGGGGAGAGATTGCTTGAGTTTGGAATGGCAACGGACATGGTGGTTTGCAACACATCATTCTGTAAGAGACAGAGTAGGCTGATAACATATGAGTCAGGTGGTTGTAAGACACAGATAGATTACTTTTTGGTTAGAAAGTCAGACAAGAAAGTGGTGAAGGACGTGAAAGTTATATCGGGGGAAGAGTGTGTTCCCCAGCATAGGTTGCTGGTTTGTGATATTATCTTGAAGAGTGTCAGAGAAGCCAAGGGAAAGTACAGGCCCCGTCGAAAAGTCTGGAAGCTGAAGGAAGAGATTGTAGCAAGACAATTTAGTGCAAAAGTTCAGCAGTTAGCCTACAATAGTCAATGTGATACTGACAATGTTGAAAGTACTTGGACTACTTTGAAGAATTGTCTTCTAGAAGCTTCTGATGATACCTGTGGGTGAACGAAAGGACCAGATAGACATAGACAGACCTGGTGGTGGAATAATGAGGTTGACCAGTGTATAAAGGAAAAGAGGAAACTTTGGAAAGAGTGGAAGTCAGGTGGTAGTAAAAATATTTACTTAGAAGCTAAGCGTCGGGCTCGTACAGCAGTGTATAAGGCAAAATCAGAAGCAGAGAGAAACAGATTTGCAGATGTGTTAAGAAGGGAAGACCAGCGCAATGAGGTATTCAAGATAGCAAAGCAAATGAAGAAGACTAATCAATATATTGTAGATGAGAAGTGTATACGTAATGATGAAGGTGTTTTGGCTAGCACAGAGGAGGAGAAAAGGGTAGCTTGGAAGAATCATTATCAGAGGTTGCTTAACACTGAGTTTGATTGGGACGAGGATAATTTGTCTGATGATGATGTCGTAGAAGGGCCAGCCATGCAGATCAAGACAGAATGGGTAGTGGAGGCTATTAGGAAAATGAAGATTGGCAAGGCTGCAGGAGTATCAGGTATTGTTGCAGAGATGGTAAAAGCATCTAGATATATTGGAGTTGAGCTTATTACAAGTCTTGCTAATCAGGTTATAAAGGATGGTGCTATTCCGGGTGAATGGAGTGTAATAGTGAATTTTTTCAAGGGCAAGGGTGATGCATTAGAAAGAGGAAACTATAGAGGTTTGAAGTTGGTTGATCAAGTAATGAAAGTTATTGAAAGAGTGATTGATAAGTTACTTAGAGAAAGAATTGATATAGATAAGATGCAATTTGGTTTTGTTCCAGGGCATGGCACTACAGATGCAATATTTTTACTCAGACAGCTTCAGGAAGTATTTAGGAAAGAAAAACAACCGCTATTTTGCCTTTGTAGATTTAGGGAAAGCTTTTGATAGAGTGCCACATAGAGTTATTTGGTGGGCTATGAGAAAATTAGGTGTGGATGAGTGGCTAGTTACAATGGTACAGTCTATGTACAGCAATGCTAGAAGTCGTGTCAGGATTAACGATTTACTTAGTGATGAATTTAGTGTAAATGTTGGTGTACATCAGGGTTCTGTACTTAGTCCTTTGTTGTTTATTCTAGTCTTAGAAGCGCTGTCGATGGAGTTCAGAACAGGTTGCCCATGGGAGTTATTGTATGCAGATGATTTGGTTCTCATAGCAGAGTCGTTGGAAGAATTAGTTGAAAAGTTTGAGAAGTGGAAGAAAGGACTAGAAGAGAAAGGGCTGAAGGTAAACACAGCAAATTCTAAAGTCATGATAAGTAGCATTGCAGCCAAGTGTGACCCTGTAGTTGGAAAGTGGCCTTGTGGAGTTTGCAGGAAAGGGGTTGGTAGTAACTCAATTTTTTGTCAGACTTGCAAGCATTGGGTACATAAGAAGTGCAGTAGTATTAGTGGAAGGTTAAGAGCTGGCATACAGTTTGTATGCAAGCGTTGCAAAGGTGAGATTATAGAGAATGAAGTATTTCCAGCTTTAATGATGTACAACAGTGGCTCGTTAGAGATAGTTAAGAACTTCTGTTACTTAGGTGATATGTTGGGCAGTGAAGGGGGTGTTGGAAGAAGTGTTACTTGCAGGATAGGTTCTGCTTGGAAAAAGTTTAGAGAGTTACTTCCTTTATTGACTAGCAGAGTCCTGTCAATTGAGGTAAAAGGTAGGTTGTATGAGGCCTGTGTAAGAAGTGTTATGTTGTACGGTAGTGAGACATGGGCAGTGAAGCAGGAAGATCTTGACCGTTTAGAAAGGAATGATATGAGAATGGTTAGGTGGATGTGTAATGCCAGTCTGAGAGACAGAAAGAGTTCAGATGAGCTAAGAAGCAGGCTAAGTCTCTGTAGAATTAAAGATGTTATCCAGATAAGAAGATTGAATTGGCTGGGGCACTTGGAAAGAATGGAGGAGGATAATTGGGTAAGAAAGTGTAGAGACTTGATAGTTCCTGGGGCAAAGCCCAGAGGCAGACCGAGAAAGACTTGGCAGGAGGTTATAAGGACAGACTTGATAGAGAGGAAGTTGAGTTTAGATCTAACACAGTCTAGATCAGATTGGAAGAGGGTCATTAATATACCCCGTCCAACCCATGCTAGCATGGAAAACGGACGTTAAGCCGAGAATGATGATGATGATGATGATATTATTGCACACATTTCAATACAGAAAGGAAACACACCTCGTGCAATTCTCATGAAATAAAATTATCTTATTGGCTGATAATTTTCTAGCTGTCGTTTCTGCACAGATTACAACTAGATTCTACCTTCCCCGAAAGGGAACGAAATGTAATGCAAACATTTTAAGCATGCATGCTGAGAAGCCTTTCTATTCCTTTCTTGAAGTGGAAAATAGCCTTTACAGACAAAAATAATGTTACTTGACAATTACCAATGTTCCACTTGCATAACAACACAAAATGAGTAATGTTCTTTCTTGTCTGAACCTTTCTAAGAAAAGAACTGTGATGTTATAACGTTATAACTAGTTTACTGCTTTTCACTACAAAGTAACCAACCAATATTTACTGTATTGTATCGTTGTGAACTTTTAGTGGAACCGATCTGCTTCATCTTTGTGTATTGCATCCAAGATCAATTGGTGTTTATAATGTGTCTGGTAAGTAACTATCTGTTGTTATTTGATAAAAGAAATTCTAAAGGTTGTGCTAATTTGAAGCTTTATTGTCTTATGCAATAATTGTTTTATTTTGTAAATTATTATTTTATATTAGCTATCGCAGGGACAGTAGAACATGGTAATATTTTCACCTTGACAAAATCATATGAACATCGTCTGGAACGGTCAGCAGCTTGTATGACGCATGGTCGGTTTGGAGGTGTAAAAGGTAAAATTAACATCAAATTATAAAATTAATAAAGTTTGACATGATACTAATGAGTAGATTGTGGATTGAAAAGAATATTGTAGTACATTTAATGATAGTGACATAGTTGTGACCTTTTGTTTGTTATTTTTTGCAAACAACTTGTTAAATGTCAACCCTGAAAGTAATATTAAAAAGCCATTTAAGGCTCAATGATTTTAAATTTTAGTGGCAGTCAGAAACTAACTTGCAGTCGCATTTTTATTGAAAAACATGCAGTTTGTTTTTGTTGTTTATATTCTAGGAAGAGATTTCATTTGTGTTTTATCTATGGATGGTACCTTGATGTTTTATGAACAAGAGACCTTCTCCCTAAAGGCGTTTCTCCCAGACTTTTTGCTGCCTGGCCCTTTCATATACATTAGTTCAACAGATTCCTTTGTTGTCACAACAACTGGTAGAAATGTTGAATGTTATCGGTAATTTATGTTGTTTTGTTTGTATTTAATTTTCTCTCTTAAGTATTTTAAATATGTTTGTATGTGTAGCAGTCTCGGTCATGAATATTTGCACCTGCATGTGGTTGTACGTACGCCTACACTAATACAGGCGTGCCATCAGTATCGCATGCCTAGCTTATGATTTTGGCGTGCAATTATTACATTCAGGAGAGCGGCAGGGCGGAGTTTTTGAAGCATTGTTTTTTACTTTTTATTTGCTTCTTTTTCGTTTGTTGACTTATTTATTTTAGCAACAAAATTTTTACAAACCATGTTCACAACAAGCTGCCATATTGAATGAAGCATGTGAAAAATGAATAACCAACTTTGATCCGGACCCCAAACAACCAAGTAGTAAATGCAGGCTTCTCATTTTGAGGTACGCGATCGCGTTCCTACGCCCTATCGTGTACCTAAATTACATGAGGTACAAGAAGAACCAAGTACCTCCGTTAACAGATTACTTTTAGATCTAAGAGTTATTGAATAATCCTGGCCTTTTTAATCCATAAGCAAGTCTATTCATAGCCAACCTCCCCATCCTAGCTAATTCACCGACTCCTGACTTAGTTAAAAGAACTACGTAGACATAAATCTCTTTTGCCTGGCCCCTTCGTCGTTGGTAACCAGGTCTTACCAAGAAATCCAGCCATGCGGTTCTTAACTAATGCGGAGGTGAACGCCGACGGAGCACGGATGAACCAAGTCTGCAAATATGCACTTACAGGCGGAATAGACATTTTATCATGGATTTATTGGATGCAAGTGTTATTTAAACAACTTTAAAAACGAAACCCACGTGCTGTTGTCTCTATAAATATACAAAGTTTTGGCATATATTTTTAACGAACTTAAAGATTATTTATACATCGCTGTCTGTTTCATAACTATCACTACTCTCGTTACTCTCTTCGTTGTCGCTGTTGCGAGTATCGTGATCCATACCTGTTACTAGAACAGGTGTCTCCATGCTGACAAACCTCCTCTTCTGCATGTATGAATCGACTGCGCTGTTCAAAATTTTTTCTTTCTCTCCATCACTCTACAGGGAGTTATTCCCAGCAATTATCAATGACTCCTCCATCGTGTTGTGTTTCATTCGGAGTCGACGATCCGACAATAAAATCGTTAGTGTACTAAACACACGCTCCACGGATGAATTTAAGCTGAAAAGACAAAGCACCAGTTCGACGACGAGTATAATGTTGCGAAATTCCCGTTTCTTGTACACCATCATTTTTTCCCAAACCATCGATGCCTTCACATTTTTGTAAAAATTATTGATGGTGAATCGCAGCGCTTTCCACTCTTGAAGGACTTTACTTTCATCAAAGCCAGCTGCCGATACAGGTTCACGGAAATGAGCCATCAACTGCGTTATGGCGTTTTTTCCATCTTCTCTAGAGTCGGTCCAATACTGTGGATCTAGCCATTTCATATTACTATAAATGTTTTCTTCAAAAGAAGAAAACTTCTCCCGAATCAAGGGAATACAGATTTCTGCACCTTGTCTCCTCGTTTCCATTGCTTCTTCGATGGATCCATGACTCAAATTTGCGATGTTATCGAGCTCAATGTTTACATACTCACGATTTTGAACCATTTTTAGTTCATGACCAGCTTTTGGATATGTCGATACCAGAGTAACTAATCCGTCCTGATCCACAATCCTAAATTTTCTTAGATTTGAATCAATGATATCATCGATTTCTTCCTGTGCCATTTCTTCAAAATTGTCAACGGTTTGGTTCACAGCTGGAATTATTTCGTACGGCATAAGTTGTTCTTTTTCGAACAACAGAGACAAGGAAGAAAGTCGTTCCAGAAAATCGAGATAAGCAGCCACTTTACAAAGAAATTTATAATCGTGCAACTTGCGAGCTATGCCAATAATTTTTCCCTTTGTCTCACCTCTATATCCACGATCAGTTTCGGCTTCACCAAACACGGCAACTAGGGCAGGCCAATTATGTAACAACTTCTGAAAACCCCTTCTCCTATGGCTTATAAATCTCGTTCCATGGATCTTTGGAAAGGGGTAATGGGTTACATTAAGTGCTTCTGAGGCCTTTTTTGTTTTTGCTTTCAGTTTGCCAGAGTTTTTAAATAAAAAATAGATTGACAGATAAAATCTATCACAATCTGTAAAGGAACAAACTTCAGATACAGCAGCCTTTATGGCGAGTTCGAGCCGATGGTTGACACAATCTATGCTGATTAACCATTGTCTCTCGCATTGTAGTTGTGGCTGAAACAAGTTTGTCTTGATACATTTGCCTTTCCATTGCGATATTTCCATCTTCTTGAAAGAAACTATCAATAGCATCCTTAATGGAGTCAGCGTCGGTTCCTCCGCGCTCTTACATTTCAAGTAAAGACACAACAACATAAATCGGGATGCCATTGCGAACTGTTCTGACCAATACCAGCTCTTTCTCGTTGTTTGTTTTGCGTACCTGTGATCCGTCTGATAGAATTGCCATAAAATTATTGATAGCAATAATAGCAGCTACTTTTTCTTTTACTGCCTCCGCAATATAATGAATGTATTCACGTCCTACACATAGGAAAAAAGAAATAGTTCAACTCGTTATCTGACATGTCCGATCAATGACAAACAAGAACAAAAAAACCCTGAAAACAAGTAACTGTTGCGGTTACCTGCTTTATTTCCACTTTTGCCTTGTATGAGCCGAACACCATTAATTCGCTGACATTTAACAAGAACTTTAAAATGACGATGAGACATACTCGGATTTAATACCATTTTGTAAGCAGTCCTCATCAATTTTAAATATGCTTCGCGGGTTGGTCTGTTTCGCTTAAAGCAGTGTGTATGTCAGGAACAACAGGTCGTTTTCTGGGTATTATCTGAAACTGTTCCTCTTCAGGTTGTCTGCTATCCAATAAACAAGCGGCCTTATGCATCTGCCCTTCCAAGTGACGATCTGCCTAGAGTGTAACATAGTTCAAGGCATTCAGCAGTTGCACCGTTTGAAAATTATTCATTTTTAGATTTTTCGAATTAGAAAAAAAATCTGGAGACAGCCTGATTATTAACTATGTTCTTATAAAAAATAAGAACAAAACAAGAACAAAAAAGAAGAACTAAATGTACCTGATGTTTCGTGACTACATTTGTGCCTTCCATAAACGCTTTTAGAGAACTCACAGAGTAGCCCTTATTTACTCGATTAGCTAGAGGTTGCACTTTATATTTGGTGCACATCTTACACCAAATTTTTGTTACCATTGATTTTCCATCTACGTTCTCAACTTCATGGCCTATAATACTTTCTTTTTTCCAAGATAAGAATGTAGATACTTCTCTGGAAATATTTTTTTTTTTTGAAGCAGAGGCCATCTTTCAATGAATGTCGCATGTAGCTAATTTTACTGTGATTTTTAAATATTTCCAAAACTTCGTAGCAACACAAGATTGCAAAGTATTTTCATAAAAATTACGACACGTTTTATTTTTAACATGTTTCGACTTTACCAAAGTCATCTTCAGAATATTATACAAAAGTTGATACATACACTCTTTATACAAAAATTTTTTCGAAAGTTATTTAAATATTTCCCAAAAGTACAATTTTATATGAATTATACACAAGCTAATCCATATTGACAAAATAATATTAGATAAACTAACAAAAGTTAGTTAAATAAAATTTAGATACACAATTTGTTTAAGACAATTAAATATTTCCCAAAAGTACAATTTTTAATTTTATTAAATGAATTTACACATGCTAAATCAATATCTAAGTAACAAAAACGATATTAAACAAGCGGCTAATACAAAACATAAAATTAAACGGATAAATTGATGATGCAATGCTTAACTTGTTTATTGAGGTCTGGTTTCAACCAAGAAATATGCATACCCTCTTTGAGTTTCCTCTGCCAATCAGTGTCTGCATAATCCAAAATAGAAAAACAATTTTCGTTACATAGTAATTTACAGTTAAGATTTGACTGCATATGCTTAAATATTTGTGAGTTTTTATCAGTTTTCAAATGTTCTTTAACTCTACTAGAAATGTGCCTGGTGGTTTCACCCACATAGCTAGCATTACAACTAGCACAAACAAATTTATACACAAGTCCAGATTTAAAAGATTCAGGAACTCTGTCCTTGCAAGAAAAATAACCTTTAATTTTACACGACTTAAAAACGAGGCACACATTGATTTCTTTACACATCTTATTGACAAGTTGATTGACTTTTTCTTTGGCAGTATTAGAGTACTTGCCAATAAAAGGCAATTTAAAATACCTCTTTTCTAATACATTAGTTGTCTCTGTACTGACAGCTGTAGAAAATTTCTTATCAAGGTAATTTGAAATATGGCGGTTTACCAGTTTTGTAGGAAAAAAGTTTTTTCTCAAAATTTCAGTCAGAGCCTTAATATTAATGTCAAAGTGTTTCCAACTGTTGTTAATTTTGAAAGTCCTGTCAATTAGTGTTTTAATGAGACCTATTTTATAGATTTTGGGAGTGAAACTAAAATAATTAGTTAAAAGGCCAGTATAGGTTGACTTATGGAACACAGAAGTATAAAATTTGTCACTGATGTTCTCAATTAAAATGTCAAGAAAAGGAAGTTTACCATCAACTTGTTTTTCTAAGGTAAATTTATAATAGGGTGTCTCTGATTCAAGTATTCAAAAAAGGCCAACGCTTCACTTTCATCGTTAAATAAAGCAAAGATGTCATCCACATATAAATTCCACATAAATTCATTTAATAAAATTAAAAATTGTACTTTTAGGAAATATTTAATTGTCTTAAACAAATTGTGTATATAAATTTTATTTAACTAACTTTTGTTAGTTTATCTAATATTATTTTGTCAATATGGATTAGCTTGTGTATAATTCATATAAAATTGTACTTTTGGGAAATATTTAAATAACTTTCGAAAAAATTTTTGTATAAAGAGTGTATGTATCAACTTTTGTATAATATTCTGAAGATGACTTTGGTAAAGTCGAAACATGTTAAAAATAAAACGTGTCGTAATTTTTATGAAGATTTTTAAATAAAGATGAACGCTCCCCCATGGATACTTAGAACGTTGTTCGTTCGATTGAACGTTCAATTAGAACATCTTTTGCTTGATTGAAGTAAACATTTTATGCTGCATTTTTCTCACCTGTTTTTTTCACGTCACACAAAAAGGTTATTTGATCTTTGATCGCAGGTGGTTTATTTCATTCGAAACTGATGGATCAAATAAATTTATTAATTCAACTCACGAAAAAAAAAAAAAAAAAGAAAGTAAACATAAAATAAACATGTCACTAACTAAAATTATTCAAGCAGCAGAAAAATTGCGGTGCCTTTCGATTCGTAATAATGATCGACAAGAATGTATATCGTATTAAAAAGAAGTCCAGAAGTTCTCTCTCCCACACGACACAGCAGGCAATAAGTAAGCCCTGCCCTCGGTTTTGTGAGAAGAAATGTTCTGCGAAGACTCTCAATTGAGTTTCCTGTACAGTTCTGCTTTGCATTAAACTGTGCCTGTGACAAGCATTTTTGAAGCATGTCACCGGCGACTTCTGGGATATTCAACTTAATAATGCCCTGACCTTCGGTTTGTAAATAGCATTTCCATTTGTCATCGTCTTAAGGAGATCAATACAAGGGTAATGAAGAAATTTTTTGCCAGCTGAAAAACAAAAAAAATATTTTCGACGCAATGCCGACGCAAAACATTTGAAATGTATCTCACATCAGCAATTTTAATAAAGGTGGGTATTTAATAGAAATACATTTTAGAGATACATTTTAACGCGGAAGAACAATTATGTATTGGGTAAAGTTTGGGTAAGGGATTACTCTAAAATAGCTCAGTTCTGCTTGGCGTGTGTACAAAGTAGAACGAGGCGTGTGATAAAGAGCACGCCCAAATTTCACATGGCGTGTGCAGAGGCGTGCGCGTGTGATCGCACGCCATTCATGACCAAGACTGTGTAGTACAGCTGTACTTGTTGTATGTATACAAATGATAATTCTTTTTACCTCTGACAATAACAATAAAATCTTTTAAAGCTGAAGGATAAGCTATATTTTTTATTCATTGTTAGTACGAAATAACTAAAATTAAACTAAATTTAGTAAGTTTTGCTATTTAGTTACCATTCTCTAGCATCGTCTTCAATTAACGACAAAAGTTCAAAGAAGGTTACAGTAAGTCTGTTTGTGTTTAAGTTGTTTTTTTATAAACCATTAATATTTTCGGCAACAAGGATACATGCTACAGATTAGTTGAAATGAATCCATTATGCCTGTCATTTCCTTTATTTATGTCATTTTGTTTTTAGTACGATTGGAGTAAATCAATTGGCGAACACATATTAGACATTCAGTTGGACAATTCTTCACACATCATGTACCTGTTAGGTATTACCAATGTTTCTTCCTCCATATTAAAATAATACTATATTCTCTATAATGATATCTATATTTTCTCTGTCTGTTTAAAATTGTTGCACTGCACACCAACAGTGTAATTTCATTACTTCTGGTTGACAGGAAAACAAGGATGCACAAAATACTAATGACGGAAATATGTATGATAAACGAACTCCAATTGATTTTTCCATGGACTAACAACTAGTTGTCAGTAATATTTTATTTTTATAGGAGAACATTCATTCTTTAAAATGAGCACATCTGGTGACTTACTTAATATGAAGAAGCTTGAATACAATCCAAGTTGTTTCCTCCCATATTCTGTGCAAGGTCAGTATTTTTAAAAACTGATAAACCTTACAATCATGATTTGGTTTTTGATAAACTAGCTATTTCTGTACTATTTATTTCTTACTTCTTAGTTATACTAATAAAATGTGATGTTTTTAGAAAACGGAGATTCACAGATGGTTATTATTGGTTCGCACTCAAATTCTTTACAAATTTATGATGGAATAATGCTTGTATGGGCTTCTCAATTACCTCACGTACCTGTGACTTGTAAAATAGGAAAGTTTGAGTAAGCAAGTTATTATTTCTGAAAAATTCAGATTTAGAGGAAATCCAAGATGATAAATAATACTAAACTATATTGTTGTCACTTAAAGTGTCTTCAAGTTTTTGAAAAAGCCCTTTTCATTCTCAAGATATTCGTATTTTGACATAATCTGCATAAATTATGATATCGTGGTCAAAGTGAAAATAACTACATGGAGTATTTAATTTTCTAAGAGATTTTTTAAATTGGTCAAAAATCTTCGTTTTCTCAGACACAATGAGCTTTTTTCAAATGATTTATTTGAAGTATCTCATTTAATGGGTTTTCTCTGAAGATCCTGTGGATCATACTAATAACCAATGATTTTAATATTTTCAAAGTGTGAGGGTGTTCAAAGATTATTAGCAATCAGTGGACTTTATATAAAGCCAAAACTAACTTGTTTCCAGTCTGAATTATTTGCTTATCATGAAATGGGATTGAAGTATTTATTTCTCTCCTTACAGTAAATTTTAAATCAGCGTGTAACAAATTATATTTGATCAGTTTTAAAAAACCTTTTTAGCTCTATAACATAAATTCAACATTATTTGTCACCACTGATTTCATTTACATAGGAATTTAAAATTATGATGTTTTTGCTTCACATGGGTTGGGTGGAGGGGGTAGATAAAATATGTACACTTTCAGTGTACTTTTGTTAGATACTAAGTTGGAGATAAAGCAACATAAATATTAAGCCTCCATAATGATCGGTTTGAGCCTTTTTCATGCCAACACAGACTGGAATTTTCATAAAAACATTTTTATTAGGGGTTTAGAAGGAGTAATTGTTACACTTGGTGAGTTTGGTCATCTCTATGCTTCATATCTTGGCACAGATCCTTCATTATTTGTTGCTCCTCAAGTTGATTCAAGGATGGGAAATTTTGAAGTATGCAGTTTATTGTTGTTGTTTATTAAAAGGGTTTGTTTTAGTACGATCATTTAAGCTTTAATGAGTTTGACAGGATGCTATGCTGAGAACATAACTTCGAATTTTGACATGCCCATGCATTGATATATATATACTAAATATGTCTTTAATATAAATTTTCAAGATTTGTTAAAAAATGTCCTATGTATTCATTATTTTGTAATCAGCTTTTTGATTTTAGCAACTGGAAAAAGAGTTAAAACATTTAAATTCTGTAATCCGAAAAGCTGAAGGTGGCTCAGGTAATCTATTTGTTGTGTCAAGGATTTTTTTTTTTATAGTTTAGTTTTCGAATCAGTGACACAGGACAAACATTTATAATAGCGTTTTACGAGTGTAAATTTGACATTTTTATAAAGATTCGTAAATAATAATGTTAGTAATAATAATAATAATAATAATAATAATAATAATAATAATAATAATAATAATAATAATAATAATAATAATAATAATAATAATAATAATAATAATAATAATAATAATAATTATATTTATTGAGTAGTACTATTCTATCATGAAATTTAAATTGCCATAATTTTCTATCTATTTGATTAAAGGAGGTAACCTTTCATATATGGTGTACTTATAAGTTGTTTATTTCATATACCAAAGAATTTTATCCTAAAGTTATTTAAACGCTAAAAAATTAATACCATGTTAGAATAGTACTACTACATTAAATTGGCAATAAATTCTTACCCATAATCCCTTTCACACCCAGATTATATTTTTTGGGGTAAGTTTTAAATTTCCTTTAACACTACAATAAAGATTTGGAGTCTCTTTTGTTTTATTGTTATTATTTTTCAATTTGCCGAAAATTCAAGTACAACATATCTCAGCTTACTCGATGCTCAAATCACGGAAGCAAGTTTCAACATTTCAGCGAAAATTCTTCCTACGTTGAAATATAGTAAAATAATTAAAAAATAATGTTGGAAATAGAAGTAACATGACTGCAGCTGTATAATGATAAACTTTTTTTTTATATTATTTTTCCTAACAGGTACCTGCTGCGACGCATTTATCTCTAATGTTAGAATAATACTACTCAAAAAATTGAAAGTTTGTACAGTAATATTTCTCTGTTAAGCTATGCAATGGAGGTGTAGCTTATTTTGCAGACGAGTTCAGAGACAGGAGAATAATCGACAATCGAAGTTACAATGCCACGTGACCAGCTAGCGCTATTTTGCGTCTACGTTTTCTATCTCAGTTATATAAATTTTTACCCTTTTTTGTTACAGAACCCTGTTTGAAGACAACGTGATTTTGTTATTTAGAACTAACTATAAATGAATATTTCTTAAGAAAAAAAACTTAATTCAATCAAGTAAGCATTCAGAATAGTTTTTAAGTATTCGCATGGCTGTTTTCACACGTGGTTAACAGGATTTTCGCGGATTTTACCCAAAATTCAGGGAAAATTGCATTTTCGGGCAATACGAAATATGAAAAAACGGAAGATATGTTGTTAAGCAACTTTTATTTGGCTGTCAGCAACTTCAAACAGAATGTTAAAATTTCGATCTAGTAATTTATTTCTAAGCAGAAATGATATTACTTCAAAGAAAGAAACTTTAGCGAAAGAAATTTCGCGATTTGTGGCCCCAATCGCGAAAGTTTATTCCCGCAAAATATGTTGACACAGCCTATTTGCAAAAGTTAATTCTCACGAATTTTATTTCCTGTATAGCTAACTTCTTTTGTAGAAACATGTACTTCACTGAAAAACAAGAAACAAAAATAGGACAAATTCTGTCAACACCACCGCCCATTGCGAAAGGTAATTTTCGCAAAAAAATTTAAAGAAATGACAGATTGCGAAAATTTTTCACGCGAAAATAATTGAAGGGTGTCATTCGCTAAAGTTTTTTCCCTTGATTTCGCGTTTTTTGACTCGTGCACTTGGTATAAATTATGTCTGTCATATGAAAATTAAAATCCATGCCTCAAATGATTGCTGTCAGCATTACTTCTTGCTGACATCAGCATTTTTTTAAAAAGAAGATCTATTGTTCAAAAGATATTGTTATCAATATTTGTTTAAAATTATTCAAATAAAGTATTATTTTGATACTTTAATGACATTCAACTATGTAACCACTATTTATCGATTTACTCAGGTGCCAATTAGACAAAAAGTCCGCAAAGGTTGATTCACTTTTTTAATGAGATGTGGCTTATTTAGTGTATCTTTGGTTGTAAAGAATCCCTTTTTACTACTTTGAATCAAAATAAACAATTTCACTGGGCGCTAGAATCAGAAAACCCCTGATAAAAGACTAGGGCGTAAATGGCGTGACTGCAGAAAAACATTAACGCCACAGGGAATTTCTTTTCCTTTAATTCCAAAATGAAAAAAAATGAGCTACTAAAAATTTCAGGGTCGTTGGGTTAGCTAATCCTTAAGTATGCTAGGTAGAGCTTGCATTGACGTAAGATAAATGGAAAAGTGATACGATATGTATGTTTCGTATGTTCAACGATTGTGTTTAATATGCATTGAAAAATACAAAGCGATCTTCTTTACTAAAGTTGTGAATTCTTAGCACTCGGTTCCTTTCGCCTAAAATGCATGGCAAAATCAAATGTGTGTAAAAAGGTGTATCCAAAAACACGTCGAAACATCGTATGAAGAATTTATTATAAATTGTCTGTGTAGGAAAGGTGTCATTTCCTCTGTTTAAACACATTATATATTCCAGACACACTTTGATCTAAACACTGAAGCCGACGATAACGCCAACGATGTAAGTGATGTCGATTTTCACCATACCAAACATTCTGGTAGAGAAGTAATAGAAGTAGATCCCGAACATCACGATAACTTCGATGACACCTTATCCGACAGCGAGGTTGAGGCGAAAAAATCCAATACATGAAGAAAGATGTTTTCAAGTAGTGACATTAAAGAGTTGCAAGCAAATGTGCTAAAATAATAAGATTTAGGCCAATTACAGAGTATAGAGTTTTAGAAAGCTTGGAAGGTTCCGAATTGCTGGGAAAATACTCATTTGCTCAACTGCGTACAAGACATACTTACGAAGGAAACAATAAGTTCTTTCCACATTTAGGTCCAGTTCAGTTTGCGTCACATACTATTCAAATAGTGACGATCAAAGGACTAATACTTTTTATGTTTACCCCTGTTTGAAATATTTTGTTTTAGTGGCTTTGTGGTACAAATAAATTTTTGTTGCAGCAACGCTTATTTATTTCATTAACCGTTATGATTGAATCTCAATTATCTTTTCAATTGTAAACGAACTCCAATACTTTCCGTATGCTCTTAACGTACTTTATTAATATTATAGGGCTGGCATTAACTACGTGGTGTAGTTATTATTTTTATTTGTAAATAGATAAACCAATTCTGTCTTTCTAAAAAAAAATTTTTTTAGCAAAACAAGTTGGTTTATCAGACTAAAAGAAAGAGAAGATTGCACCGCTAGACCTTACTTCTATGCAATTCATTTGTCTGGCGCATTGTTTTTCTCCATTTTCCCACCAGATAACGAAATTTATTCTTCATGAAAAAGTCCATAAATCCTGAAAAAATCGCAAACTATTCATCCAATAAATAGCCTGCTACAACTGCTATATTTAAAAACAAAATTTTCTTTTGAAACAGTGTTCCTGTGACCTCCTGAAAACTTATACCCGAATAAGTACATTGGTCTATTCGAACCACACATCACAATTTAAGATAAGTGGCATTTATATAGGTCTGTTGTGTTTATGTTTCCTGCATAATTTGTGAAAAAAAGAAAAATGATTTTTAAACTTGCTGAAAGTGGTACTTAGGTCACAAAAATTTTTTAATGCCATCATCATGTTCGGGATACTTTTTTTTTACTGTGCTAATCTTTGTCTAAAAAATAATTTTCAAATATTTCGACCAATTAGTGTTTAAAGCGATACTTAGGTGAAAAAAAAACATTTTTTGTTATGTCGAAAGCAGACATTAAGTCAGGTCCAGAAACAATGCAGGGCACAGTTTTGTACTTCACAATCTGTCAAAGTTACCCTTTGTAAATGGATTACGGAGAGGTCTTATTATCACAACAGGTTAGAATAATACTACTTTATGTTAGAATAGTCCTGCTGATAGAATAATACTACTCTGTTAGAATAGTACTACTAAAACGTAGAATAGTACTACTCTGTTAGAATAGTACTACTAAAAGGTAGAATAGTACTACTATGTTAGAATAGTACTACTAATGTTAGAATAGTACTACTAAAAGGTAGAATAGTACTACTATGTTAGAATAGTACTACTAATGTTAGAATAGTACTACTAATAAAATAATAATAATAATAATAATAATAATAATAATAATAATAATAATAATAATAATAATAATAATAATAATAATAATTAAATTTATATGAAGAGTTTTTTTCCTTTTTTCTTAGGTACGCTATCAACAGTGGATAACAAAGAATATCTGAAAGTAAAAGTGACAGTGCCAGATAGTCTTGACGAAGTTTCAGTATGTTTTCTCTTTCTTATAAATTTAAAAGTTCTCATTATGTTGATCTTAATTAGATCCAAACTTGGAATCTTTCCCAGAGTTTCTGAAGTAGAATAAAACATATCATTAAGAAATAATCTTTATATTACTAAAAGATAAACAAAAAGAGACTGCGTATATACCTTTAGGATTTTGTTTCTTGTTTTAAAAGTTTGAGGAGGCATTTTAGAAAGCACTTTAGCAATGATTATTTACTGTTTTGTATGTGTAGCAATGCGTGGAACAAATGGAAAATGAAGAATTGGATTCGATTCCTTCCATTACTGTCAAGGTAACTAATTACTTTTGCTGCAGTGTTCCAGATACACTGTGTCAAGGGTTTTATTTTTGGTTAACTGTTTATGTATAAAGTACTATGTTAAAGTGCAGCAAGTTTTTAACTATATTTCTGACAAAAAATGACCACCACGACAATGTAATCTATCTAATTTTAGTTAACATTCATTCCGAAAATTTAATGCTCTTTTCTATTTCTTTGTTTTCATTGTATGTAACATTGAACTTGTTTCTTCGAAAAATTGTAAGATGTATATTTTATTTTAGGTGACTCTACTTTGCAAAAGCATTAAGCCTATTGAAAACATAATGTTGCAATGTTCTGCAAGTTATCCATTAACATGCAATCAACCACAGATAGAGGTTCCTGTTTTAGGTAGAAAACATTTTATTGATAACAGTGTTCAGAGGAACCTAGAAAATCAATAAAGCATTGTTTTTTTTTAAGAAAACTCTTTAAGAAAAAACTTTTTAGTGCGAATCATGAAAATAGAGGAATTCAAGAAAACTTTTTTCAATCTTTGTTATATTTCAGCATTTATTGTATCATTGTGCTTAGGTCATTGCACCATTTTTTCCTGATGTTTTCTGCGTCTTCGTTGTTTTGTAGATGTATTCTCTAAAAAACAATAAATTTTGGATCAAACTGGAATATCTATTTTGAGGCTAGAACTCTGACAAAATCCAGGAAACTGTGTGAACCCTGCTGTGACTTTTTTCTTGATTTCAGCATGCCCATGAATTATTTACCATAATACGCATTTAAGTTAGCACTAAGGTGTTTTAGTTAAATTGGCATTGCGTTCAGGATATGCAAGTACTCTGGACCCATATTTGTGAAACAGACTTAAATGAGCTCACCCCCTGGGTACTTTCTTTGTATACATTCAACTATATGGGCCGAGCGCGGGACTTCAGGAAATTACGGGTTTTCGGTTGCCGGCGATTAAACTGCTTTCATTCAGCGTCTCACCAAACATAAAAACATTTTTGAAAACTAAAAGTCTCATGGGATTTAGGGGTGAAAAAATAATTTAAAAAATCCTTTGGGAAATGAGTTTACTCCCTGTGTACTTTCTCTGTATACATTCGACTATACGGGACAAGTCCGGGATTTACGGGAAATCGCGGGTTTTCGTTTGCCATACCATACGTACTGCAAGTCGCTGATTTCAAGAACATTTTTGTGTTTTATCCATCAACAAGAGTTTGTCATCTCGCAAACGTTATGACTTTTAACTTGTGTAATTCTTTTTAGGAAACAAAGGGCCTGAACTGTCATTTGATGTATCATTTTACACAAGTGGAAGTATCATTCCATCTGAACTGAATGGACTTGTTACTGCTACATACACCAATGAATCAGGTAGATTTGTTTCCGTATCACAGGTTTGTTGTAACTAAATGCTTAATAGTGATTCAAACTTGTCGTTGTTTATCTGTACACCAAAAAAAAATGTTTCTCACTTAACACGCGAATAAGGTTTGGTTGTATCTTGATGTTTCAAAACTTGTCTGCAGTAAGACTGATGATAGCATATTCGTTATAAAGTCAGCCCTTCTTGTAGCCTTTTTAATTCACGTCGGTACTCAAAAAATGACTAGGTGAATTGTAAAAAAATGAGTTCACATCGGCAAAATTTTGCCAAGGAATTTGCCTACGGCAGACACCGAAATAAAAGTTCATGTCACCGTTTTTGCCGACGTGAAATTGTGTATTGCCGAGGCGAATCATAAAAACGAAAATGTGTGTCGACAATTTTTGCGGACATGAAATGGGTAAATGCCGACGCGAAACAGTATAATGAAGGTTTGCAAAAAATTGCCACGTAAAAAAAATTGAATTAGAAAGGCTGCTTGAACTTCGTCTTTAAATAAAGGCTGATTGTGAATGTGTGGAAGATTTCACTCTTACACGTAAAGATGCTGGGCTTTAAAGTGTCTTTTGTATTTTTATGTTAATAAATATATTTGAATACATAAACTGATCATGCTCATCAGAAATAAAGCCAATTCATGACCACTTAAAAATAATTACACAAATGGATGCAGCTTTATTATAATAATTGCGTTCTTTTATTTTTTAGATGGACCAAGGGTAGTGCAAGCTACTTTTGAACTTCCACTTAAACTAATTGCACTTGGGACTGCACCAGTTAAACAAGCGAATTATAAAGTAATGATATATTTGAACGATTATTTTATTGTTCTTAAAAAAGCCTTGTCAAAATCAACGATTCTTTCTTTCTATATTTGCACTTCAAACCTTTTTAGCGATATTAATATTGAAAGCATTTTTTCTTTGTCCGAACAAAAACATTGTTGCAGACTGTGGTTTGCAATTTGATTACCTTTTCCACCTTGTAATTTCTCCTTGCTATTAAAGTTTTCTTCTTGTACTGTGAATTATTCCTGAGAATCTCCCAACATCATTTTCTCCCTGTTTTAGAACTGTGTAATTTTCTGTATTTTCACAGTCATATGTTGGACCTTTTTTTACAGAGAATTTTTGAAAATGTTCTGCATATTGTTCTTTGTGTTTGATTGACAACTTAAATTTTTAGCTCACGATTGATACTAACAAAGAACCAGTAAATTTAGCTGAGATATTTCCAGGTATAAAAACTTCTTGTGGTTAATCAAATTCATGGTTTGGGAATTTTCTTATGGTATCTATTTATTCAATAATATAGTGTAGAGGGAAGGAGATTTTCTTTGGTAAATGTTAAATGGTACGATGCAAGTTGTCGCACTTAATTTATTTTTTCTACACTTGGCATGAACACACAAAGTTTAAAAACGGAATATTTTGCCGATGTTTGTCAGCCTTGTACACATTTTGTTAAGAAAAAAATGGTTATAAACAATTATACATTCTTTAGAAATGGTGAATGGAGCTGTTATTCCTGTGCCTGTACTTGGTATACAATACATTGGAGGCCCTGTGGTTACTATTCTTTCATCTAAACAGTCCAGTAAGTTATTAACTGTCATTTTATAGTATTTACACTAGCCTTACCTTTTCATTTCTACTTGTTTTCTTTGATTCTGTTTTTTTCATGTTTTAGATCGTTACAGGATTCAATCGGATTTATTTGAAGCTATGTACTTAATACTAACAGAACTACTAAGAAGATTACAAACTCACTTCAATAAAAATCCAGTAAGCACAATAGAGAGTTATAAGGAGTTCTTGTTACTGTGAATACTTGTAAGAAATTGTTGTGCCACTTTGTTTACTTTTTCCATATGTTTAAAAGTGAAACTTATTTCCTTAAGATTTAGTGATATTGTATTCTTTATCCTACTAGATTTATCACGTAAGTTTTTTAAAATTAAAGAAATACTTGGATTATCCTCATTTTTAACTTTGCCTGTTCTAAGGCAGAGACTGCGGAGTTATTTTTCTAATTTAAGAAAAAAAGGGTCAATTTATTTGCCTCCTTTTTATTGTAAATTCCAACTTTTAAGAATGTGTTTTTATGCACTGGCACAAGAGTTCAGTTTCAAGTGTAAAATGAGTAAAAATGTTAATGGTATACTACGATTTAAGATGGTTTTCAGTATCATCAGATGGCCTTGTGAACCATATCTATATGAAAACTAACTTTGTGACAATCCCTTGCACCACATAACCGGAGAATTGAGCCAAATGCGTACAAAAATGGCTTTATAGATCAAATATAGTGTGTTAAAAGGAAAAACAACAGTCTTGATTTGATTGGTGATATCATCTTTTCTCTGTCCAATTAATGCAATCATGCTGATATCTTAAATCCTAGTGCATAGGAATCCGAAAATACTATTTTCTTTCTCTTTTTCGATGATACCTCTGCCCCATATTGCCTGGACATAAAATATTAGATGTTGTTTTTAAATTTTAAAAATGTTTCCAGTGTTTTTTTATTCAATGTATTTTCAGGATGATGTAAAATTCAAAAGTTCTTATCAGGGTGCATTACCTTTAAACGATTACTTTGAGCTCATCGATAATCACTTTCAACAACGGTTGTGTCTTAAAAATTATGAAGACTTGCTGACTCAGCGCAGACAACAATTTCGTGTCATACAAAAGAGGTTGCTCACTCGCTTCAAAGATAAAACTCCATCTCCACTGTCACATTTAGATACGTTACTTGATGGAACATTTAAGCAGGTATGTTCATATGATTGAGTGTAAATGTAGACGTAGCTGTTTTGATTTACAACAAGAAGCTCTACAGTACTAGATCTCTGCTCAACACACAGTATCAAACCTACTGCATAATAATCCACATATCCACATAGTTGTCTAAATTGTGCGAGAAACGTTTTTGAAAAAAAATAAGGCTGCATGTACACTGCTTTAAAATCAATCCAGCCGTGGGGTAAAAAAATTCAAACGAAAAGTTTAATCTTGAAACTAAAAGCTCACTATGACTACAAAATTTATGCAAGTTTAAGTAAAATTTATCCTCAACATTGTCTGTATTGGTTTCTTGGACTTCATAACTAGTTCTTTACTCCCAGATCTTTTACAGCACCAGTTGCCTGAACAAAAACTGAATAAGTATGTTTCAAAACATTACAGTAAGAAGTAAAGTGTTCTATAGTATTTCATTAAGGTTACGAAATTGGTCATCGTTAGCCTGTCCAAATTTTATTTTATTTTACTCTGTGTTAATACTGCTTTCTGTTATAACGATGAATCTTGTGAACACATGCTATATCTAACACCGCGTGACTTTTTAATGAGATGCACGTTGTTGTTGTTTTATAAGAAATCAATAAAATGGTTATATAGTAAAAGTTTCTTAAATTCTGTGGTTATCATCTAAAGCGATGTATGTTCTGTGAAAATCAACAATTCCGAATGATCAGGATAACATAATCCATATTCATACAATTAATGGAAGGCATGCGAGAAAAAAAGAAGATAAAAGTTTTACATTTTAACAACAACTTATAAAGTAGTGTCTTTTAAAAAAAATCGTGCAGAAAGGGTAGCCTGATATAATGTTTTGTAATGATCAATAGATCGTCTTTCAAATCAACAAGGAAAAAATTAGCTATATCAAACATTGTTTTCCTGTTATGCTTTGCGGTATAGAAATATTGCACTTAGTAATTAGAAGTATAATTTACCTGCCAGTGTTGGTCTTATTAAAATATTTTCTATAACCAAAAGATTGCATTGCCAGAACAACAAGGAAAAATTTATATTAAACTTTTTATCATGCAACGCGACATCTAGAGAAAATTATTTGATGTAGATCTATATGATAAATACAATGGAGTTAGCAGAGAATCTGGATGTGGACAGGGCAACATTATTAACAAAAATCTACGATAAAAAAGGAGGCTTTTTTTACATATGCCGCCATTTGTTCTATTTTTTCACTGTAATGGTTCAGACGCACCCAAAAAATTAATTCTTTGGATATAAAAACAAATTGTCTATAAGATAACATAATTATGAGATTTTTTTCCAGGCAGCCATAAATTTAAAATTTTTTTTTCTCTAAAACGTCCATAACTTTACTCTGTTTATTTTTTTATTGCGTAATATTTCTCAATCTTTCTTAAAATTGGCCACATTTTTTTTCATTTTCATTTGAAAATTCGTAAAGAAAGTATTCAATCGGCTGTTCTATTTAATAAAACGTCAAAGTATGAATTGGAATTTTTTACAAAAAACAAGAACACAACAATTTTCAACAATATACTCTTTTAAGATGAGATTAGACAAAAAGTAAAGAATTTTGCTTGCATGGTTATAAACGCTTTGTTTATCATTATTCTTAAGTCATATAAACTTGTATCCTCTCACTGATGTAAAATATCTTTCCTAAGGTTTTACTTGATTTTTCTCACAAAATCTTGTTGTATGTTTGTCAGTTAAATTAGACTGACCTCAGGAGTGATTTTACACATGTCTTGCTCTTAACCGTACTAAGAACATACTAAGGATATATCAGCATGGTTTTCGCACAAAAGTTGAGTTGAAAGAAAAAACACAATCCGTTTAAGTGTGATGATATAAGATGATATAGGGGACAACGGTGCATATGGGAGATATATTGTTATACGCAACCTGCACATTATCTTCCCAAGTTCTCGAGGATGAGGGATCGAGTTGGACTTGAACCAACTCGTCTACTACAAGTGCTAGGGAGATAGCGCCAAGTCGATAGCACAGTCGGTAGAGCAATCACACAGCAAGGGAGAGGACGTGGGTCCCACTCGATTTAACATCTTCTTGCAGTGCTTCGAAAGATAATATGCAGGGTTACTTATACAAATATGATCAGTTCAAAAGGTGGCGATAACTGTAGTGCCGCCATTTTAACTGCTGCTAACTCAGATTAAAGCGAACAAGTGAATGTTAACGATGATAAATGTGGATAGTACGATCTAAATATTTGACATTCTTACTGTTTTTTTACACAGGATAGTAGTTCTAGTTTCGTCAGATTTTTACTACTCCGATATAATGTTATTGTTTTGGTAGATAATGGCATTAGCTGATGAGATCGAGAATACAAAAATTTCACTTAAGCATGCAGGAGTAGCTTTGTCTGGTGGAACTCGCCTTTTAAATTTGTTGGTGAGGTAAGCTTCTCCTGACGCTTTTAAAATGTAGGCTTTTTTAAAAACAAGAAAAATCATAACACAAAGTGAGAAATAGGAATGTTCAGTAAATAAACTTGGTAACATTGTCATTATAAAGCACCTGCATGACTTTTGCACTGACTTTTGTTGAAAATTTGTTCTTATTAGAACTGAGTGTGCAGTGCTTGCTCTGAATTTTCCATTCATTCATAACTCTATAGGAAAAAACCATTATAAATTGACAATTGTCAAGATTTAAGAGATAAGCTTAGTAAACTAAGCTTGTGGCAATTTTCAAAATAGGCAACGTTAGAAAATTATAGACACTTATCTAAGCATTATAGATCCTGCTGAAAATTCTGAAAATACCAACTATTTTTAGTCGCATTTGGTGACTATAAAAGACAAATGGAGTTAGCAAGACCCCAAAACAATTTGCTAGAACTTTTCTTTACTATCAATTTTTTGTAACTAACCAACATCGTTTTTTGGTAGGTTCCATATATTCTTTTAAAAACAAAAGAGTACTTTCTTATTTCTTTGAATACGAGTTCAAATTAACAGGGTGTTATATATCCGTTACAGGATGAAGATATTAGCTTGAGCTAAAAATAATGGGGAGTTACTGAAAATAAAAAGGGTGAGGTTCGTAATAATAGGGGAGGGGTGTTTTAAAAATACAGGTTCTGACCCCTCTGCCAACTATGGTCACTTAGGACTGTACCTATTCGTGTAGTTGATCGTCAAACGTTTGAAGCCACTCCCTAAAAGGACCTTCTAGAATAAGTTTTTAATTTTCTACATTTGTTTTTTAGAATATTTGCATCAATGTCAGATGAAGAATTCAATGTACTAAAAGCTTGCTTGTCTCCTATTGTTTCAGACGCTCATACATTGGTACGTACGTAGCCTGATGTTTTTTAATTTAAAGTAGCTATGCGCTTAAAATTTCGTTCATATGAAAGTATTGAGTGCGATCATCTCCTTCCCTGATGCTTTAGTGTTTTCGTATGGGTAAACAAACATGCTTTTTGGGTAAACAACACCTAAGGGGAAGAAGTTTTTTAAAAAGAAACATATTAACAAACTGAGTGATATTTTAAGACAAAAACGCAAAGAGTTCTATAGCTATTTTGTAATTGTGTAGAACAAGGAGAAAGTTAGCAAAGATTTAAAACTTTACCATTATAACGACAAGTTTTACAAACACGGTGCACGGTTCATTTAAAAAAATTTAGAATGAATTCACTGATGAGTTCCATCTTTATTTATTTAATTTTAAATATCTTATACATTTTTTCGTCTACTGTAACTGATTTCCTATGTCTTTCAAGAAAATCGTGCTCGATTCTTCACAAGAAAACCATATACAGTCAAAACAACCCAGGGCTTGTGGAAATAAAATTTCACAATAAATTTAGTTCAGCGTTTCTAAGATGGAGAAACTTTATGTATTTAAATGGTGGAAAGTTTTTTAAGTTGATTCTGCAAAATGTTGTTTGTATTTAAAATGCCTGTGGAGGTGTGTTAAGCGGAATTTCATTTCAATTCTATAACAGTCAAGTGTTGTTGACAACAATCACAACCTTTTGTTTTTATAATGTGAGGATTACCTTAAAATTGTTTTCACTTATTGCGACCTGTTATCATAGTTACAAGGCCTTTGTTTCTTTTGATGTGGTTTCTGAATACAGTTTGTAAACATGGTACTCCCAGGGCTAACTGGCTAGGTTAACCTAATATGGATTTTCCGTTAAAAGAAAATAAAGATTTGATTCTTCTTGTGATTCTTTTGTTTTGTTTACATGTACAAATATTCATGGTATTCAACCTTGGACGTTCGCTTTTTTCATTGCTTATTTGATAGTCGTCTATTCTTATCAAGTTTAGCAAAATTTTAGCCGCAAGTAATTTCCTTGATATGTATCGACATACTTAGCATGTATTATACTCGCAAAGAACGTTTTGCACAATTTGAGAACATTTAATAACACAAATTTCACGTGAGCGCATGTTGTAATTTGTGATTTGCATTTGCTTACATTTTTAAAAAATTTAAAGAAGGTACATGATCATGTGTCATCTCATCTCATGTGTCATGTGTTCCACAGATCGAAAAGTGGTACGGCACTTTTGGCGTAGTCTCGTTTTAGGGTAATAATAGGAACACGATGAAATTTATTCCACGTTAATAATCAGCAAAATAGTACTTTGATGCTTGTTTTAATGGAGCCTCGTTTCCAAGCAAATAATGAAGCCAGTACAAACACTAACTAAGCAGTGGAGTTTTTGTGGTATTTTTGCTCTCTTGTGGTTGACGAAAAGGTCGCATTTGTTATATATGTTCGCTTATATAATCCAAAGAAACAACCTAGTACTTAATCGTGGTGGGATTATTAAGAGACCGCTGTTTTGTTTAAAAGTTATGAAATCTAACCTCTGACCTAAGTTTTGTCATCTTTATTGGGGAAGTTGATCGAGTATAAGGGTTTGTGAAAGAAATAAAAGGAGGGGAGAAAATTAGAGATATATACAGGTGATAAAGTCATTTAACATTATTCCTCGATAACGTCAGAGATTGGTTGCATATGACAAAAATAGTGCATATATTGATTGGCAGCTTAGTAACGAAGTATATCCTGTGACGTACGCAAACGGATTTTATTTGCATATACTTTAGTGTTTATTTACTACTCATATATTTTCAAGTTTTGTTTATAGAAGATATGTGTTTAAACGCATGACGTTCAAGCTTTCTGAGATTTCAAAATTTCAAACTTGCGACTGTTTTTACTGCATACTATTTTCAGAATTAGAAAAACGTTAAAAAAAGGTTTGAAATCTCGGCATATTATTGCGAACAAAATATCAGCTCCTGATAACTCGAAATGTTACCTTTTCACTGTTCTGTGGAGAAGAGCTAGTTATATATTTTAATGTTTGTTAACACGCATATCAAAGCCTAATTTGGTAATAGTTTAAGCATTTGCGGAGGAGATTTCGTGCTAATTATGGGTTGCTAAGGGCGAGGTTAAGAAGGACATTCCGAGGGAGTTTATTCATCATTTTTCTCAATGAGTTAACACCTTTTATAGTTGTTATATCAACAACATGACGTCAACAGCGTGACATCGAGTCAAAAAATTATTGACTATCCATCATCGTTTTCACTTGTAGAAAAATATTTAAGTTCAAATCATTTTCTTTATGTTTATAAGAATAGCCTTATTATGTTTTACGAACCTCAAGGATAAGACAACCAAAAGTCTCTTTTTTTCCGAAAAATCTGGTGGTGTTGACCAACATTGAACCTTAATGTTCTTATAAACTACGTTTCCATTTTTAAAAATGTTTGCGTTGACTTTTTATTTATTTATTCTCCCGAACACGAAGTGATATTTGTTGCTTTCGTGTAAAATGTGTTCATTGATTTATCTTTAATTTGGCGATTACTAAATTAGAATCAAAATCAACTAGCCATGTTGCTATCAAGATCAAATGTTGTTAATTTATTCGGGAATAATTAATAGACTTAATTATTCTTTTGTTTCAGTGGAACTATTTGCCTCTTGTTTCTTATGGGCTTTTGAGGGAATGGGGGCATGACTCCTGACATAAAACTTAAAACATAAGAAGGAATAAATTACCATAATTATTTTCTTGCCAACGTCAGCATTTTTTGTCAGCAATTTAAAATCAAAGAAAATATCTATCAAAATCCATTTTAAAACGTTCTAGGCAATATTTGATTTTCTCGTTTGTTATTCTGTTAGAAATGTTTGTAACATATCTTCCAGTTTTATATATCAGATTAGATTCATAAAAATCGGACGGAAATAAATCTTTGAATTTTAAGCTTCGTGTATTTCAGCCTTGAACGTTGTAAAGTATGTGTTCTTTAGTGTATGCTAACCAATTTTTAGGGTTGGCAAGAAAGTGTAAACAGTAACATTGGTTATCTTCTTCGAACATGTCTAGCAAAATCTGCAAAGGAGCAGAATGGTATGTTACCGTTATATATCCACGTAACGTGAAACAACATGATCCATGACAGAGCAGTTTTATAAATATAATGTATAATTTTTCTTAGCAAATTTGCAATCCAACGTTATGGAGAAAGATACGAGCAAACTGAAACGTCATATAGCTCTCATGTGTGAGCGATTAAACAAAGGTGGTTCTCTCAAATTGAAACAAAATGGTAGCAAAGTATCAAACGATCACACTAGTTTAGAAGGTAAGTCGGAAAAAATTGCAAATCAATTATTTACAAAAAGTAGCCATGGAGTTTTTAGGAGCGTTATGTAAGCTGTACTGCTATATTTTTACGGAAAAGGTTTCGCGCGCAATTATCTGTACTACAGATTTTCTTGCGCGATAAAATCTTTTGCGAATAAGGTAAATGCAGGCATGTCAATTTCGGGATATCACCTAAAATTTTGCGACTCTAAAGTGGTTGGATTGATTCAAGCAATTTCTACACAATTTTGTTTCTAGATGGATTTCAAAACATGGAACTTGCAAAAAGAATGCGAGGTGGTGATGACATAAAGGTTATCAAAGAAGAAGTCGAGAGTTAGCTTCGTATGTAGAAAGTAAAAATGAAAATTATGTAATTTATAATGTGAAAGACGTGTAAATAAATCTTTTAAATTATGAGAAGCTAACTATAATCTCTTTCAATTTCATCCGTGAGTTTTTGTCTTTAATACCTTAATATGTCTAGCTCTTAACCGACACCCCGAAGGCGGATACCTGATTAACGTTTAGATTTCATTACGCCGGACAAATTTCTAAGAATCGGACAATAGCAGACAGAGTGATCTTACTTCTGTGAAAAAAAAGCGCAATATAGTATAACCTCGATCTCAAGGCATGTAACGTTTTTTGCGCGTTTCATCCTCATATCAAAAAACGCTACATGTAGGATCAAGGTTGAACATGTAAACTTCGAGACTTTACTCTGCTGAAATAAGTAAAATGATAAATGTGCGCAGACTCGAGTCTAGAACGAACCACAGGACAACGTCCAGAGCCAAACTAGAACCACAGCGCCGTTAATAAGAATAGGCTTAAACGGGAGGAAATACCACATATGCCTTTTGCGCTGTTTTACTCAGTAAATTGACGTCACTGTTTCTTAACCAACCACCTAGCTTCCATACGACTCCGTTGTTACTTCGCATTATTTCGTTGTTATAGTTACTTAGGTAGATATGGAATTAATGATCTCCTTAAACTACGTCATTTTAAGTACTCACTTAATTAGTTTTAATGTGAAAGACGTAGTGTTGAAAACGAGTTTTATAAAATTACAATAATAAGCAAGGCAAAGTGTTGTTGTTAATTGCTTACTTATTGATTAAGTAATAACAGCAATTTTTCACTGCATGGGATACGCCTAATACCATGTTGAACGCAGCGTTTCTAAGTAATAATTTGATACGCAAAGAGTTATATTTATAACGTACGTTGAGAGAAGGGTCACGTAATAACGTAGTAGCGAGAATCAAACTAACTAAAAATTGTTTTTATTTTTTAAATGGACAAACCATTGCGATTAATAATTCCTGCGCAATGTCTCCAGGTTTGCCTGATGAAATGTCAATGTAAAATTTTTTCTGCAATAGCAATAAAATATGTTTAACTTCTTTATCCACAAATAAGCAATATAATTTCAACACCACATGGACTACGGTTTGGAACAAAGATCAAAAATAATTTATGAAAGTGAATTCTTTCTAGTCCAGTTTACAAAACATAAAACAAAGAAGTCGTATTCCTTCTGCTTATCAACTAGAATGAAAATAAATAACAGATTGTTACTTAAGGCTACAAAAAATGAGAATCTAAATCCCAATTATGCATTTAAATGTTTGTAAAAAATTAAAAAAAAAAACGCCCTAGAAAATGTACACATGGATCAGCACTATCTGTAAGAAGCTTTCCATTATTTTCACAACTTGGCATTAAACAACTTCGTATTCATTTTTGATAGATTTCATCAAACAGCAGGCAAAGATGATGCCAAGAATCTAAATATATATATATATATTTTTAAAAATATGAAACGCCAAAGAATTCTAAATTAAAAAGCAATAAAAATAACCTGAATGAATGCAATTCCAATTGCAACAGCTCCAATTGTGACAAGGTGGTCCTTTAGAAACGTAATAAACTCTTTTTTGCATCCGTCCGGAAATTGAGAACCACTGCATTCATTTCCTGCATGACAAGATCTTGGTGTTTTATCTCCACATACTGAGGAAGTCGCATTTGTAGATGAATTTGAGCTTGAACTTGCAGGCGACAATTTATAATCATCTGGACCATATGTACCACAACAACTGAATTTCTGTTGAGCCCAGTCAAGTATTTTTTTAGCTCCAGGTTGCCTTAGATAATCTTCCACTGCCTTATCCAATGCCTTTGTTGCTACATCCTCAGCCTTAAGAAAATAAGAAATATACCTTTAATATAGCAAAATACAGCAATTAAATTAACAGGCTAACTTCTCTAAATTTACCTTTTTCTTGTATGCAAATCCAAGAGCACCAGCAACTATTTCCAAAATAAATATTATACCCAGAAGAGCGGAGAAAGCAACCATCATGAAATAGTTTTCCTTGATGGCACCACAACATCCAAGAAATCCAATAACAAAAACAATTACTCCGACAATAATAATAAACACCGATGCATTGGCAAATTTGTTATCAGCGTACGATAAGTAGTCACCATATCTATCTCGGATTATACCTCCAACGATAATTAATGCCAATCCACTGAGCTAAAAAAGAGAAAGATAACTACTTATGTTAAACTTTCATTACAACTACTTTTAGTTTTTACTCGATTTGTATTCCAGTTTTGCTAATCGTTCAAATCGTTCAGTTTCCTTGAACAGAACGTAATTTTCACCCCTGAAAGAGGAAATTTCAGACAAATCATCAACCAACAACATTTTCAAGCACTTCTACCCCCCAGACAGTTTAAAAACTGTACGCTAAGTACTGATTTTAAGCCATAGCCAGCTTATTTAGACCTGAAATATTGCAAATAAACCTTTCTAAACATATCTGAAACAACAAACAGCAACAACTTACCCAAAATAAAAAGTTAAAGAAAAAAACAAGGTATTTAATCAAGTTCATTTTTCCGTCAGCCATCTTAAACTTTCTACAGACGTGTCACGATGTATCTTCCACCTTCTTCGAGCTTTGCACAACAAGGCTGTCACCTTCGCGGGAAGATATTGAGGGGCGTTCTCGCTCTCCTCCTTTTCTAGATCCAAGCCCCAAGCGTTTTCCACCAATCAAAATATACAGAGCGGGTCCAAAGGGCATATAACAATCATCTAGAGTTGACACTCCATCCCTATTATTAAAAACAATAAAAACACGTGACAACTGTTTGGCCGTTCATTTATGTACTCTTTATTTCTGCCTTTTGAGATTGCGAAGCCATACAGAATTTATTAAATTATCTAAGAATGGCAGCGGTGGCACGCCATTGTCTGTTACGAGATCCCCAGGAGGCAAAATATATTGGCGTAATTTTTGCGAGAAAATGACTTGGTTCTTGTGCAAAATATTTTAGCGAATGAGGAAATATTCTGAAATATATTATAATAAATCGAACACTTGTATTACCGCCTCATTCTCATTCTGATATGTTTTAGAAAAAAAAATCAAATTACGACAAAAAATTGATTTTTTTATTTTGTACGTCGTTCTCACTGGATAACTTGTGAATCAATATGGTACCCCAGTTGTGAAGTTTTTAGTCAGTGACATGCCAAATGACTTTCCAGTGTCTGCGAATATATAAAGCTACTTACGCACACATTCTAATAGATCAAAAAGAAAAAACATAAAGATTTTTTAGAAGCTGGTAGAATTGATAAAAAAGATAATTAATAGCTACGAACTACCGTATTTACTATATTCTGATGGCCGCTAGCTAGTCTTTCAAAACCTACACGGTAGCTGGCTAGTTAGCTATGTGTGTGGTAGTCTAGTAAATAACTAAAGTCATCATTTTTCCCTTTTTGATATTTTTTGATCAAAAAGATTACAGGACAGTAGCTAAAGCAGGGAAGAGAGACAGGTACCCTTTCTTCAAAGTAGTCCAAGTACTTTCAACATTGTCACTGTCACACTGACCATTGTGGGCTAACTGCTGAACTTTTGCACTAAATTGTCTTGCTACAATTTCTTCCTTCACCTTATAGACTTAACGACAGGGCCTGTACTTTCCCTTAGCTTCTTTAACACTCTTCAAGATAATATCACAAACCAGCAATCTATGCTGGGAAACACACTCTTCCTACGATATAACTTTCACGTCCTTCATCACTTTCTTGTCTGACTTTCCAACCAGGAAGTAATCTATCTGTCTCTTACAGCCACCTGACTCATATGTTATCAGCCTACTCTGTCTCTTACTCAATGATGTGTTGCAAACCACCATGTACATAACAAATTTATGCAGTGGCGTATCTAAACATCTCTTCGTCTTTTGTAACTTTCATATTTACATAAGTTATCACCATAACACGTGTTTTGGGAAGTAAGAAAACATTTTTGTTATTTTTGCTTGTCGAAAACCAAGAGTTTGTCTTATATGCAAAATCAAGCAACTTTAAAATTCTAACAACTTGTTATGCATTTGAAAGTTTAATAAAATTCTGCTTATACGTTGGTATGAAGCAGAAATAATTGTACAATTTAAGATACAATTTTCTCTTTTGTAGGTTGTTTAAGAAAAAATAAAAACAACTTTGAAATAATTTGTGGGGTCACGTGATTCACAAGTGCACACTTAAAAACATTTTAATTTTATCCACAATTTAGCAAATTTAATTTATAGTGTTTTTAAAGGTTACCTCACGCGAAAAATCAAGTTGAGCTCATATGAAAGATCTTTTAAAGTTCCTAGTAAGTTTTTCATTTTTTCGGAAATCTTTATCCGTTCTCGAGATATCTGTCTTAAAAGTTGTGCTAATGAAATTATAACGTCGTGAGTATGCATTAAACATAATTATGGTAACTAAATATTAAAACTTATAAAATGTTTAAAATGCATTTTTAAGTTGAACTAACATTTTTAAGTTTAAATTTGAAACACTTCACAGAATATAAAAAAAATTTTTGGTGGTTTTATTGTATATTCCTTACTACCTTTGAACATTTTTGATGATAAAACTGATATCTTTATAAATGTTTAAACTGGTACTCTTCAACACCATATGAAGTGGAGATCAAAGAAGCCGAAGAGAAAGATGAGCAAGATGGCGATTCTCATGATAAGATGCATCAATTTTATAATAATCTTCTATCTGAGGTCAAGTATGTAGACTTCATTGTTCCTGGTGCAAGGTCTAGAAGTAGATTGAGAAAGATATAACTTGATTCGCAGGAATTAGAGTTTAGCAGAAGCAGTCAACATCAAATTACAAGAAAGTCATAGATGCCTTGAAAAATAGTTATTTATATCTAGTACAGTCTTGTCCCCTCTAGGACTATTGTCTCTGTGCCTTTTATTTTAAAAGCACATGTGTGTTGTATCGTTAGTGTTATGTTGTTGATAGTTTCTGTGGTGTATGGTTTTTTAAAAAGTTATTTAATAATTTTGTGTATATTCTTGTTTTTAATTCTATATGTGTTCAGTTGTGTTCTTTATTCTTCTTAAACCCTTTTTTTACAAGTTTCAGTATTTGTTCTTAGTTCAAACTAACAACACGAACAATCTCCAATCCCTATATCAATACTTGTATGTACTGTACAAATTCGTAGATGGAATGCGCTTTGTGCTTGAAATGCACCTATGTGCTGACGACTACTTCCTCTAATTGATACTCTTACCTTTTAGAAATAATAATGATGCTATAAAGTGACCATCATGATAAAAAAACTGAAAAAGTTTTTAACAGATACACTCTGCTGCAGGATGAAAAAATCATCGTTCACTATTATTGTTTTTGCTGTAATATTTATTTTTGGTAACTATATACTTTTCATGAATTTTTATAAGAAAGGTAACATCCAGGTTAACACAAGTAGCACAAAACCAACTGTTCATGAAAAAATGGTTGAAAAAGCGAAGTACTCAACCAGTGAGGAATTATTTGCAAAAAAATTTAAAAAGTATGAGGAACAAAAAGAAATAAAGATTGAGGACCATCAAGACAATGTGGTAGTTGTGAAAAAAGATGACCCTCATAAAAATTCAGAATTATCTTTCAAAGATAACAGTTTCAAGATGGCTCTTCTTGTGATAGCGTGTAATCGCCCATCGGTGGGCAGATGTTTAAACCGTATTTTTAAGTATAAGCCAAAAGACGTAGAAATTCCCATAATTGTTAGCCAGGACTGTGGTCATGAGGCTACGGCTAATGTTATTAAATCGTATGGTGAAAAAGTGATGCATATTCAACAACCAGATCTAGGTCCAGTTAAAAACGTGCCACACAATATGCACCGTTTCATGGGCTATTATAAAATTTCACGCCATTTTAAATTTGCACTTGGTAAAGTGTTTGAAGACTGGACAATTGATAGTGTGGTGATTGTGGAAGATGACATTGATATTGGTAAGTCTATTAATATAAAAGGAGAAATAAGACTGTTCTCAAATTTGTGTTAAATATCTCAATAGAGGAGGGGTTAACTTGATTTTAATGTATAGTTTATTTCAATAAGGAACTGCAAAGACGTACTATCGAAACGTCAAAAAATGCATTTCGCAAAGATAAATTTTCGCAAATTAGTCATGTTGGGAAATTTCAAGGTTTTTCTAGTGTAAAATATGAGAAGATTTTTATGAAAAATTATTTTCACAAAAAACTTTTTTAAATTAAATGAATTAAATTAAATTTATTTTAGGTCTTTTTATTAGGAAAAGGTACAACCCTGGAAAAATATATTGGGAATTTCATTTTGAGCTCCCCCTTTCCTCCCAAAGTCAATGTTGAAGATAGTCTTTGTTTAGTCTATGCTTGCAGAAGTACTCCAGTTACCCTAGTGGAAAACAACGTTGACTTTTTTGTAGAGGAGGATGACATAAAAAATAGGAAAGAAGACCTTTTAATCACAATTTCCAAAATATTTTTTCCAGGGTTTATTCTTTAATAAAACTTGCTTGTATCACAGAAGCGCTCGATTATTTTTATTAACTATAAAATAAAAAATTGCCGAGAAAAACTAAATAAAAAAGTTTAATTTAGCAAATAATTTATTTCTAGTAACTTCGCAAAGACTTATTTACGTGAATTGACCTTTCCGAAAATTTTCGCAAATATGGATAAAATTCGCGAAAATTAATTAGTAACATGTCGTATTTACTACTTTGTAATAACGTTGTAACGTGTCGTATTTACTACTCTGTAGTAACGTTGTAACGTGTCGTATTCACTACTCTGTAATAACGTTGTAACGTGTCGTGTTTACTACTTTGTAATAACGTTGTAACGTGTCGTGTTTACTACTTTGTAATAACGTTGCAACGTGTCGTATTTACTACTTCGTAATAACGTTGTAACGTGTCGTGTTTACTACTTTGTAATAACGTTGTAACGTGTCGTCTTTACTACTTTGTAATAACGTTGTAACGTGTCGTATTTACTACTTTGTAATAACGTTGTAACGTGTCGTATTCACTACTCTGTAATAACGTTGTAACGTGTCGTATTTAGTACTTTGTAATAACGTTGTAACGTTTCGTTTTTACTACTTCGTAATAACGTTGTAACGTGTCGTATTCACTACTCAGTAATAACGTTGTAATGTGTCGTTTTTACTACTTTATAATTACGTTGTAACGTGTCGTATTCACTACTCTGTAATAACGTTGTAACGTGTCGTATTTACTACTTCGTAATAACGTTGTAACGTGTCGTGTTTACTACTTTGTAATAACGTTGTAACGTGTCGTATTTACTACTTTGTAATAACGTTGTAACGTGTCGTATTTAGTACTTTGTAATAACGTGGTAACGTGTCGTGTTTACTACTTCGTAATAACGTTGTAACGTGTCGTATTCACTACTCAGTAATAACGTTGTAATGTGTCGTGTTTACTACTTCATAATAACGTTGTAACGTGTCGTATTTAGTACTTTGTAATAACGTTGCAACGTGTCGTGTTTACTACTCTGTAATAACGTTGTAACGTGTCGTATTTACTACTTTGTAATAACGTTGCAACGTGTCGTATTTAGTACTTTGTAATAACGTTGTAACGTGTCGTGTTTACTACTCTGTAATAACGTTGTAACGTGTCGTATTCACTACTCTGTAATAACGTTGTAACGTGTCGTATTCACTACTCTGTAATAACGTTGTAACATGTCGTATTTACTACTCTGTAATAACGTGGTAACGTGTCGTATTTACTACTTCGTAATAACGTTGTAACGTGTCGTATTCACTACTCTGTAATAACGTTGTAACGTGTCGTGTTTACTACTTTGTAATAACGTTGTAACGTGTCGTATTCACTACTCTGTAATAACGTTGTAACGTGTCGTGTTTACTACTTTGTAATAACGTTGTAACGTGTCGTATTTACTACTCAGTAATAACGTTGTAATGTGTCGTGTTTACTACTTCATAATAACGTTGTAACGTGTCGTATTTACTACTTTGTAATAACGTTGTAACGTGTCGTATTTAGTACTTTGTAATAACGTTGTAACGTGTCGTGTTTACTACTTTGTAATAACGTTGTAATGTGTCGTGTTTACTACTTCATAATAACGTTGTAACGTGTCGTATTTACTACTTCGTAATAACGTTGTAACATGTCGTATTCACTACTCTGTAATAACGTTGTAACGTGTCGTGATTACTACTCTGTAATAACGTTGTAACGTGTCGTATTTACTACTCTGTAATAACGTTGTAACGTGTCGTATTTACTACTTTGTAATAACGTTGTAACGTGTCGTATTCACTACTCTGTAATAACGTTGTAACGTGTCGTATTTACTACTTTGTAATAACGTTGTAATGTGTCGTATTTACTACTTCATAATAACGTTGTAACGTGTCGTATTTACTACTTTGTAATAACGTTGTAACGTGTCGTATTTAGTACTTTGTAATAACGTTGTAACGTGTCGTGTTTACTACTTCGTAATAACGTTGTAACATGTCGTATTCACTACTCTGTAATAATGTTGTAACGTGTCGTATTTACTACTTTGTAAAAGCGTTGTAACGTGTCGTATTTACTACTTTGTAATAACGTTGTAACGTGTGGTATTCACTATTCTGTAATAACGTTGTAACGTTTCGTATTTACTACTTTGTAAAAGCGTTGTAACGTGTCGTATTTACTACTCTGTAATAACGTTGTAACATGTCGTATTCACTACTCTGTAATAACGTTGTAACGTGTCGTATTTACTACTTTGTAAAAGCGTTGTAACGTGTCGTATTTACTACTTTGTAATAACGTTGTAACGTGTCGTGTTTACTACTCTGTAATAACGTTGTAACGTGTCGTATTTACTACTTTGTAATAACGTTGTAACGTGTCGTGTTTACTACTTTGTAATAACGTTGTAACGTTTCGTATTTACTACTTCGTAATAACGTTGTAACGTGTCGTGTTTACTACTCAGTAATAACGTTGTAACGTGTCGTATTTACTACTCAGTAATAACGTTGTAATGTGTCATGTTTACTACTTCATAATAACGTTGTAACGTGTCGTATTTACTACTTTGTAATAACGTTGTAACGTGTCGTATTTAGTACTTTGTAATAACGTTGTAACGTGTCGTGTTTACTACTTTGTAATAACGTTGTAATGTGTCGTGTTTACTACTTCATAATAACGTTGTAACGTGTCGTATTTACTACTTCGTAATAACGTTGTAACATGTCGTATTCACTACTCTGTAATAACGTTGTAACGTGTCGTGTTTACTACTCTGTAATAACGTTGTAACATGTCGTATTCACTACTCTGTAATAACGTTGTAACGTGTCGTGTTTACTACTCTGTAATAACGTTGAACGTGTCGTATTTACTACTTTGTAATAACGTTGTAACGTGTCGTATTTACTACTTTGTAAAAGCGTTGTAACGTGTCGTGTTTACTACTCTGTAATAACGTTGTAACATGTCGTATTCACTACTCAGTAATAACGTTGTAACGTGTCGTGTTTACTACTTCATAATAACGTTGTAACGTGTCGTATTCACTACTCTGTAATAACGTTGTAACGTGTCGTATTTACTACTTCGTAATAACGTTGTAACGTGTCGTGTTTACTACTTTGTAATAACGTTGTAACGTGTCGTATTTACTACTTTGTAATAACGTTGCAACGTGTCGTATTTAGTATTTTGTAATAACGTTGTAACGTGTCGTGTTTACTACTCTGTAATAACGTTGTAACGTGTCGTATTCACTACTCTGTAATAACGTTGTAACGTGTCGTATTCACTACTCTGTAATAACGTTGTAACATGTCGTATTTACTACTCTGTAATAACGTTGTAACGTGTCGTATTTACTACTTCGTAATAACGTTGTACCGTGTCGTATTCACTACTCTGTAATAACGTTGTAACGTGTCGTGTTTACTACTTTGTAATAACGTTGTAACGTGTCGTATTCACTACTCTGTAATAACGTTGTAACGTGTCGTGTTTACTACTTTGTAATAACGTTGTAACGTGTCGTATTTACTACTCAGTAATAACGTTGTAATGTGTCGTGTTTACTACTTCATAATAACGTTGTAACGTGTCGTATTTACTACTTTGTAATAACGTTGTAACGTGTCGTATTTAGTACTTTGTAATAACGTTGTAACGTGTCGTGTTTACTACTTTGTAATAACGTTGTAATGTGTCGTGTTTACTACTTCATAATAACGTTGTAACGTGTCGTATTTACTACTTCGTAATAACGTTGTAACATGTCGTATTCACTACTCTGTAATAACGTTGTAACGTGTCGTATTCACTATTTTGTAATAACGTTGTAACGTGTCGTATTTAGTACTTTGTAATAACGTTGTAACGTGTCGTATTCACTACTCTGTAATAACGTTGTAATGTGTCGTGTTTACTACTTCATAATAACGTTGTAACGTGTCGTATTTACTACTTCGTAATAACGTTGTAACATGTCGTATTCACTACTCTGTAATAACGTTGTAACGTGTCGTGTTTACTACTCTGTAATAACGTTGAACGTGCCGTATTTACTACTTCGTAATAACGTTGTAACGTGTCGTATTTACTACTTTGTAAAAGCGTTGTAACGTGTCGTGTTTACTACTCTGTAATAACGTTGTAACGTGTCGTATTTACTACTTTGTAAAAGCGTTGTAACGTGTCGTATTTACTACTTTGTAATAACGTTGTAACGTGTCGTATTCACTACTCTGTAATAACGTTGTAACGTGTCGTATTTACTACTTCGTAATAACGTTGTAACGTGTCGTGTTTACTACTTTGTAATAACGTTGTAACGTGTCGTATTTACTACTTTGTAATAACGTTGCAACGTGTCGTATTTAGTATTTTGTAATAACGTTGTAACGTGTCGTGTTTACTACTCTGTAATAACGTTGTAACGTGTCGTATTCACTACTCTGTAATAACGTTGTAACGTGTCGTATTCACTACTCTGTAATAACGTTGTAACATGTCGTATTTACTACTCTGTAATAACGTTGTAACGTGTCGTATTTACTACTTCGTAATAACGTTGTACCGTGTCGTATTCACTACTCTGTAATAACGTTGTAACGTGTCGTGTTTACTACTTTGTAATAACGTTGTAACGTGTCGTATTCACTACTCTGTAATAACGTTGTAACGTGTCGTGTTTACTACTTTGTAATAACGTTGTAACGTGTCGTATTTACTACTCAGTAATAACGTTGTAATGTGTCGTGTTTACTACTTCATAATAACGTTGTAACGTGTCGTATTTACTACTTTGTAATAACGTTGTAACGTGTCGTATTTAGTACTTTGTAATAACGTTGTAACGTGTCGTGTTTACTACTTTGTAATAACGTTGTAATGTGTCGTGTTTACTACTTCATAATAACGTTGTAACGTGTCGTATTTACTACTTCGTAATAACGTTGTAACATGTCGTATTCACTACTCTGTAATAACGTTGTAACGTGTCGTATTCACTATTTTGTAATAACGTTGTAACGTGTCGTATTTAGTACTTTGTAATAACGTTGTAACGTGTCGTATTCACTACTCTGTAATAACGTTGTAATGTGTCGTGTTTACTACTTCATAATAACGTTGTAACGTGTCGTATTTACTACTTCGTAATAACGTTGTAACATGTCGTATTCACTACTCTGTAATAACGTTGTAACGTGTCGTGTTTACTACTCTGTAATAACGTTGAACGTGCCGTATTTACTACTTCGTAATAACGTTGTAACGTGTCGTATTTACTACTTTGTAAAAGCGTTGTAACGTGTCGTGTTTACTACTCTGTAATAACGTTGTAACGTGTCGTATTTACTACTTTGTAAAAGCGTTGTAACGTGTCGTATTTACTACTTTGTAATAACGTTGTAACGTGTCGTATTCACTACTCTGTAATAACGTTGTAATGTGTCGTGTTTACTACTTCATAATAACGTTGTAACGTGTCGTATTTACTACTTCGTAATAACGTTGTAACATGTCGTATTCACTACTCTGTAATAACGTTGTAACGTGTCCTGTTTACTACTCTGTAATAACGTTGAACGTGCCGTATTTACTACTTCGTAATAACGTTGTAACGTGTCGTATTTACTACTTTGTAAAAAGCGTTGTAACGTGTCGTGTTTACTACTTCGTGATAACGTTGTAACATGTCGTATTCACTACTCTGTAATAATGTTGTAACGTGTCGTATTTACTACTTTGTAAAAGCGTTGTAACGTGTCGTATTTACTACTTTGTAATAACGTTGTAACGTGTCGTATTCACTATTCTGTAATAACGTTGTAACGTGTCGTATTTACTACTTTGTAAAAGCGTTGTAACGTGTCGTATTTACTACTCTGTAATAACGTTGTAACATGTCGTATTCACTACTCTGTAATAACGTTGTAACGTGTCGTATTTACTACTTTGTAAAAGCGTTGTAACGTGTCGTATTTACTACTTTGTAATAACGTTGTAACGTGTCGTGTTTACTACTCTGTAATAACGTTGTAACGTGTCGTATTTACTACTTTGTAATAACGTTGTTACGTGTCGTGTTTACTACTTTGTAATAACGTTGTAACGTTTCGTATTTACTACTTCGTAATAACGTTGTAACGTGTCGTGTTTACTACTCAGTAATAACGTTGTAACGTGTCGTATTTACTACTCAGTAATAACGTTGTAATGTGTCATGTTTACTACTTCATAATAACGTTGTAACGTGTCGTATTTACTACTTTGTAATAACGTTGTAACGTGTCGTATTTAGTACTTTGTAATAACGTTGTAACGTGTCGTGTTTACTACTTTGTAATAACGTTGTAATGTGTCGTGTTTACTACTTCATAATAACGTTGTAACGTGTCGTATTTACTACTTCGTAATAACGTTGTAACATGTCGTATTCACTACTCTGTAATAACGTTGTAACGTGTCGTGTTTACTACTCTGTAATAACGTTGTAACATGTCGTATTCACTACTCTGTAATAACGTTGTAACGTGTCGTGTTTACTACTCTGTAATAACGTTGAACGTGTCGTATTTACTACTTTGTAATAACGTTGTAACGTGTCGTATTTACTACTTTGTAAAAGCGTTGTAACGTGTCGTGTTTACTACTCTGTAATAACGTTGTAACATGTCGTATTCACTACTCTGTAATAACGTTGTAACGTGTCGTATTTACTACTTTGTAAAAGCGTTGTAACGTGTCGTATTTACTACTTTGTAATAACGTTGTAACGTGTCGTATTTACTATTCTGTAATAACGTTGTAACGTGTCGTATTTACTACTTTGTAAAAGCGTTGTAACGTGTCGTATTTACTACTTTGTAATAACGTTGTAACGTGTCGTATTTACTACTTTGTAATAACGTTGTAACGTGTCGTATTTAGTACTTTGTAATAACGTTGTAACGTGTCGTGTTTACTACTTTGTAATAACGTTGTAAGGTGTCGTGTTTACTACTTCGTAATAACGTTGTAACGTGTCGTGTTTACTACTTTGTAATAACGTTGCAACGTGTCGTATTTACTACTTCGTAATAACGTTGTGACGTGTCGTGTTTACTACTTTGTAATAACGTTGTAACGTGTCGTATTTACTACTTTGTAATAACGTTGTAACGTGTCGTATTTACTACTTTGTAATAACGTTGTAACGTGTCGTATTTAGTACTTTGTAATAACGTTGTAACGTTTCGTTTTTACTACTTCGTAATAACGTTGTAACGTGTCGTATTCACTACTCAGTAATAACGTTGTAATGTGTCGTGTTTACTACTTCATAATAACGTTGTAACGTGTCGTATTCACTACTCTGTAATAACGTTGTAACGTGTCGTATTTACTACTTCGTAATAACGTTGTAACGTGTCGTGTTTACTACTTTGTAATAACGTTGTAACGTGTCGTATTTACTACTTTGTAATAACGTTGTAACGTGTCGTATTTAGTACTTTGTAATAACGTTGTAACGTGTCGTGTTTACTACTTCGTAATAACGTTGTAATGTGTCGTGTTTACTACTCTGTAATAACGTTGTAACATGTCGTATTCACTACTCTGTAATAACGTTGTAACGTGTCGTGTTTACTACTCTGTAATAACGTTGAACGTGTCGTATTTACTACTTTGTAATAACGTTGTAACGTGTCGTATTAACTACTTTGTAAAAGCGTTGTAACGTGTCGTGTTTACTACTCTGTAATAACGTTGTAACATGTCGTATTCACTACTCTGTAATAACGTTGTAACGTGTCGTATTTACTACTTTGTAAAAGCGTTGTAACGTGTCGTATTTACTACTTTGTAATAACGTTGTAACGTGTCGTATTTACTATTCTGTAATAACGTTGTAACGTGTCGTATTTACTACTTTGTAAAAGCGTTGTAACGTGTCGTATTTACTACTTTGTAATAACGTTGTAACGTGTCGTATTTACTACTTTGTAATAACGTTGTAACGTGTCGTATTTAGTACTTTGTAATAACGTTGTAACGTGTCGTGTTTACTACTTTGTAATAACGTTGTAAGGTGTCGTGTTTACTACTTCGTAATAACGTTGTAACGTGTCGTGTTTACTACTTTGTAATAACGTTGCAACGTGTCGTATTTACTACTTCGTAATAACGTTGTGACGTGTCGTGTTTACTACTTTGTAATAACGTTGTAACGTGTCGTATTTACTACTTTGTAATAACGTTGTAACGTGTCGTATTTACTACTTTGTAATAACGTTGTAACGTGTCGTATTTAGTACTTTGTAATAACGTTGTAACGTTTCGTTTTTACTACTTCGTAATAACGTTGCAACGTGTCGTGTTTACTACTCTGTAATAACGTTGTAACGTGTCGTATTTAGTACTTTGTAATAACGTTGTAACGTGTCGTGTTTACTACTCTGTAATAACGTTGTAACGTGTCGTATTCACTACTCTGTAATAACGTTGTAACGTGTCGTATTCACTACTCTGTAATAACGTTGTAACGTGTCGTATTTACTACTTCGTAATAACGTTGTAACGTGTCGTATTCACTACTCTGTAATAACGTTGTAACGTGTCGTGATTACTACTCTGTAATAACGTTGAACGTGTCGTATTTACTACTTTGTAATAACGTTGTAACGTGTCGTATTTACTACTTTGTAAAAGCGTTGTAACGTGTCGTATTTACTACTTCGTAATAACGTTGTAACATGTCGTATTCACTACTCTGTAATGACGTTGTAACGTGTCGTGTTTACTACTCTGTAATAACGTTGAACGTGCCGTATTTACTACTTCGTAATAACGTTGTAACGTGTCGTATTCATTATTTTGTAATAACGTTGTAACGTGTCGTATTTAGTACTTTGTAATAAGGTTGTAACGTGTCGTATTCACTACTCTGTAATAACGTTGTAATGTGTCGTGTTTACTACTTCATAATAACGTTGTAACGTGTCGTATTTGCTACTTCGTAATAACGTTGTAACATGTCGTATTCACTACTCTGTAATAACGTTGTAACGTGTCGTGTTTACTACTCTGTAATAACGTTGAACGTGCCGTATTTACTACTTCGTAATAACGTTGTAACGTGTCGTATTTACTACTTTGTAAAAGCGTTGTAACGTGTCGTGTTTACTACTCTGTAATAACGTTGTAACGTGTCGTATTTACTACTTTGTAAAAGCGTTGTAACGTGTCGTATTTACTACTTCATAATAACGTTGTAACGTGTCGTATTTACTACTTCGTAATAACGTTGTAACATGTCGTATTCACTACTCTGTAATAACGTTGTAACGTGTCGTGTTTACTACTCTGTAATAACGTTGAACGTGCCGTATTTACTACTTCGTAATAACGTTGTAACGTGTCGTATTTACTACTTTGTAAAAGCGTTGTAACGTGTCGTGTTTACTACTTCGTAATAACGTTGTAACATGTCGTATTCACTACTCTGTAATAACGTTGTAACGTGTCGTATTTACTACTTTGTAAAAGCGTTGTAACGTGTCGTATTTACTACTTTGTAATAACGTTGTAACGTGTCGTATTCACTACTTTGTAATAACGTTGTAACGTGTCGTATTCACTATTCTGTAATAACGTTGTAACGTGTCGTATTCACTACTTTGTAATAACGTTGTAACGTGTCGTGTCTACTACTCTGTAATAACGTTGTAACGTGTCGTGTCTACTACTTCGTAATAACGTTGTAACGTGTCCTATTTACTTTTTTGTGTTTTATTCTCTTCCTCTTTTTAGCACCAGATTTTTTCGACTACTTTCTCGCTACACGGCCACTTCTGGAGAAAGATAAAAGTTTATACTGTGTGTCTGCGTGGAACGACAATGGAAAATCGGATGCAATTCAGGAAGATGCCATCGATACACTTTATCGATCCGATTTTTTTCCAGGCCTTGGTTGGCTAATAACGCGAGAATTGTGGCAAGAAATCGGACCTAACTGGCCACTGGGATTTTGGGACGATTGGATGAGAGCTCCCGAGCAGCGTAAAAATCGCGCTTGTATACGACCGGAGATATCCAGAACAAAAACGTTTGGTCGTATTGGAGTTAGTCAAGGCCAATTTTACGATCAATACTTAAAGTATATTAAACTAAATACGGAACCGTATCCATTTCGCGATTTTAGTTTAGACAACTTAATAAAAGACAATTACGATAAAAATTTTGTTGAACTTGTTTACAATTCCCCAGAGAAACAAATTGGTGACGTAATGTCAAATTCGGAGAGATCCGAAGAACCTATTCGGTTAACATACCGCAATAATAACGAGTTCGCAATGCTTGCAAGAAAATTCGGATTAATGTCTGATCTGAAAGCTGGTGTTCCACGAACTGCATATAAAGGTGTAGTAACTTTATATCGAAACGGTCGAAGGATTTACATCGCTCCTCCTTCAGACTGGAAAGAATATTTAGAACATTAGGATATTCTAGGTTTGATAATTTATAGATGTACTTTATATTTTTTTTTTATAAATAGAAAATATTTTCAAAGTCGTTTTTGCATATCTTCAGCTTAATAAAAAATAAAAAGCCCTTGCAGGCTAAAAGATTCAAGTCAGAATAAGAACAAACAAGAACTTTAAAACGTTTAAAAAACCACGCTCAAAACGTGTATGAGGACGATGCTAATATTTTTTTCGTCAATTTAACAGAAGCAGGACGAAGTAGAAGTGTGTTTTTAAACCTCAATTACAGGTTTGAAATTAAACCAGTTTAACATTCTAAATATTTACGTTATACTTAAATAAGGGGTATTAGACTAACTCGAATTTTCGAAATTTGCACTAATTTTTGGTTACGTTAATTTCCTGAAATAAGGTACGTAGAAATTGACCAGAAGAGACAAATTTATGTTAAAAGAAGTTCTTGTTCTTAAAAACATTCTTTATTCTACATATACTTTTCAAATAAGTAAAGTATAAGAAGATGCAGGGGCTGTATAAACTGTCTCGCATGTCAAAAACACATCACTGCAAAATATATTTTTAATTTATTAACGGGTCATTTCACAAAACCTAAAAATTGATTTACAACTGCTTTTGCTGGAATGAGGGATATGATGCATGGCTATGATATATACTGACTTTTTATTTTCATCTATTAGACACCATGAAATATTTAGGCCCCATACTTCTGAGAGCCTTTGGCCATTTTTTGAAAATACCGTTTAAAAACTTTTATGAAATCCTTATTGTGGAAAAATTAATTAGGATTATTTTTAGAACTTAAAAGTCACAACACAAATTTATTTCGTTGAGTAAATCACTTGGCAAAAGAAATTCTAAAAACCTTTTGTATTTCGCATCAATAAATGATTAATATAAAAGCCGTCAAATTACATAGTTTCACTCAACGCATGATAGCTCAGTTGGCTAAGCGGTGTTGTAATGTGAACCCAGAGCTCGTTGTTCGAATCCACCTGAAGGCAGTTTTTCTAAAAAAAAATTGCGTAAAAAAAAGTTCGTTGGTGACGTCACAATTGACCATTTGGGACATAGTTAGTTAGTTAGTTAGTTAGGAGTTGGAAACCAATATTATCCTCGCATGCGATATAGTAATAATCCATTAACTTTTTTTAACTTTAATAATTCATTAACGAATTTTTAACTCGATTCCATAAAATTGTATTTTTTTATTTATAAGACATTACGACTGCGTTCCAAATTGTTGCTAACATGCAATATTTTTTGGTAATCATCTTGCTCCAACATCCAGTGAATTAAAATCACTTCTGCTTTTTATATATACTAGTCGTTAGCCCGTGGGAAAATCCACGGGTTTGCCCGTCGCAGGTATCTTGCGTGACAGACAGACGGACGGACGGACAGACGTATACGGGCATTAAAATATAGATGACTGAAAATATGTATTAAAACAAACAAGAAGCCCTGGGGGCTCTAAGAATTTTCGCTCGCTACCAAAATATTTGATGACAACCTGCTAATTCGTTGTGTTATCGTGCCAAACATTCGAAGGGGTTTGGTGCATAAAGCTCTGAAGATAAAGCACGCAAGCGACATTATATCTTACAACAAACGCAAAGAAAAAGAAACGTGTCATAATAAACTCACATTTTAAAAGAAATTGCTAACAAAAAATACGGCCTATCATTCATGGTTGAAAGTCTTGTGATTGAAACGTTTATGGTCTTAAACGGCATTTAGTTGACAAGAAATCAAAATTTTGATGGGACCATTATGTTCAACATACTTTTTTTGTTAACTTTGCTAAATTTTGTTGTTTAATTCTTGGACTAATTTTGGCCTAAAATGACATTTAAGGTGGCAAAAAACCAAAATTTTGATGTCACCATTATGTTCAGCATACTTTTTTTGTTAAATGTACCAAATTTTGTCAAAAATAAAGTAGTTTTAATTTTTGAACCAATTTTGGCCTAAAATGACATTTAGGCAACAATAAATCAAAATTTTGGTGTCACCATCATGTTCAGCATACTTTATTTGTTAACTGTACCAAATTTTGATGAAATAAAGTAGTTTTAATTATTGGATCAATTTTGGCCTAAAATGACATTTAGGTAACAAGAAATCAAAATTTTGGTGTCACCATCATGTTCAGCATACTTTATTTGTTAACTGTACCAAATTTTGTCAAAAATAAAGTAGTTTAAATTTTTGGACCAATCTTGGCCTAAAATGACATTTAGATAACAAGAAATCAAAATTTTGGTGCCACCATCATGTTCAGCATACTTTATTTGTTAACTGTACCAAATTTTGTCAAAAATAAAGTAGTTTTAATTTTTGGACCAATTTTGGCCTAAATTGACATTTAGGTAACAAGAAATCAAAAATTTGGAGTCACCATTATGTTCAGCATACTTTTTTTGTTAACTGTGCCAAATTTTGTCGAAAACAAATACGAATTTTGGCCTGAAACGTCATTTAGATGACTTCCAAGTACTTAGGGAGCTTGACCATTTGGGACAGGGTTAGTTAGTTAGACAGTTATACCAATACTATCCTCCTCTCAGAGGAACGTGAAATCCCAGGGTCGATTTTTTCTCAAAAAATGCTCCAAAAGAAAAAAACGACGGTTTTAAAGAATTTCCTACGCCTTCGGGCGCGGAAATTCAATTAGAATCATAAATTATACAGAATTACAATGAGTGCCAAGATGTCTGCACAAATACTTATGTCAAATACAGCTACCCAAATAGCTGACTTAAAACACTGTAACTATAGGAGTATTAATTAGATGCTTGCAATGGGGGAGAGGTAAATCAAAAATCGCTGTTTAAAAGGTCACTGTATATGGAAAATATATCTGTTTAAACTAAAACTTCATGATTTTTTGGAACGTATTCTGCAACAGAATTTTACAAATATAAGCAAATTAAAAAACAATGTTACATAACGCACAAATGATATTCTATTTACACCCTACCTGACATATTAGTATTTTAGCGGAAAGTACAGTTTTGAACGAGAAGTATATCTTTATAGTTCAGACTTTGTTAGCCACTTTTCGCTTTTATCCCCATCAGTACATGTATTCACTTATTTGAAACAAGAGAGAAAATATCATATAAACAATTTTAGTCTTGTTTAGTCATATTTTATGATATCCCCATAGTGACTTGTTTGTTTCGGGTCAAAAACAAAGTTTCTCAATTTAGTAAATAGACAAAAATATCTTTAAAAAGACTGTTTAACATGGTGCAATATTTAAAACTTTACATGCAATGAGGAGTTACCGGTTTAAGATATTTTATATTTGCAAAATTCCTGATGTGGAATGCTACTTCACGTCAGTATGTTGCATATTCATTGAGAGAGATTTGTGTTTGACATTGATCAGCGTTTTCTGTTTGTGACATTTTAAGTGATTTAAACATTATGGGTGAGATGTATTTTGAATGCTTTGGTAAACTTCTATCCAAATAATTTTCTCTTTTGTCAGAGGGTCAGAGTAAGTATTTTAGTAGATTTAGATTTTAAATGTCACATTTATACTGCAGTTGTTGGACACAATTTTCTTGGTCATTTATATAATAATACAGATTGTAAGGTTCACACTGGTGTTCTGTGTGTTTTTTGAAAGACGTATATCTGTTACATGGATTAAATTAAAAAATACAGTGGATTCTTCCACAGGAAACAGCTAGTCGTCAATATTTCATTGGGGTTAGCGTCAAAAGTCGTTTCTGAACTTCGGCCACTAGGGCTCCTCAGGTGACTTATTGCACGAGCCCATAAAGTTCGTGTAAAAAATAATGATAATGTCATTGCAGCCTTTGGTTTTTATCTGTTTAGATTTGCATAAATCGTGTGTTGCGCACTATGGGCCCAATTGACTGACTGCGGGAAGTGTTATAAAAGCGCTTCTAAGGTCTTACTCTGATCATAAAAAGGTGTCATATAGTGATTTCAAAATTGCCCCGTCACTTATGACGCCATTTGTAATTATAGTTGTAGTAGATATACAGTTGAACTCATGTAATTCGACTCGATTTGGTCGAATAACATGAGTTGTCTAATTATAGGATTTCAACCTTTTTTCGACCAAATTTTGAGAAAAATAAAATATGGATGCTTTGCGTAGCGTAAGATATTGTGGATCTATACCGACAGGGGAGTTTACAAACATTTTTAAAACATCTCGGTTTGGCTGATTTTCCAATTAAAAACATTGGGATTTTTTCACTAAGAGCATTAGAAGCAGCCATTCCTGTGAACCGGACTTTGCTATGTTTTCCACCTGAACAGCGTTCACCACGGAAGTGCAAAGACTTTGACGGTAAAGCTTCGACCAAACTTGTCGGAATATCCTTCAGTTCGTACCTGGCTAGAATCTTTTGCTTGTTTTTCTTCCGGGTAGAAATGGCATTGCCGGGAACATTAAAATGTTCAGCCACATATTTATGCGGCCTACCCTTTTCTAGCTCTTTCAACGCATCATATTAATTTTTAAAGTAACTTCATTGTGCTTTCTTTTAGTTGTCATTTTGTCTTGTTTGTATCATCAGCTGCGCCAGTACTCGAAACAAAAATATAAAACGTAAACAAACATTCGTATTTCATGATTTGATTTTAGAAAATTTATGTCTGTATGTCTAAACCGCAGAAAAACCGCGGGAGGTGAAATTTTTGGAACATGAAAGCTTTTTATGATAAGAGTGAAACACAAGACGCGCTTTTATTATACCTCTCGCGGTCAGATATAACAGCCTATAGTGCCCAACACTCGATTTAACTCGATAAAAGCGCGGGGAAATCGCGTTTGGCAATTTCGTAGTACCTAAAACGCGGGAAATATTATTTTTCTGCGTCTTGCAACTTTGTTAAGATAGTAAACCTAAACACATCATCACCAAAGGCTGCGATGACATTGCCATTATTTATTACACAAACTTTTCGGGTCGTGCCATAAGTCGCCTGAGTCGATTTAAAAAAGTCTTGAAACCGGGTTAACCTAGCTCATAATCATTTTTGTCGCGTTCAAATGTTCATTATCTGCTATTAATAAGAATGAACCAAGGATTTCTTCCTCCTTTGGTTAAACATACAGTTGGACAGCTAGTACACGGTAGCGATCTAAACCGGCTCGGTTAATATGAACTCCTGCTTTAACCGACATCTTGCATCTTATTTCCAGGCTGGCTTGTAACAATTGTGACCATCTTTAATGGCTCGATGGAAGCTAAAGTGATACTGTTGACCCTCAATCAATAACATATTTCGTAATTCTAGAAATTTCACGCAGTAGATAGCCAACAACAATCCTACATAAAAACCTCTTACAGCACTAGTAATTTTGAACAATTCACAAACTGCCATTGTGAAGGAAAGCAAAATGTGAAAAATCACATATCAAACTCCTTCCACGTAAAATCATTTATCAATATATACGAGGTGTAAACAAAAGTAATGTGGACATATTATTTACAGGAATTTTTTTATTTTTTTGCCTCCTTTTCCTGTTAGTTATCCTTTCGTCGCGAAAATTTATCCACGTGAAATTTTTAAGATAAGTTCATTCGCGAAAATGAGCCCCTGCGAATTTTTTCAGGGTCGATATTCGCGAAAGAAGTCCACATGATAATTAATCCACGTAAGGTATGTGTTTACTTGTGGAACTTCTGCGAACTTCTGAATTAGCTGTCCAGAATTGTAGATAATTGATTAAGAATTTATGGCAGGCATATTACATGCTATAAAAAATTGGAAACACTGATTCTTATTTTTTTGACGCGGCTATCTGCTTCTGATTTGTGTGTCTGTGGCAAAAGAAGTACTCCTGTGCTGACGATTAGAAGTTTGAATTAGATTAGCTCCTTGATACATTTAACAGCCTCGTCCACAGGGCTTATTTCGCTGTTTAGCATTACAGCAGACAGGGGTTAACTTTGCATATCGGGGGTAAGACTTCTGACCTAAACTAACATGTCTAGGAAATCTAGAGGCTTTTTGAATGAGAAATAATGAAAATTCAGAACAAGTGAGATTCACACTGCAGTGAAAATACAACTGTTTACATGATGTTTCGATTCGGGTTAAAGCGGAGGTTGGATTTTGCATGTCTTTTACTTTTAAGTATACGCACTGTTCTGTGGATCAAGTCTCATCTGTCCAGTCCCTCAGGTTAAAAAACTGCGCTTTGCTATTCTGAATGTTTTGTGCGTGTGTATTTTAATGACTATAGTTTCGGCGGGTTATACTGCATGTGAAAAGAAAACATTTGTGTCAGACTTCGTTTCATAAATGACGTTGTAGCCATGAAATAATTTCCCCTTAACATCGCACTCGGAACCTGTTAAAGCATCCAGGCTAAATTTAGCGGGAAAATTAATCTCTACCCCCAGGGTTTTTTTCTCAACGGCGCTGTGCTTATTGACAGGTCTGTTCGTCTCGCTGTCACAAAACGGAACAGATCCTGGTATCGAGGTTGGGTTTTTTCATATCTGTTCTGTGGTTTATTCAACCAAATATATACGTCATACGACATTTTAAAAAGATGTTAGCCGTTTTTAGAATACGCAAACCAAAGCATCAGAAATATGCGTTATCCCCGCACACGCAAAATGTACTTCTAGAAATTTATGAAAAGTCGCAACATCAAACAAAACAACAACAGGCTAGTCTGGGGTTTTAACAACGAAAGGGCCATGGGAGCACAGTTATTTTTGCCTGTCTTTTTGGCATCCACTACAATCGGTTCTTGCGAGATAATGATGCCTGCCCTTCACAGCGATGGTGATATATTGCTCGAAAAATCAACCTCTTTTCCAGGATTTTTGAATATTTGAATAATAATATCTGAATATTTCAGGAGATTTCCAAGGTGTTGAGTAAAGAATAATTTTTTGCTGTACTCATGCAGCATTTTATGTATTTAACAACATAGTTTTGTAAACCTAAAATTGAGAAGATTTAGGGAGTTTAAGAAGGCGTGACAGTCCCGAAGAGATTGTTTACGCATTCGTCTAAATGTCTCTGTACTTGTTTCGAGAAATAACTTTGTCGAGAACAACCTCATCGCAAAATTTATCGGTAAGAAGGGAAACTGAATAACGTAATCGCATTTACAGAACATTTTATTTCGGATTATAAACATATAAATAAAATTTTGCTGGACATGCAAAAAATATTTTCGTGGCTGTCTTGTCGTGTCATATCACATGTGATGGGGAACAACGTTCTAGCGATTTACATCTTAGATGCTCAATGTATTATACATTCTAGCCATATTCTTGCGCCATCGACAAGATATGTAGAGTTCAGGAAAGTTTCAATATTGAAAACTTCGATGTGTTTTGATTTCATCTAGTATTTGTTGCAGCTCCTCATCGTCAAATCTTCCTTCAAGACTAAAATGAAAAACAAAAGGAGGAAAATATAATGTTAATAAGTAGATGTCAAACTATCTGAAGTCTACACAAACAATTACGAGGTATTCAAGATCTTTGGAGTGTTTAAGCTTTTTCACATACGTGTTTTATGTTAATACTTGCTTTTGGCTGTGCAGGAATGAAATTTTGTGATATTTTAAAGTACCGAAGCATAGACCTAAAACACAACTAACTACACAATAAAGTAATGCAAAAATAACCAAAAAACTTTAACATCTAGCTGTACGATGCAATGTTTCATAACTAGACAGAATTGTTTTTCAAAATATCTTACTTGTTTAAAAAATGATGGATATTCAAGCCCCTCGCTTTTTTGGTACCTCAAGGGAATTCATTTTAGCGAAAAAAAAATTCTAAAATTTTCTATTAGAAAAATATTCAATATTGCTGCAGTTAAAATTCTCGAACATTTCTTCTCAACTTATACAGCATTCAGAAGCTGTCATCAGGACACACAGGACTGCTGAAGTTGAAATTCTCATATCTATTTATAAGTGCTTATGCAAACAGCGGAAATGGTTTTTCACACAGGAAAAAAAACCCTAAATTTCGCGAATTTTATGAATACAAAGTTTCGCAATAATTTTCGCGAAATTAACAAAAATAATTTATTAAGGTGTTGTGAGATAAGTGAACAAACAAATATTCTGTGCACGAGCGATTTCCAAAAACACCACTACCAACAACAACCACAACACTACCTTCACTGCCACTCACAACAACAACAAAAACAACAACAGAAATAACAACAACAAAACAATTAGAAACTAGCCTAACCAGAAAGTTAATGATATACCTTGGTATTAGAGTCTTGGCTTCTTCTGCTGTTTCGGGACATAGGTTTGCAATGCAAGCAAGTTCGAATTTATGCAACTTCTTTTTTGACAGCAGTCTAAACATGTGAACACACAATAAATAAAAAAACATTAACATGCTCATTTGAGAATCTCAATGAAAAAGAAGCATTTAGCATCTTGAGTGATTGAAGAGTCTTGCTACTTGGCCTCCGTTATGACAAATTATGAAAACAATCTTTAATTTTCATTTCATCTGAGTAATAATCATAAAATACACTACAATCTCGATCTGTCGCTTCTTTACATGGAGTAAATTCTAATCATGTGTGGTGGCCCCCTGTTTTCACAATAACTGCTGCATACACTATCTTGATTAAAAAAGTCGCATACCCTCTCACTTGTGCAATCGTTTCTCTGTTTTTGAATCGACTAAACCTTTGTGTGTAATTTAGTGTCTTCATGAACACATCGCTCATTTCCTGATCATCATCTGCATTTTCGTTTTGAGCTTTTCTGTGTTCCAGCAACATGAATACTTCAGAATTTAATAACGTTTCAGCAGCTTCGAATTCTAAAGAAAGTAACAATGACACAACTGTAATATATATAACCCTATTCGTTGATCAGTGAAAAAAAATCTTGGCTTTGAAACCAAAACCTACAAGAACACCTATTCAAATAATTTACTTAGCGACAAAAAAAGGTGGTATGTTATTTGCCTGCCTGCTCATTTAATGTTGGTATTTCTATCAGCAATTACATGTCAATGAGAACTAGAAATGCTGGTGCCCTAAATAACTAGTTAGGTAGGCAATTTTTGACCATTTTATTTTCTCAAGGGGTAATGTGAGGCTAGTAACAGCAGACATACACAAGACTTAGGTATGACCAATGCAGCACATCCAATAATCATAATCCTAAATTCTGGATCACTATGTATTGCAGTTTTGGCAAAAGCATGGATATGCAAACAATAACAAAATAAACGAGGTAGTGAAAAGCAGAGGTAAAACTATTACTATTAGTGACCATCGACAATTATGTATTGTCATTGTTAGCAACAAATTAAGGAAACTATAATGGTTTAAATCCATTTTTTTTAAATATGAGATATTCTCTATAAACTTCTGAATTTGGATAAATAAGGATTTACTTCTTTTGGTCAGCAAAATTCATTCCAGGAGTTCTAGCAGTCACACATGTACATCATTATTATACAAACAAGCTAAAAAATTTTTAGCACATTTTTTTAACTTTCTTTGAGATGGGTGGATTTGATGTCGCAGAAAAACTTTCAAAGGAAAAAAAAAGAAATAAAAATTGTAAGTTAAAAAACTAAAGAGTTCAACATAAAATTGAAATATCAACTTCATAATTATAACAAAGCGTCATGGTTTAAGCAAGTAAATATGATGATAGAAAACGATGATGAAGAATCAAAAGTAAGAGCCAGTAACCATGAAAATTGTTCTCACAGAGGATTTTGATGATAGCGATGGAAGTGACGCTAATTTTGATTGCATGGTAATGCTGAAGTGATTGAGAAATATTATGCAACAAAAAATTAAAACGGGAAAAAAATAAATTTCATATTTACATTATCTTATAGCCAATTCAATTTGCTTATATATTCAATAAATAATTTTGTAAAAAATATAACTTTTGAGTGTGAACCATTACAGTATCCTTAACCTTTAAACTAATGACCTCCTTACCCTCTACGTTAATGGCAATCTAATTTTCGACTTTGTAACATAATGTACTATATTAATAGGGTGGTATATATATACTTTATGAAAAAGTGCACATAACAATCAAATATGAAGTACTGCATGATGAATATTATATTCTTTTAAGCACAAAGACTGTGTTGTTATAGATGAGTTGTGGTGTAACGTAATGTTTTGATTTTGCATCTAGAACAATTTGTCCATATGGACATGGATATGCATAGGCAAAAAAAATTAACAACAGACTGTGATGATAATAAATATTGAATGAAAAAACACTGACAAATTGGTACAATCTGCTCTTAAACAGAAAAGATATATATGAGGGTGCCAGATAAGCCGCATATGCCGTAAAAAGGGCGGGCGTTTTCGAGCGAGTTCAGCGTTTTGAAAAAAAATTTAGTCCATATTCGCACGAAAAACCCTGCATAGACCTGAACAATGCCCGAAAAAGCGCTTTCGTCCAACAAGAGATTGCTTTTCGGGAATGCTCCAGGTGAGTTCTGTTTCGGTGGACCGCCGCAAATTTAATTTGAAAAGTTGCCCAAACTCGCTCTTATATATGCAGCCGTTTGTGGCTCATCAGCACCCTCTTATAATATATAGTTTACAAAAAACAATTCAATGTATTTTCAATTCTATATTCCTAAAAAATCTATAAATTAGTCTACCTATGAATTAGATAGATAATTTGACCTTCTTGTCTGTAATGACGCACGCATATATACAGAACTTTGTAGGCCTTATTCTGGTAGCTACACATAATTGTTGGTATTTTTTTATTAATTTTCAAAATTCTGTGTCTGATCTCCTCTCCACGAGAGAAAACATGACGAAGTTCTTACCTCCATTTTTTTATTTTAACGGCAAACTGCATTAAATATAAGTTATTAATGCGCGATTACCTTTCGGAAACTGAAGTTCTGTGGCATCCTCTTCCTCAACATGTTGTGCTTGGTCTTTTTCACCAGCAGACATTTTGATTTTGATTCATCGCGCCCTGGCGGCGAGACAAAAGTGGCGTACAAAATATACGGACTCTGTAGTGAAATATTCGGCACCCCTGAATTATTCGGCACCCCCTTGGGTTTCTGCTGATGGTTTTTAGAGTTACATTTGTTTGGTTATTTGTACGGAATTAAATAATTCATAATGGTAGATAGAGCAGTCCATAATGGTAGATTGACAGTAAGAGTATGAGTATGAGTCTTTTCTCAGAGCATGGACTTAATTGTTAATGTAATGTTGGATCATCCTCATTCAACCGTTTTATCTTTCTGATTATAAAATAGATGACTCAAGTATTTTGATATTAATAAATAGATCACAGAAAGAATGATATTTTGCTTTACTATACCTAGCTAGCTGCTCCCCACTTTTTTGGACACACAGGCCAGTCCTTTTGAATAAAAGCTGACGAAGTAAGTAAGTAAATCATCTATTTCGTAGCTTGCTCAAAACTATTTTATATATTGGTAAGGACAAAAAAATATTTCACAATTTAAATAGATAATATATATAATATATACAGTGCAATAATATACATACCGCTATTTAGCTAGCTAGCATGAAACCACAAGAAGCAGGGTTCGAAGAATGTGAGGCCCAACTACACAAAACTATGACCGGTGACAATTTAGGGACTTGATATGTAAAAAAGGTAGCTACATCTATATTATAATACCCATATACATCTGTCTGTCTGTCACGCAAAATGGTAGCTTAGCTGCGCCAAGTAGCGAGACACATGCAATGCAGTATAAAAAGGACGGGCGAACCTGTAACGACTAGTAGCTAGATAAAAACAAAAAAACAAAAAGAAGCAGAAACAAATTAGCACACACAAATACACAACATAATCATACAACAAAACAGTAATACAAAACAGTAATACAAAACAAACAGTAATATGTACAGATGCATACAAAACTACTTAATATAATACAGCAAGGTTTTAGCAATTGACATTAAACAGGGTGGAAATAAAACGTTTACAAATGCTGCCTAATAAATTTTTAGAACCATTTAAGATTTTTCAAAAAAGTGGAAAGATTTGTAAACAACTTTTCAAGCTCCTTCATATGAACTTCCTGCAAGGAGCATGCAGAATAATAAATATATATGCCAGATGATAAAATGATCTTTTTTTCATAAGTTAAGAATTATTAGACTTTTTGATAATTTGTTAATTTGTCATTCTAAATATATATAGCTCTACTGTCAGGAATCCTGTAGTAATATTTTAGCAATTTTGAAGTGTAGTATCTCAATAAATGTATACCTATGATTGCTACAATTGTTCGTTTACGGGATGTATATGTAGTGTGTATATATTTAGTCATTTTCAGTTTAACATAAACATGTGATTTTTCGTCTACTATAGTGTCAAAAACTGCAATTTTAGGTGGTACAAAATTGTCTTCATGTTAAGTTAATGTGTTAGTTTTTTGAAGGTTATAATTATTTTTTCTTGACAATTTAAAATAAATTTTAAAAAATGATCATGTGCTTATAGTAAAGCTAAGGGGGCACGAGGAACATATCTAATTTGTACTGCAATGGAGCAAAAAATGTTGCATGGAGCAACATTTTTTTGCTCCACAACTTTTGGGACAAAATATATCTGAATCTGTTTTGTACCTGTGCTCTGGGGACAAAATTTGATGAACATTTTGTTGCATAGCAAATGTTGCTCGTGTCACCACCTGCTTCAACATCCTGGGACAAAATTATTGTTATGACACATTTGTGCCTTGTGTCCCCATATCATGCAACAAATATTTTGCAAAATCATTTGAGGCAGTCAATTACACTATGTAGTGTAATTGACCAATTAAAATGCAAGAAACATTGCTTTTCTTGAGTCCAACATTAGTGAAGAGAGAAAACAGGAGAAAAAGCAAAAATGCCGGATGAAAAGACAAAGCTATCTGATGAGGAAAAGACAATTTTAATTGACTTTTATAAAACAAATTCTGCATTATGGGATAGTAAGGATATACTTTTGTAGTATACTACAAAAATAATAATATCTGGTTAGTTACTTCAACAGCGCATACAGCTCCAATAACTTCGAATAAACTTTACACTTACTTCACATCTATACTTTGGGATGTAGGAACATTTAAATCAAAGTTTTTCATAAGACAATTCTGCAGCTAATCAGAAGTGACATCACAAAAAACATTTCATGCGCATGCTATGGGACATGTTGCATAGCGTGGGAATGAAAATATCCCTCGTGTCCCCTTACCTTAATGAGCTATAAGCACATTTTCAAATGCATTCTAATTAAAAATTGATGTCATTGATGTAAGAATAAGTTAATATTTGCTCTTTTTGTGTTAAACACCATCCAAATTGTTTTAAAGTAATGTATGATACTTGCTGAGAAAAACAATAGCTACATAGTAACTAGTGTAGATATATAACTAGTTATTAAGCTGCATTTTGTTTTACATTGGGACTATTTAGCAAATTCAGGACTTTAGGATATTTGATCCATGTTATTTTCTTCTTTTTAGATACTGATTTTCTAGATTAAGAAAGCACACAAGTTTCAAAAGTGACCAAAAAGTTATGATGGTTTTGGTTTCGGCTCAGGTCATCACTACCTTCACAAAGTGCAGAAAAAAGGTGCAAATTGATCTCTTATTTTAATTATTCTTTAATAATTCATGAAATATAATAAATTTTGTTTCTACACAAAAGCATCGTTTCTCCTTTGTAATTGTTAATATGCACAGCATTTTCTTGTTTATACATTTTGTTTCCTTTTCGGAATGTGTGTTTTTACATTCGTTCTCTAGGAAACTGTATCACTAACAAAAGCAGTAAACAAAGGGACTCCAACAGTGTGTGTTTCATGTACTTTTTGTTACAAAGAAATAAATTGAGCCACTTCTGTTGCAAAAAAAGCTGGGGGAGAAGGCATTTGCTATTTTTTGATTTGAAATGTATGGAATCATCCATAAAGGATGTTTGAATCTTTGAGAGTAAGGTGTCTTGATTGTATTTTTACTGATTTCGTTGTCGTCTTTGAAGGGAAGAGTATTGTACTTTATTTTGTTTGTTGTGTGTGGATGTTATTTCAGAAGCCCTGGTTACAAAGTTTTTCTCTAATTTAAGAAGCACGATTATCAGGAACAAATACCAAGAATATATTTCCCTGTCAATAAATGCCCAGAATGTATTCAAGCTTCTTTCCAATGGGGAAAAAACCTTGTAGCCATTTGAAATGAAAATAAAGTATACAATTTTCGAAGTACTCAAAGTTGCTATTTTTGACATATTTAGAAACAGCTGCTTTAGAATTTTATGCTCACAACAAGGTAAGCATTTGCACAAATCTTGCATTGATTTTCAGTCTTTTATTTTGCATTGTTTTCTCAGAGAATTATTTTTTAATTTCCATTGTTTCTCTAGAAAATAGTTTTAATCTTTTTTCAGAAAATTTTTCTTTAATTTGGCTCTTTCCTCCGAAACTTATTTTTTAATTTAGCTTTTTTTCCACAGAGGTTAAAATTGTCTCTCTTGCTGTTATAGAAAATGATTAAATCCATATTAACTAGAAATGCAAATGCTTTATTGATGATACATTATAATCGAGGCTAAACAAATCTTTGGTAAAAAATAATGATAACTTATTTTGAATTTAAATGATTTATTAATAGTAGAAACAAATTCAGGTTGAATGGGGGCTGTTCCCTATCAACTGGATTTTCCTCCATATCGGGCAACAGTCTTCGAATGTCAGATATAAAAGATTGCAGAAGTAACATATCACTGTGGCAGAAAAACTGCCAAAGACAATGGTCAAAAGCAAATGTCTCTGCAGATTTTTTAATTTTTTAAAATTAAAAAAATATATATTATCGAAGTGAGCAGTGAGAAGTTTTTTGTCATTGTGGTGGGATCTAGGAGTATGAAAAATTTGAATATATAATCATAAAAAAAGCCTTATAACTGCTTATAATTTGGCATTTGCTGAAGCAAAATTTGAAGGCTGGGGCAAAATTTGAAGATGTTTTTGATTTGAAAAAATTTGATTTGTACTAACATTTTTACACTATATTAAATTAAAATTATGATAATAGAGAAAAGAAAAATTTAATGTAATGACCTCATTATTTGCCAATAATGGGGTCATTATGATTTCACTTTCAAGTAAGTAACTTTGTGAAAAAAATCTGAAAAACATTAAAGACCAGACTGTAACTGAAAGCTAACTTCACAAATTGTGTAATCAAAAAGAAAAGGTTTATTTATCTTCTTTTTTTACATATATTACTATATGTACAATGAGGAGTAGACCATGAAAACCATTAAGTTTTTAGTAGCAAGCGAAACTTATCTTCACCAAGTAGCACCATAATTCTAAATTCAGAGGAATATGCAGTGTAAATTTGATGAAGGGTTGTGTAATTTAACAAGTGTGAGTAAAATTAGTTGCAGAATGACAAGCTATATTGTGTCAGTGCCTGAAGATTTTTTTATATTTCACAAAATTGCGGTATCAAAAATACCATGTTCAAGGCATGATCAGCGTTTTTTTCAGGATTTTTTTACTACTGTTAAACAGTAGTAAAAAAATCACTCTTGAAGTTGGGTTTTAACTCAATCTTATAAAATAAAAAAATATTTGAGGTAAAAAAATGCTTATTTGATTCAATTTTAAAATTAAAAATTCTCTAAAAACAGAAAAGTAAAACATTCAGATGAGAAAAAGGTTGAATGATGGATAAACACAAATAAAAACATCAACATGTGTACCAATGTACGGCTTTTTAAAAAGACGCTCCAACTTTGTCTACCATTGTCTTTATGCCATAAACGAACCTAACGGTGGTTGAAGAAACTTAAAGCTTCTCCGGGAGTAAATTTATTTTTAAAGAAAAGAGTTTAAGCACAAGGTATGTTACAGAAGAATATTGGTTGTTCGTTACCGTAATAGTAGTAGTACAAATCCCTAATTTAGCTGCACAACTTGTTTTGATCACAACTAAAGTCATTCCAAAAAATATGCTAGACTAGCTATGTCCATTTTTTGTTTTAAAAACACTGTTTTGCAGGATGTGTAATCAACAAACATTCAAAGAATTTTGTCTTACTTGTTTCCTGTTTAATTAGCTGTGAAATTTATGCATCAGCAATATAGCGCTGTTATCGATATTGGCAGAGAAAACAAATCAACTAAATGATAAATATTGCTTAACATTGCTTATAGCTATGTAGCAAATCAAGTGGCCATACAGTGATCAATTTTTATTTAGCAATAAATTTATTGTTTTTTATCTAATTATCGCTAAATAGTTATCGTTAATTATTGCTTGCTATCAAATTCCCTGCAATTATCACATAGCTGCAGTCATCGCATTTTCCTTCTTTAAAGGTCCTTGTGCTAATCACAGATAAAATTGATCTTCATTGTATATCAATGACAAAATCCAATTTTGATGGCAATTTTCCTCAAATAATTATTTTTATTCAAATTCACATGCAACTCACTTATTATTTCAAATTAAGAAACAATTCAGGTTAACAGACGAGAAAATATTTATATATAATGGTTTTTGTAAAATATATTTTCGTACAAATATTCTATCCACTTTACTCAGATATAGGGCAATAATGATAATAACAAAAAAATTATTTTTTAGAAACACTATCTACAGAGTCGATGTATGACGGTTGCAGTTTTTATCCATATTTGCACAATTTAAACTTGTCAAAGTTCATTTGCCATAGTTCACAGCAGACTTTGGACTAAAGATATTAAGTAATTTAGTTAGATCTACACTCTTAGAATGTGCTAATTGTTGCTGAATCAGCATGGCCATGTATTTAGATGTAATGATGGATTAGTGTGAGTAATCCTTTTTAAATTCTGCTTTCCTAAACTATCATCATCATTATTCTTGGCTTAATGTCGGTTTTCTCTGCTGGCGTTAGATCTCATTTCTCTTCATCAAGTCTCTCCTTATTACCTCCTGTCCAGCCTTTCTTGGTCTACCTATGGGCTTTGTTCCAAGAACTAATAAATTTCCAAACTTTCTTACCCAATTATCCTACTCCATTCTTTCCTAATGCCCCATCCAACTCGATCTTCTTATTTGGATAATATCTTTAATGCTATGCATACCTAGCCTTTTTCTTGGCTCATCTGAACTCTTTCTGTCTCTAAAACTGGCGTTACACATCCATGCAACTAATTTCATATCATTCCTTTCTAAACAATCAAGACCTTGCTGGCTTACCGCCCATGTCGAACTACTGTACAACATGTACTATGCTTCCATCTTCAAAAGTATCAATTTTGTGCCCTTCTCTGCAGCCTACCAGTAATGTAGAATTTGCAAGTTGATGTGTTTACCAAATTTGTAAGCTACAGAAGGTAAAAAAACTTGCTATGATTTTGAAAAGAATACCTTTAGAACTATAATAAAAACACAAAATGTATTACTCCTTTCCTCATGTTGAGTTTAAATTTCAAAAATTTAGCAGCTTCACAATTTTTCGATAGAATACTACAAAACCCATGATGGTTTTTGATTTGTGGAGGTTATTTTCTGTTTGGTTCAAATTTGTTCAGGGTGACCTAAAATTTATATTTCCCAGTGTCCTTCCGGAATATAATTTAATTGCCTATTCCATGTAGTTTAAAACTGTTTCTGTTGTTGTAAAGCCATGAAAGCTATTGGTTCGAATCCAATCCATCTTTACAAGGTGGTAGTTCAAGTGGAAGAACAACATGGTGTGCAAAATTAAAACTGTTCAATGCTGAACTACAACTTACAATATTGTAAATCAATCCTAAATTAATTGCAAAGAAAATGGGTTGGGTTAAAAGTTAGATCCAGCGACGGGAAAGTAAAATAAAGAGAGACCCTAAATTTGATGTACATAGAATTTTTTTTCACATTTTTTCTCCTGGTTTGTGGCCTTAACTCACAGGGTTTAGTTAAAAAATAATTTTTTGAGGAAATTAAAAATATACCACCATTTGTACGTAGAACCTTGGTAAAACTAATACTTTTTTGTTCCTGTTAGGAAGTTATCCTCTCAAAAGACATTTAATTAAAAAAATCATATTGTTTTGCGCTTTTGCAATCCTTTCACAGCTTTCCTCATTGTGTAGCAGCAGGGACATTGCTTGACAAGTCAAGAAAAAGGCATTTACATGCTAAAATTTGAAATAGCTGTTACTCTAAACGAAAATTTGCAGTAAAATAGTAAGAGAGAAGTGAATATAATGTCTGCTGATGTCCGAATTTTTCGCTTTATAGGATGTCTGTTTTAGAGAGGTCTCTTACCATGCTATTGTGTTTCTATGAAGCTGCGCTCTCTGTATTTGAACGATGGACGAAATTAGAACAATAGAAGAAGCAATGCAATAACTATTTTGAAAAAAGTCTAATAACGTAACAAAATCTTTCTAATAGTATGTACATAAAAATAACCTCTCCCAGGGTCTTAAAGCGGTACTTCTCATACTATTGAGAATAAACAAGACAGAACAGAACTACACATCTTTCAAGATTACTTCAATTTAGAGTTTTGGAACGTTGGCAAATCTTCGATCCTAAATGTTCCGCATAAAGGTGAAGTGTTTTTGACTTCTGTAGTAAAAAACACTTTCTTCTAAATTCAATATATGCTACTGATTTTATCCGAATTGAAAACATATCTTGGCTTAGGGAATGTGTGTTGAACACCTCAGTTAAAAAAGAACAATCTCTTGGGTGATAGGTTACTGGTATGGAAATGACACTGGTGCAAGTAAGCCTTCTGCTACCATTACTTCCCCGAAACTGACCATGCTGCCAACAGCAGCTGAGGTTTTAGTATTAGAGGATGGCTGGATCCCTCATTGATACTTGTAAAAGAACTGAATACCGTGACTGACTTTGCCATGCGGATGTTATTATCAAAATTCGAGATGTTCTCTTTTGACTTTGGCTAGAAGTTTGCTGAAACAAAGTGGGGGAACAGCATACCCAAAAATATTCTTCCACTTCTGAATCATTTATGTCCGTTTGCATCCTGATGATTTAAATTGGGTTAGACTCAGTATTTGTTGCCTTTGCAGATAGCGATGTTGTAATCACGCCGATAAAATAGCTTGTATTGTGAAAACTAATTTTAGAATAGTTGTCTCTGATGACGGAAGTAGAAGGACACTTTTTTCTTCTGGAAGAGTCAATGTCATGTCCACAGAATCTATCACTAACCCTAGAAACTTTTTCTGTTGGGTTGGTTGCAATTGAGATTTCTTTTGGTTTATCACAAACCCCAGATTTTGTAAAACATAAATCAATGTGTTTCTGGTCATTACTAACTCGTCCCATGTTTTCCCTATTAACAACATGTTGTCCAAGAACACTATTACTCTTAAATTTATCGTTCCTAGTACAGATATCGAAATTTTGTGAAAATTAGTGAGCCTGACCTATTTAGACGCAACTTTACCCGATAAGATTGCTGCAGAAAGGTATTTTGTACCCTCTCACAATTGATAACATGTTTTGATCCTTGGTCAGATGTTCCCAGTTGTATAGAAAATATTTTATTCTGCCAGCCAGGGGCGCAGGACTATCACTTACCTGCTGTGTGGACTTTCTTCGCACCAAATAAGCTGATTAATTAATTAATCGTTCAATTTCCACGTGCTTTGTGAAGGGAAATTTTGTGATTTCCAAATCCGTTCATCATTTTTCGCACCAAACAGGCAAAAATATTTTGATCTTTTAACCAATTCTGATCTTAGCTGCTAGACTAAATAATTATATTTTAAAAATATGTAGCTTGTATCGTTAGGGCTATGTGAAATGTGTAATTTCTTTTTTGAATATAAAAAGGGGTTGAATAAGTTCCAATCGTTAGCATTTTTTTTGTGTCTGCCCCCAAAACATAACAAAAGATAGCCTACTCAACTAAACTCTATTTGAGGATGTTAAAACGAGTTTTTCTTGTAAGTACTTCTGGATGAATTCATTTGGATCAGCTCGTGTGCTTTGCAAGTGTATAGTTTATCAGTCTGGTGTAACATTTACGTGGATCTTAGATGCGCTCTCCACCATCCCTTCGATGGTCGTTATGAAGTATTCAAATTCCAGAACGTTGCCATCGAAATAATCCGGATGTACTTCTAATGCTCCTTGTTGTAAAAAAAGGTTCTGCAAGGCTTCTTCATTAGTGTTGCTTCGCACTCCATTCGTTAAATCGTTTTTTATAAGACGGAACTTTATTTCTCGATCATTTGATTGAGCTAAATTTTGTGCTTGATTGGACGAGCAAACATTGACGTCTGGAATTATAGATTTATGCATTGTTCGTTGTGTATCATCTTCTTGAGCCAACCCAAAACCAGTACTTCTGAAGAAATAAAGGTTTTGGTCGTTTTTGTATTGTGTTCGTAAATAAATTTGTCTGACCAACAACATACTAACAACAAATCTTGGAAGTTGCAATCACTTCTCTCGAAATCGTACATGTGTTGTAACATATTATCGATGTTGCGTTCGTTCAACTTGATCTTCGACAAAAAACTGATGACAACTCGAACAACGTCAAGTTATTTTACGCTAATTTTGTTTAAGCTGCATCATCTTAAAACGAACTCCTCTGGTCCCAATGCGCTAGGATAAACTGCTCCTATCAGAAAATCTATGCGGATTTCTACGCTCGCCTGAGCCAGAGTTTCATCGTTTGACACTGGCATAGTTTGACACTCCGAATGGCCATTTTTGAAGCATTTGACCGTTAGACAAACAAACAGCCTGGATGTGTTAGTATCTTTGCCATTGAGCGTTTTAAAATGATTTTGCTTGCACCAATAAAGGGATGCCATATAATTCAGATACGAAGACCTGAATTATATGGCACCCCTTTCGGTGTTGAGGGGTTATGTGTCTGTTAGGAGGTGTCGGTCAACGCCCTAGATGTAGTCATATAATTCAATACCGTATTATTTGTCTATTCGCATTATATTTCAACATGTTGTATTCGGACTAGTCGTTAGCTCGTGAGACAATCTACGAGAATTTGCCCGTCGTTTTCATTTACCGACCGTTTTTTCTTGGATCTGTTATGAAGCTACTTTGCACAAGTCATGTTCCCTGAAATGATCCACTTTAGGCATCAAAGTATTATGCACTACACGCTATCCTTTTTCTAGTCAAATTTGACAAAGTTAAATAACAAATTCATTTGATCAGCTATGCCCTTTTTATATGCAATACATATTTACTTGAGAAAAAAGCTCCTCTTGTAAATAGATTTTAAAACAGTTAAGAACATAATACAACAATTTCAGCAGAAAAAATAAAACCATCCAGCTTCGGCCTTCAGAATTTAAATTTAACAATCGTATTTTTATTATAAGTCGCTTTGCTAATTCAAACTAAAACGCGGGGAAAATGGTCAATAAACTAAAAATCAACTTAAATTTTAAAAAGTATTCTTCTTCTCTTCTCCATCAGTTTTTGTTATTTCTTTCAAAAGGCGCGAATAATAATAATAATTAAAATTATCGAATTAGGATAAACGCCATAGCATCAATAGTTGATCTCAAACACTTCTACCATAAGCTTTTATTTCCAGCACTTTTTGAACAAAAGAAATCCCAAAAAAATATGAAACAAAAGTCAATTGAAACAATGTTATTAACAGAAAGAATATATTTTGCAGTCTGAAAACGTCCCGAAAATACCAGGCACCATTCTCACCTCCTAATGAAACGCTCTTAATGAAAAAAAACTCTGCACAGAAGTGCAGAGGGTTGGTTAAAAATAACATGTAAGTTTATTGCATCATCAAGAAAAAAGACTTTTTTTGTTATTTTTAGGATAAAACTTTGTTAGGATGCATATCTAACTGGAATAAGAAACTCGATTGTGTTGTGTGTTGAAATTATGGTGATTTAATAACTATAAATGTAAATATCAAGGTCTCCAAAATTTAATCTTAACACGCTCAGGTTATGAATTTTCTTATAATTTTCTTAAGATTTAGAGGTTCTTGAGGCTAAGTAGTTTTTTTTATATTGAAATAAAAATAAGCGTCGCTTGTGCAGTATTAATAAACTCATTTAATATGGCGAAATTGAACACCTTGGTCTAAGCATATTTTATAAGAGATATTTAAGATATTCCTCGCTTGGGAAGTTTGTAAGGTTCATTGTTGATATGTTTATTGCGCTGGTTAATGTAATCAGGTGTATTCATTGTTGATGTTCAACATGTTAAAAAAACCCAATTTTTGGCGGGAAACTAGTTAGTTTCTCATAAAAAACACTGTGTATCACATTTTTTGAGCAGTAATTTGAAAGTCATGTTAAGAATTGTTTCAGGCCTACAATATCGATTTTTTAAGAATTACAGAGCTCAAACAGAGAAGTAGCGATGCACAATGAATCGTATGGCGTTTTATTTACAATTAATACTCGCTTTTTCTGGATGCACGCAATTAGAAAAATATGTATGAAACACATTTTCCTAATTCGATAGAGAGCGTCCAATAAAGAATTTACAATGCATATTTTCACCTTTTCTAATTCCGCTTTATAAAACAGGAAGGGTTGTTAGACAAGTTATGGTGTGTCTACAAAAATGTTTCGCAGAAGTCGTGACATCAAAAGAAAAAAAGAGGCAAATATTTATAGAATCTCACACTAGCTCGATAGGTGGTCATTCGCGTGAAATAAAAACCGTCGACAAAATAAGAAAAAAAGTATTACTGGTCTGGGATGTGCGGTAATATAAAATCTTGGGTAAGTTTTATATTTACAAAAAAGCGTGGGATGTTGTGATCAAAATTATAAAATCACCTTTTTTGTAAAAGTGAATTAACCTTGCAAAGGTTATACTTTCCCTACTTATCAGTACTTGTGACTGAGTAATATATCCTTTTCTTTCGTAGGTTAAACGATGTGCCACTTGCCAACAACATGGATCATTGCCATCATTAAGAAAGGAAATGACGCCTGCTAAGGTTCGATTTTTTCTTTTAGTCTTTTCTACAAAAAGAAATTGATGTTTGTCATGCTTTGTGTATTAATGTTATTATTTAGACGAGCCAGGTGTGGAAATTGATGGGTATAGACTTTGTTAGGTAATTGCAAGAAACCAAACGAGGAAACAAGTACATACTTATTTGCACAGATTTTTTGTCAAAATGGCCTCTTGCATACGCATTGCCAAATAAGAATGCTGAAACAGTGACCATTAGCATGCTAAGAGTTTTAACCACATTTGGTATACTAAAAGCCATACTCTCAGATAATGGGAGTGAATTTAACAACAAGGTAAGAATCTGAAAATATAAAAGTTAGTATTGTTTACAAAATTTGTTCCGTTGTTTCCATGATCCTCATATTTAATCCTTATTTAGTTAAACGACGAAATTTATGTACGAATTCAAAGGAGGAAAAAAGCGGTTTATCATCCACAGTGAAACGGACAGGATGAAAACACAAACTTTAAAAAGGTAGATTCTTTGTTTTCTATTTGTTACCCCTTGCATTTGAGTGCCGTAACAAATTTCGCATGCTTATCTATTTTTTATTATTATTTTTTATTATATAATATAGTATACAAATTATGCTTTAGCCAAAAACAAAAACAAAAAGTAAAAATAAAATATTCAACGGTATGTTGCGTTCTCGTTCGCACGTCAATTCTACCAACTGATTGGGATATAAGGATATGTTTGATGGATCAGTTGGCATGGCATTCCTTTTCAAAGTTGTCGATCCTCCTATACACAAGATTGCTGGTTTCAATAGCGTGAATGATATTTTCGTTTGTAACTAGCTCATCACAACACCTTCTTCCGTTCCTTGTCTACGCGCTAACTTCAACGAAAGTTCTTTAATGAATCGTTCTGTCTCACAACTACAACCACCATGACTCGAAAACACCAAAGGAGTAAATGAGCCGTCTCTATTTCAATCACTCGTTGGTTGTATTTTTGTTTCTTCTCTTTTTCATTGTTGCAAATTACCTTCTAAAGATTCTGATTTACATGGCTTGAAGCGAACGGGTTGAAAAACCTTACATCAAAGAATTTTCTTTGACCACGTTTCCAGAAACTTCTAGCTGCAATATCTAGTCTGGCTTCATCCCCCTGAATAGCATTTGGTGGAAGAGCTTCTCCATTTTTTATTTAGAAAATTGAAAAAACTGGTCAGTGAAACAGGGGCAGACTGGGCTTATTATCTTGACGTCTGTCTCTTCTCTATGAGAACGAAACGGCAAAACTCTACGAAGGCTTCGCCGTTCGAAGTTATGTTTGGTAGACGACCACCAAAATTTAAGGAGAATTTCAATGAGGTACGAATATCTTTCCCTGTGCACTGCCTTTATAAGCGCGATAGGCTCAAATATAAAGAGGAGATTGGTGTGAAGTTAACGAAAGAAGTATTGTAGCTATTTTGAGAAACATATACCCTCTACCTATATATACCTTCGGTCTTCGCGAGCTAAATTTAATTGTGTGTTACTTTCAAAATATACTAGAGTATAGTTTTGGATGGCTTACCTTCTTCTGAAGCTGTCGAAGCTGCAATGAATTTAGCTGTTGCTAATATCAAGAAAGCTACTAAACTTGTAAGAAGAGTAAGTATATCGTATTTATAGCATGTTAATAATAAAATTCGTTTAGTGTGTACGTTTTTTTTTTACTTTACTTTTGTAGGTCATGTTAATTTTAACGTTACCATAGTGCTTAAGGGTAGATTATAGCATACATTTGTTTCTTTGAACGCTAAAAACGTCGAACTTTTGTAATTTGTAAAAACTAGGTAGAAACAATGGCAGATGATCTTGCTGCTTATTCGAACCGCGAATAATTTAATCATTTCGCTAAGAGTCACTTCAAAATTTTGAAATTTTTAAAAAAGAAGAAAAGAATCGTGTTGGACGATGTTGGATGTAGTTTAATCGCCGTCAAACATTTCATCCAACATTTTCGGCAAGATCAAAGGAATTCTCTATCTGAGTTGCGTGAATTTTCATGTTGGATTGGTTTGATGGTACTTTTCATCCAACATATAAAAATCCCGCGAATTTCGAACGTTGATGATATCAGATGGAATATTTCATTAAGGAGGAAATCGAAACCCCCCACATCCATCCGAAACACTTCCCTAAATCCGAATCTGTCTTCGATCTTCAATTCTTTAATGATATTACTAAAATATCCATTTTGTTCCCTCCTCTTTGTACACTCTCTTGTTTTTCCGCGGGTTGGTTTTTCATCGTCTGAATCGACGAGTTCATTCAGCAACATAAGCAGCACTGAAGAATTCCTTCCGTCCGTCATTTTGTTTTCCAGGAATGAATGAACTCTTTATCGTCCGAATGTTTTTAAAAGCAGTCAAACAAACCCAAAACTTTGCTTCATCCAACATGCATTTTTTTATCCAACATTTCATCCAACGTGGGAAAAAAATGTTGGATGAAATGTTGGACTGGTTTGCCCCCGCCTTAATCGAACGATTTTTTAATCCTCAAACCCAAATCCGTATTTTTTCACTGATAAGCCCACCTGCATATTAACCCACCCGTGTATAAGCCCATGTATTTTTTAATAATAAAGGGAATAAAGGAAAAACTATTATGGCCTTCACACATCCTACAATATGTGTAGACACACCCGTTTTAAGCCCATTTATGAGACTTGCCATGAGATAAGCACATAAATTATCTGCAAAAAGAATGTGTGTCCGTTAAGTGGAATACAACTTTTTTATTATCAAAGACACAATGCGTTAATAAAAAGGCGCTTGCAAGGTAGACATTCGAAAGCTTCTCCCATCGCCAAGGTTTATCCTGTAAATTTAACTTAACTCGACTTCCGTTTATTTTATTTCTTTAAATTAGTTAACATCCACTGGTTCATGCAAAGAGTTCGTTTTTTTGCTAAATATTTAATAAATATTACTAATTATTCCATATTTAGAACATAGAAGTTGCTCAAGAAAAGCAAAATAAACGTTTATGATAAGCGTATTAGAGCAACGGCTGTCAAAAGGGATTTTAAAGAAGATGCAATGGATATTTTGGCAGATCAAACAAAAAGAAAAGGCCTCAAACCCAGATTTAAAGGTCCGTTTATTGTTGAGTCAGTCACACCACATGGAAACATCAAACTAAAAAAATGAAAAACACAGCCATTACCCAATGCATTTGAAAAAAATTGTTGAAGGTAGGCTTGTAACGCAACGCATATTTTAAATAAAATTAACAGATAGGAGGAAGAAAAGGAGAGAGAAAAGCAGAAAGAGGAAAGGGGAAACTTGTGGTTGTCTTTTGTAAGGTCACTTCACATTACGAATAACACATTTCTTGTCAAAACGAGACTCTTACACATAATAACAGTACTCACTTATTGGGACTGGACTATAAGCAACTATAAAATGTTAGTAGTTATGTTATCATTGTATTCTTTTCAATCTTAGCTCCTGAACCAACCATCATACCCACCGAAGAGATACGACTTGATGATATTGATAACGGTACTATTAAATCAGTAGTTCATCGTCTATAGCAAATAAAACACTTTAGGAAATCTCTGTATAGTAGTTATGTTATCATTGCATTCTTTTTAATCTTAACCTATCAATTAACTCATTTTAATCATAAAATTGCTTCTAGCAAGTCTGTGCACAAGAGGGACATAGTGGCCCCCACTACCATATTATATAAGGAAAAATCACTAGTTGACATTCAGCTACAAATAGGACAAGTTTGGATGCCAGAATTAAGTGCTATATAAAGCAAGGTATATCTTTCGTTCTCGTTGCAACACATGAGAAGGTCATTAAAAATCGGGCATGTATGCATGAATTAAGTAGCGCTCATCCAATTTTTATGAATTCATCATATGACGAAAATCTTGGGGGGTGCCATATAATTCAGGTACGAAGGGCTGAATTACTTAGCACCCCCTCCCATATTAAGACATTAACTATTTCTTAACGCTTTTAAGGTGACTTATAAATCGAGTATCGATGCATGAATAATGGCGCTTATCCAAATTTTATGACTTCACCACTTGTCAAAAATTATGGGGGGTGCCATATAATTCAGGTACAAAAGGCTGAATTATTTGGCACCCCCTCCCATATTGACACATTAACTGTCTCTTAACACTTTAAGAGCGAGTTATAAATCGGGTATCAATGCATGAATAATGGCGCTTATCCAATTTTTATGACTTCATCATTTGCCGAAAAATCTTGGTGGGGTGCCAAATAATTCAGGTACGAAATGCTAAAGTATTTCGCACCCCATCCCATATTGAGACATTAACTATCTCTTAACTCTTTAAGAGTGCCTTGTAAATCGGTCATGGATGCATGAACTAAGTGGCGTTCATCCAATTTTCATGAAATTCATCATTTGCCAAAAATTATGGGGGGTGCCATATAATTCAGGCGCGAAAGGCTGAATTATTTGGCACCCCCTTCCATATAGAGACTTCAAATGTCTCTTAGGGCTTTAAAAGTGACTTACAAATCGGGTGTGGATGCATGAATTAAGTGGCGTTAATCTAGTTTTCATGAAATTCACCACTTGTCAAAAGTCTTGGGGGGTGCCATATAATTCAGGTACGAAAGGCTGAATTATTTGGCACCCCCTCCCATATTGAGACATTAACTGTCTCTTAACTCTTTAAGAGCGACTTATAAATCGGGCATAGATGCATGAATTAAGTGACGCTCATCAAATTGTTATGAACTTCATCATTTGCCGAAAATCTTGTGGGGTGCCATTTAACTCAGGTAGGAAAGGCTGAATTATTTGGCAACCCCTCCCATATTAAGACTTTAACTGTCTCTTAGGGCTTTAAAAGTGACTTACAAATCGGGTGTGGATGCATGAATTAAGTGGCGTTAATCCAATTTTTATGAAATTCACCACTTGTCAAAAGTCTTGGGGGGGTGCCATATAATTCAGGTACGAAAGGCTGAATTATTTGGCACCCCCTCCCATATTAAGACTTTAACTGTCTCTTAGGGCTTTAAAAGTGACTTACAAATCGCGTGTGGATGCATGAATTAAGTGGCGTTAATCCAATTTTCATGAAATTCATCATTTGCCGAAAGTCTTGGGGGGCTGCCATATAATTCAGGCGCGAAGGGCTGAATTATTTGGCACATCCTTCCAGATAGAGACCTCAAATGTCTCTTAGCGCTTTAAAAGTGACTTATAAATCGGTCATGGATGCATGAATTAAGTGGCGTTCATCCAATTTTCATGAAATTCATCATTTGCCGAAAATCTTGTGGGGGGGGGAGGGGGGGTGGGTGCCATATAATTCAGGCGCGAAAGGCTGAATTATTTAGCACTCCCTTCCATATAGAGACTTCAAATGTCTCTTAGGGCTTTAAAAGTGACTTACAAATCGGGTGTGGATGCATGAATTAAGTGGGGTTAATCTAATTTTCATGAAATTCACCACTTGTCAAAAGTCTTGGGGTGTGCCATATAATTCAGGTACGAAAGGCTGAATTATTTGGCACCCCCTCCCATATTGAGACATTAACTGTCTCTTAACTCTTTAAGAGCGACTTATAAATCGGGCATAGATGCATGAATTAAGTGACGCTCATCAAATTGTTATGAACTTCATCATTTGCCGAAAATCTTGTGGGGTGCCATTTAACTCAGGTAGGAAAGGCTGAATTATTTGGCACCCCCTTCCATATTAAGGCTTTAACTGTCTCTTAGGGCTTTAAAAGTGACTTACACATCGGGTGTGGATGCATGAATTAAGTGGCGTTAATCCAATTTTTATGAAATTCACCACTTGTCAAAAGTCTTGGGGGGTGCCATATAATTCAGGTACGAAAGGCTGAATTATTTGGCACCCCTTCCATATAGAGACTTCAAATGTCTCTTAGCGCTTTAAAAGTGACTTATAAATCGGGTGTGGATGCATGAATTAAGTGGCGTTCATCCAAATTTTACGAACTTCATCATTTGCCAAAAATCTTGGGGGGTGCCATATAATTCAGGTAGGAAAGGCTGAATTATTTGGCACCCCCTCCCATATAGAGACTTCAAATGTCTCTTAGCGCTTTAAAAGTGACTTATAAATCGGGCGTGGATGCATGAATTAAGTGGCGCTCATCCACTTTTTATCATTTCATCATTTGACAAAAATCTTGAAGGGGTGCCATATAATTCAGGTACGAAGGGCTGAATTATTTGGCACCCCCTCCCATATTGAGACATTAACTGTCTCTTAACTCTTTAAGAGCGACTTATAAATCGGGCATAGATGCATGAATTAAGTGACGCTCATCAAATTGTTATGAACTTCATCATTTGCCGAAAATCTTGTGGGGTGCCATTTAATTCAGGTAGGAAAGGCTGAATTATTTGGCACCCCTTCCCATATTAAGACTTTAACTGTCTCTTAACTTTTTAAGACTGCCTTATAAATCGGTCATGGATGCATGAATTAAGTGGCGTTCATCCAATTTTCATGAAATTCATCATTTGCCGAAAGTCTTGGGGGGTGCCATAAAGTTCAGGCACGAAGGGCTGAATTATTTGCCCCCCCCCCTTCCATATTGACACATTAAGTGTCTCTTAACGCTTTAAAAGTGACTTATAAATCGGGTATGGATGCATGAATAGTGTAGCTCATCCAATATATATGACTTGATCATTTGCCAAAAATAATGGGGGGTGCCATATAACTCAGGTACGAAGGGCTGAATTATTTGGCACCCCCTCCCATAATGAGACATTAACTGTTCTTAACTCTTTAAAAGTGCCTTATAAATCGGGCATGGATGCATGAATTAAGTGGCGTTTATCCAATTTTCATGAAATTCACCACTTGTCAAAAGTCTTGGGGGTGCCATATAATTCAGGTACAAAGGGCTGAATTATTTGCCCCCATCTTCCATATTGACACATTAACTGTCTCTTAACTCTTTAAAAGTGACTTACAAATCGGGTGTGGATGCATGAATTAAGTGGCGTTAATCCAATTTTCATGTAATTCACCACTTGTCAAAAGTCTTGGGGGGTGCCATAAAGTTCAGGCACGAAGGGCTGAATTATTTGCCCCCCCCTTCCATATTGACACATCAAGTGTCTCTTAACGCTTTAAAAGTGACTTATAAATCGGGTATGGATGCATGAATAGTGTAGCTCATCCAATATTTATGACTTGATCATTTGCCCAAAAATAATGGGGGGTGCCATATAATTCAGGTACGAAGGGCTGAATTATTTGGCACCCCCTCCCATATTGAGACATTAACTGTTCTTAACTCTTTAAAAGTGCCTTATAAATCGGGCATGGATGCATGAATTAAGTGGCGTTAATCCAATTTTCATGAAATTCACCACTTGTCAAAAGTCTTGGGGGTGCCATATAATTCAGGTACGAAGGGCTGAATTATTTGCCCCCCCTTTCCATATTGACACATTAACTCTCTCTTAACTCTTTAAAAGTGACCTAAAATCGGGTGTGGATGCATGAATTAAGTGGCGTTCATCCAATTTTTACGAACTTCATCATATGACGAAAATCTTGGGGGATGCCATATAATTCAGGTACGAAAGGCTGAATTATTTGGCACCCCCTCCCATATTGAGACATTAACTGTCTCTTAACTCTTTAAAAGTGACTTATAAATCGGGTGTGGATGCATGAAATAAGTGGTGTTCATCCAATTTTTACGAACTTCATCATATGACGAAAATCTTGGGGGATGCCATATATTTCAGGTACGAAAGGCTGAATTATTTGGCACCCCCTCCCATATTGAGACATTAACTGTCTCTTAACTCTTTAAAAGTGACTTATAAATCGGGTGTGGATGCATGAATTAAGTGGCGTTCTTCCAATTTTCATGAAATTCATCATTTGCCGAAAGTCTTGGGGGGTGCCATATAATTCAGACTCGAAGGGCTGAATTATTTGGCACCCCCTCCCATATTGAGACATTAACTGTCTCTTAACTCTTTAAGAGCGATTTATAAATCGGGCATAGATGCATGAATTAAGTGACGCTCATCAAATTGTTGTGAACTTCATCATTCGCCGAAAATCTTGTGGGGTGCCATTTAATTCAGGTAGGAAAGGCTGAATTATTTGGCACCCCCTCCCATATTAAGACTTTAACTGTCTCTTAGGCCTTTAAAAATGACTTACAAATCGGGTGTGGATGCATGAATTAAGTGGCGTCAATCCATTTTTTATGAAATTCACCACTTGTCAAAAGTCTTGGGGGGTGCCATATAATTCAGGTACGAAAGGCTGAATTATTTGGCACCCCTTCCATATAGAGACTTCAAATGTCTCTTAGCGCTTTAAAAGTGACTTATAAATCGAGTGTGGATGCATGAATTAAGTGGCGTTCATCCAAATTTTACGAACTTCATCATTTGCCAAAAATCTTGGGGGGTGCCATATAATTCAGGTACGAAAGGCTGAGTTATTTGGCACACCCTCCCATATTGAGACATTAACTGTCTCTTAACTCTTTAAGAGTGACTTATAAATCGGGCATAGATGCATGAATTAAGTGGCGTTCATCCAATTTTCATGAAATTCATCATTTGCCGAAAGTCTTGGGGGGTACCATATAATTCAGGCGCAAAGGGCTGAATTATTTGGCACCCCCTTCCATATAGAGACCTGAAATGTCTCGTAGCGCTTTAAAAGTAACTTATAAATCGGGTGTGGATGCATGAATTAAGTGGCGTTCATCCAATTTTTACGAACTCATCATATGACGAAAATCTTTGGGGGTGCCATATAATAAAGGTACGAAAGGCTGAGTTATTTGGCACCCCCTCCCATATTGAGACTTTAACTGTCTCTTAAATTTTTAAGACTGCCTTATAAGTCGGTCATGGATGCATGAATTAAGTGGCGTTTATCCAATTTTCATGAAATTCATCATTTGCTGAAAGTCTTGGGGGGTGCCATATAATTCAGGTACGAAGGGCTGAATTATTTGGCACCCCCTCCCATATTGAGACATTAACTGTCTCTTAACTCTTTAAGAGCGACTTATAAATCGGGCATAGATGCATGAATTAAGTGACGCTCATCAAATTGTTATGAACTTCATCATTTGCCGAAAATCTTGTGGGTTGCCATATAATTCAGGTAGGAAAGGCTGAATTATTTGGCACCCCTTCCCATATTAAGACGTTAACTGTCTCTTAACTTTTTAAGACTGCCTTATAAATCGGTCATGGATGCATGAATTAAGTGGCGTTCATCCAATTTTCATGAAATTCATCATTTGCCGAAAGTCTTGGGGGGGCTGCCATATAATTCAGGCGCGAAGGGCTGAATTATTTGGCACCCCCTTCCAGATAGAGACCTCAAATGTCTCTTAGCGCTTTAAAAGTGACTTATAAATCGGTCATGGATGCATGAATTAAGTGGCGTTCATCCAATTTTCATGAAATTCATCATTTGCTGAAAATCTTGTGGGGGGGGGAGGGGGGGGGGGGGGGTGGGTGCCATATAATTCAGGCGCGAAAGGCTGAATTATTTGGCACCCCCCTCCATATAGAGACTTCAAATGTCTCTTAGGGCTTTAAAAGTGACTTACAAATCGGGTGTGGATGCATGAATTAAGTGGCGTTCATCCAAATTTTACGAACTTCATCATTTGCCAAAAGTCTTTGGGGGTGCCATATAATTCAGGTAGGAAAGGCTGAATTATTTGGCACCCCCTCCTATATTAAGATTTTAACTGTCTCTTAAATTTTTAAGACTGCCTTATAAGTCGGTCATGGATGCATGAATTAAGTGGCGTTCATCCAATTTTCATGAAATTCATCATTTGCCGAAAGTCTTGGGGGTTCCATATAATTCAGATACGAAGAGCTGAATTATTTGGCACCCCCTCCCATATTGACACATTAACTGTCTCTTAGAACTTTAAGAGCGAGTTATAAATCGGGTATCAATGCATGAATAATGGCGCTTATCCAATTTTTATGACTTCATCATTTGCCGAAAATCTTGGTGGGGTGCCAAATAATTCAGGTACGAAATGCTAAAGTATTTCGCACCCCCTCCCATATTGAGACATTAACTGCTCTTAACTCTTTAAGAGTGCCTTATAAATCGGGCATGGATGCATGAATTAAGTGGCGTTCATCCAATTTTCATGAAATTCATCATTTCCGAAAATCTTGGGGGGGGGGGGGGGTGCCATATAATTCAGGTATGAAGGGTTGAATTATTTGGCACCCCCTCCCATATAGAGACTTCAAATGTCTCTTAGCGCTTTAAAAGTGACTTATAAATCGGGCGTGGATGCATAAATTAAGTGGCGCTCATCCAATTTTTATCATTTCATCATTTGACAAAAATCTTGGAAGGGTGCCATATAATTCAGGTACGAAAGGCTGAATTATTTGGTACCCCCTTCCATATAGAGACTTCAAATGTCTCTTAGCAATTTAAAAGTGACTTATAAATCGGGTGTGGATGCATGAATTAAGTGGCGTTCATCCAAATTTTACGAACTTCATCATTTGCCAAAAGTCTTTGGGGGTGCCATATAATTCAGGTAGGAAAGGCTGAATTATTTGGCACCCCCTCCCATATTGAGACATTAACTGTTCTTAACTCTTTGAAAGTGCCTTATAAATCGGGCATGGATGCATGAATTAAGTGGCGTTAATCCAATTTTCATGAAATTCATCATTTGCCGAAAGTCTTGGGGGGGTGCCATATAATTCAGGCGCGAAGGGCTGAATTATTTGGCACCCCCTTCCATATAGAGACCTCAAATGTCTCTTAGCGCTTTAAAAGTGACTTATAAATCGGTCATGGATGCATGAATTAAGTGGCGCTCATCCAATTTTTACGACTTCATCATTTGCCGAAAATTTTTGGGGGTGCCATATAATTCAGGTGCGAAAGGCTGAATTATTTGGCACCCCCTCCCATACTGAGACATTAACTGTCTCTTAACTCTTTAAGAGCGACTTGAGTCGGGTATGAATGCATAAATTATGTCCCACCACTTCCCAAATTGCAAAGAGAAGCATCAGACAACGCTTTTAAGGGTGCTGCCTAGTAATCCAAGTAAGAATAAGAGAGAAATAACGGAAAAATAGCCGGTTCTTAAAGACATATTTTAAAACCCAAGGGGGTGCCGAATAAATCGGGGGTGCTGAATATTTCACTACAACTCCCGATTTCCAAGAAACGTAGTCACAAATTGATGAAAATTGTTTGCTACGCAAAATCAAATTGATTTGATTTTTCTATCTCGTAAATTTTATGCAGCACTTTTTTCGTCACACTTTATCATATTTCATGGCCTAGCAGGTGCTTAAGTTAAATATTGTTTCTTAAAAAGGGGAGCTCGTTCAAAGGGTTCACATTCAAGTAAATATGGTTCTGTGTAATGTGAGCGTTCATCTAACCAGACTTTTTTTGGTGGGGTAGGGTTTAGACTTATTCGCATCTTTGTCCCCCGGGTTTGTTCAAAAAATGTTTTGGCGCTTACTGAACGGCTAAAAGCGACTTCGTCCCCAGGGCTTTTTTAGGCGTATAAAGACCTAAAAAGCCCTGGAGACGAGGTTGGGTTAACAGGTTTCTTTGTCACCTTATCAGAAAGGCAAGAACTCGGGGAAATTTAACACCCTTTTTGCCTTTCTGATATGGAGTTTCTATGAAACACGGAAATCCTTAGAGGAACGATAGGGTTGGAAACGAGGTTGACAAGTTTGGACAAATGGGGTATTGCAATGGACGATATTGTACAGCCTTGTTTAACATCGGTTTTTATACGGAGTAATATTCCGTATAGCTGCTATGAGTTTGCCAACAAATGTTCTTAAAGTGAAATATTGCAATATATGACTGTTTAAAACTATTTCCGAAAAAAATAAAAAAATAATCATCATAAATATCAAGTTAAAGACAAGCACAACTTTGTCATACTTTTTTTGTCCATCGTAAACATACGAAGTACCTTGTAGCTATACGGAGTGTGTGAACATTAGTTTTTGGTTGCAGCAAACGGATTATGGCAACAGATTGTGAGATACTGAGAGCATGTTATGCAGAATTTGCTATGCAGAGTATCCAAAATGTGGTATAAGGTGTATGCCATACGGAGTGTGATATGCTTCATATACAAAGTATACTATACGAAGTGTGACATGCTTCATATGCGAAATATACTATACGAAGTGTGACATGCCTAGTATACGGAGTGTAATAGACTTAGTATACGGAGTGTGACATGCTCAGAGTACGGAGTAGTGTGACATGCTTAGTATACAGAGTGTGAGTCATTGATTGTATGATTAGTTTTATTGCATATAGAAACAAACAACACAAATTTCTAAAGCCTAGAATGAATATAATGGAAGCCATAAAATAAACATCACAAAATACGCAAATTGTAAATATCATATATGCAACAGGAATATATGTTATAATTATACGAAGTTAAAATTTCTTTCCATAAAATGTTTTGGCAGTAAAGCAACGTTTTTGGCTTAATCGGAATCAAATCAAATGGATTAACTTAACAGTAACGTTTTCCATTATATCGATTCTTTCTTTACCATGTGATATATTATCAGGAAATTTTCTCTTAAACGCAGAAATAAAATTAGCAGGAAAGTTTTTTTCCAAATCAGCTATGCATTTTAGAATTACCTGATGTTTGTATCTAATGTTTGTATCTTAAATTAGAAAAAAGTATTGGACCACGATTTCTAGAAATGGTGGTCGCACAATAAATTGAAACGAAATTGGACTACGCATTATTGACCCGCCTCCCGCTTCATTCATACACTTTCGAGTGCACGCTAGTTCTAGCGGTACGCAAATAGCGAATTTAATTATGCGCATGAAAAATTCCCACGTCAAATACTGGAGAAAACAATAAACTTTTTTATAACTTACTTATTCCTCCGGCTACATCGCTCCTTCCTCTTCAGAAAAATTCTCAATGTAGAAAACCGCGCGTACTATAAACTATTTAAAAACTTAAAATCAACGAAGCGTTGCAATCTATTGTCTTTCCCTTGCTCGGCGTAGCTATGGTTACCATTTTTAAAAAGTGATTCAGCGCATGCACACAAATAAATGGGAAGCACTTCATGGAAGGATCCATTTAGTCTGTGAATATGTCGTATCCGACATTGTCGTATTCTTCCAACGACATCCGACACACGACGTTAAGCAATTTATCAACGTCGTAATGTTGTTAGCACATAATACTGCCTAGTATACATACTAGTGCCTAGCATAATATCTTTGTAATATACAGTAATACAGTGTAGTACATAGTAATATCCCGTATTTTACACTGTATTACTTTGTAGTATATTCAGAAATACACTGTAATACCTTGTAGTATTCAGTAACATACTGTAATACTTTGTAGTATTCGGTAATATACTGTAATACCTTGTAGTATTCAGTAATACACTGTAATACCTTGTAGTATTCGGTAATACACTGTAATACCTTGTAGTATTCAGTAATACACTGTAATACCTTGTAGTATTCGGTAATATACTGTAATGCCTTGTAGTATTCAGTAATATACTGTAATACTTTGTAGTATTCGGAAATATACTGTAATACCTTGTAGTATTCGGTAATATACTGTAATGCCTTGTAGTATTCGGTAATACACTGTAATACCTTGTAGTATTCGGTAATATACTGTAATGCCTTGTAGTATTCAGTAATATACTGTAATACTTTGCAGTATTCGGTAATATACTGTAATACCTTGTAGTATTCGTTAATATACTGTAATGCCTTGTAGTATTCAGTAATACACTGTAATACCTTGTAGTATTCGGTAATACACTGTAATACCTTGTAGTATTCAGTAATACTCTGTAATACCTTGTAGTATTCGGTAATATACTGTAATGCCTTGTAGTATTCAGTAATATACTGTAATACTTTGTAGTATTCAGTAATACACTGTAGTACCTTGTAGTATTCAGTAATACACTGTAGTACTTAGTAATATACTGTAATATTGTGTAGTATACAGTAATACACTGTAATATCTTGTAGTATTTAGTAATACACTGTAATATCTTGTAGTATTTAGTAATACACTGTAATACTTTGTAGTATTCGGTAATATACTGTAATACCTTGTAGTATTCGGTAATACACTGTAATACCTTGTAGTATTCAGTAATACACTGTAATACCTTGTAGTATTCGGTAATACACTGTAATACCTTGTAGTACACTGTAATACCTTGTAATATTCGGTAGTATACTGTAATACTTTGTAGTATTCAGTAATACACTGTAATACCTTGTAGTATTCAGTAATACACTGTAATACCTTGTAGTATTCGGTAATACACTGTAATACCTTGTAGTACACTGTAATACCTTGTAATATTCGGTAGTATACTGTAATACCTTGTAGTATTTAGTAATACACTGTAATACCTTGTAGTGTTCAGTAATACGCTGTAATACTTTGTAGTATTCAGTAATACACTGTAATACCTTGTAGTATTCAGTAATACACTGTAATACCTTGTAGTATTCGGTAATATACTGTAATGCCTTGTAGTATTCAGTAATATACTGTAATACTTTGTAGTATTCGGTAATATACTGTAATACCTTGTAGTATTCGGTAATACACTGTAATACCTTGTAGTATTCAGTAATACACTGTAGTACTTAGTAATATACTGTAATATTGTGTAGTATACAGTAATACACTGTAATATCTTGTAGTATTTAGTAATACACTGTAATACTTTGTAGTATTCGGTAATATACTGTAATACCTTGTAGTATTCGGTAATACACTGTAATACCTTGTAGTATTCAGTAATACACTGTAATACCTTGTAGTATTCGGTAATACACTGTAATACCTTGTAGTACACTGTAATACCTTGTAATATTCGGTAGTATACTGTAATACTTTGTAGTATTCAGTAATACACTGTAATACCTTGTAGTATTCAGTAATACACTGTAATACCTTGTAGTATTCGGTAATACACTGTAATACCTTGTAGTACACTGTAATACCTTGTAATATTCGGTAGTATACTGTAATACCTTGTAGTATTTAGTAATACACTGTAATACCTTGTAGTATTCAGTAATACACTGTAATACCTTGTAGTATTCAGTAATACACTGTAATACCTTGTAGTATTCAGTAATACACTGTAATACTTTGTAGTATTCAGTAATACACTGTAGTACTTAGTAATATACTGTAATACCTTGTAGTATTCAGTAATACACTGTAATACTTTGTAGTATTCAGTAATACACTGTAGTACTTAGTAATATACTGTAATATTTTGTAGTATTTAGTAATATACTGTAATACCTTGTAGTATTCGGTAATACACTGTAATACTTTGTAGTATTCAGTAATACACTGTAGTACTTAGTAATATACTGTAATATTTTGTAGTATTCAGTAATACACTGTAATACCTTGTAGTATTCGGTAATACACTGTAGTACTTGTAACATCTAACTGTAATATTTTGTAGTATTTGGTAATACACTGTAATACTTAGTAATATACTGTAATACATGTAATAGATCTTTGACGGTTGCGCAAAGCATTCTGGGTATTTTTTCTTCCCAGCGTGGGCTGGTTCACATATCACATGGAACGTTGGCTGCAGATACAGATGTAGATACGGATACAGATAATCTTTTCTGGGAATGAAAGTTTACAAAAATTGAACTGAATAAATACAAGGAAGTATTAACAAACTATCACAACCAGCAGGGGACCTCTCAAAACAGCCCGAAGGCCAGTTAAAAGATGCGAGTAGGACCCTATGCAAAAAAATTTGTACAAACTTCAATACTGCAAGAGCTCTGATTGCTCATGAGCAAAAAGTAAAAGTAAAAGCCACTGCTGAATATACAATTTGCTTCTGCGTAACATGCGAAAAGCCTTTTGAATCAGACGATGCGCTGACTTGGAATGTTTGGAAGGGTAAGTCGGTTTAAAATAAATGAAACAAATACCCTTATTTGGTTGGTTCGTTTCTTATGTAATTTCGAATGTTTTTTTTCCTTCGAAATTCGAACTGTATATTCTAATTTAAGTAGTTGTGGAAGGAAATTTGTCATTGATATTCTATCATGTGCAAAATTTGATTATTGCTTTAAGACGAGAATAGAATCCAGGTAATAAAATAGCTACTGACTGGTTTTGATCCTGCCCTGTAAAATACAAAGCCATTTGTCAGACCTTGGAGCATGTGCAATAACTTTGACCTCCAGGAGGAGAAAATCCCTCTGACAACTACAACAAAAAAGTTAAAAAAATGTTCCTTTAAAACAAAACTTTGGCTGCGAGAAAGAGTAAAGCTAAGTCTGTAACCTTAAATTTTGATAAAGCTGGATTTAAAAGCAATCCAGTACAATTCCCTAGAGACAAAATTAGGGGCCTTCAAAAAAACTTTTGGTTCCCGTTAGCGGGATATCGCCGCTAAGATTTGGACCCCCTCCTCCCTCTTTTAGCAGATTTCTGTCCGTGAAATACATACATTTGGATAAATCTTAGAAGGCTCAGGGGCGTGTTTTGTAGATAAAAGTTATCGGAATTGATGACATGAGACATTATGCTCGCGAACGAAGAATTTTCAGGCCACAAACAAATTTTTGAAATTTCTCAATCGTTCGCGGATTCTTTTTTCAAACTTGAACCCCCCTCCCTCCCTTAGCGCCAATATCCCGCTAACAGGGCCCCCAAAAATTTTTGAAGGCCCCTTAGGGCTCAATTAGGAAACTCTGATTGTATTTCGGCCACAAGAACACAAATATTGCCCTCAACTGTTACTGACACAACTTCAGCTGCCATTCTCCTTTCGGTTTTGCTGTAATGGCAATGTTGATGCTTTGCGCACTTTTTTCCCTTTATTCCGCCTACCCATCCTGTGCCCAAAAGGTACGTGGAAATAATTAAGAAGTGCTAGTATGTTAACTTTGACCTGCTTCTTCTCCTATGCTTAATGCTCTTTTAGCCTTGCGTATTTCGATGGATGATATAGGTGAGTATGACCTGAATGTAAAAACAGTGGCAGTGGTCACAATGTCTCCCTTATAAGAATGACCACAAATAAGTCACACATAAGGGTTAAGTCCTGGTGTGTTGTCTTTTTTCTGCATCTTTGCAAGGAAATGATTACATACAACACTTTGTAACTTAGTTTGCCAATCAATATAAGTTTTTTTGCTGTCTACGCATTTGACCAACTCCATTGCTTGCACATGGCTAGTGATCCAGCACGTTGGTTAATGCATAGATGACCTTTTACAGTACATGCATAGTGCCTCATTGCTTCCTTCAACATCATCCTCGCAATCCCTCTTCATCTCGCGTCCAGGACCATGACCTGTTTTTTTTTGTTTCGAGAAAGGGCATTTTGCGTTCACCTCTCCAAATCGGTTGAACAAAGGTTTGTAAATTAGTTGAAGTGGGATGTAATAACTAAAACAGGTAACTACCAGTCTCCACAGAACCAGCAGTCCCTGTAGAACGACCAGAAAACCAACAGCGAACCAGCAGTATCATCACAGAACCACCAATGAATAAATAGTTCCAATATTAAACTTCCACGCCAAAGTGAGCGCAACGAAGCTAATTAAATACATAAGAGTCGAAGACCCTACTTTCCACTGGCTATTTCGTGTCCCTCGTACACAAACTAACGGTCCTCGTGCAGGTGAATTTTAAAAATGACTCTCAAAGTGTTATAAACTTCATTCTACGTAAAAAAAATAATCACAATACAAAAAGTCGATCTTTTGTTATTCATTTCATAAAAATTCACGATTTGAATCAGCAAGAAAAGTGTTGTTTTGCTGGAGGTAACATATGTATTTTAGACGCTCGTTAAAAAAAGATGGTCGTCGTATTACCGAGTTCTATGTTCTAGCTATTGTTGTTATCATGGTAATCATTAGCATTCCTGATTGAAATTACCGAAAAAGATTGAAATGTTGGTTTGTTATTTATTGCGTTGAAGAGTAAATTGCAAGGAAACAGAATGAGTCTTGATTTTTTAATCCCAGAACGGTATAATTTGGATAATATTTCACTAATATAGTGTATACTGTGAATAGATCTGTATTCTTTATTATTGCATAAAGCCATACATCTAAACCTAAAAGATATAATGAACATAATGACAATCTTGCCACTACATTCTCTCTCAATAAAACAAAATCATAAAGTATGTTCAAGAAAAGAAACTGCAAGACGCAGGAACACAATGTAAGAATGCTTTTAAAGTGTCATTTGGCATACTGTTATATTTGTTTTAATTAACCAAAACTTAACGGTATTTCAACTGTTCTCTACCGGATAGTATACGTAGCAGGTTTTCAGCTGAAGCAGTGCCTTTCGTAAGACAGTCAGCAATCTGATCACTTGATTTCGTAAGAATGAGTTCCCCCATTTCTCCTTTTTCGACCATCTCACGAAGTGCACGAATATCAATATACAATCGTTTATCTTCTATGACGTTGGTATTTTTGACTGCTTCCGCAAGTGATTTATTTTCTGATTTACAGATAATTGGTATATCAACTGAAAAAATCTCTTTAATTAGGGATCTGATCAACATAGCATGTTCCGCACCTTCTAAGAGAGCCATGGTTTCCGCACCCATGGCGCTTTTAACAGCCCATTTTAACTTGTGAGATTTCCAAATAATTGGCGGAATTTTGCTTTCACCATGCAGTAGCAGAACAAATCCACCTTGTGAGCCGCCATTAATTAAATTTCCATGTGATGCATCACTGAAAAGTATGAGCGATGATGCTTTAACATCTCCAGTGTTTGAAATAACAATCTTTACTTCAGTTTGCTGCAGATGTTTCAGCTGCTTGTTAGCTCTACGAGCATCAGCAACTGTTCCATATCTTATGCGAGTGCTTAAATCACAGGCAACGTAAGCAGCATCAGGTCTAGTTTGTTTTGCTGCCCATTGAATTTGACGTGCTTCATATCTTGTAAGTGGAATTGTAGACGTACTATTGGTCAAATTAATTGGTGAAATGTTACTAATGTAATTATGCTGATGAATAATTACTGCACCACACTCTTGTTCAATTTCTAATCCCAAAAAGTTAAACGACTTTGAATTCTCTTTACTAAGTGAGAATGTCTTACGTAAATGTGCAATGATAGTGTCATGAAACAAATCACTTCCAACGAAGAAGCAATCGTCAACATGACAGCAAATTACACCTTTGAGAGTTTCTTTTCTCCAGAAAAATAATGCATTGTCATAAATGCTTCTTGTAGCTCCAACTTTATCGAATTCGTTAGATAATGTCTCATACCAAGCGCGTGAAGCGTCGCACAAGCCATAAACAGGTGTTTTTAGTTTCCACAACTTGTCTGTGTTAGCTTCTGGTGGTGGAAGAAGATGTACGACTCTATCAATCTTGGCACCTTGAAGAAACCCAGCTTTAATATCAAGACTGTAAAATTTTCCATCCATGGGTTGCACCAATATTACACACAAGACGAAAGTTCTCCTTGTTTACAGTTGGCGAGTCTGTTCGTATACCAATAGTGTCCTCCTCAAAACCTTGTGCCACTAATCGTGCTTTAATTTCTGTTTTCCCATCATGACTTTTCTCAGATATCGCCCAGTGGGTTGTGGTTATGTCTTGCCCTTTGTCTTCAACTTCATCATAAACATTGTAATCACGCCATTTAGTTAATTCTTTTTGTTGAGCTTCACTAACATCACATGACGTTTCTACATTATATACTGACTCTGTGTTTACCTTTTCCCAATCCAAAATGTTTTCAAAGTCAATTGATTTCATGGCTTTGGTTTTAACATCTTTGACATTCAACCAATTCTTATATGCTCCAACTCCAGATTTTCCTACTTTACCAGCACGACTAACAACCATAAATTCAGCAAGTTTATTAGTATCAGGATCAATAAACCTAACCCTGTCAATGACTGTTCATTGCGAGGTGTGTTATAAACTTCTTGCTCAATGCTTGATTGATGTGTTGTTTCAACCTGAGCATGGGAAATAGCAGGGATCTCATTTGTATTTACGGCATGATCACTAGGAATGTCATCAAGTACAACTTCTGACGATGTGTTGATATCAAAATCGTTTACGCTTTCAAGCAACCCATTCGCTACGCTGTTTGAAATCTCATCAAAGCAATCTTCTTCTTTGGTTGTAGTTTTCTTCACTTGAGGGTTTCCACTTGTGCTTTCCTGACAACTACGGTGTCCCTTCACTGATTGCAAGTGACACTCGAACGTAAGTTCCTCCATGTTTAACAAGGACCTGTTTTCCATCAATGCCAAGGACTACACCAGGTCCTCTCCACTCTTTCTCTCCACGTCGCTTATAGTATACCAATTCACCATTATAAAAATCTGCTGGTAGATGTCCGTGTTTGATGACTGAGTGCTGTTTTAAGATTCACTTTCAATGAATGCTTTGCGAGCAACATGCAGGGCATTCAGATGATTCGCAATTAATTGACTGGGTGTAACTGTTCGAAGAACAGGAGGCTTGGCTGTAAGCACAGATGGGAGATTTGGATTGCGTCCAAATACAAGCTGATTGAGACTGAATCCACGGTTATTATGCAACGCATTCTTGGCACAATTGGCCCATGTAAGTGCATTTTCAACAGAACAACTAGTGTTGTCAACAATTTTCATAATCATATTTTCCAGGATGAAATTATGATGCTCACATACACCATTTGACCATGGAGCTTCTGCTGCTGTTGTACACACTCTGTGTTTAACAGTTCTGCTACATCTCTTAAAGGGGAACTCCAGTAAAAATCACTTTTTTCTTTTTTGCTATATACGTGCTCAGAAAGTAGTTACACATCTTTCGTAGCGATCAAGTTTCTATTCTTTGTTTTTCAAAAAAGAAGCTTTTTTTATGGAAGGACATGCCAAATATTTTCAGGGGGTAAATGTACTCATTTTCTTCAATCTTTGTAATGTTTAAGGCTGCATGTGATGCTGATAATGCAGTTTCTAAAACAACTTTGTCAAAACAACTACTTATAAGTCAGTAGCTTCTGCAACGCATTTATGACCTACCATAATCATAAGAATGATTTTTATTTGTACAATATTAATACTCATGTTTTACCAACTTATCACGACCCGAACATTATTCGATCTTTCTATCACGAATTTGAATGGTCCTCCATCATGGTGAAAATTTCAACGTTACATAAAATTTGTTTGCATTTGTGTGCAAAAAAGCACGTGCGGATGAAAAATATTGCTGAATTGTGAAATAAAAATAAATTGGCTTGTAAAGTAAGAAAGTTTTTTTACTGAAACAAATGATAAAGTTTTTGTGATGAAAAGAATGTTAAAAAAAAGCCAATTAAATATATTTTCTATTTCTTTAAAAAATATTTTACTCAGAACGTTGTTTTGAGTTAGTAGAAGACACCTCGTCACTTTGCATCATTATTAATTTCTCCCTTGTGAGACACAAGAGGTTCGAAGTCGTGTGGCTGTAGCTTTGTAAAGTCTTTTTCATGAAGAGATTATCCTATTCTATGTTTATCCTAATTATCCTATTCTATGTTTTCTAAGTTAAAATCTTCGTCATTACTACAAGACGTTTTATCAACGAACAATGTAAACACTAAGTAAACAAACTTTTAGAAGGTGTGCTGCTGAGCTCACGGACTTTCTGCACGATGTGACGTATGTGTATTTATTCGGACCTAGTCCTCTCAACTTTACGCAACCTTGCAAATTTATTTAAAATTGAAGATGTTTACAGACCCCATTAAGGTATAAATAAAGATTTTTAACGATTGTAAAAGGTTTATTCTGACATATTTATGTATTGTCTTCTTAAAATAACATTTTTTTCAAATATTTTTTTTCACTGGAGTGCCCCTTTAAGAGCTCATTGTTGAACTCCCCTCCGTTGTCTGAAAAAATCGAGTTTGGTGTGCCAAAAATAGCAACCCAGTGCTTGAGAATTGTGTCTACGATAATTTCCTTATTCTTGGATTTGATAATTGTTGATGCACTGTATCTACAGAACACATCAATCATATGAAGTATGGTTAACTTTTTATGATTAACTGTCAAGAATTTTAGGTCCATGGCAAGGCATTCATTGACATCTGAGGCCATTGGTAGTGAGACAATTGGCCCTTGATCGAGCCTTCATATATATCTACTGCATGTGTCACAAGAGTTTGTAACATTGTCAATTTGCTGAAATAACTCTTTATCTTCAACATTTTCATCTTGGAGAAGAGTTTTCAGTTTGCTGCTGTCTATGGGATGTCCAAACTGTTTGTGAAGCTTTGTAGCTATTTTGCATTTTTCTTCAGGTGATTTTACAGTGAAATCGTTGACTGTGAATATAACTCTGGTGGCATTTACACCAGGAGATGTTTTGTTAACAGCAACTTGCTTAGGTGTAAGAGGTATACAGTAATGGCCATTTGACGTGTGTTGTAAAGGAATGTCTCTTCCAAACATAGTGACTTTATCATTAACAAAATCAAGTTGGCTATTAGCTGCTTTCGGACTCTTTTTTGATAACAATAATGGTAATTCACAATCGACAACATCAGTAAGAATATGGGCTTGCATTCCAGCCATATTAACAGGGATGTTAACTTTTTTAACTGAGGGGAAGCTTCCACCTGGCCCAAATTTAAAGGACTTGTTACTCTTACTTTCAGCTAAAGCTGTCCCTTCTGGCATAATGTCTATGTAACAGTCAAGCCAATTTTTACCACAAACTGTCGATGAACATCCTGAGTTTAGTAAAGCACAATTCAAAGACTCAGACACAACTTGCTCCATAAAGCATTGTTCCACACCCTTTGCGAAAAACTGCACATGTACTTTATCCTGCCCTTTGCTTCCTTTATTCTTATCAGGACAGTCATTCATGAAATGCATTATAGATTTGCAATGGTGACATTGCAATGGATGTCCATCAGGACCATTAGGGTTGTACTGGCTTCTTTTAGCACTGAAATATTTACCACCTCTGCCACGTCCACGAGTGTTCCAATTGTTAAAACGTCGTCTGTCAAACTTTTGACCATATAATACTTCTTGCTCAACACCAATATCATTACTGTCTCTACTACTTTCACTTTAAGCACATTGATCATAAATGGCTTTTATCTGTTTTTTCATAGAGTCGTATGTGAGGGAAGGAACCGTAGCACGTGTTAGTTCACGTGTAGCTTTCGGTACATGTGCATTTTTTAGTAGTTGATATGCAAGAACTGCAGTTGGTAACTCAATTTTAAAACTCTTAAGTTTTTGATTCAACTGTTCAAATTCATTTACATATTCACCAATCGACATTGTCTTGGAACGGTGAAAGGTCTCAAATTTTTCATAAGCATTGAACATTGCTTGATCTTCAGTAATGCCATATAGTTCTTTTATTTTATTAACAAGTTTATTTAAACCATCTTCTTCATTCAATTCTTCTTTCGTTAAGGCTGACGTACTTCTGAATTTAAACTCAAATAAACAACTGGTCCTTGTTTCTTCTTTGGAAGTTCTGTAACTACTTCCCATAAAATCCCCATCTTCAGAAAATTGGGGCAATCCATACTTTTGTGCCATCATGATTGTTCCAGTTGCCATCTTCTTAACTAGCCTCTGCTACCAGAATGTGAATAGATCTTTATTCTTAATTATGGCATAAAGCCGTACATATAAACCTAAAAGATATAATGAACATAATGACATATACTACTAATTTATTCTCAATATTCCCGGAAATAAGGGGCGGGATAGTAAATTCTACCGAAATTTTGCAGTTTTTTTTTTTTTTTTTTTTTATAAGGCATGGAGCATTTACAGCGATCGCTATTCTGATGATTCCGTCAACTATTGTTTTTTCTCATCAACATTTTCTGGTGGTTCTCAACCAAGACTACTCGTTCTGTCATAGTACTGCCGGTTCGCTGCTGGTTCTCTGGTTGTTCTACGGAGATTGGTGGTTCGCTGCTTGTTCTGTGGTGGTTCTGCGGAGACTAGTCGTTACCTGTTTTAGTTATTACGGAAGTGGGAGCATTGTCCATATTTTTACAACATTTGTATCTGAGGAATAAAAAAAGGGCATGGCATGATTTACATAACTTAGGCATAGCCAAGGATCATTGGACCTTGTTTAATGAAATAGGTATTCAAAAGTATAGATTTCATTGCAATTACAGTGGGACCACTTATCACAATAATTGCTTAAAATTGCATGTCTGTTGTTTTTAACTGGTTTTCCACACACACTTCAGGGAAACTGTATCATTTACACTTTAAACAGAAAAAGTAACAAATAATAAATCGACAAAAAATCGAAAGTAAAAGCGATCACAGAAAATGAGAAAAAAAGAGAAGATAAAAAACATCTACTTACAAGAATTACTCCTGGCACCATTTTAAACTGGAGTTATTACGATAGCAGAGAAGCAGTGATGGGGCCGTTAAGATTGTACCCTTGGAACATCTCATTTAACTGGGATTTATTAAAGATCAAAACTAAAGAGGCGTCTAGGGCCTCAATCTTGACAGTCCCACCAGTGAATCAGAACTAGAGATAAGACTGTCACTGTATAACATATGCACATTGTACCAGGAATTCCATGAAAAAAACAACACGAATGAACCTATATTTATTAATTTGCGCATGCAATTTTTTATTTTTTATTATTCACTTATGGAGTGGTTTAAAAGTGTTAATATATTAACGAAACACATTGCTTTGTCGTTAGAAGTAACCTATAGCAAATATATACTGCAGGAATACATGACAAAGGGAGGGCTATGTCATACCATGTTGTATTCACTGCGATCATCTACTATTTTGTTTGCTATGTCCATCCGCCCCTCCACATGGCCGCAGACTATATTTTTACGGCAAGTGATATTTTCTCCGTAACGATTGTGTTTTTTACTAAAAGACATTTTTTTTAAACTTCAGTTCCATTTCGATCTTTTGCTCCATACAATTCTTTTTTTGTACGCAGCGTGTCCATAGATGTTTTAAAAAAGATGATATTTCCAATTACTTTTAATTTTTTTTTATAATTTTTTAGAATATGTGCATATAATGTTTACAAAATCAAGATTTTTAATTTTAAAAATGTTACCACAAGATTTTTAGTTGTGTAAATTCTCAGTGATCTGCTGTTATAAGACCAAAAAGTAACTTTTTGAGGAAAATTATGATTATTGGTATAATTTTCATATAAAAATTGATTCTTCCAGGATACAATTTCTGGCAACAATAAATTTTTAACTGTTAAACGTCATAATACGTAATAAAGCCATGCTATTAATAGTATACATTAACTCTGGAAATTTGCTATTAAAAAGTTTAAATTGATATGTTTTTTTCGGTTATCTGTTGAATAATAATTTTATAAAAAAATTAAAATATTTTTTTGAGAAAAACGTTAGTTTTTAAAATCTGATGTGGTGAAAAGTAGGCCAGAGTTGATTTTTTATATAAACAGAATACTTTTTTTAAATATATTTTCTATCAACATAAAAGGTAGCTAATTCCATACTGAATACATGTTCCAAAAGAGCTAGTGCATTTGCATTTATTGTTGAAAAAAGAGGCAGTGTATGGCATCTTTTCAAAGATATCTGAGTTAAGCATATAATTAACTTTTTGTAGCCTGAGCTAGATTGAATTTTGTTAACGAATTATTTTAATCTTATTTTTTAAAGCAAGAAGAATAGTGTTGTGTGCTCACTTAGTAGTAAGAATGCTTTGTCTTAAAAAGTTGTTTTTTACATTTATGATACATTTATCTTTGATGTTAACATGCTTTATTAAATAAAATACCAGTTATGCCAATTGAAATACAATTGCTCAGAAGATATTTTTTGTCTTGTATGAAAGAAATTTGTGAATACTTTAAGGCAAGAAATTCTATTGTTTTTTGCTCACGTGATCAGTATTGAGAAATCTTTAATGTTAGATGTGGTCATGCTGGCTTTATGTTTATTGGTTGATTTTAATTCGGTTTTGCACTGGAAAATTATTAAATAAGAAACTCAATTTTATTATCTCGAAGAAAACTTAGTTAACTAGGCTAGAAATGTCTGAAATCTGGACAATCCTTGTTAAGTTGAGACAGTGTAGAGATATTGCTAACTTGATACCATAATTATTCAAATAAGTAGTCAAATTTTTATTCAGTATATTGACTTTCAGGAGGGTCACATTATATGTACAGGTAATATTGCCAGTTGAAATACCCCTCTCTCTTCAGTGAGCTAATTTCCTACCTTTTTTTATTATTGACTTGTGTTGAAAAATTGAACAAGCAACACCAAATTTCGAAAAATTTTATGACCCATTTCAATTTATTACCACCCCTCATATTAATAATTAATAGCTTTTTCTGCTATGGAACTTATTATGCCAATAATTCAAACAAGCTTCACAGAGTAATTTATTTATTTATCATAAAGATTTACACTTTAGTAATAAGTTACTGCTATAATTGCGTGTTCTGATAAAGAAACCGACAAAGACATACGTATATATAACAAAAAATATACATTGTGACTGAAACAAATAACATAGAAAAACAAAAAATTGAATAACACTTTAGTCTGTAAACTAAACTCATTTCTCCCTTTTTGATATTTTTCAATAAGAGAAGCGTACAAAAAAATTATAGGGCAATAGCGAAAGCAGGGAAGAAAGACAGGTATTCTTTCTAATACCACTCTTGAAAGACTCAAAGATAGGAGTGTTTAAGTAGACGAATCAAGGGTCAAACATACACCGAGAAACAAAATTATAAAAATATCAAAATAATAAAAATTATTTGCAATTAAAATGACTCATGACTCTATTCCTAAAATCTGCGACTGAACCTGTTACCGTATCTCTATGGGCAGTGTATTGAAAATTTTTACATCCGTTATAGAAAAGAAGCCAGATTATTTTGCGAGCTTAAGTTTCACTTTAGGAATAAATAACACTATAGAGTTTTGACAAGTATTTTGACAATGGATTATAACTCTCTAGATCTTTACAAATATTACAACCTAAACATTTCTTTACAAATCCAAAAACATAGTTCAAGTCCAAATCCAGTAAGGTATTTCCAAAATCAAAAATTTCTCTCTAAAGTAAAGTATAATCCAAGTTTAAAATCCAATGCCAATATGTTTATAATGCACAAAGTAGCTACTCAATTTTAAATATCTAAATATAAAATGAAGTTACCTTAACCAAGCATTAATTACAAGCTCGTGAGCTTGTATTAAAACGCAAATGTGTCCTACAAGAATGGAAATTTTTGCCTCTCTGAGCACCGATACGGGAGTAGTCGTGTGTTCGAATCTCATCTTGGTAACTATTTTTACTTTTTTTTTTTTTTTTATTATCTCGCCCGCGAGGACGTGTTTACAGACTGACCTAACGAAAATTGAAATTTCGAGAAATTTTCTATCAATATTATTGCCTATCCGAATAGCAAAATATGTCGTGTCTAACTTCAGCTTTTTATACACTTTTTTGGCGAGGTTGTTTGCGTATATCATACGTCTTGTTACTAATTACAGCCTTATAGCTAGCTACAGTACAGTGTCCTAAAAGCATTTTTGGGAGACCTCTAGCTAGCTAGCTAGTTTAAAGGCTTTTAGGATATTGCCTTTATTGTACAAAAAGAAATTAAAAGTACAAATAAGTGCCTAATAAAAGTTTTTTTCAAAATATATATCATAAAATTAGTATCACAAAGATAAAAACAGATATCAAAAATCAAAACTGTCCTGCCGCCAGCAGTTTCACAAGGCAAATGACTGAATAAACGTGAAGTCCAAAGTTCAACTTGCACCACCGAGTTCCGCAAATTCATAATGGCGCATAATCTCCGAAATGGTCTATTCAGAGCTATACGCTATCTTGTGAACTGCCTTGGTCAATTAGTGTTACTAAAAAACCTTTTAGAAATAACTCAACAAATTTTCCTGTTTTGCAAAAAAAATGCTACAGTACTATTTCTTTTTAGGAGTCGAAATACACGCAATATTAGCTAAATCAAATTCTATTTACCCTATTATTAACTAATAGCTATTTTCAACCGGTTATGAGAAAGTCGTAGCGTTCAATGGCTAGAGAGCTTTAAGAACGGGCCTTGTACAGCGCAATATAACTTAACTTCGTAGCAACCATATCGTCGTTATAAATGTAGACAATTAACATTGCCGGTAAAACGTGAAAGATGCAGTCATAACTCAATTTTATATAGCTAGTTACATTATATTAATAACTATGTTTCTCCGAATAGTTTATTTATTTATTTATTCATTTTTTATTCATTCATTTATTTATAATGAATATTTATACAGTATAAAACATCGTCTGCTATTGAAATGTGTCCTATAAATATTAGCAATATTAGTTTTTCTAACAGCTACGAACAAAAAAAGTCCATATACTTTTTTATCATTGTTGTCATGAGGTTTTAGTTTTAAAAATATTAAAAGTTCAAAATCAAATTACACTGCTTCCTATAAACAGCAAAAAAAACATGACACACAATTATTTTTCTAAAATATCGTTTTTATTTGTGTATGGATAGTTATCCAAATCCACTGTTTGTTTTAATATCTCTCCTTTGATAAATGTATGTATAGGTGTCCCACATTCCAGCAAACTTACTGTGTTAAGATAAAAAATAAAGTATTCCATGAATTGAGCTGTTAGAACATCTAATTTATTATTTTGTACAAGCGTATTTGCGACTTTTTTCCAAAATCTCCTTTTTAGTGGTGTATGGATGGGCATCAAACATCACTCCTTGTTTAGTGTCTAGCATAAAGTTTTCTACCAGGTTGGCGTGCTGAATATTTTAATTCGCGAGAAGGGTAAATTAAAAAAATGCGTTTTTTAAATGATGCATGTATATCGATAGAATCTCTATTTTTATAAGGTATGGATGGATCTCTCATTTTCTTGGTTGTTTACTGAGGAGAACTAATGTTGTATACACAGGTCTGCTACGACATGCTGTATGTTTTTTCCGCCTGAAGGAAGGTTTTGCAAAATATCCTTTTAATATTGTATGGTGGTATGAATCAGTCTCCCCCGTTCCTGCTTCTTACTGAGTGGGATAAAGTCTTCCTGTGAATTCACATGTTAGGACATCTGATATTATCTAAATCTCCTTTTTAGTAGTGTATGGATGGATATCTAACTTTTTATTCAGCGTGAAAAGCAACTTCCAAAATTCTCATTTTAAATGATGTATGGATGGGTCTCACACTCTCGTGCCTGTTTTCTGAGTGAAATAAAGTCTCGAATTGGCCGACCAAGAGATTTAATACTTCACCTTTCGCGATGTCGTTTTTATCAGATCTCTTTGTTAGGTTGTATTGCAGGATCTTTTGCTCCCTTGCCTGTTTACAGAGTAGAAGAAAGGTTTTTTTATTTGCTTACTAGAACATTTCATTTGGTGCGAGAGAGCTTTAACAAAATCTTTGATGTATGCACATGCAATGATATACGCACGCGTGTGCTACTCGCCCTTTCGATTTTTGAATAGAAAAAAGTGATCGTTTAACGTTTTTTTATTCTGTTCTTTTTTTATATTGCGTAAGGTTATTCCCCAAAATACTTTTTTAATGATGAATTGATAGGTTTCGCTACTTGTCTAATTGTTTTTTAATCAGAATAAGCTTTTCCTTGTTTAGCTTCACAATACATTCAATATCGTATTTATTGCGGGAATAGTTTCCTAAATTTTGTTTTTAGTATTGTATGTGTAGGTATGGATGGGCCTGGCTACTTGCCTAAATATTTACCCTAATAGGACATCTTCCCCTATTACTTAATTCAGTTCGCTTGCTTGTGTATTGACTAGAATGAAGTTTCCCCTTGCTTTTTTGTACAGCATGCGTTTTCGAACAAGCTCGTTAAAATTTAGAACAGTTGTACACGTTTCATGTGATCAAAATCGACCTTAAATGTTAATTCAAGATATTTAGTAGGCCTAAAATTTTAAATTTTGTTCAAGGATGAATTTCACGTTGCAAAATATTAAATGCGTACGATCATGGATGGAGGCGTTGTTTTATAAATGGCAAGCATATGCTATAACCCATTGGGTAATTCATTACTCTGCAAGTAATAAAAGAGAAACAGTTACATTAATACATGTAGTCATGCTGTCGAGCATGGTGATACATACTAACTTTTTGTTGCCCTTCCCTGACCTCTTCCCAGACCTCTTCCCAGGTTAACTTGTATTATGTTTCATAAGTACAACGTCGTCCCGGGTCTAGGTTGTATTTAAATTAACGTGAATTTTTTAAAAAATTTGCCTAAAAAGCAAAAATAGCCGAATACCAGTTGGCTGCAACAAAAGTTTTCAAATAGCTGGCTACACCCTTTACTTTAATAAAAACTTTGGCGAAGTCTAAAGTTTGTTAATTCAAGGAGACAACAGTTTCAATAAACCTGTAATACTTAGCTAGGGTTTTTAACTCACAATTAATTTTGTAACAACAAGCTTTATGATGTGTTTTTATTTGAAGTGACATTGAATTTTGTGAATTCCAAGCAAATGTCTATTGTTGTAAAACCATGAAAGTTATTGGTTCGAATCCAATCCATCTTTGAAGGTGGTAGTTCAAATGGAAGAACAACATGGTGTGCAGTAATTAGTTTCATACTGCAACAAACAATAATCCAAATCAATTCAAAATTTAAAATTCATACAGTTATACCCTTTTTCCGTCTCTTTGTGTGCAAAATTGCGGTGAACAGAATAAGCTCCATTAATCTACAAAAAAATCGAAGGTTCAATTCGATATCGGGGTATTTTAATTATTTTTAATTGCCATTACTAATAAGAACCGCCGTACGCTTTGTTACGCAATCTTTTGTAACCACATCATCAAGTTCTATCCATGCCAGTACCGATAAGTAACGATATGGATGAAATTCTTATTTATCTTTTGCAGCTTTTTTAAAATGGAAACAAATCAGAAATTTAAGCTCTTCGAATTTTCTATCGTGATTAATCAAAAGTTAATGGTTCGACAACGAAGATTTGAACAGTCAGATTTAAATAGTAAAGTTGTTGGGTTGGGTTTTGGCAAGGTTTAAAATGTCCTCGTTATGACTTTTTTGACTTCTAAGGGCTTTGTTTTTACAACATCCTCACTATAAAAAACGGACAATATATCGATAATGTAGAATGGATATTATGTCCATATGCACTGGAATGAACGGGCTTCTAAATATTGATATATTGACCATATGTATAAAAAATGGATATAATGATGATTTTTTCAGGAGATCCAAGAATCCATATAATGTAGAGACCTGGTGACCATGTCAGGGCGGAGCGCATCGCTTCTGCGTCTATCCGCTGCACTGCAGGGCGCTCCGCGGTTTACGGACTACTGCATCCTTGTTCCCCACCCTCTACCCTGTTTTCAGACAAGGAAATATAACACTAAGATTTATTTATTTACGCCATCATCGGTATCTACAAACTTGAGAAGCCGTCACTTACACTAGACAGCAGAGGCTGTAGCCAGGATACCCAGCTCAACCTTCCACAACATTTCATATTATAATTTATGGCTGGCCTAGTTATTTAAGCTTTCTTTTATAGAGAAAGAAAAAATGATTATAAGGGTGGTTTGAAGGGACAACGCTGGGTCTCCTGGCCAAATTTATGGCTAGACAGACTGAAAGCCTTTGGAGATGGCCAGCCAGTTAGGCGTGTACAAGAGTTATCTCACCTTCTTTTTTGCCTCCAGCGGTGAGTTAAGGGGCCATTAATTCATACTGTATATTTTACCGTGGTCACTCACAAACAGAGTTGTTTGCCATGGTATAGACAACCGCACCAAACTAAATTGCTTAAAAAGGATAACTATCATAACACAGGAACTCACAGTAGAGTACTAAACACAAAGTAAAAGGCTAAGAGTATAAAATATCAATTGTTTAATAACAATCTATGAAGTTTTCTATAATGGAGGATCATTTGAGACTTAATTAATCAGCATCAGATAGTTTGTTGGGAAAGGTTGCTGAATATTGTTTCATTATTTAAAAAAATGAACGCCGAGCGAATGTAGATTGAAGGTGGTTGTATATCTAGGTAGCTTGTGAGTGAAGTGCAGAAAAATTATATTTCGAGCTAAAAATGATTCCTTCCTGACCAATATAGTGAATTTCAAAAGGAATAATTGAAACAAGAACGTGTTGAAATTTCAATAAACACATTGACAATGTGTATGTACTTTTCATGAAACAATCGCATAATGGTGCCATGGCGAAAATTTATCTCACGAAATTTATTTTCACTTTTCGAAATTCTTCTTCAATTCAATTCAATCTTGCAAAGTTTCTATGATTAAAGTAGGTAAGATATATTCTATCATCTGAATATATCTTCTCTCTGAAAAAGATCTAGCAAAATGGGAAAGTTGCTCCGTGAAAAATTTAAAAATAACAACAGCTAGCGAAAAGGACAACGACACCTTATTTCATGGGCAGAAGCAATGCATATAAGGACAAACAAGAAACAAAGAAGGCAGATAATAAAAGGAGAATTGAATTACATAGTATGTAAATCTGTGGAGACTCTGATAAAAATTATAAATGTTGAAAATTATATTGTATGGTAGTAAAACTTGAGAGCCAATACTGTTTATGTATAAAATAGAAGTAGAGGGTTTAAATTTTACAACGAATGCTTGATGCTGAAATATTTTACTCAATGTGTTTTTATTTCTAAATATATACAGTATTAGGATATGGTTATTAGAATTAGGGAACATACTATATTTTTATCTCAAAATATACAGATTTTTTTGGCTTGATATTCAAAAACATTTTGTCTGTTGTTTTGAATTTTGGATAGTGAAACAAACTCCAATACATTTTTGTTGATGCATGTTGTGTCATCATACTTTATTTTTTACTTTTTCATATTTGAAGGAACACATTCAATTAGCATTGGATTTATTGGCTACAATGCCGCCATCACAAAACAGTTCTCAACTATGGGTAGACTTCATGAAGTGTCATCCCAATGGATGGAAAATACCGGAATTGATGGTAAGTAGAATTGTTGTTACATTTCTTGACACTTCGTATATCACGATTTTACATTTATTGTGAAAACATTCGGATAGAGGTACTGTAGGGCTCAAAAAATAGTGGCAACAACGAAAATATTGTTACACAAAAATATCTCCCAATATATACTACATCGTATTTTTTAAAGGATTGTCGATGAAATTTAAAAGAGTGGTTCTGATTGAATTAGAGCTGTTGAAAAGATGTGAAGAAGAAGTCGGCATACTCAAAAAAGAAATGTCTAGCTACTTGCTTCCTTTTTGCTGCTTGAAGAAACTCTTTACGTTAAGATTTCAATCAAGAACTACGATATTTTCGATTCTCACTTTTACCACACGCTTGTCCTATTCGTACGGAGATTAGAAGACAATGTGAAAGTGCGCGAAAAAACTATAAAAACCCAATTAAAATTAATGTGACGTGACGGGTCTCCATCTCCGAGACGGATCTTCATCGTTTATGTTCAAAACAGTTTTCTTCTTCTCCTCCTCACTCACTCCACGCAGCATGTTCTATTGTTTGTAATCAATTTATATTATCAACTTGTGTCAAGTCATTAAAATATGTTTCTGAACTATAAAGGGAATAAAGAAATTGAGTTTGTTCCAAAGTCTTTTAGCCCGCATTCATTTCATTCTACTTCAATCAAAACTATTAGCTGTATACTATTTCAACTATTTGTAGAGTATATTTTTTTAACAAGTACTTATTTGCTTCTTATAATAATACAAGATGTATAGTATACATAAAACTAGCTCACCTCATACGTGGCACTGTATTATATATATTCATTTGTGGAATTAAAATGGAAATCAATCACAATGGGCTATCAAACAGAAAGTGAATGTTTCAAAATATCATTCCGGGCATGCTATGTAATATATTAAAAAGGATGGCCACAAGCTTGATCATATTTTTTTTGAAGTAATCACATAAAAAACTTTCTATATTAACAAAAAGCAATATATAAAGAAGTAGTAATCTTCTTGTGAAACATTCTGTGATGCCACAGATGCTAATGGTTTTGACTTTCGTAGTGCATGAGCATATTTTTTGAAAAAAATAATTATTTGAGGAAACTACAAAGAAAAATTGAGTTACTGTCAGTACATTTATATACATTATGAGAACCATCATAAAACCATTCAATAAACCTGAAAGTATAATTCATAACTTCAGTCTATGAAATACACAAACACATTTCATCAAGAAACTACAACTACAAACTACAATCGTTCAATATATATTAACAATTGTTTCACAAAAAAAACGGATTCTTCTATATTCGAAAGCATAACAGATTAATCCTTAACGAAGACGACGTGATACACGTTTGCCTAAAGTTCATTCCAGTATATGTTAACAAGTTTTAATGTTGTGAAACAAAAAAAGGTTTCGTTCAACCAAGAGATAATCGCTATGTACAAAAGTATTCAGGCCTCAATTCATCGAAACAAGACAAGTAGAGTTCGTATATGTGATAATACATTAGACACAATTCATTTCCGGCCAAAATTAAGCGAAACGAGAGAAATCTGCAGGGCTTAACTGATAATGCCATAGACAAGTGCCGACTTCGGTGTTATGAAAGGCCCAATTCACCAAAACAACGGAACCTGCTATGTATGGATTGCTTCTAGAAACAGGACCATTTTCCTAAATTTTTTTTCAACGACCTAGCTCACCGAAACAATCAAATCTATTATGTACGGATTCCTTTTAAAAACAGGATCCTTTTTCTGAATGTTTACCAATGGCTCAATTTACCGAAATAACCGAATCTGTGATGTATGAATTGCTTCTAGAAACAGAAGCTTTTTCGTGAATGCTTAACAATGGGCCAATCCACCGAAACAACTGAATATGTGATGTATGGATTGCTTCTAGAAACAGGAGCTCTTTCCTGAATGATTATCAAAGGTCTAATTTGCGGAAATAACTGTATCTCTTACTTATCAGAGGCTCGATTTACCAACATAACCGAATGTGTTATGTATGGATTGCTTTTAAAATCGGGAATTCTCACCTGAATATTTTGTGAAGGCAATTTTGCAAATGTTAGCCAACTTTATGTGTATGGATTGCTCCTGACTTGCCAATTCTTTCCTAACTTTTTTGTTAAAGCCTTACAGATGTAAATTTCTTCCGCCCTTAAAGGAAATAAAAATCTGATATTAAAGTACCACATCAAATGCGGTTGATTAACAATTAATATTAAAAATCAAATAGAAGAATAATTTTAACAAAAGAGCTTTGGCTCTTTTGGGATAAGGCAGTTTAGAAGGGGATTAAACACAAGACGACGATAAACATTTGCGTAGATATTTACGCTCCATCTTATAATACAACCACTATGTATATAACACCAAATGTCAATAAGAAAACAAATTAATCAAGTTCAGAGAGCACAGAAAACGAATACAAAAAGTTGTATCCACAAGGTTCCAGCCCTGCTCAGTTTTATGGTACCGCCAAGGTTCACAAGATACCACCTAATTCTACAGTAGCTGACGATTTACCATCACGACCCATCATATCGAATATCGGATCTGCTACTTACAACACATCAAACTACCTTGCGAAATCTTTAACACCGCTGACAAAGTCAACATATACTACTGAAAGCTCTTTAGATTTTATATTATCATTGAAAGGAGAAAAGATACCTCATAATTACAAACTAGTACCTTTTGACGTCACTAGTTTATTCACCAACGTTCCGTTGGAACAAAAGATAGACATAATATTGCAAAAGATATATGCTGAAAAAGTTATAGAAACAAAAATTAAGCGAGAGGAAATGAAACATCTATTAATCTCATGTACAAAACATGTACATTTCAGTTTTAACAACCAACTTATATTCAGGTAGATGGTGTAGCAATGGGCTCGCCTCTAGGACCAGTCCTAGCATATCTTCATGGTTGAGTTAGAGAATGAAATAGTCCCAAAATTAGAAAATTCAGTAAAATTTTGGAAGAAATATGTAGATGACACTGTTAATGAAAACCAGATAAACAATGTGCTGATCACACTTAATAGTTACCATTCGAATATCCAGTGAACATATGAAGTTAAAAACGATAACTACATAGCCTTTCTTGATGTAAAAACACATCTATTTATCGAAAAGACACGAACACTGACATATAAATGCACTAGAATTCATCTGCATCACGCCCATGGAAAGTTGAAACGGTTAAATGGTTGGTGTTGAGAGTGTTTAATATATGCTCTTAATCACAAGATCTGAAATACGAACTAAATCACTTAAAAAATGTGTTTATAAAAAACTTATCCCGAAGCAGTTGTATCTAATGTAATTAATAACACACAGCGAAATTTCAACATTCAAAATGCCGACACTGTTTCTGAAGAAGACACCAATGAATCTCCAATAACACCTTTCATGGTTTTTATTCTGTCAAGTCTGGCTACGGAAAATAAATAAGGTTAATTTCGTTTAAGAAAAACGAATTAGAAAATAATGGTAACTGCTTAGTAAAGCGTCTAACACTTTTAAACAGTTTCTATCAGCCAATGTCAAGCCACGCATTGCTGATCAATGTAAAATGTTATGTTTGCTATTTTCTGTGAAATAGAACCAAGGATGAACACAACATGGTGTTGTGTACAAATATACTTGTCCGGTGGAATAGTGCGATGCTACATACATTGGTGAAACAGCCAGGAGGCTTAATGAAAGATAGACCACCAAAAACGCGATAAGAACTCTCACATCCTAAAACATTCAGTCATTGAGAATTACCAACTTGGTGAACAAAAGAACTTCAGTATTTTGATAGATAATGTTCACCACTTTAAAAAGAAAAAAATAGCTGAGGCCATGTATATTTGTGATAACAGTCCCACGCTTAATGTACAGGGATTATCTGTTCCATTAAAATTGTTTTAAGATAAATATTATTTATAGTCAAGGGGAGGAGTGAATTTGTGCACCGCGCGGTGGACGTTACCCTCACCAACGGTATATAGTTTATATACCTTTGGGTATGCCGTTATGTGTTATATGTTTCGTTAAGTATTGTTTTATACGTCCTCTGTGTATTGCGTAGTTGTTGAAAATTATATTTAAAAAACTTTTGAGATAATTGTAACAATTTACGTTGATAATTGTCTTGTAGTAACAAGACGAAATATCCGTTAAAATAAAATAAAAAATGTCATCATCAATCAAACTTCTCGTATTTATTTTTATTGTGAAGTTATATACCGAATTAATATATAAGACTAATTAAGCAAGAACATATTTGTTAATATCGATCTGCTTGTGCTAAGGCACTTGCCATTGTATAACTGGATGTCAGTTGAGCTTGCTGCAATTTTTGGTTATATAAATTGGCAAAACAGTAACAGCTAGTGGATTTCAATAATCAGTTTCTTCACTAAAAAACAATTAATCTTTAAGAATCTTGCTATTAGATCACAGAAATGTTACACAAAAAAACTTTGGAAATGAATACAATTAATTTGGAAACTATGAATTTTAGGAAAAGTAATAGCAAACAGAGAAATATATCACCTAGCAGTCATAATATGTATTGTAAAGAAACAAATAACAACAACATGATCAACACTAACATTTTATTCCAATACATAGAAAAAGAGTTTGGCAGTACTTTTAAGCTCTATCATGTGTACAGGTAGCGGCATAAAAAGACACCTTAGTCATTAAAGTTACTGCAAAAAAACTTTCATAACAAAAGAACCATCCATTATGTAAATTCTCTTACAATTCTGCCTCAAACCACTGATGGTGATTTATATTTAATGTGGTCTGTGCTCAATGGATTTCAGGATGGACCAGGTTTCCAGTGTTTAGCTCCCATTGCTACAAAAATCTTTATGAAATGACAAACTAACTAGACAATGGGGGGACATTGAACTTATAATCTCAAGTAGAGGAGATGATTCAAACGCTCTACCGACAGAGCTGCACTAAATCCATCATCTTTTTAAGAACTTATGGGAACACGACCTTATATTTGCTGCAATGATTTCCACAACATAGCTTAGTACACCTTTTTTGCTTGACATGACATTCATACTCTTTTTAGAAAGATTGCAGTTCCCGAGCATTAACAAATGTAAAAATAACATTTTGCATTGATTATAATGTTTTGTTAGAAACAGCATCCATACTTTTACTAACAGCGCGTGAAACCGCCACAGCATTGACGCAATTCTTATATTGATTTTCACCACACAGTGTTCTGTTAAAGGCACATAAGACGTATATTGGTTCCATGGTTACAGAACTCTCATGCACACATTCGCTAAAATTTTCAAGAGGGGAAAGCAAATACACAGTTTGTGCTTGCTATCAACGACACAGTATCCATAAATTCGGCAGATTTTTTTAAAAAAATTATATTTGTCGCACTTTTTTACATGTGTTGTAAACGACTCAGCATCCATACATTTCTTAGATTGTTTTTCACTGATCATTCACTCGTTCGTTGTAATGTAATTAGTTTCTCCACTAAAAAACAAAACACAAAACAATAAAGTATTGAAGCAATTCTCCGGAATTTGCAGACAATACATAGAGGTCTAATAGTACTCTAAAAGATGTGTTCACATATTTCTATTTGAGGAGTCTAAAGCAATAAAAAAGCAAGGACTTACATTTACATTGTATGGATCTTCGTTTAATATTATTCTTTTACCAAAAATACAATTTAGCAAAGCAAAAAAATGAATGCCAAGATTTAATCTAAATATAACGTAAATATTTCTTAATAACCCTAGAAGGACACTGGTCTCTGCTTCATGTACAATAAAAATATAAAGTAAAAGAACGTTTTAGTCCAAAGTAAAAGTCTGCATAACTTTTTAAACAGTTGTGTGAAAGTTTAACAAACATTTAAGAAATTTCCTCAAATAATTATTTTTAACGTTGCAAAAATAAGAAATATAAAAACATTTATATATATGCAAATAGTAATGAATGGAAACATTTAAGAAGTTTCCTCAAATAATTATTTTTTAATGCTGGAAATATATAAATAAAAAAACCCATCTATTCATGCATGCAGATAGTAATGAATGGAAACTCGTTGTTCTTAATTGAAAAAAAAATTTTATATAGAAAAATCCTAGTTGGTACACATTTTTGCTGTTTTTTAGGCTGAATCAAAAAGAAAAACATTTATGTGGAGTATTTGTTCCACTAGTGCTATTGGCTTTATACCATAGGTTATAACTGTGTGCCGTTTTCATGAATACAAATAGGTCCAGAATCAATTTTTAAAAGCCAATTGCTCTTTTCAAGTACAAGTTTCAGGAATTTCATAAAGTTTCTTCATTGACGGTATTTTTTGGGCTTGGTGACTTGTTGATTATATTTTCAGCCTGAACACATATGTATTGGTTTTGACGCACAATCAAACACTTGCAACACTGACACTGGTCCATTGTGGCCAAAAAGTAGCGATGTATGTCACTCACTAACTGCAATGCTTGTTGATTCTTTTTTCCTTATTGCTTTATAAAAATCCAAACAATGTTTTCAATTCTGTTGACATGGTCACAAAAAGACAAATAGAAATAACAGACTTCGTAGACTACACATTCATTGAGAAAATTGTATTACATCCAGAATATTAGAGAACTCCATTTCAATTAAATTTTAACAAAGTTTTGTGATATATAGTATGATTTTCATTAAGTATATGCGGGAATATTGGAATACCATGCTTGACTCTGTACAGTTAATCAGTTAAAGCTAAGATGTTAATGGATAACAATATAGAACCACTGAATTATGTTTCACATGAATTAAATTCCATGTGGACTATTTTTTTTTGTGGATGCCACATCGTCTGTAATTAGTTTGCAGATATTTTTTGAGCTGATTAATTAATGTGAATAACTGTTTTTTGTAGACAGACTTAGTTCAAATCAAGTGGACTTAATTTGACAATTTTTTTAAACAACAATACCATGAATTTTACCCATGCTAAACATAATTCACGGAATACAAACACTGTGATCAGTAGGAAACGCATGTTTGGCCAATGTAGCTTTGATACACAAAGAAATATTGACATAAATTCTGTATTTTTTCTTAAAAAAAACAAAAAAATGTTCCCTGATTTTTAAAATGTATGTTGGGTTTATAGTTAACGGACTAGTTTTTATGTGTCTTGAGCCATCGTGACAACGTTTTGCAAAATAGAAAATGTTTGGTGGCTAATCCTGCTGGAAAAGGTTTTAATATGGTGTAGTTATTTCGTGCTTTTTTCACCGCTACTTGTGAGATTTTAAAATATATGTTCAGGTAGGGGGTACAGTACATCTGAATAAAGCACTCCGCCATGATGTGTGACGGTTTAAGTGATCCAACTGGCATTCAATGTCTTATAAATAACTCAATTTTATTTGAATCGCACTTGCAGAAAACTTCTTTCTATAACAACTCATCAGAGTTTTAGTATAACGTATATCTGCACTAATCACTAGATGAATGGCAGGGTTTAACTGCATTTAACGCTCAAACTGTCGTTTAACATAGATATTGAGGTCAACATACCCATACTCATCGAAAAGGATTGGAATAAGTACTATTACAGGGAGCTGTTACAATTCAGGCATGAGCCATCTAACGAAGTGGACGGAAATGCAATAGCAATAATAAGAACTGATTCTTTACAAAACGGACAAGAAAAATTGATTGACTGGTTTGCGAAGAAGATTGAGACTGTAAAAGCAGACATTTCCTGTAAAGTTTTAAAGTGTTTAAAATAGATATTTTAAAATTAAATGCTTATCTCTACTTTTTTGGATTGTACGCTAATTGAAGAGAAAAAAAGCCTATAGTTGCCATTTCGTGCAAAAAAATTTGTCCGCTCGAGTGTCCGTTAATTAAGTGTCCGCTAATTGAAGAGAATACTGTATACATTTATTTTCAGCAGCGTTTTAAGCTCTACTCAATAAAGGCGACGGGGAAACACGGGGAAAATTTTTTTTTTGTGTATTCACTAAGTAGATTTTTCTGCGGACCTTATCGACTAGTGTAGGTGCTTACACGATTTCAACTGAGTTAACTATTTTTATTCGCTAAACGACAAAATTACAAGACGAAATTTAAGCAACAAATTACACATGTAAGATGACATAAAATATAATAAGAAATAAACACTTACTAGATATATAGTGGCGTAAGCCAAGCCAACTACATGTGAGAGAAAACAACTAAAACAGATGCTGAGATACAGGACAACTCCTGTGATGTATGAAAGAAAAATTTCACTCAACAGCAAATTTAATACAAAAATGTATGTTCGACTCTGTCATTACATGTTGAAGACTGAATGCGCAGAAAAAAGATGTGCAAGATGTGCAGAAAATTTAACTAAAAATAGTACCAAAATTACAATTATTCTCTTTACATAATTAACACGGGACAATACATCACAACACAAAACTAACAAAATGCATCTTGTTCTCCACCGCAGAGCGAACTCTACAGCAGAGCACATACGCGACACCACAAGGACAATACAAATGACGTATCAAAATAAATGTCAATACGGCCGGAAATTCATGTAGGCTGTTGTTTTGTGAGCTACTTTACGTATCCGCACCCTAAGCAACGTTCATTTACACATATGCGCATTAGAAAAGATAGAATTATCACATTTATGTTATCTTAAAATAACTCGAGTTATCTTACAATCAAGACATTTATGTGAATATACACGCATTCCGAAATCACATTAATAGAGTTATCTTAAGATAGCACTTGTTATCTTAAAATAACTTTATTAATGTGACTTTTGAATGCCGTAGGGCTGAGCCGAAACCAAACCATCGCGCTATCGCAATTAAAAAAGGTATTAAAATTAAAAACTTAAATTTAGAGTTAAAAACTCTAATTTAGTATTTTTAGAAAAAACAACTTTTCTTTTTTATTTCCAGATCTCCTTCCTGGTTATTTGTTGAAGTTGGATCTGTCAGGTTAACAATAACAAATTTTGAAGAGGTTTTTCTGTTTGTGTAAAATCTTTCTGACGCTATACGTTAATTATTTACTAAGGGTAATCAATTTCATTGTAGCGCGCTCTCAAAATGAGCCCTAAAAGAAAGCCAGCCCTTAGCAAAAAATGGCTATAAATATTTCATAAGTTATTAAATGTTTCAATCCAAATATTAAATTATTACGGTTCTTGACATTCCTTTACATTTCGGGGATCGTGTGCGCGGGGTTGATGATGGGCTATGTTACGGTAATCCCCTAAAAATAAGTTAATAAAAAGGGAGAAGAAAAACGCGAATGGTCTGAAAAAGATCCTGAATCTAAACATAGATCTTGATAAACGTAGGTCTCTTTTAATGTGTTTCTTTGTGAACTAAAAAATCTCACTATAGGAGTCTCAAAGGCTCTTTATAGGAGAACAGAGGTTTCTACTGTTACATGTATGTTAGCAATTTATTATGTATAAATATGCCTCAGGGTAAGATATCAAAGTTTCCAATAATCTGTTAGGTTTACTGAATTTTGTTTGATCTGACCTACATACTAACTATGAGTATAGCCTAACGCAACTATGACATCATAACCATTGAAACTTTAAATTGCTTCTAGTCAACATTAGAGTAAAAATAAATAATAAAAACATGTCTGTCATGTCACATCATACTTCATTTTAAGTGAAGAAAATAAAAAAAAAAGTTTGACCTTTGTTTCCCATTACCGCGAACGTTTGTCTGTTTTATAAAAATAATGTTTTGAGTAAAAAATTTTGGAATGAATTTCTCTACAAATTGTCATTTTGCTCGATATTCAGCAAATTATAAAGTGTAACCTTTCTGGAGTATGGCATTGAAAAATAGGTGCAACTTACACTCGTTTTTCCGTAGTATATTTCGTGCACATTAACCAATCACAGAAAAACTTAACCACATAAGAATATAAAAACCATTTCCGTTAAGGTGGATTTCCACTTAAAATCAAACAAATCGAAAAAAAACAATAAAAATACTGAAATTTGATTAAATATCTGCTAATTATTTTGTTTTTAAAATTTTTTTTTCCTGAAAGTTGACTGGCTTTAAACCTTTCTGCTTTCTTAGCATTGAAATAATCCACTCCGCCGCTATTCCTTTGCAGGCTTAATTTTGTTTTAAAAAGATTTAATCTTTGACGTCAGTTAACTAGAGAATTGATATTAAAACTGGCTGAACTGACTACTGAACCTACAATCTTGGGCGACGTTTTTGGTTATAAAATATGGTGTAGGTAGGACCAGCTCATACACGTTGTTAACATTTCTGAAAGTACTGAGAGAAAAAGATATTTTTATTTTCCCATTTTTTGCTAAAATTGACCCAGTCCCAAGTCATTTAACGTACAAAACGCCTCAGATTATTCTGGGGCCTGTTAACAATACAGTTGATAACTCCAGCATTCATTTTATCAAATCACTTTCTCGAGTCTCTTGAACTTTCGTTAATACTTCATGGAGAAAGACATAAACAGAAAAATAACTGATACAAATATAATCTGATTTCTAACATATATACATTGTGCTTTTAAACAATTTTGGCAGAGCTACATATCAGTCCAGAACCTTTAGGACTGTGAAATATTTCTGCCAAGTAATTGTAAAAAATGTTTAGTAAAATAAAAAAAATAATAAACCTCGGTAAATAAGCAAAATAGAAAGAAAATAAAACACTTCAACACTACAAAACAAAAGTAAGTTCAAATAAAAAAGATATCGTTCTAAATTTTAAACACTTTCTAGACAAAACAGTGATTTTATATATGTCCTTTTTGTTTTTCGACCAATAACAGCCTTGACAAATTGTGCACTTAATAAGGTTCAGCATAATTAACGTAATATATATCTACGATATCTCCAAAATTACATAAGATGTAAACTACATTTATTAAAACGCTTAAAAACGTATTTGTCCGAATCATGCTACTAGACACAAAAAGTTATTAAACAAAACAAAGAAGCACGACATTTTATAGTTTGTTACCACTTGCTATTTTAATATAACGCAGTAAAAAAAAGAGGTAATTCAGAACGTCTTTTATCTCATTTTCTTTTCCGCTTCCCTTCCACCCTCTCATTAGCGCTCAGGCTGTCAAATAGTATAACGCTTTCTAAACGAAGTATAATACAGCTAGTTATTTATATACTAGTTTATACTTCATGCATTTTTAGCACAAAGTGTAGATTATGAACGATTAGTTAGTGCAACACTCCAGTTCTATAAAACATCGCCTAAAAATTTTCTAAAGAGATTCTATTTCGTCGCAATTTTTTTTTATACGCCGGTTTTTACAACGGGAAATGTAATTGTTTTGTTATGAATTGGTGTATTGGTATTATTTTGTTTTAATCTGCAACATTTTTTAAAAAATTAGGGTGATAAGAATGCACGAAAAAAACTTCGATATTTCGACTTACAAGAACACCGTCAAGGAATATTAGAGCCAGTATTAAACACTGCAGGACCTCTGAAGCAAGTTATATATATCCTAACATGGGGAGCAATGATTAGTGCATATTATAGTATCAGGATACGAAATTGTAGGAATCCCGCAATCCCCCCTTGCCTCTGCATTCCACCACGCCACACGCATATCGATGTTAAAAATTCCCAATTAGAAATATTGTCGTCCCAAAGTTTACAAAATTAAAGATAATCTTTGAAGCTCAAAAATAAACAACTTAGCTTTGGTCTAATTTAGGTAACGCAGTAGTGTTCATCTTATTAGCGTATAGATATTTAAAAATATAAAAAATCAAACAAAAACAATAGGAATAATACTAATGATTTGTCAAACTACAGAGTACCACTGTTTATTCAACATGCTGTCGTCGAGTGTTTATTGTAGCCTCTTTGCAACGGTTGTTGGTTTTCGACTAGTGACTTACACGAAAGTCAAGCTAATGGCGGGGGAAAATGTATGATCACTGAGGACAAAAACAACAAACTTAAATCATCTTAAATATCACACTGGACATCCAAATACAAATGACAGAAAAGTCCCATATATAGCTTTATTACCCAGGTAAAGGGCGGCATGTCATTGGTTACAACTTACGTCATAGCGGGCAATAGCAACCGTGTTTAAAGTTTTAATAATCCATATAACAACGTATTACTATTATTGTATTACCGAATACTACAAGGTATTACAGTATATTACTGAATACTACAAGGTATTACAGTGTATTACCGAATACTACAAGGCATTACAGTATATTACTGAATACTACAAGGTATTACAGTGTACTACTGAATACTACAAAGTATTACAGTGTATTACCGAATACTACAAGGTATTACAGTATATTACTGAATACTACAAGGTATTACAGTATATTACCGAATACTACAAGGTATTACAGTGTGCAACTGAATACTACAAAGTATTACAGTGTATTACCGAATACTACAAGGTATTACAGTGTATTACTGAATACTACAAGGTATTACAGTGTACAACTGAATACTACAAATATTACAGTGTATTACCGAATACTACAAGGTATTACAGTGTATTACTGAATACTACAAAGTATTACAGTGTATTACCGAATACTACAAGGTATTACAGTATATTACTGAATACTACAAGGTATTACAGTGTATTACTGAATACTACAAAGTATTACAGTGTATTACCGAATACTACAAGGTATTACAGTATATTACTGAATACTACAAGGTATTACAGTGTATTACTGAATACTACAAGGTATTACAGTGTATTACCGAATACTACAAGACATTACAGTATATTACTGAATACTACAAGGTATTACAGTGTACTACTGAATACTACAAAGTATTACAGTGTATTACTGAATACTACAAGGTATTACAGTATATTACTGAATACTACAAGGTATTACAGTATATTACCGAATACTACAAGGTATTACAGTGTACAACTGAATACTACAAAGTATTACAGTGTATTACCGAATACTACAAGGTATTACAGTGTATTACTGAATACTACAAGGTATTACAGTGTACAACTGAATACTACAAATATTACAGTGTATTACAGAATACTACAAGGTATTACAGTGTATTACTGAATACTACAAAGTATTACAGTGTATTACCGAATACTACAAGGTATTACAGTATATTACCGAATACTACAAGGTATTACAGTGTATTACCGAATACTACAAGGTATTACAGTGTATTACTGAATACTACAAAGTATTACAGTGTATTACCGAATACTACAAGGCATTACAGTATATTACTGAATACTACAAGGTATTACAGTGTACTACTGAATACTACAAAGTATTACAGTGTATTACCGAATACTACAAGGTATTACAGTGTATTACTGAATACTACAAAGTATTACAGTGTATTACCGAATACTACAAGGTATTACAGTATATTACTGAATACTACAAGGTATTACAGTGTATTACCGAATACTACAAGGCATTACAGTATATTACTGAATACTACAAGGTATTACAGTGTACTACTGAATACTACAAAGTATTACAGTGTATTACCGAATACTACAAGGTATTACAGTATATTACTGAATACTACAAGGTATTACAGTATATTACCGAATACTACAAGGTATTACAGTGTACAACTGAATACTACAAAGTATTACAGTGTATTACCGAATACTACAAGGTATTACAGTGTATTACTGAATACTACAAGGTATTACAGTATATTACCGAATACTACAAGGTATTACAGTATATTACTGAATACTACAAGGTATTACAGTGTATTACTGAATACTACAAGGTATTACAGTGTATTACCGAATACTACAAGGCATTACAGTATATTACTGAATACTACAAGGTATTACAGTGTACTACTGAATACTACAAAGTATTACAGTGTATTACTGAATACTACAAGGTATTACAGTATATTACTGAATACTACAAGGTATTACAGTATATTACCGAATACTACAAAGTATTACAGTGTACAACTGAATACTACAAAGTATTACAGTGTATTACCGAATACTACAAGGTATTACAGTGTATTACCGAATACTACAAGGTATTACAGTGTACAACTGAATACTACAAAGTATTACAGTGTATTACCGAATACTACAAGGTATTACAGTGTATTACTGAATACTACAAGGTATTACAGTATATTACTGAATACTACAAGGTATTACAGTGTATTACTGAATACTACAAAGTATTACAGTGTATTACCGAATACTACAAGGTATTACAGTATATTACTGAATACTACAAGGTATTACAGTGTATTACTGAATACTACAAGGTATTACAGTGTATTACCGAATACTACAAGGCATTACAGTATATTACTGAATATTACAAGGTATTACAGTGTACTACTGAATACTACAAAGTATTACAGTGTATTACTGAATACTACAAGGTATTACAGTATATTACTGAATACTACAAGGTATTACAGTATATTACCGAATACTACAAGGTATTACAGTGTACAACTGAATACTACAAAGTATTACAGTGTATTACCGAATACTACAAGGTATTACAGTGTATTACTGAATACTACAAGGTATTACAGTGTACAACTGAATACTACAAATATTACAGTGTATTACCGAATACTACAAGGTATTACAGTGTATTACTGAATACTACAAAGTATTACAGTGTATTACCGAATACTACAAGGTATTACAGTATATTACTGAATACTACAAGGTATTACAGTGTATTACCGAATACTACAAGGCATTATAGTATATTACTGAATACTACAAGGTATTACAGTGTACTACTGAATACTACAAAGTAGTACAGTGTATTACCGAATACTACAAGGTATTACAGTATATTACTGAATACTACAAGGTATTACAGTATATTACCGAATACTACAAGGCATTACAGTGTACAACTGAATACTACAAAGTATTACAGTGTATTACCGAATACTACAAGGTATTACAGTGTATTACTGAATACTACAAGGTATTACAGTGTACAACTGAATACTACAAATATTACAGTGTATTACCGAGTACTACAAGGTATTACAGTGTATTACTGAATACTACAAAGTATTACAGTGTATTACCGAATACTACAAGGTATTACAGTATATTACTGAATACTACAAGGTATTACAGTGTATTACCGAATACTACAAGGCATTATAGTATATTACTGAATACTACAAGGTATTACAGTGTACTACTGAATACTACAAAGTATTACAGTGTATTACCGAATACTACAAGGTATTGCAGTATATTACTGAATACTACAAGGTATTACAGTATATTACCGAATACTACAAGGCATTACAGTGTACAACTGAATACTACAAATATTATAGTGTATTACCGAATACTACAAGGTATTACAGTGTATTACTGAATACTACAAGGTATTACAGTGTACAACTGAATACTACAAATATTATAGTGTATTACCGAATACTACAAGGTATTACAGTGTATTACTGAATACTACAAAGTATTACAGTGTATTACCGAATACTACAAGGTATTACAGTATATTACTGAATACTACAAGGTATTACAGTATATTACTGAATACTACAAGGTATTACAGTGTATTACCGAATACTACAAGGCATTACAGTATATTACTGAATACTACAAGGTATTACAGTGTACTACTGAATACTACAAAGTATTACAGTGTATTACCGAATACTACAAGGTATTACAGTGTATTACTGAATACTACAAGGTATTACAGTGTACAACTGAATACTACAAATATTACAGTGTATTACCGAATACTACAAGGTATTACAGTGTATTACCGAATACTACAAGGTATTACAGTGTATTACTGAATACTACAAGGTATTACAGTGTACAACTGAATACTACAAATATTACAGTGTATTACCGAATACTACAAGGTATTACAGTGTATTACTGAATACTACAAAGTATTACAGTGTATTAACGAATACTACAAGGTATTACAGTATATTACTGAATACTACAAGGTATTACAGTGTATTACCGAATACTACAAGGCATTACAGTATATTACTGAATACTACAAGGTATTACAGTGTATTACCGAATACTACAAGGCATTACAGTATATTACTGAATACTACAAGGTATTACAGTGTATTACCGAATACTACAAGGTATTACAGTATATTACTGAATACTACAAAGTATTACAGTATATTACTGAATACTACTAGGTATTACAGTGTATTACCGAATACTACAAGGCATTACAGTATATTACTGAATACTACAAGGTATTACAGGGTATTACTGAATACTACAAGGTATTACAGTGTATTACTGGATACTACAAAGTAATACGGCATATTACTAAGTACTACAGTATACAATACGGCATATTACTAAGTACTACAGTGTATTACTGTATATTACAAAGATATTACATTAGGCAGTAGTATGTATTAACAACATCACGACGTTGATAAATTGTTTAACGTCGCGTGTCGGATGCAGTTGAGCTGTCGTGAGGAAAGGAATACGACAATGTCGGGTAAAGGTGAGGTTGTGTTAGAGGTTCAAGTATACGACATATTCACAGACTATATGGATCCTTCCATGAAGTGCTTCCCAAATAAATTCGTCCCGTAAATATGCGTGAGTGGAACATGCGTCGTACATCAAATGCACGAGATTTCAAAACATGATGTTTAAACTCGATTCAATTCATGATGGCGGATTTGTTGTGCATGGTAAATAAATGCTACTTTTGCCATGGCGACGACACGATTGTGAATTGAAAAATGCAGAGAAGAGCATTGATTTAGAATGTCCAAGGAGTACTGATTTTATTATTTCTTTTAAAATAGCCTTCATCCTTTTTGAGGCATTTGGTAAGACCAGGCTGCTTAAATTTGCTGCTCTAGCTATCTAAAAGTAATAAAAAGGAGCGGAGCGGTTTTAGAATTTCCCCTTTACAGCAGAAGACAGTAATACAAATAACCAACGACCAACTATCATATTATTTAAAATAGATATAGCTAACTAGCTAATTTTCTAAAGGTGCAATAGTTGTCAAGATATTTTGTTGTACAACAGCCCTGTTCCCATTACACATTTTTTGATAAGAAAGGAATCATACTTTTTTGGTTTAAGCCTTAAAGATACTTAAACAATCGAAGTTTTAAACAGGACAAGAAAAATTGCATGCATTAGTCCTACTACTATCTTGGTAGCTAGCTACGTATTCTGGGATCAAGGTTAACATGAGAGAGATGTACATATTTTGCATAGCTAACCTCACAAATACTGAGGGATATACCCTGTCTGTTATTTCCAGGACAGGACCATGGATGGCTTCAATGGACCTCTAGAGTGTATTTAATACTTATTTGCAGATAGTTAGGTTCTGTGCCCTGCTTTGCAACAACATCCAATAGCCCCCATCTCCCCAATTTCCCTCACATGTCTTGGGTTAACCCAGGGCTATGATAACATTCCCTTTGTCAAGAAAAAAATTTGGCAAGTGGGTAGGAGGTGGGGGAAAAATGTGACAAACCTCTTTTGTCACCAGCACCTACATTTAGAATTAGAATGACCCATACCATCACAACCCTAGGTAATTATGCGGCTTTTCCAGGGCACTTATTTATTGCAACATATAAGTCAGTTTAGGTTTTGCATATATACAATTTAAAGCAATTTTAGCAACCAGAAGTAAGAAAATGAAGCCTCTTTCTATGTGTAAAGCCGCTTTTACGCGATCAAATTTTTTATGACATATACTATATGATCATATAAATTTGATTGTGTAACATATGTTAAATGATGAAAATTTTTATGATCATATTTATATGGTCAATTTTTTTAAGATAGAACACATCCTATTTTTTATATGATATAATCATACAAACCCTTTGTCTTTTATTGAAATTAAGTTTTAACCAATCAGAACACGTTTTTAATTGTGCCGAAGTTATGTAAACATGAAACAAACATAAAGAAGAGTGAGGAAATATTTAAGAGAAAAAAATGGCAGGAAGAAAAACTAAAATTGACACAGATAAATTTATTGATGCTTAGGAGAGGAAGAGTAGGAAGAGTGTTTGTGGAACGTGTCTTCCGAGGAAGACAAAAACAGGAACATGAGACAGTTAGCATTAAGCAGATTAGCGGAAACTTTTGGGATGAGTCGTAAGTTGCTCATATATTTTGCTATAAATTTGGTCACCAAACAAACATGTTCTCTATATCCTCTAGTAATAATCATCATTCTCTTCTTCTAAACCCAATTCCAACATCAAAGTCTCATAAAGACCGAGTTGTGGCCATCTACTTAGCCATGGCTTCACCCAATACTTTTTTTTTTCTTCTTGACTTTTTTTTGAGACAACTGCAATTATTACAGCAGCGGTGGCAAGTTCCTCATCACTCATGTTGATAAAGAAAAAGAAGTGAAAGTAAAATTTGATGCACAATGTATGATCGTGTAATAACAGTGCATATGATGAGAAGAGCGGGTGGTTTATATGATTATATAGTACATATGTCATATAAAATTTGATCGTGTAAAAGCGGTTTAATAAAGTAGGAAGATGACCTAGAAGATTAACACATAAAACAACACAGAGAATTTCGTTACATAACTGAGCCTTGATCTGCAATTAAGAGAGCTCTAAATGGGTTCATTCGTATTGTCATATTGAAGCTGAAAGCCACAGCAGTTTTGGAAATAAAAAGATCTAAACCTTTGATTAACAAATTATCATTCATGGAATGATAATTAGTTAATCAAGGGTTTAATGCTTAAGTAGCAAGCTAACTAAGGCGATTCCTAAATAATTGTTGAAAATTTTAATCATGGTTAAAAACATTATTCAATGGACTATAACCCTTATGTAAAGTATAATAATTGACATATTTTTCCATCCTCATTTTAAGTGCTATTTAGGAGATAACATTTTTAACTAGGATTAAATTTTTTCAACAATTATTTTGGAATCGCTTTAGTACAAGTAGTTTTTTGAGTATTCTCAAAGTTTTACATGTACAGGGTTTATATATATGGGGTTAATTTAATAATCGTGTCAGAAATGCCACATCCCCATTCAAGTTATATGACATATCTAGGACCTTAAACAACAACTTTCAAAGTACAAAACGTGTCATATAGTCATATAGTGGCATACAAAAAAATACTCAAACTACTTTCCAGTCCCTGAGTATAAGTTCAAAACAGATATGCCTGGGCTCTTAAAGGTTGTTCGACTTTTTATAATCAGTTAACTATTGGTATTGTGCTTTAAATTTGTTGTTAACAGCAACACTGTGATTTTCATACAAGTGTATTTGCTGGTGCTTATATTGGTATATGTAACCCTGCACATTATCTTCTCTTCTTCTTGATTGCAAGTTAAATTATTAATGTTGATATTGAACTTTTGAATTGAATCTTGTATTTACTAATCACAGTTTTCAATATAATTCCAACTGAGAAGTAATAATGTTGTATCCATAATAAATTTGATACTGTTAATTATACATTGTATTATCATTGAAGTTATTTTGAGATTAGCAACATAATAACAGTACTGTCATGATTTATGTCTAAAACTATAGATGTTATACAATTTAATACTGGTATATATAAAGTAATAAAACTGATTATTGTATTAGTAAAAATAAATCTTCAAGATGATGAAATCAAACAAAATTGACAAATGCGATATTAAGCTGTGTGATGGTCGAATGGTATTTTATCCAGGAGAAGACATAGAGGGTTCAGTAGATATTGTGATGAATCGATCAATGGATATGGACAGCATTGAAATTATCTGTACAGGTAAAAGTAAGGTGGAGTGGGAAAAAACTGTGGTTGATGAAGAAGGTGAAAGACATGTTGAAGAATATGAGAGTAAGGAGAAAATATGTGAAATCAAGAAAAAAATATTTGGTTAGTGCATTTTGTACTTTTTATTTAAAACAAACTAAGGAGACTGTTCGTGACGTATAAGTAATTCTGGTTTTAATATCACTACATCCTTCAAAATTGTTAGAAATGTATGATTTTAATTAGAAAATAGAAAACACCATTAGTTTGTTTCTGTGTTTTGGTTGCATGAATAAACAGGCACAATGCAATCTCAAAATAAAAATAAGATGTTTATATTTTCGACATTTCGTTAAACAATTATAGTTCATTCAAATACCCTCCCTCATGCTATGTATGGCTAGCCCCATTTGAATCTCAGAACCAAATGCAGTTCTCCTGATGAATTAATTTTCTGTGTAATATTCATGTGTGCAATAGTTGCTGGAAGCATGGAGGTTGGTCGTTGTTTTTCGAAATAAATTGGCAATTGTTGATATATCGAAATATAATTCTTAATATTTTAAATTCTTATAACTTATGAAACCATATACATATAATATACACTGTAATAAAATACTATAAACACTTTCTTAATTTTAATAATTTCTAGTGTGATTTGTATATAAAAAATGCAAATTGGGATAACTGATTTTGTAAAGCTAAGCATTTGTTGTAAGCTATTTGCGAGCTAGAAACTAAAAGTTTGCTAAAGGTTGGTTTCTGTTAAAGTCTGTAATTGTTGCGCAACTATCGTAGAGATATTTAGAATTTATCTCTACAACATCAAGTGTGAGTTTTGTAGTTGGAAAATGGCTTTGTGGAGTTTGCAGGAAAGGGGTTGGTAGTAGCTCAATTTTTTGTCAGACTTGCAAGCATTGGGTACATAAGAAGTGCAATAGTATTGGTGGAAGGTTAAGAGCTGACATTCAGTTTGTATGCAAGCGTTGCAAAGGTGAGATTTTAGAGAATGAATATTTCCAGCGTTAATGATGTACAACAGTGGCTCGTTAGAGGTAGTTGAGAACTTTTGTTACTTAGGTGATATGTAGGGCAGTGAAGGGGTGTTGGAAGAAGTGTTACTTGCAGGATAGGTTCTGCTTGGAAAAAGTTCAGAGAGTTACTTCCTTTGTTGACTAGCGGAATCTTGTCAATTGGGTTAAAAGGTAGGTTGTATGAGGCCTGTGTAAGAAGTGTTATGTTGTACGGTAGTGAAACATGGGCAGTGAAGCAGGAAGATCTTGACTGTTTAGAAAGGAATTATATGAGGGAAAGAGTTCAGGTGAGCTAAGAAGCAGGCTAAGTATCCGTAGAATTGTTATCCAGATAAGAAGATTAAATTGGCTGGGGCACTTGGAAAGAATGGACAAGGATAATTGGCTAAGAAAGTTTAGAGACTTGATAGTTCCCGGGAAAAAGCCGAGAGGCAGACCGAGAAAGACTTGGCAGGAGGTTATAAGGACAGACTTGATACAGAGGAAGTTGAGTTTAGATCTAACACAGTCTAGATCAGATTGGAAGAGGGTCATTAATATACCCCGTCCAACCCATGCTAGCATGGAAAACGGACGTTAAGCTGAGAATGATGATGATGATGATGAACATTTGTTGTGTAATATCTCTTGTGTTGTTTTGTTTTACAACATATGTTTTATAACCGAAATATCTGGCAATCCTGAGACCAAGCGGATAGATGCACGGTCATGGAGCTTTTAAAAAAGCTAAGAAATCCAAATAACGCAGAAGAGAGAGCAATTAACTAAAGCAAAAACGCATACAATTAAATTTTGAAATGATTATTGTACCTGAAAGATTGTACCCAAAATATTCAACTGTACAACTTCCTAATAATAATCTTTTCACTTAACGATTACAAACAACAACTATAATTCTTGTGATAAAGACGGTCATGAGGCTATTTAAAGCGAAGAAAAATTATACAACGAACTTCCTATTATTCAAACCTCGCAAACTTCTGTGACACCGCAGACTTTTTAATTTAATAAAATGCTAGCAACCTTTTCGAATAATATAGAATTCACTGTAAAAACAATCAATAATTATTTTTACAACCTCGTGGCCTCGACCTCTTACTTAAAAACAAAAATTTTTGCCGTTTTAGCAAGATGATCTGGGACTGAAGTAATACACAGTTCATATTGAATGTGTAGTTGCACAGATTCTATTTGAAGGTAAATATCATCTAGTGGCGTTCTTGACACCAATAAATGAGAAACTTGTGAAAAGAAAATCTCAGATTCTCTGAATACACACTTGTTAAAATATGTGAATTTGTGATGTGAAAATAAATAGCACACAGTCTACATTAAGAGCAAGAAGTTTAGAAAACAAAAATGGAACTAATTAGCGTGTCAAACAACTTTAGCAGGGCGTGCAAAATTTATTAATGGGCTTTTGCGGTTCTTATAGGATACTTAAAGCAGTATTGGTTTTTACACAATATTGCACTAATAAGTTCCATATTTATTTTCTACATGCATTCATTTTCGCGATTAAGATATGAGTTAAATTTAAATCTTGGCGATAGAAAAATGAAATAATCAAACCTGTCAAACCTGTGGTTAAAAAATTTTTTGCTATGGAAATTATTGAAACCAAGTCATAATAACTGAGACAAAAAACTTGGTTTTTGTTTTTTCGAAAAAAAACTCGGTGTAATTGAGATTCTAACAGTGATATCGGACTTACATTGAAACCTCTTACTAAACCGACAATGTTTTCGATTTTCTAATAAGATTTGTACATTTCTAACGATTTTGGAGGACGTAGTGATGGTTCATACTGAATTATCAGGGATGGATACAGGATTTTTCTCCTTTATGCAAATTATTTAGCACATAGAAACATACAGGTGTAGGGGCACTGTAATAAAATTGATAAAAATACATTGCACAATTTGAATAAACAATTTCCAAAAAAAGAGTAATGGACAAAGTAGTTCAACATTTCATTAGTTCCTCAATGAATATGTTAGCATCGATTTTTTTGGGATATATGATTCTGAAACTTAACTTTCTTGCTCAGTTTTTTGAAAAGCATTTCCAAAAAATTAGCAAGAAAGTTAGTAAGGCTCTGATAACACCTGACCTCAAAAGAAACAATTTTCAAGAAAGGAGAACAAGAAAACGATTTTAGTACATTATTGTCTCTTTGAGAATGGTGCTTAAACTATTTGAAGTGGGTGTTAATTTAAAGAAGGTACTTGTTAAAAAAGATAACATTTTATTCACAAGACTAAATTTCCTTTATCATTTTCATCAAACTGGATTGTTATTGTGTTGTTGAGTTGTCAGAAAAAATTACTTTTTGCTATCTTTTAATATGTCATTGAAACAGTTGACATAATAATTAGAAAAACATCGACTTGAATTAACCATAGCACCAATTAACCCATGGCTATCCTTTCTCTGGCCAATTTTGTGAAGAAAAAAGTAAATAACTCTTGTAAAAAGGATTTAATATAGGGAGCTTCTCACCGAGTTGACCAAATTATACAGAATCACATGAAGCTGCTAGGTGTGAATAGGGAATGTCGAGTTGGTACTGTAATATTCAGCAAAATCGAAATTCAAGAAAGTGCATTGGTCATTCAGATTTGCCTTAGGGAGCACTGAGTTTGCTAATGTGTAAATCCAACCCTGAGTACAGTAATATTTAACCTTTTTGCAGATTTTCTATGAAACTGACAGAAAGGTAATATTGATTTCTCAGTGGTGTTTTGTTTTTCTCATGGGTAGAGAACAAACATATTTTGGTTTACTGATCCTCTGATCAATATAAACTGGAATGTAATGTTAAATGATACTTACCTTGATGAGGTAACTTGAAGGCTTCACCAGTCTCTAATGCTATTGTATTGGTTACTGAAAGATAACAACAGAATTAACATTGCAATATCAATATGTAATGTTTGCAGTACCATTTACCATGAAGTATGTTCGTTTAGGTGAAGGTAAAAAAGAAAAGCTGGAAGAAGGCTCTCACAGCTTCCCTTTTTCATTCAAGTTACCAGAAAAACTGCAAACTTCTTATGAGGGTATCCATGGTCACATAAGATATGTATTAAAAATGAAAATCAAAAAGTCATGGAAAAAAGATTTGAAGTTAAAACGAATGTTTGTCATAAATGAGATCATTGACAGCAACAAAGACATCTATCGAGGAGGACCTGGTGATAATGATGAAAAAACTCTGGGTAGGTAGTAGATTGCATTTAAAACTTACAAAATTTCACAATTTATGTTATTCCAACTTATTGACAATTATAAAGCTTGTCTCCCATGAAAAACAAGTTGGCTTCAAAACTGTCTATGAAGCTTTTTTAATTTTTTGAACAATCTTTATCTGGTCTCAAGATTGTGGAACTAGTTTTTATAATATGCTTATTAATGCATGACGTATTATAACTGAGGTGCTGTTTCGAGGGTTTATCAAGGTATGTAGTGATGTGAATATGTTTAAAAATATTTACATGAATAATAATACTTTATCCTTATTATCATTCATACCACCCATTGTTTTTTAACATCTAACTTCACAAAATATGCAACGAAAAAGTGTAAACATTCATTTATCTGTTTTTTAACATCTAACTTCACAAATTATGCAACGAAAAAGTGTAAACATTTATTTATCCTTTAGTTCCATTTTTTATCTAGTTTTAGTGGGCGTAAAAAATAAATTCTCATATAAATTCTCATTTTAAATCCATTAAACTTGTTCAATCGCGACGATTATTAAAATGCAAAATTTGGTAGTTTTTTTGCATCGCAAAATTTTCTTTATAATTTAAGAAAATGAAAAGCAAAAAATTACAAGGAAGTGACGATTAAAGCCTTGTAGTTCAATAAAAATTGATTTCATTTTTATAGGTTGCTTGTGTTGTGCATCAGGACCTTTAGTGTTGTCGGCCAACTTGGATCGATCTGCTTATTGTCCAGGCGAATCGATACTCATCAAAGCTTCTGTTGCCAATAACACAAGTCGTGAAATGGATGGCTTAAGTGCGAAACTAATCCAAAAAGTTGAATTTAACGCTAAACGCAAGGAAGGTGCTGGTAAGGATGAACGAGATATCGAACATACCGTTGCTAAAATTTCTTGTAAGTGTTTTTGTAGAAACGCACCAAAGTATCCTCAAAGTAACACCTTTATCCGACGAAAGTTTACTGACATTAATTCAATAAAGTACTTTAACGCACGGTGATCGTCATTTTTAATAATTTTTATGACAGATTTCTCACTTGTTCTGGATCTTACTTTTAAAACAAAAGTTGTTTTTAAATTTTACGTTTGCAAAACTTTGTACTTGTTAATTGAAAATTTCCTGCACAGTAGATAATATGAATATTTTGTATCTTCCTATTTCGCGTTTGTGTTAATTTTCGCGTAACAAGAATTGAGCGTAATTATAGGCATAATAGTTCTCTGAAAAAGCTATTTAACATGAATTGTGTTTTTATGGTATATTAAAGAAGGTAATTCTTAAAAATAAACTAATAACTACTTATTTATAAAAATATTTAATAAATTCCACTGCAATTCTCAGATATTTCGCAAATCCGCGAAAATTACTACAAATTTATGCAAATATGGCCAGCATGCTGAAATCTGCAATATTCTGCAATGTTTATTTTACAGCTGGTGATATCAAAGAGGGTGGTGTTTTGAACTGGGAAAGCGAGCCGTTACATGTGCCTCCACTTGTTCCCACCTTGCAAAACAGTAAGTTCATAAAAATCAAATACTGGGTTGAAATTCATCTTGATGTACCAATGGGAATTGATATGGAGTTTAAACTACCTGTTGTCATCGCAACAGTACCATATATTACGTCGTATGGTAACCCTCCTCCTGAATCATCATTGAAGCAAAGTAAAGTTGGTAAGTAGAATTCCTTAGTGTGTGAAGAGTAATGTGATTTGTGTGAAAAGCATAAAATATGATATGGGTCGTGTAAACTAAGCCATTAAGCTAACCGTGAATCTGACAGATTTGTGTCGGTTACCTCGATGGAAGAATTTTAGACGTAAAAATTTTGGTCTTCTTTGTAAAGAACATATTTTTTGTGATTTTGGAACTTATTCGAAAATTCGGAAGAATTGAATGCGGTATTGATGTCTGCAAGTTTTCCGCGTATTCGCAAGCTTAAATTCCTCTTGTTTTGAACAAAAAAGTACGCAGTGCTTATTTCACAATTTACCTAATTTCTCTCTTGTTTGCAATAATTCTTTGAACATATGGTATATTAGCAAAAATATTCGCTTTTCCAATTTCGCGATTTTTTATTCCTCAATTTCAATGAAAAATATGTGAATTACAATCTTTCATTTTGCGTTTGCATCTATTCGCACACTTAAACTCCGCAATTTTTTCTTCCGCAAACAAATTTTTCTCTAAGTTAGGGACACAAATTGTCAAAATATTTAATTTCATGTAGAAGCGAAACCAAGCAAAGTTGGACCAGCTCCTATGGAATTTCTTGGCCACCCGGACATGATCCCGCCGTTATACTCGGAGATACCAGACCAAAAACCGGTCAAGCTAAACAAGAAGGATGAAAAACCTAAAGATAAAGATTACCAACATGACAAATACGTTCCAATATATACGTACGCTGTGCCTAGCAAGGTAGGTGTTGCTTCACTGTGTAAGATAAAATGTTTAACCCAAGCGTCAATTTTGAAAGGGCGGTAAAAAAGGGCGTTATTATACATATTTCTATTTTCGTGTGGTTATCATGTGATTTCAAGTAAAAATTAAGCACTGATAAAAAAAAAACTACGAAACCTATATGCTTTATTCGCTACGATGTAAAACACCCAATGGGAGTTAATTCCATTTAGCTGATTACCCTAGGCGTTTATTTTAAAGAGGCGTCGATTCATGTGAGCTCTTGAGATGATTTGTTTTCAGTTCTCCAATATTTTATTAAATATTGTTTGCGGGATTTTATGATGAACATTTTTGTGTTAATTTCTTCTAAAAAATATTTGTTTTAGAAACCTGCGACACCGACGGCATTACCAGATGAGCCAGAACGTGCTCCCACTCCACAAGAAGCGGCTGTTGATAGCGTCATGCCGCCGATAGAATGAACATTTCGTTTAATACGGCAAGTAATTTTATCCCCTTTTTTGTTGTACTTTTTACCTGCTACCCTCTAGTGCTTAATAGACGCCAGCCGCTGCTAAATATTTTTTTTATTATCAAACAAAATTGGAGTGTCCCATAGTGAATTATCTACATCTTTGAAACTTTATGTTCTCAAATTCTCAGTGATTTTTGAGAAGTTCTGTTCTTCACCCAATAAAACCTACTTTAACGAGGGTATTTTTTAACATTATAATTATTAGTTATTTATGTATTTGTTTTTACTAATCCAGAATTTTTAATAACTTTTTTGACGAACAAATTTTTTTTTCCAAGAGAATCATTTGTGTTTCGCATTGAATCTGATAGGTGGAAGAATTGGACCTTTTTATTTTTCCTTAACACAACGACATACCGGCATGCATTGCATTGTGTACAGAAATGACATACCGGTATGCATTGTTGTGCACGCTAACGCTTGCCTCGTTTGCATGTTTTGAAGAGTTAAGGGCATTAAAACTTGTACATATTTTTTACATGTTTTTACAGTGTGTATTTACAGAGTGTTTTAACAACAGGTTAATAAATGATCTTCCTCCAAGCAAAATGTTTCATCCGTAGAATAAAAAATAACAGAAATTGTTGACTGTTATGACATCAGATTTTAAACTGACTTAGAGTTCTGCTTGCCAACCAAATAGGAAATTCCTGCATAAAACATTTTGCTTGGTGGATAGAAGTTTTGCAGGTATTTTAAATATAATATATAGTTCTTTGTAAGGTGTCAGAGAAATAAATTTTTTTTTTGCTATATTTATTTTTTTCATTTTTTCGCAAACGAGGTAAAATTAAACGCAGACCTATAGAACAAAAGCATTTTGAATTTTGCGAATGTTAATTTTACGCCAAGTGGATTAAAATGCTGATTCGCGAAATTAATTTTGCTAAAAAAAATCGTGAAATCTCTGGAATGTTTTAAAAGCTGGCTAAATCCTCCCTAAGTATGGTCCAACGCACTAATTATGTATGGTGAAAAAAATATTAATATATTGTATATAAATTACGACGAACTAAAATATACGCATTATTTTGTGGCTTGTATTTTAGGACTGGTGCATTAAAATAAATTTTATATGGAAGTAAAAAATTGTCGTTATTCCGAACAGCACACTGAAAACTAAAGAGTACGCACAAACTGAAAATGGTGACGACTCTAGCAAGTTTGAAATCATGGAATTACGGAATTATACGCTGCAGCGCTTTTAGCTAATAAAACGAACAGCGCTGGCAAAAGCTGTCCTTAATATTGCGCTAAATTTCAAAGAATAAAAGCATGCCTTCACCAGAACTCTTTCAACGTTAAAGTTTGATCCCTTATGCCTTATGAGAAATAGCATATAGTTTTCGTTTCCCTCAGATAGCCCACGAGGTGAAAGTTTCGACAAAATTCGCCAATTTGGCAAAATTTTATCCCCCTAAAAAGTTTTAAAATCTTAAAGATTTTCAGTTTCTGTAGAGAAATTTTAAAATCTTCTAAATATTTTTGAAAATACTGTGATTATCTTTAAAAGGGTTGAAAGTTCTTTTCAAAACTTAAATATTTAAATTTGTGCCTAAAAAAGAGTGACAACCCTGATCAACCTCGTTTTCAGGGTCTTGTGACCCCTGAGCTGTTATTACGGAGTTCCCAACAATGTGGCCGCTATCAACTTCATCAACAAGGCAAAATGCCCTGGAAACGAGGTTGAACCCGATGTGATAGTTTTGATTTTATGAATCACGACACTAACAGAAAGCAGTATAAAAAACAAGGCCTGTGCGCTCTCTTTTACCGAAACACAACATACTTTCTATACATACGACACCTTTAATCTTCAACCAGAGAGTAGGGACACCTTTCTCGCCGTTTTAGATTTTCAGAAAGAGAAAAAAATCATCATCATTTTCACTGACACTCACTGGCAGATATTTTTCATAACGTTCAGTAACAATCCAATTAGTTTTCGAAAAAAGCATCGAATGTTATCTTGGTTTTTCAAATATAAGCCCAAAGGCTCAGGGGAAGCTTATTATCGGGGAAAAAGAAACAATTAAAAAAAGTTAAACTTATTATCGGGGCCGAGGTGAGGATCATTTTCGGGGATTCACAGTAGCTATTTTGTATCGTCTGTCTGTGTTTAACCATGATAAAAATTTTTTTGGGGATCTTTTGTTTATTTATTATTTCAAGATGACTTTAAAAAAAATCCATTAAAGAATAATATTTCACTTAAAATTCGTGCACGTTATTATCGCGCATCCTAGCAAATCTTGACTTTAATTAGATCGCTTCACTTTTACAAATTTTATTTCACCCACACGATGTGTACAACTCTAGAAATGAAATTTGGAAAATCGTTCTTTTTCTAGGTACTTCTCGAAATAGGCAAACAGCATCATTTGGACTCTGCTTTCTACTTTGGCAGGGTTACCACAAAATCTGTATTATGAAACAATTCACTCCACCCGCCAAAGCTGCCCGAAATAAACATATCGAAATCGGGGCATGCTGTCAGCAAAAATTAGCACCCGTGAAGATGGTCCGCTGTGACATTGCATTGACAAGTTCGCAGTGCATGTCACTTAAAAACGGCGTTCTTAATTGTTAGTGGTTGCGATCTATGAAGTTCCGCCCTTTTTTTCAATATGTCTGTGGTTGTAGGTTCGATGAAGAAATACAAAGTTAGATATGGAATACTCTGAATAAAATTCTGTATCAAGTTCAAGACTAAAAAACATAAAAGTACGAGTTTAAGATGCGAGTAGTTTAGCTTGCTTCACATTACAACACGTGAATTGCAGAAAAAATATCATTATTAAATATTGCGCGATTTATTTAAAATTAAAAACTAGTGATTACAACAAATACCTGTCAAAATAACCTAGGACAAATATCACTAGTACAAGAAACATTTTAGTCCATTTAAATTATTTAATTTCCGCGCGCTATGCGAGGGGAGATTGTTTGATTTCCAATTCGTATCGGTTCAAGCATTTCCTGCAACTGTCGACAATAACTTATCATTTTTTCTTTTCAACAAATTAGTGTACAAGAATATATAGCTTTCTATAAAAGTCATTTTTGAAATGTGTTGGTCTTGGTATTAGCGTCGTATGAGATATATTGTAGCTCTTAAAAATATGTGGAGAGGGTTCATCGTACTCAGAAAAACTGTAGATCATGCGGCAACATTTCATTTCAATTACAGCTGTGGCGCAGGCTTTTTTAAATGTTTATTTCAGGATAAGGGATATCAATTTCTATGATGTCAATGTTATCAAGAACCTAGGCTTCTTGATAACGTTGACATCAACTGCTGAATGCAACATCGTAACAAGTTGTCACAAATTTATTTGACTAGTGAGAAAGAATATCATGTAGATACAGTCTTTAATTGTTTTTATACATTGAAACTTTGGTCATGAGGTTCAAGGATTTCAGTGGTACATATATTATTAGCTCGTAATACTATACAATGCAGCTAATCAAATAAACACTTAAATATCTTTATATTTATAATATATATTTTTGTACGCTCCATCTAAGGTAGTGGTGTTGTAGAACTCGGTGAAAAAAATACCACTTAAGATTAATATAAAGTTAAAAATATGAACAGAATAAATTAGGATCAGTCTGATTGAAAACATTTTTACTGCAACCCTGAAAATAATTTTCATTCTTCTTCCTTTAATTCTCCCCCCCCCTTCCCATTTACACAAAGTCAATGCTGCTTACCTCCAAGGTCCCTGGAGCATTCCTGTTAGCAATAACTATACGTCCTCCATCTCCAAAGTTAATATTAAGGAACTCAAGATAAAATCCCCAATATACTTTTTCCAGGGTTGTTCTATTAAATATTTTAAAATTTTTCAGGATCAGCAAAAAATTAAAAAGAAATTTTAAACTCTATATGCACAATAATTTAGCTTTCTTTTAGCATAAACATCAGCTGTCGTCGTCAAGAATATGTCGCGGACAGTGACGCCTTCCGTCCAAATAAAGAATGTATTCGCCGTACGACATGGGCATAACATTCTTTATATCCTTTTCACTTGTGAAATGAAAATGAAAAATGTTTGTCGTGTCCACGTGACCAGTCTTGGGATCCAACACCTCAGCATGTACTCTAGTTTGCAGGTACTTTCCTTTCGTGAACACAATTTGACTCGATAAGTAAAGCAGCGAACCAACTTCAACTGGTTTACGAAAGGTAATGTCATCCATAGAAATCACAGTTGGTCTCGATTTTATAAAAACGGTCGCTGTCGCCCATGCTAATTCGAACGCTTCTCTCATTAAAAAACCACCAAATATTTTGTTATACAAATTCCTTGATTGTGGGTGACAGATAATTATATTCTTCAACTGAGTATCTTCCATCCAAACAGTATCTTTTGGTTTCACACGACTGTGAAAAGTTGATTTGTTAGGATCAAGCGTCGCCAAAAACATATTATGGATCACATCTCTCTCCTTCGCAGTGGGGGGCATTCTAAACAACGACTCCTTCAATTTCTTCTGGCGCAAAGCTTTGTTAACTTTGCCTCGTTCATAGTAATGCTTTTCTTCAACATCAACGGCTTCAATTTTATTAACCACAGCGGCGGTGCCATCTTTTAACGACCTGGCGACCATAACAAACACGGCCTCGGCAAGACGTTTCCAACCATCTTTTGATTGCTGATCAATATGTATTGTCACCTCCAAAGATGTTTTACCAGCCCACGACACAAAACCTTTTAATTTGATGTCTTTGTTCGATTCAACAAGAGATTCTTTTAAATCGATTTTATCAACACAGGCTGTTACTAACGAAAACGGTGCCCTTTCTGAAGGACCTTTAAAGTATTTAAAACCAACCCAACCAGCCAATGTATCCATATCTTCCAAAAGTTTTCCAAATCTTACCGTCCCATAGAAATTTAAATATTTGTCGTGTTCAGCAGGGTTGGAACCTATATACACAATTGTACATAAACAGTAGAGCAGAAAATAGACACACGGATGTGCCATGATAATTCCTTATTTATTATGTACAAAAATACTTGCTACTTGTAATCCATTTACCGCAAACACTTATAATCAGATGCATTTTTCTTTTTTCTTTAGGATATATCAAGGAGGGTGGGTGAAAGGGACTTGTCCGAGCCTAGCTACAACTAAAAGAGTCTACCAGACACAGAGAGTAGTGTATGTACCTTGGGTTAAATAATTTTCGCGAAGACTTAAGGGCAGAAACTTTCGCGGGCAGAAACTTTCGCGGGCAGAAACTTTTGCGTGCAGAGTTTATGAAATAAACTTTCGCGTTTCGCGGTTTTTGTTAACAAATTTCGCGAATTGAAAAAAAAAATATATTTTTCTTTTCAAATTTTATAATTTTTCTTGCTTTGTTTAAGGTAATAGGCCTCTTCACTAATGTACCGCGGAATTTTGCTAATTGATCACGAATCTTTATATTGAGCCTGCATAAGACAAAGTCGTTCGCAACCTTTTTAATTTTGTAATGACCTTACCAAAGTTGTGAAAACTCCAAAAAAAAAGAAAGCTGCGACAAGTACTGGAGGAAATAAAGATATTAGAGAAATGTTTAGCATGGCAAAATTACAAATTACATGTGTCATTGATTTTTTTGATAACAATGTATTTCAGGGATTAAATTTGCCTTAAAATTACTTTAAAATAAAATACTTTTTCGAGTGAAAAACTTTCACGTTTTTTAAATTGGTTATGATTTCGTGTGAAAATAATTTTGCATTATGCAGTTTTAAAATTTTAAAACTTTCGCGAAAAAGCGTCAAAAACGCAAAAGTTTCTGCCCGCGAAAGTACTTTCACAAGGTTAAAAAAATATACACTTCGCGAAAATTAATTTTCGTTAATCAACCCTGTCGAGATATTTTAAATTTACTGAGAAAAACTAGGAAACAAAAAATTTGCATGGTTAATTTTAGCGACAAAGTAATTTCTGGTAATTTCGCGAAAATTAATCAACTAAAGGTTGTAAATTATCAATATTTACCCAAAGGTATGATCACTTCTTGAACACTGTCCTTCATTTTTCTTGTAATAAGATCTTCTTGTTTTGAAGCTCGTTTGGCATTGATTTTTGATAATATATCGAGATTCTCCAACCAAAATTGTCTTGCTCCAACATGATGCTATGTTAATATAAAAACAAAAGCTCAAAAATGAACGGACAGAATGAAAAATAGATTGAAAAAAATCTCTGATTCACATAACAGAAAAATATCTATTTTTTATAGACAACATTCAGAAATTAATTTCTTAAAATAATGATAGCATATAATAAACTGAGATCAAACAGAACTTCTTTGTATAAATACCACTTGGCACGCTCTGTGCTACAACTTTTTTATTCACAGATAAAAAGATTATTTTTATAAACTTCATAAAATTTCGCTTCTAAGGACTTTGTGACAATTACTGAACATTTTTTACGATAAATTTTCGTTCACTATAAAAGGGATGAAAGTAGTTTTACCAAGCAATATAGGATTTTCCTAAAATCATCGGCCAATTTATATATTTATATATTCTTATATTTTCCTCGTATATTTAACTGAAAGACCATTATATATATGTAACTGTTATCAAAAAATTTTGGTATGCACTCAATGCATTTCCTTCATTTTCCTTCACTTTAACAAATCTTTAAAAGAACTTAAGTCTTGGAAAAATTAAAAAAAGCTGAGAAACATGTTTAAATAGGTTATTTGTAAAAGTTATCTTTCATGATTTTTTCTTTACTTTGATTTCTGGATGTTTTTACTTGGGAAAGTTTCGTCTGTTAAAGTTTGGTTGGGAATACCAAAAACTTATCAGTTGTTAATTTAGCAAAGAAGTACATAATAGTAACAATGCATAACAAACATGCACTTTTATGATAATAACTTTAAGCCAAGAAGGTGGTCAAGTGTGAAGATATTTAAAAAGCTTTATCTGAAGTCACATGAAATTTTACAAAAAGTGATATCCTTTAGAATTTCTCATGCAATCTTTCAAGTGAATCAAACTTGTAAAAGTATCTCAGGATCCCTTCAAGTGTTTGAAGTTGGCTGGAAAACAATGAGATTTATACCTGAAGTTTTTTCCGAAGCGTTTTACTACCAACAATAACTTCTTCCGTTTTAGTTTCATCTACATAACTGCTTTTGGAATCATCAGTGGAACAAAGTTTTATTCCAGCAACAGCTTTTAGAATAATTTTATTTCTGCACAGTCTGTAACCACGATGGGATAGCAATGAGATGTTCATACTTTTTCTCTAAAAATGCAATTCTTTTATATTACCTTAATAATGGAAGTAATTTTAGTGGGAAGTAATTTTTGCAAATTTTTTTTGAATGAGAGAAAAGAAAAGAACTAATGATACTCAATATATATATAAAACCAAGGGTGTAACAATGCAAATAGTATAATACTTTCAAATATATTAAAACAAAAAAGCTGTAAACTGGCACATTATTACAGTTTAAAACACAACAAACTACAAAAAATACTTTTAAATACATTAATAAGCGTTCTGTTCAAATTTAATTTTGGTTTACTATTTTAAAATCTGAGACCCTAAGCACAGCTGTACCTTATGTCAAGGGAAGTTACATAACCGTTCCTAGTCCTACACATTATCAAAAACTTATATATAAAATTATTCCTTATATTGCCAACAAACAAAACAAGTCATTATAAGGTCAATTGTCTGTCTATCATATGGTTAGCTTGTTGATCAAATCAGCACACAACCACAAGGCTACAGTAACTCCATGTTATAATATTCACAACACTCCAAATGGATCAAAGACACAAATACAAAATATAGGAAGTGAGACACTCTAGATCTCCATCCCTTTTTGCTAATGGCACATTAGTTGAGAATTTTGCAAAGTTAGACTATTTTTCAAACTATGCTGCATCATGATTATTAAGCCCACATTACAACTGCAAACCTGTGATTAAACTTTTAGGCACTGCTTAAAAATTCTTGATCTTTAAAGATAACGTATTAGCATATACAGCTTGTGTGGTGCCAGTGCTTATTAGTTATAACTCTTGTAATTTGACCAGGGTTCGGTTTTGCTTCCAATATGGGCGATTTAATGCTACCATAGCCCTGGGTACCCCAACCATGTGTGGGAAATGGGGTAGATGGTGCACTGTGTGGGCTGTTGGATGTTCCAGGGTTCCAGGAAGTTGTCGACAGAGAGCGTAGCTAAAGATGAGCATTAAATACTCTAGGACTATCCTTCTAAGCCATGGCTTCTCTTGGAAGTAATAGACTGGGTATATTCCTTAATATTCGTGAGGCTAGCCATGTTACAAATATGCACACTTATCTCTCTCTCAGGCTCACATTGTTTTTTAAAATCATGAGCTGGCAGTTTATTTTCTTGAAGTAATTTATTATTCTATAACTACCTTTGTGGCCCTTCCTGGAAACAATTGACAGGGTACATCCCTCGAAATTAGTGAGGCTAAAATATAAATCACCACTTGTACATAATGTTTGTTTACATCATTTCAAGCCGCCATTTTTAAATTTCTTAGCTCCGCGTTTGGTCACGTGGCTATAAGCATTGTTTTGATGATAGGCACACCGTTACAGTCACAGTTTCGTATCTCAAGATTTGTCCCATATATGGTGAAATTGTGTCCATATAAGGCAAATGTTTTCGTCTAGGAAAAAAATAATGGCGCGACAGCTGCAGCAGAATGTAAAGGCAGTTCTAGCTCGGATTTTAAACGTTCTTGCTGAAAAAACTGAATATTATGGGAGTCACAAGGAATGCTAACTATATACAACAGGATGTATGTATAGTTACCTTTACTTTTTACCTTTTTTGGTAGCTAAACATTTTTTGTTAAGGTAATTACAACACAAAATCTATAGCTAGCTAGCTTTACTCTAGCCTAGCTGATGACACAATACAGGGTATAGTCACCCAACTTTCCTTTTTCTTTTGGCTAGCTTAATGGTAATTTGCATAAAAATGTAGCTGCTATGTTGCCATCAGTGCTATTGTAGCTCTGCAGCTACAATATCAGCACTTACTGATGATACGCACCCTAGTGTAGAGTACTCCAAAGCCTTTCTAATGCACTTCAAAAGGACATGTACTTTGTACACATAGGTGTTATTAAGTATGAGTGTTACTTAATCCTACTAAATAAATGCGCTTATTTTACATGGCTTGCCTCACAAATTTAAGGGATATACCCTGTCTATTACTTCCAGGAAAGGCCTGGAAGTAATATAGATGCGGAGTCTTAGAGTATTTGTGGCGCCGTAGATTAGTGGTTATAGCTGTGCGGGAGACCAGGGTTCGATTCCTCTTGACAGCGATTCAACATGGGCGAGTGAATGTTACCATAGCCCCGGGTTAACCCAAGCCATGTGAGGGAATTTGGAGAGATAGCACACTGTGTGGGCCGTTGGATGTTGCCAGGAGTTGTCTGGTAGAGCGTGGGCCCTAATTTGGTCTGCGTAGGTCAAAATGAGCATTAAATACTCGAGGACTCTCCATCTAAGCCATGGCCCCTCCTGGAAATAATAGACAGGGTATATCCCTCGATATTTGTGAGGCTAGCCATGTAAAATATGCACATCCATCTATCTATTTAATGCTCATTTTGAGTTACGCAGACTTTTTGATAAAGCCTGACTCCCACCAGACATAAACATTTCAGAAAAAACGTGTCATGAACTGTTGTGTACATTGTAACATGTTGCGCATTCGAAGCGGTAGTTGCATTCATTTCGTTTTTATCTACTTAACTAAACGTTCTCTTGTGGTTAATTAAAAAACTGCTGGTTCTCTGTTGGTTATTTCAAAATACTGCTGGTTCCTACTTTAGGAAAAGCAGCCATGCCCCAATTTCCCTCACATGGCTTGGGTTGTGATAACATTTTCTTGCCCATATTAAATCGCTACCAAGAGAAATTGAGCCCCAGTATCCCACACAAATTGTGAGAGTTAAAACCACTAACCTACGGCGCCACAATAATTATTTACATATTTGGCGATTGACAATGTGAAACTGTGTATTTATTATTAGATAATATATTTTCCTTATTTGTATAGCTTGGGAAGAAATGACATTTGCGATGTGAATAATGAGACATGAAATGGATCTACGAAAAGATTGGCATACAAATTTAGCAGCACATTCTATGGTCATAGAGGAAGACAATATGTTACCTTAGTTATATATATTTTTTTCATTTGTTATATATCTTATACTCAGTAGCAGCATGAACACTGAATATGAAAAAGCTAGACACGAAACTTATAAAAACTTAAATTAATTTTTGTTCCAATGCAGTCAAGCATGTATATATGTAAACCAAAAACATATTTGCTTTATTTTATGTATATAAAATAGTTTTATTGAAAGCACTTCTTTTCTATTCCTAAGGCAGATTTTCAAATAGAATTTATTAAGTATTTAAACACATTGAAGTCAGTAAGAAGTCTGTGTTAAATATCAAGAGCTTTGTTAGCTGAACTTTGACATTATATATAGAAAAAGTTATTAACACCTTTTACACCTACACACACTACATATCTTGGTAAAGTCGTAACGATGTTAGCTCCTTGGTGTGAACAAGGCGATAAGATCAGTGACAATAACAATTTCATGACAGTTAGATATTATGTCAACAAAATTATGAAACAAACAATGATAGAAGCTCCAGTACAGTAATTGTATTATAATATACGTGGATATTTTTTACTTTTGTAAATATTCAGGCTTCTATATAAAATCACGCACCATATTTAATAATAGATTTTAGGCTTAGCACTTTTGTAACCTGATAATGTTACTTTATATCGTTTTGCACAATCTTCTTAGTCAGTGTCTACTCAAACGCACCGTAGTAACCAATCTTCATTCTAGTCCGGCTACTATTAAAAACTTTAATGTTCCACTGGTGTATGAAGAATTGAACGTAAAACGTAAAATGCGCTTGTCCCATTAATTTTGCCGAGGCTTTAATTCTTTGCAGAAAGCTGTTAAATTGTTCACAGATACTTGTGTTCGGTGAGTTCATTCCACTTAACCTGCTACTGTTGTAGGCTTGAGAGCATTTATGGCTGAATCCGTGGAACACGTCATGAAAAAAACGCGTGTCTTGAAAATACCCAGATTCTCGATTTTTGGCGTACTCGCAGCCACAAGCAAAATCGTAAAAAATGGTTTCGGGCCCTTTTTCCAAATGGGTATACAATGATGCCAGTGCGTCCTTTCTTCCTTCACTTCCTGTTATAATGTGAAACCCAAGACAGTGACCATGATAAGGACAAAACCACAAAAAAAGATATGTTGTCCCTTTTTTTGACACGTCCGGGTACACCTTCCGACATCTAACATCTGGGGTGTCATCATTTGCGGTGTCTTTTATTTCCCTTTTATCCATGGAAAAACTTCGCATTTTTCTTATTTGCTCTCCATTCTCAGTAAAGTAGTACGCTCGACCGTACTTCGCCGGGTTATAAGTACCTTCTAATTTCTGAGTTGGTGCAGGTGGAGTATTAAAAGAATGTATAGATTTTACACGCTCGCATACGTGTACGAAAAAGCTAAGCGTGCTTCGTTTTGGAAAAGGGCTTCTCAAAATTGATAATCTTTTACCTAAGCTTAAAAACAGCGTAGTCTTTCCGACTTCTTCCAATAGACCATCTGGATTTTCGTCAGACGTCCATCCGGCCTAAGTATCAAAACATATTAACCTTAATCAACTAATTGTAAGAGAGTAATAGTTTTTCTAAATGGTTGAAAAATTTACCTGGCAAGTACACGTTCCATTAGCACTAGGAACGAACAATGGGAAAGTTTCTGGTTCTTTAATATCTATTCTACTTCGTTGATAGAATTGTATACTTAAGTTGTTTGAATCTGGATTGGAATCAACAATTTGAGTAGAAGGACAATTCTTGCCAAAGGTCCATAACCCACATGCAACATCAAATATATCTTCCCACTACGAAGAAAAGATGTGTGTAAAATGCCGAATGTCCATAGATTCAAAATAATTCTGACAAAAAATGTTTACTTTCTAAAGTCAAGCTTAAACTTTGAAGGATTTTTTTTTTTACTTTTTTCTCAATTTTTAACGTTGTCGTTTATCGGTGTCGTTTCCGTTTTTACCGCAGTAACATGAACGTATTCATAATTCTAAAAATTCGAGAAATATAACGGACATTAAAATGTTATTTATAGGTGGAGAACATTTTAAGGCAAAAAATCAGTATAAATAAAAGTAGGAAAAAAATTAATAGCTCGTAACCGTGTCTGTTGTTACCGTCCGTCTATGTCTGGCGTATATAGTTATGTAATGATTGTAAGAAGCTGAAAAAATGTACATAGCGATTACATAGAGAGTTGAAAACAGCTAAATTTAAACAAATTGAAATTAATTTGAACGTTAAGAGAAAGAAAAGGTTACCATAAAGTCTCCACTGTAGCTGTTGTAACCACCCATAGCAACAACTTGTTTATTTTCGTTTCTTAATCTCCAGTGAAGACGGTTATGACGGAATAATTCACCACAGAAATATTTATAAAGATTTGTTCCGTAATCATCTGCCAAGTTTGGATAAATGGCTGGTGTTATAGTTGCCGCTTGTTTTGACCTTACTGCAACAGGATATCGTTTCCGATAAGGTTCTCCAGACCTCTTTTTTGAATACGGAATTTCGCATTTGGAACCGAACAAATTGTTCAGGCACGCGTCAATTATATTTCCTGGGTCATTTCTGTAACACCATGCTTGTATGATCCGGTTTCTTGGTGACCCGGGATAGTACTTCATAGATGTGGAAAACCGTTGTTCATACTTCAATTGTGAGGAACTAGCAGGCCAGTCCCACCGATGGTGGTTTGATAAAGATGAAATAATAGAAAACTGATCGTTCAGAGAAATCACAGAGGGATATTGCTGAAGGAGACATCTCCGTATGCTTTGTGAAAATGTTGACTTGGAACGATATTTGACAATTTGAGGTTGGAGTGTTGAACAAATTTCTTTATTATCGCATATAACGTGACTAAAATACAAAAAAAAACACAGAAATAATAGGAAACAGAAGGATAATTCAGTATAATCATTTCATCGCATGCGCGCAAGGTTACATACGTACCGATTCTCAATTTTATTTTCATTTGCCTCAAACTTTTGGCTGTTGTGCAACGTAATACCAAAAACAAATAGACATTTCACTTTTTCTGACTGTATGGTTGGCATAATCGAGCTCATAGTATTGTAAAAACTATTTTTGTTGCCTTTTATATTCCTTGAAGTTACATTCTTCTTTTTTTCGTTGCAATTTTCTAAAGAAATAAAGATACGGCTCTTTAAATTATAATTTACGAGAGCAAAAGTTTGTTTCTAATTTCAATAATCTGACAAAGCAATCGCAACTTGGTTATTGGAAAGTATGATGCGTTAAGAAAAGCACATTCGTCCAAGATACGCAGAAACTGCAGCGATACATCAACTTCTAAAATGGATTGGGAAATAAAAAAAGCCTTGCAACTTTCTTTTATTCTAGCTTAAATTTAAAACACTCTTCTACCAGATTATAATAACGATTACTTAATACGAATTACCAGAATTGCGCATTGTTTGGTATAATTTTCTAGATCTGATTTTTTCCATGTTGACATCATCCATTGTATAGACATGGTAGGGTAACAGGTCATTCGTTAAACCTAAGCGTTGCTGAATAAAACACTGCCCTTCGTTATGAAAATACCCTTGAAATCCACCAGATTCAAAAAGGCGGCACACATAAACTCTTCGAGCTGGTACTTCTATTTGCAAAACAGAGCAATAAAACACATCATCATAATAACCAGATGCTGCCATTGTCAAGCAAGTGTCCTCTGCTTTTATTATCGCGTTGCTCGCTTTAAAACAAGATGAAAGCATTGCCGTTGTTATTGAAGTCTCCAAATCTAACGCTTCGTGGCATTTATTTAAATTTGCCAATGCGATTTTCTTTTTATCTGTCTCTACCTCCACTGAATGGGCTAAATATGACAAGGTAAATATGATATAGAACACAATACTTAGTAATTCTTTTAATATGGTGACAACGCAAAGTTTAGCTGTTGTCACGTTAGCAAAGTAGTGAACGATGGGTTAACATTACTGACAATATGTATCAACATTCTTAAATCTGCCATCTTTTAGTCGCAAGATATGAAGTGGGAAAATATGAAAAATATTTATATATATATTGCTTCCTTTGAAGAAAATGTAAACTACAGTCAACTCCCTCTAACTCTAATCTTTTTACTGTCGAGTGGAACATGCTTCAATTTTATGTATGGTAATGCATTCTTGATACAGTTTAGCATGATAATCTTAAAGCGTACTAACTTTGCGTAAGTATGTAATATATTATATCCAACCGGAAAGTTAACACTTAAAATGTTTACAATAATTTCTTTTCGTCGTTTTAGTAAATTTTACTTTCCTCAGTGAACAGTTCGATTTACTGAACATTATAACTAAGAGTAGGCTTAAGAGCGGTTTGCAAGGTACCCGAGGTCAGAGTTAACGGGTAAGTATTATCTTTAAGGAATACTCATGATGACGACGCTAGTGTTGGAGGTCATAAAATTTCGAGCTGTTTAGAGTTTCGGGAGTTGACAGTATATTAATCACCTACACGAGTTGGCAAGATCTGTGGACGTGATACTGAAATTAGTATCTTCTAAACCACTGTCAATAATAACATTGGAAGCAACCTCCATGTCTTCAACTAACACCTCTGGAACTTCTTCTAATGATGTCAGCATTGCATTATATTCTACTTCATCCGTACTTATGGCGTCCATACTTAACTTACTAACTATGAAATTAAAAAAATAACTATATCTGTGAAAGGGGATAACAGGTCGAATTAATAAACGGAAATATAACTACATTAAACCTGCTGGTGTTAAGAATAAAAAAACGAATTCGTGTACAATATTTCTTTACCATAAAACAAAGTTTTAAGGTATTATTTTTCTCACGACAATAACTCAAATTACAAGAAAATGAGAACAAAAAGTAAACAGTCTTCAATAGTCACAGCTCGTTACTTTCTATTTTTTAGATAATTACAAAACAAAATAAATTGAGTATGGGTTGTACAAAACAACAAAATTATAAAATATCTCTAAGCTCTACCAATATTTGATTAGAAACATGAGTAACCATCAAGGAGTAAAAAGATTCCTTGCAGATAGTAATTTCTATTTGGGATATTCGACATATAAAAACGTCATTCAAACACAAAACATAAATTCGTATAATAAGAGTCCATTTTAAAAAACCTTTAGCAAATTTAAATTAGGGTAAAACTGCCAAAATTCCCAGCTAATGAAATTATTTCCTTTTATCATGTGATTTGTTTTAGACAATTAAAGAAGTTTCAAAATACAAAACATAGTTTTAGAAGATGTTTCTTTAGGCAAAGAAAATTGTAGAAAATATAATTTACCTTGCCTCACACCCAGACGGACTTTTTTCAAATTATATAGGAGATATTATTACAGCAATCGTCTTTTTCTGGTTTTTCAAATTTTACTCATTTTTATATATATATATTTATAACAATCACAACAACTATTACCATAGAACAAAAACGACTTTCATGTTTATAATATGCTATTTTGCTGTTCTTCCATCATAACGTTTTAATCGGTTGTTTTTCTTACAATCGGGTTGTAATGAATAAATTCCATCACGAACTGCATATTCACACATACCTACTGGTGCCTGATGTTAGACTAAAACAAAAATAGCAAAATATAAATGATTGATGTGCAAATAGAGGTTATCCTATATAATGTGAGGATCAGGTCCATGACCCCTAGGTTCCAAAAACTTTGTATCTCAATAATAATAAGTAGTCCAAAAATTAAATAGAGTATATATTGTTTAAATGACTTTCTGTGCAACTCATTATTTTGATTTCGCATTAAGCACAATAAACACATAAAAGCAAAAAATTGAAGTAAAAAATCTACGATTTACATTTCATTTAGCCCTCTGTGGTTTCGCTTTTTTACCTACTAAATAGCGTGTGTACAAAAATTCATAAATTTTGAGTAATTTTGGAAATTCATTTATTGTACAGATTTCATACACATGAACTATCCACAAGATGTTGGTATTACTTTTTGCTGTCGATGGATATAGATATATATTGGCGTTGATTCCATATGTGTAAGTAAATATTACCATTGCCCTGTGTAAGAAGTGTTATGTTGTACGGTAGTGAGGCATGGGCAGTGAAGCAGGAAGATCTTGACCTTTTAAAAAGGAATGATATAAGAATGGTTAGGTGGATGTGTAACGCCAGTCTGAGAGACAGAAAGAGTTCAGATGAGCTAAGAAGCAGGATAAGTATCCATAGAATTAAAGATGTTATCCAGATAAGAAGATTGAATTGGCTGGGGCTCTTGGAAAGAATGGAGGAGGATAATTGGGTAAGAAAGTGTAGAGACTTGATAGTTCCTGGGGCAAAGCCCAGAGGCAGACTGAGAAAGACTTGGCAGGAGGTTATAAGGACAGACTTGATACAGCGGAAGTTGAGTTTAGATCTAACACAGTCTAGATCAGATTGGAAGAGGGTCATTAATATACCCCGTCCAACCCATGCTAGCATGGAAAACGGACGTTAAGCCAAGAATGATGATGATGATGATAGGTTAACCTAACTGATGTGAGGATGTGGGCCATTTGAAGGTGCTGGGAAGTTGATTGGGCTAGTCAGTTCTCGACACATTTAGCTTCATCAACTTAGAAAGTTATAGCTAAAGGCGATAATAACAAAGGCTTACATTCCTATCTTCAGGTGTGTTAGCTATAGACGGCTTACTTCGCGTTTTTTGTGCCTGATGCCAGTGGAATTTTGCAGATACGCTACATCTTTTCTGCCATCTTTGTTTGCCTTTTTACTTTCACGGACGTTACGTACACCACAACCCGTACGGCATCTCTAGCCAATCAGAAGGCTGAAAATTTGAGATACAAAACTGTGACCGTAATTCACTCTAGGACAGGGCAAATTTAAAGGGTCGGCGACAACTCAGAAATACACGAGTAGAAAAATTGAGAAAAAAACACGAAATATAAACATATAAATATTGTAATTTCTCGTAATTAACAAATCTAATTTCGTTAATGTTTTAAAAATCGATTCGTCGAAAGGGTTCACGTTATATTTTTGTTTGAAAAATGGCATAAGAAACAGGCCGCCGTTGATTTGGGGCCGGTGCCGGCGTAGAAAGGTGATCTGTCCCCCACAAAGTTCGGGCCTTATACAAAGTCGGGCGAAAATATTTGTCTGGCTTTAGCCGCCCGACAATGAAAGTTTTTACCCTATGTGGTGCATGTATAAAAAATTACAGTGCTGATACAAAAAAAGAATTATTGATAACACGATAAAAATAAGAACGTGTTTTTTTCAGATTGATCTAATAGACATGAAGCCAGATAGGCAATTCAAATGCATATGTTACATCGTGGACCATTTTTCGAGATTTTACACCCACAGACAACAAGTTAGATTTCTTTGCGTTTTTGGTTTGTTAAATATTATTCAGTCAGACAACGGCTCTGAATTTGTGAACGACATCATTCGTAGGTGAACATTTATCATAGCACATCCGTATTTCATTCTCAACAGAGAATGCTTCACCCCGATCAGACCTCTGATCATGACGGGCGAGTATAATGCGTGTAAGTCATATTATAAAAGAACTACTTTGTTCATCACTAACATACTGTCTGGCAGTGAGCGGGATTCGAACATCATTCGTGCAACGGTTATGTTATGGCTTTGAGAAGCAAAATTCATTAGTGGTAGTCCAGGTCTTTCATAATCACAAGGCATGGCGGAACAAGGCAATAGTTTAAGGGCAGAAATTTTCGCGATTTTGGCCCCTTTTTGCGAAAATTTTAAAAAACGAAGAGAAGAGTAATTCTAGAAGAAGAATTTGCAGAAATTAAATTCGCGAAATTTTGCGTTTTTTTATCCTTGCGAAAATCTCTGCCCTTAAAGTAACACAATGAAGACAATGATCAGCGTCCGAGAAAATGACACGGGAACATGCAACTGGTCTGATTGGCTGCCAAAAATCCAGTGTTAGTATTTTGAAAGTTAATTTAGTGTATTCTGCTGAATATGTTCAAAGTCTAATAAAAGTTTTTTGCTGTCAGCGAAGTTTTTCTGATTTTTGTTTATTTTTCTTTAATTTTGAACCAAGCTGGCAACGATCTTTTTGTGGTAAAAGGCTACGGTATGGTAACTAATCTTAGTATATTTACATATTTTAGATGCTTGAACACTTGTGACACCCTACGAGGTAGTAAATGGTAGGAAAGCTGCTAGACTTTTAATGGTTTTTTTCCTGCCCAAAGTCGGGTACTTTGGATATCATGTTTGCTCTATTTTTATGGAGTTATATATGGGACAATATTCGTGTATGGTTTTCGTCGCGTCGTAAATGCTTTTCGTCGTTTCGTATCTTTCTTCGTGAGGTGGTTTTTGTCGCGTCGTATCTTTCTTTGTGGGGTGGTTTACCGTTTCGTCGAGTCGTATTTGTGTTCGTCGCGGCGTATTTCACTTTGCGGCGTATTTCACTTCGTGGCGTATTTTACTTCGCGGCGTATTTCACTTCGTGGCGTACACTTTGTAGCGAAAATTTTCATGCTTTTTTAACATGAAATATTACTAAATTTGTGTAGCCCTTACAAGAAATCCAAGTCACATGAATAAAGTGCAGTAGAATAAACAAAACCTTTAGTTTAGTGCTAAAAATTATATTCTAGTTTTACGTGATTATGAAGAAATATTTTGTGTTGTGTAAGAGTTTTATGTAATAATTTATGTTTATGTAGTTAGTTTACTTGATTTTTGATATTTTCATCAGAATCCATTTAAACTACAAAGTAGATAATAGATTATATTAATGTATAGCTAGCTAGCTAGCTAGCTAAATCTATAGCTAAGAATGTATGGTTTATTAAAAGAAAATGACAATAATAATAGCTAGCTTTACCCCAACCTCGATCCCAGGGCATGTGGCGTTTTTTTGATATGAATTTATATGTAATAATTTATATTTATATGTAAATTGATATGTATTTATTGACCTTTCAAAAGCTTTTGATACTGTTAATCATAAGATTTTACTAGAAAAACTACATGCATATGGTATAGACGGAATTACGTTAACCCTATTCGGTCCGGGGTTTTTCGAACATACTATGACCGTGGGGGGGCGGATTCCGCCCCCCCCTCAATAACTTTTCATAGGATTGTTCAAATTGAATCAAACTTGGCACACTTATAGTACGTCATAAAAGGAACAAAATAGTGGCAATAAATTTTTGCTTGCGTCAGCACATTTTCTGTGACGTCATCAGAAGCTTGAAAATTGTTAGAAATGCCACTATCTGCTTAAAATATAATTACTTTTGTTCTAGAGCAAATTTTTACATTCTGCTTGAAGTTTCTGAAAGCTAAATAAAATTTTTTTACCATATCTTCCGGTTTTCACATGGATCGAATAAAAAATTGCCAAAAATTGCCCGAAAATCTGTTTTTTCCGATTTTCGGGAAATCGGATTAGTCACGTGTCAAAATTTTTTAAAATGATTCTTCTTGATGAAACAAAGTTGTGTTGCAAGTTTCAAGTTCTAAGGATAATCCTAACAGGAGTTATTATATTTTCCCCATTATAAGGATTTCATAGAGATTTTAGGGGTAGTTTCGAGTAATGACCAATATCAAAGCCTCTGAAAGGTATGGGACCTAAAAATTTAGCATGCAGGTGTCTAATAGATAAATGTTGAAACTCAGTAAGTATCATAGCCATATAAGAAAGCAATCAGGAGTTATTAAAAAAAACCGTCAGGGGGGGCGGAATCCGCCCCCCCCCCCCGGACCGAATAGGGTTAAAGTGGTTTGAAAGTTATTTATCTAATCGCACACAGTTTGTCAATGTTGGGAATGGCAAAAGAACTAATAATCTGGCGATAAAATGTGGGGTCCCTCAAGGCTCTATACTTGGGCCTCTCCTGTTCTTGATTTACTTTAATGATCTTCATTATTCCACTCAAGTTCTAAATCCCATTATGTTTGCAGATCATACTAACCTTTTCTATTCTCATGAAGATCTCAATACACTCTACAGAACTGTAAACAACGAACTTATAAAACTAACAGACTGGTTTAAGGCAAATAAATTATCTCTAAATGTTAAAAAGACCAAATATACATTTTTCCACCAAGCGCATAAAAGAAAGAGACTACCAACAATATTACCGGAATTAAAAATCGGAGATTTCACAATCTCACGTGAAACAGAAACGAAGTGCCTGGGAGTTTTACTAGATGAGAATCTTAACTGGCGGAAACATATTGAAACTGTAAGTATAAAACTTTCAAAATCTATTGGTGTTCTTTATAAACCTCCTAAATAAACATTGTCTAATAAATTCAACCTCGTCCCCCCAGGGCATCTTGTATCTTTTCTGACCCGGGTCGAACATGGCCCTTGAGGAGGCCTCGTCACGTGACCCTCCAATACACAGTATTTCTGTGTGTAATATTTAATGAAATTTGTCTCAATGTACCAAGGATTTGTATATAACCTTGCAGAGCTAAGCAAGATCGCCGTTTTACGTCACAGATACGTGCGGCGAGTTTGTTTTGATTCCTCTCATTGCAACACACAAAATTCTCGCATATTGCCCTTGATTGTTTTGTGTAAATGTATAAATATACAATAATGTTATTTAGGCTGCTGTTTACTTGAAGAAATTCAAGCAATTTAGTTATGTGTATTTCACTGAATTCGTTGACTAGCAAGCACTGGGTTGCAAAACTTGCAGCTAGGGGAAACTTGGAAATTAGTAAATGATTTGCCCATCTGAACATAGCACTTCGTTGAGTGCAAATATGACTACATAATTTTCAAATGTTTGTATCATTCTAGGTGCCTGACTGAAAGTAGCTAGGAAGAAATTTAACCTCATATTAACATTTACATTTTTTATTCATTTTGGCTGAACTTTATTCTCATTTACCGTGAGTTCATATCTGTGTCTGCATTACTGCTTTTATATGATGACAAAGATTTTGCTGTATTTAAACAATACTTAACTGAAACTGAATTCATATATGGTGGACTCACTGCTTGCAGTTATATTGGGTGAAAAAGGCTTCAGAAGAGTATTTACTTCAGAAGTATTTTTTTCTTTTACATTTGTGGCCTTAACATTTCCAAAAAGCCACCCATTACTGATAAATTCTGCATTTTCTTTTCTTAATGACATGTTTGTAAAACGCCTTGCAGCTTTTTTATTTTTTACTCAACAAGCTCACATTTAATTTGCACACTTAATTTGCATTTAATTTATACAAAAACAAGGTTTTTTTCTGTTTAAAACATAAATAATTCAAAAATTTTATCAAAAGCATTATGCTGGTTTGAAAATTGAAAACGACAAGTCTACGTGTGATCTGTTTCGATTTAATGTATCACTGCCTTAATAGTTTAGAAAGAATTGGTATACGACTTTACCAACAGCAAAGTATTGCTACCTTGAGAAAAAAATGTTTCGGGAATAATTTTTTGAGGAAATTATTTTGGGGATTTTGGACCAAAATTAGTTTCATAAATTCGCTCTTTTTGGAGCTCATCAAAATTCTGCTGCTGTTCAAATAATAGTTCAGATAATAATAAATAGATGTATATATCAAAAGATTTTTTATTGATATATACATCTATTTTTTATTATCATTCTGCTTGGAAAATATTTAAAATGCCAAACTAGCTAACCGTGAAGATTAATTCAGTATTCTCATAAGCATCCTATCACAAAAAGATATCAGCAAAGAGATATTCCTTGCAACTAAATTTTTTGTTTACTGGCATAATTTTAGGTCGAATCTTATCTGACCTATTTCTGAGGTTAGAATAGCTTTTAAAATTTTCTGAATCTGTATCTTGGTCAAAATTGATATGCTGTCAAAAAGGCTTATCGGCGTCTCTGAAAAGGGCTAAATTCTGAAACTCAGAATGTATGATGATAAAACTATTTTTTGGCTCAATTTCATCAAACCAATCTAAAACCATATCATACCAAATCTCAAGTCAATATTTTAATTTTTACTGAAGTTATGGGACGCTATATAAACTATATACTCGGTTTAGACTTTTTTTTGTTATTTTTTATGTTCACTGCTTTGTAATTTGTATTAAAACTCTTGAGATAATATATCACAGTGGTGAGCTGTTAAATATCTACCATCATCTTCAGTACATGCCTGATTGAGCGCTCAATCAAATTTAATTGAGTTCGATTTTCTGAAATTTCTTCATAGCGTGTTAAAAAAGGTCTAGCAAGAATCAGTTTAAGAAAATGTTCCTACCTTTTTCTCTTCCTCAAAATGGCTTTTTAAATTTTTTATGCCCCGTGTAAAATTATATTTTATCAGATAGGTTTAAAAGTACTCCTTAACAAGTTTCAAGTCAATAACTTATTTTTTCACGGAAGCTTTTGCACTTTGAATTTTCTTGAATTAGGTCGGATAAATGTGCATTTAATGATAAAATGGCTCCGACGGTTAACCTACTGGCTTTTTATATCTTTTATAGTAACCAAAGCATATATGGTAATAAAACATGCCCACTAATAACAAGCTGATTTGCAAAAAGCTGCAAATCAAACCTGGCCACTTGGAAACAAGTTGAGTTTCTTTCGTGATATTTTGCTAGGTATAGTGTGCTAGCTAGCTACTTTTCTAGCTTTATTAAACATTCCCAGCTATTGAAATATTGTCTTGTAAGCAGTATTACTTTATGATGTCTTATTTTATACTCTCATTGCTTAGTAATGCTTTTTATTAAATTTTTCAACTTGAAAAAAACTTGATACTGCTTATACACCTCCGCCATTTTAATACGAACAGCTTCCTCCTGTTGGTCACAGACTCGCCGCCTCGCCAAAATGTTTTGTATGACGCAATAATTATTTGACATATCCGCGCCAATCAGGTTTCATATCGGACCGGCCTCCTCATGCCATGTTTGTATCGCCGTCCCGGGGTCAGAAAAGATACAAGATGCCCTGGGGACGAGGTTGTAATAAATTTATATTTTTCATTCGTACATAGTCATATAAATTACGCAAATATAGTTTGGGGCAGCACTAATAAATCTAAACTTGAATCGATATATAAACGTCAAAAACACGCTGTAAGGACTATTCTTTTCCAAGACAAATTTACGCATAGTAAACCACTACTGCAGTCTATAAACACTTTAAATATTTTCCAGATAAATATTTTTCAGAACGTATGCTTTATGTATAAAATGAAAAACAAATCTATACCCCCCCCCCCATAATTTCTAACATGTTTCAAGTAAGAGAAAGTAAATATTCAACCAGGTCATCTGGTCAGTACTATCCACCATACAGAAAAACTAAGGCCAGTCAGTTTTCAACTTCATATCGTGGTCCATATATCTGGAATAGCATACACAAAATTGATAGATTTGTACTTGACAATGAGCGATCCTTTAAATGTTTTCAAAACAGAGTAAAAACATTTATATTACACAGATTGAACAATAAAGTCTTATACTTTTAGATCTTTATTTATCTTTTGCAGGCATTTGTTATTTAGCATTTTTTACGTAGGTTATTTTAATTCTCTTTTTCATTCATATTTTTATATACAAGCGTCTTTATAGCAAGAGCATGATATGTTATTTCAACAGGTTCTCAATGATAAGACTAGTTATTTGTCTTCTGTGAGTTTCCTGGTTTACAAAGGTGTTTAGTTAGATAGCATTATTACAAATCTTGTAACAATTAAATTTATTGAATTTAATACTGTACTAACACTTTACTATTGTATATACCTTTGTTTACGAAAAATATCTATCTATCTATCTATCAGGATGAAACTCGTACGCGTTTCATCCTCATATAAAAAAACGCTACAGGCCCCGGGATCGAGGTTGGCTTTACCCAGTAGAAAGACCAAATCCACTAGAAAGAAAGTGAAATATATTGTGTAAAAGCTTCACGAAATTAGTAATTCCGTGTAAGAAAAGCATAACTATTTCGCCTCAAAGTGAAATACCCCACGAAGTGACATACGACACGACGAAACATGAGATCACACCAACATGAGTAATACGCCACGACGAAAACCATTACGCTGCGAAGAAAACCACACGACGAAGAAAGATACGACACGACGAAAACTATTACGAGTCAAAGAAAACCACGCCACGAAGAAAGATACGACACGACGAAAAGCATTACGACGCGACGAAAACCATACACGAATATTGTCCCACATATAACTCCATATATTTTGGGCATGTTTTTTCTGGAATAGTTGTAGATTAATTGTTTAAATTTTGGTTAAATATGTGTTCATAAGAGCGAATTTTCATTAAATTAAGTTCAGCCATAAAAATAGTAAAGCTTAAAGTAGTTTAATAAAGTTATTTTAAGACGCAAGAATGCAGTTCCAACTGATAAAAGAATCTGTTTTACTTTGCACAGTTTTGCCCTACTTGGGTTATGATTTAAAAATGCCCGAGTTGGGTATCGTATCTTACTCGCTCAGACAAACGCGATCAATAAGCACACGATTTCGTTATTTAGCAGACAGCACGTTGTGTGGGAAGAATTTCAAAGAAAAGAAAAGTTGTGCTTTTGTACGCTATGTCCAGTCCAGCAAAGGAAGAAATAAAAGGGGGGCATGCTCCTGCTGGTAATAAATATAATTAATAGTTTTAATGTACAGGCCCATTCTAAGAAAAAGTTTGCGAAGCAAGACGATAGTTTTTAAACCCCTCTCTTTTTTAGCTTCGTTGGATCCTGTGGATACAGGCATCAGATCCCCCCGAATCAGGAATATTGAGTTTTTCACTCTTGTTTGCAGATGTATTCTTAATCCTAATCTGTGTAGATTTAATTGTGCCAAATGAAGTCTTTGACTAAACTTGAATCTACCTTCAGTCAGGGAAAACAGAAAATTAGGTTATGCAACCTAATTAGGCTATCTCCTAATTAAGCCATGCTGGTAGCCTAATTAGGATATGAAATCATTTTTTTTAACTTTTGCAAAAAAATACGCACATTTGCGTCCATATTACTTGTTCTGATTCTTACCAATGCTGCGCCTAACTCATCAAAATTTTAACAAAAACTAACAACACGTAGACGAAATATTTAATTTCAAGAATGACCTAATTAGGATATCAAATAGCCTAATAAGGATGTCAAACGAAATGTTGTTTTCAAAATGGCGATCATGCTAATTAGACTATGCGCAAAATATTTTGCCGATTTTGGTCAATATCTTTTAGTGCCATCGTACAAATGCGACGATTATAAATAAATATCAAAGTTTTGAAATTTAGCTGCAGAAAGAGAGTGAAATAAAGATTAGCTTGACAAAAAATTAGCTTGACAAACATGACACACTGGGATTTGTTGTTTTGCAAGTTATATACATTATTTACTGTAGCCAACTCTAGCCGTACGTTCCAAATACACAAGCACAACAACACGTTTGTGGCGACACGGTACATGCTGCATAGTGCTCAAATGAGAATGAAAAAAAAAAAAATCAATATTTTATAATTTCCATCTCTTTAGCATTTAAGCCTTACAAATCTGATCCGAGGTTGCTCTATAATGAATTGTCAGAATTGCAGACTACTAGTTGCCAGCCTGTATAGAAATCAATGCTATTTGCAGTTACCATCTAGGTCCCTTCGTTGTATGTAGCTAAGCCTTACAAAGGATATACGCAGTCATTGCACCCCAAGGTGGAGGTGTACAAATTTCTTTATGAGAAAATTTGTCTGAAAAGTCGATTTTGGTTTCAGAACATTTAATCTGTCCCATGTCGAGTTATAACTCAAATAGGTACACACTCTGCAGTATTTTAAGGGAAGAAACTTCTGGCGTATCAAAACAACTGCGAAGTCATTTGATGATTTATCACAGCTATAAACTTTCAAAGAAGATGTTTTTATGAAAAATGAGGTTAAATTACTGCATTCTTTGTGAATAAAGCTCGGACGGACATGTGGCATTGTTCAAAATGGTCTTACATCATTTGTTTAAATATCAGTGTATATATTACACTAGCTAAGCATAAGATTGGCAGCATTAAGGGTGGCTGACATTAATGTTCCATGTATGCTTTAAAAGCTCTTACCATGGAAGTGCAGCACCGTTGAGAAATAAAAGACCTAGAGACAAGGTTGGCATACTCTAAATTCGAAACTGGTTACCTCACATTTTTGTATCTAAACATTGTTACAACGAAACACACAACTGCTGTGTCTCTTACTATATCTTGGAAGCGTGTTTTTCCAAATGCTTAAAAGTTGCTTTTCTACTGATTTTTCAATCTGTATATATATCAGCAAGGTTTTTATAGCTGGACAGCTTAGGAGACCTCCTCTCTAAAGATTGCGTGGTTTTTATGTAACCCCTGTAAAAGAGGTTGATGAGGATACAAATGTATTTTTTATCCTACTCATCTAACTATACCCCACCCAGTATGGCAGGTTATATATTAGTAAATTTAACAACTTGTTTCTTCAAATAAATTTCCATTTTCTCCAGTTTCAATGTGAGAGATCAATATTTCTACATGCGCAAGTAGCTGACTCAGGCAAGATCTACCTGTCCTGAATCCATGTTGTGAGTTGTTATATAGCTGATTTTCTTCAAGATGCATGTGCAATACCTTCTTAATATCTTCTCATATCAGTAATTTTCTGGTGACCTTGAAAATAGAAGGAATATGACTTGTTTTCAAAATCTTTGGTGTACTTTCTTTGTTGACTAGCAAAGTCCTGTCAATTGAGGTAAAAGGTAGGTTGTATGAGGCCTGTGTAAGAAGTGTTATGTTGTACGGTAGTGAGACATGGGCAGTGAAGCAGGAAGATCTTGACTGTTTAGAAAGGAATGATATGAGAATGGTTAGGTGGATGTGTAACACCAGTCTGAGAGACAGAAAGAGTTCAGATGAGCTAAGAAGCAGGCTAAGTCTCCGTAGAATTAAAGATGTTATCCAGATAAGAAGATTGAATTGGCTGGGGCACTTGGAAAGAATGGAGGAGGATAATTGGGTAAGAAAGTGTAGAGACTTGATAGTTCCGGGGGCAAAGCCCAGAGGCAGACCGAGAAAGACCTGGAAGGAGGCTATAAGGACAGACTTAATACAGAGGAAGTTCAGTTTAGATCTGAGGGTCATTAATATACCCCGTCCAACCCATGCTAGCATGGAAAAAGGACGTTGAGCCGAGAATGATGATGATGATGTAACCTTTATTAAAGTTGTTTCTCCATTTATGCTTTTCGTCAGGGAAAAGTGACAAAACTTTTTGCAAGTGACGTAAGTTTCCCCCTGACAAATATTTTGAGGGTTTTGAAAGAGATACTTTGCACTTCATTAAAAAAATTGCAGGCAAACCATATGCTCCAATACCAGAGTTGGATGATATTGTGTTGATTTCTTCAATGAAGTCCTAAATCCTCTTCAGTCGGGTGAACACCAATCTGTATTGATTTTGAAGAATATTTGCCATTTCATGACAGTCTGATGTGGGATTGTATTTAAAATATTAATAATTGGTCTTATGTGTAACATTTGGTGAATTATGGTTTTATCGAATTATATACCACCTGGGGACAAAATAATACTACAAGTGATATATCAGTATCGTTATTATAGAGAAGTTAAATTTTTTTAAATTTTTTTTTGGCAGTTAAAGTTGGTGGAATGCGTGTTGTTCAGCATCCACACACTCATACAGAAAAGTTGTCGAGAGAAGAGCTGGAAAAGGAGGAAGAAGAATTTCAAACTGAAAAGTATGTTTTGTTATCAGATAAATATAATTGGCTTTTTGGCTTCTGTCATCTTCAGTACATAAAATGCGTTTTATTATATTAAAACGACTAACCTTTTGAAACAATTTATTTAAAAAAGTTATAGTTCTAAAAGACGTGGAAAGGAATCCTGCATTGGAAATGATATTTTGTATGTGTTGGAGAATAAAAAGTTGTTTATCAAGTCCGTTTGTTTATCAATTTTTAAAATTCTTTCTTTTAAGTTTTTGTAGATGCTTACTACCTTATTACATCAACAATGATGATATCATTAGGTCAGATGAAAATCTTTATGGACCTGATTTTATTAAAAAAAAATAGATTTTTTAAAAATTCTAAAAAACCTGATTAACAACCTTTTTATCCTCTACAACATAAACAAAAATATCATTTTTAATGCGGGAATTTCTTTAACATATTTTAATGATGACGATTGTTTTGGATTACTGGAGGAAATCACAACAAACGTTTGTTTTAATTTGTCAACTAATTAACTCGTCCTTTCTTTCTTTTTTTTAGACCCGAAGAAAAGCCAGTAGTGGTGGCTGGAGTTGTAACAAAAGGAGATAAAGATTATTCACCGGCTGCGACCAAAGTGGCCCATGAGAAGCCAATTCCTTCAAAAGAAAAACCAACACAAAAAGGTCCCAAGGGCACACCGAATATCCATCTCAAACAACCTTCCAAACATTAACGTATACGTTATAGTGGAATTCTTTTCTAAAATATAGGGAAAATTTGTGTTGTGAAAAAGTAAATGTTGCTTTTCTTGTTTTTTTTTTAAAAAACAAAACCTGTTTCAATGACATAGTTACTATGTGAAAGGGTGGGGTTTGTGATGACTAATTTGTGAACCCGTGTGAAACTATGAGTTTTCGCTAGTATTTTTTTTTTTCATTTACTTTGATAATGTTCAATGCAGGTGCTTTTCTTACCATTTTTTTCACATGAATAATATTTTAGTTGTTGTTGTTGTTGTTGTTGTTGTTTGTGGTATTGACTGCTGCATAAATAACTTTCAAAGTTTTACTTATTTTTAGCAAATTTTCCACTCATAGATTTTTTTGGTGGGATGTAATTTAATGGAAACATTAGATATTAAATATATTTAAAAAGGGTATATTGAAAGAATTGTTTTTCTTATGTGTTTTTTGCTTCTTGCTATCGATTTTATCTTGTTCGGATTCGAACATGTACTTGTACCTAGCAGGTCGAGTTTATAATAATTGTTGATCGAGTTTACATCGATTGCGGACCGGATTTTTTGCTTCATAGTGCACTTTTAATCCGAAGGCCACTTTCCATAGAAGTGTTGCGAAAATATGCAAGATGCAAGTTATTTGCAAAAATTGATTCTCGCAAAAGTTTAATTCACACTAATTTGATTGTTCCGATTTACTACTAAACATTTTATATATACACTCTTTTTTTCTTTTATTTACAAGCATATCCAGGATAAAGATTCATTAAAATTCCAGCATAACATAAGCATATCCTGAGGCTGGGGAGAAAGCAAATATTTTTGAAGAGCATGTTTTCTTTCACATAAAAATCGTCGTAAACATCGAAAATGTTTTCATTAACTTCATTCTTATCGAGCAACTTTTTTATATACTGCTTTTTTCGGGTGTTAAATGTTGTTTCACATGGAAAGATAATAAGTAACGCCGTATGCTTAAAAAAGTCGAAGTGACAAAAATTATAAGTACTAGTCGTTAGCCCGTGGAAAATCCACGGGTTCGCCCGTCCTTTTTATACCGCATTGCGTGCTTCTCGCTATTGCGCAGCTAAGTTACCATTTTGCGTGACAGACAGACAGACGTATACGGGTATTATAATATAGATGCGCGGGCTGGGCTCAAAATACACTGTTCTTATAAAGAAAAAAGAATGTTCTTGAAAACGACCGTAAAAAACAATATTCTGGAATTTAATGTTTCCAGAGCTGATCAAATGTGAAACCAGATACGGAAATTGTAAAATACTTTAATCGAAAAAAAAAAACGCGAAAGGAATTTTGGCTACCTTTTTTCTCGCAAATAATCTGTGTTCTTTTTACGAAGTTTGGGCATAATTATTATAAGCAAAGGTGCCTGGTCATATTTTAAATCCGAGCGGTTAGACTTTAGAATAATGTTCGCGTATCACATACCGTGAATGCTTTTATAATCACCGAGTCTCCGATAAACGCCTCCGTAAAATTGGAAAATTTAATCGCGTAGTTCTTAATGAACGCCCCCTTCTTCAGTCAATAAGTGCTATTTAGTAGAGCTTCCTTATTTAAGCGGGATTTCTGTTGTCCGCAGAAAAGCGGAAATCGAGTCTCTTTACGGTTCTGGAAGAACGGGTCTAGGTTGATTAGTCAGGTTAAACAAGGCAAGTAAGGCATAAATAAGAATGAAAAAGTAATTCTCATTCTAAGTTTGTTCGCTTTAACCATCTTTTTTATTATTTACTTTATATATATAACGGAAACCTTCGAAGTCAAGATACGCACGAAACCAAAATAGCAGTCCGTCTAATGGGCACCCACTATATAAAACAAGTGTGCATCCTTTCCTGGGAAGCAATTTTACTTCCTGGAGGGATGTAACTTGTGTTCCAACAATTGAAATTGACTGCCCATATCATTACAGCTTTATTTGCATAACTATGTTTTTAAGTTGATTGTTACAAAAGTCTGAATTTTGCTTGCGTCTCTTACACTGAGGAATGAGCATTGCGATAAAGTTAATTAAATCCCTGTTGTTAATAATATACGCAGGGGTTGTTCGTCCATAAAATTTCGTCTATTGCCAACCTCGACCCCCAGAGCTTGTGGTCCATTAAAAAGAGGTCGAGTTTGGTCTATTCCCTCACTTGTTTAATACATCTGATTATAGCTGTTCTGCGCAATCTTAGGACGCTGCCCAATCTTTGGACATAAAATTGCCCAGTCTTAAGACTGGCCGGCCAGTCTTAAGACTTGTCAGGGCGTCACAAGATTGGGCAAAAGACCATGTTAGGCCCATCTTTGGCGCCGTTTAGATTTTAAGGAAGGGATGCACCACACGAGCTATGTTTTTTGACTCCCAACAAACATTCTTAGGCACTTAAAACATCATATTTTGGGTACTGTTGAATTGACCCGGCCTGTTTTTGGACACAGTAGAGTGAAAATCGTAGCTAGGTAGCTGGTAGAGCATGTGTTATACATTTAGCATTTATATACAGCTTGTAGTAGTGGCTAAATTTTAAAAATAAAATGTTTATATTTATGAAGTATCAGAAAAATCGTATTCAACCATATTATTAGTTAGCTAGATGTAATATCATAGTCTATAGAAGAAAAACTTTATAGACTATGCTAAAATGGTTGAGTAGTTTCAATTTTTTATACATAAAATACATGGTATATATAAATTTTTGGCTTTTGATTTTCCAAGAAAAGTTTCAAATTAAAGTTCCTATTAAGAGGTAAATTCTAAAAATTTTATTGTTCTGTTTGTCTTCCACAATTGTTCTAAGATTGGGCATGTACGTCCATAGATTGGGCAGTCCAGTCTTAAGACTGGCCACCCATTTGTCACTGTCGGAAGATTGGCCTGGCCAGTCTTAAGACGGGGCGCGTTCCAAGATTGGGCAGAACATAGCCACCACCAATGCCATCATTGTTTTTTTTGGATGGTTAAAAAGCTGGAAGGGTATCGAAATGTAAGTTCACTGTGGCATCGAAAAAGAGAACCATTTCGTACCCAGGGACCACTTATACAAAGTCTTTTTCTTAGTATTTTTTGGTGAAACTATAAAGTTGGAAGGCAAAAAGAAACTTCTGAAAAAAGAATTCACGATTTGGGGCAAATTTAGGCTTGTTTTGATGACATCTTTTAACAAAGATTTCAGACAATCTACCTGTTATTTTAAGCTCGGGTTTTTAAAGATGATTCATAGTATATAGGTGCACGTGTATAAATTAAAAAACCCAGAATTTTTTTGCAATTATGGTAGCTTAAGCAGTGATAAACTTCAGTATCTATGTATGCAGTATACAGTATGATCATTTTACCCTTGAAATTTATTGTTTGTTTTTTAATTTCGGCAAAAGCATAAGTATCTGACAGACTTTGCTAACAATTTCAACTTATTTGGATCAGTATTTCAAAAGTTATCCTTCTTAGAATTCTCAATATCAGTAAAAATTAAATTTTGAAAATATCACGTCTGTTAGTAGCATAAGAACTTCAAAAACAAAGACAAAAACGATGTAGTGATAGTATGATGTGAATTCTTTATTGAAATATTGTTTCACCTTGAAAAGATTCTCAAGTTCTCAGGTTCTGACGAAGTTGTAGCCTAGTTTCCGTATAACTTTCTCTTTTTCGTTTTGTCTTCTTGTAACGATGTCGTTCAGGTGTACACTCTGATGTTAAGGTTGAAGTGCTTCGCGACACCTTAATATCCATTGGCTTTGTACAGCGTACACTTTCTTGCTTTAACTTTAGGTTTTCGTAGTACTCGCGCACTAGGGCATGGGCCTCCCACGTGACAATTTTTTCGGGCTGCTTTCTATCCCCACGATAGTGTACGGCAGTGCATCTCCACATACACAAGTTGTGTGTTCTTTTATCTTCCTTTTCAAAGCTGTAAAAACACCACTTATGGACTTCCTAGTGCTTATGATCTTGATGGTTCTTACTTTCGGCAGATATGCTTTACTTCATATTGACATCTTTGATATCGAAAAGTGCTTCATCTTAATTTCCCTATGAATACTTCGATTTTGGCGAGACTACGGCGATACTTCTACCTTTGAATGTCGAAGCAGAAGCTGTAGATTACCTTTACCTTCATCTCGATATCTGGCGCAATTTTTCACATGACGGCGGGGGTTGGTTAAGGTTCTTGTTATACCGCAATGTTTTGACACGATTTTTATCTTTTAACAGCTGTGTGTCGTTCTCGCCGAATATGATGTGCTAAATGTTTTCGATTCCCTCAGACTCTGTGGATCAGGTTTTCTCTCAAGGGAACTCGTCTTGTATGTGTTCACCATCGTAGTAGTTCTTTTTTGCTTCTCGCTTTATCTCGTCGTGCAGTGTTGTCCGAGAGAAAATTTGTCCCTTTGCTCTTAGTAACAAGCACACTCTGCAGTCGATTAGCCAGAACGTCACAAGTTGCTGCTACTGGTGCAGATACTGCGCTGTAGAGTTTCGTCAATGCATTCTTAAACCAACTAAATTCTCTTTATTATATGTAGATTTTTAATTTCAATTTTTTTCGAAGTGGACAAACCTTTTGAGTAATGGACTTTCCCTACTTAAATCATTTGTTGTATAGAATTTTCCCTTTCTATACTTGTGGTAGCTTACGTTGTCATGTGATTTTTTTTGCGTAACCTCCCGTTGATGCTGCTAGACGTTGTATATGTGACTCTGTCTTGTTGACCTACACTTTTGCTGTTGCCTGACAATTGCTGTTTCTACTTTTACAAATTTTATCTGAACCTGTCTTTGTCATGCCTACAAGTATAGAAAAGAGCACGATGAATATCAATGCAACCGACGATATATCTCAGTTGGAGCGATTAATATCTGATGGCGGAAGCCTGACTACAATTCGTCTCCTACAATCTTCTTTACTGGCAGTTTATCATATATCCAATAAACACCAGAATATGTTATGCATGAACGCGTTGAAGAATTCTGGAAAATGGAAAACGGAAAACGATGCTCTTATCCATGACAGAAGGATAGCCTTGTCACAGGAGGATAAAAGATACACCACAAAAATGGAAAGTTAAACAAAACTAACTGGCGAAAAATATCAAGTGTCACTGCTACGGAAAGACAAAGAAAATTATCTTTTGAATAATCTTGCATTGTCAGGTAAAAACGGCAGAAAGTCAACAAGAAATTGTATTCAAAGTACAAACATACGATATCCATCTACTTGGAAAAGGGGAATGCCAGAAAGATAACGAGTAAAAAGGAATTATCGATCTCACGTCGAACCTGGTACCTATCAAATTATCCAGTTTTCAACCCTGACAAACATAGAAAATCCGGGTAGTCTTTGATGCAACCGCGAAGTATGAAGGCTATAGTCTCAACAACTTGCTGTTATCTGGACCAGACTTGCTGAACAGCCATTTTAGCGTGCTTTTTAGATTTCGTAATAAACCTATTAGCATACATCAGCGGACGTGGAAGCAATGTTTTATGAAGTAACGGTCAACAAAATTTATGTTGATTCTTTACGGTTCTTATATAAAGATGATATTTTTCAAACGAAAACCTATACACATTACAAATTCTCGTGCACATTCTTGGGATAAAAGGCTTTCCATTTTGTGTTTACAAAGCCAATTGCGACAATTTCACACGCTTTTGTGCAGCTACCTTCGAAACTGCTGTACGAAGTTTCTATGCCAATGACCTACCGAAATCAATCAACACTGACTAAGATGCTATAATGACAGCCACAGAGCTGAGGCAAATGATGCAGGTTGGAGGATTTAGACTAACTAAATTCATAAGTAATAATCCTGGATTGTCCTGGATTCACTTCCTGATGATGAGAAATCTTCCAAAACAAAACTGAACTTGGACAACGAATCAGAATTATTCGTATTTCCTTTAAAAATAAAGGAATCGTCGCTAACTAAGAGGGGAATCCTACGTGCTGTCAGCTCAATATTTGACTTATTTGAGTTTTTCGCCCCCTGCTGATGATGAACCCATCTTCAATATTCAGTTACACATATTCTATGACGCATCAAAGACAGCTTCACTGTTGGATACATCAGAATCACACTGGAATCTGTTTTGCATAGAACAGCACTTAATATCGCAAAATTACGAGTTGCGCCCGTCAAAATACAAACGTTGCCCAGACTCGAGCTCAATGCAACAGTAGCAGAAATCAGGCTGTACCATCTGATTATCAAAGAGATTGACTTGACCCATACAGCAAACGCATAGGTTCAAAGAATACTTAGCAAATCGTGTCACTGAAATTTTGAAATCTTTAACTTGATATCAATGGTACCATATAGCCGATAAACATAACCCTGTTGTTAAAATGGCAAGAGTAGATCATGGATGAACGGTGCGACGCAACCTACATCACGCAACCAGGAATCATCATCAATGCCAGCTCAATGCAGAAGTAAGAAAAAAGCAAGTCCTGATAAAAAAACATTCTGGCTTAAGAAAACCAAGATCTTCAAGAAATTTTTTTAGTTGGAGCAAATGCAAGCTCATCGTCGCTTGGATTCAACGATTTTACGGAAACCGCAAAACAAATGCAGAGAACCAAAAAAACAGTCACCAGTCATCCTCAACGTGATTTAAGCAATTTTATTATACAAAAAATTAAATCAGTTATAGAGAAACAAAGAAATTTCACTAAAAAGCGCACTATCGTCCGTCCATCAACCAATTCAAAGATTAAGATGGATTCACGAGAGTTGGCGGACGTTAAAATATAATACCAGTTTTTGAAAAGCATCAATTCATTTTACCTAAGATTGACCATATCACCAAACTGGTGAACATGAACACAAAAGACACTGAGATATTGAGAAAGAACGTATATTAGCAAACCTTCGACAACGCTACTGGGTAATAAACGGAAGAGCAGCAGTCAAGAGTCTGCTCCATAGATGTTTCATTTGTAAAAAGCGCAAAGCAAGAGAAAAACCAACATTCATAGATGAATTATCAGAAACATGTTTGGCGATCGGAACCCCCCCCCTCACAAATTGTGGAGTAGACCTATTTGGTCTCATACTCGTTAAGCAAAGAAGAAAATGATTGAAACGTTAAGGAGGATTTTTTCACCTGCTTAACCATGAGAGCTGTACATTAAGAGGTTATCGAAGGCCTTGATTCAGATTCATTCATCAACGTACTTCGAAGATTCACAAACCGTCATGGTAAGCCGACTACAATGCAATCAAACTATGATAGAAACTTTGAAGAAGATAAGAAAGAACTCAAAGATGCAACAATGAAAGTTATCAGGAATAAGATAAACGTTTTTCCGACAAAAACTCAATAACCCAAAAGTTTAATTCACCTCTCGCTTCACATATAGGCGGAATATGGAAGTTATTGAAAAGATCAGTCAAACAACCACTGACGACAAAAAGAAAGGATCCTATCTTCAGCGACTTTAAGCTAATAACACTGCAGAGAACACCTTAAATACCGGCTAACGTTCTCAAATCTCGGACGACATAGATGATTACGAGACTCAAACACAGGCACACTTACTGCTCGAAGCAGAGCATAGCTGGTACATCATTGACAAGTTCAATACTACTGACTGAGTCAGTATTACTGAGTGACCAGCATTGGAAGCGTTGGAAACGTGCATACCTGCCAAATTTGACAGAGCGCTTTCTTTAAGAGTCGCCACAGTCCCCACAAAGGATAACACATACATAAGACAAGATGTAAAGTTTTACAGGCTTGAAGAATCATGTTAACAACAGACAATCTAATAGGCCTTAGTGAGCAATTAAAATTACATGAATCAAATTGGCGATTAGAACGAAACGCTTGAGGTGAGCACTTTAGCTCCAATGCGCATATAAAGAAGCAGAAACAGACAAGTGATAGAGATTGGGCGTTTATCAAAGCATTTTTAATATTTGATATGTTTATTATGTTTTCAGGATCAGTCATTCTCAAGTTTTTAAAGCGCCCTGACCGGTCGGATTTATAATAAGATGGGTACGGAAGTATCTAAAATCATTGACAAAAATGAAATTAAACAGTCAATCTTGAATTTAACCATCGCAATTGGTTATTGGGACTGCCTTCTTGATATGAGAGATGACTACAAAAAAACCTGGTGGAGAGGGTAATTGTGATGTACATTACGTTGTGCAGACGCCCTAGAAAATGCTACTTAAATTTTAAACCCAAATTTTTTATGTTACTTTCCTGGGTATGGGTAAATGTAACAACTTTGCAGTCTACCGACTCCAAAGTGATGACCATTTAACCCTTTTGGTCATGTTTGAAATGAATGTTTGAAAATGACGAATAAACTACACTTGTTTTATTCGTTTTGTCCATCCATTACTGTTTGAATTGTACTACAAAAACACGAATGACATTGACTTGAAAAACTGTTTCATCGATTATTAATTTTGATCGCTTTTATCGATTGTGTAAATTATCAACTTTTATAAATGTGTTTTCAAAATTGTAGGCAAATTTTAATTTTTTGAAAATACATGTAATTCCACAATTTTTATTCTCCCGAAAAAAGAATCGTAAAAATGACTCTGACGTCATCAAGAGTTTAGCCTTGAGGCATACATCATACGCAAATAAACGTATTACTGGATGCAGGACAACCTGGTTTAGTTCATAAACAAGATGGCGAAGTAGAAAGTTGCGAACCTGAGCAAAAACAGTATTAAACTAGTATTGACAAAGTCAAGAAGAATCAAAAGATGGAAGGCTGTCCTAAAGCCTTAATGATAAACTTTGACTTGAAAGAGCCTGGATCTGTAGAGAATGCATTTGAAAAACCTCTTCGGGATGTAGGTCCTACTTTTTTAAGCTTTTTATCTTGGTTGGCATGTTTAGTGTTCATTGATTATTTTTTAAAAAATGACCAGCATATTTTAATTTAGCATCAAAATATATGCTAAAATCTTAATATTTAAGTTCATAAATTATGTAAGTTCCTGCCTCTTCAGTTCATCCAAAGTACAAGGTAGGAACAGTCAAGGATAATGCACAACCATATTTGCATGCATTTTTCCCTATCCTGTTGGCAATTTAACATGATACTTTTAAGCCAATTACAGGTCCGTATTTTTTAGGGTAGCCATTTAATTTAAGGGAAAACATGTTGTTCACCCTGTCACGTCTTTCTAACTTCTCAAATCTGACATTGTGTAGTTTTACGAGAGTTTTTGCTAGTTTAGCTTTAGTTCAATAGATGACTTGCTAGAATCTTTGTTTACATTTTATTTCGGCAGGCAAATAGTTTTTTAACCAATCAGATCTTCTAAAAAGAATTATTAGCCAATTAAATTGCTTATTTTACCTGCCAAAAAATAAAAACAAAAAAATTATCAAGATAGCAAGTCATCTATTAGATACTAGTTCATCTTTAAAGGATATGGTAACCCCTTCAGGGTCATTTTTTTTTAAAAAAATAATTTTTTAATTTTAATGCCTTGGCACAATTTCCTGATATTTTTTAAAAAAGAATCAAAAATATTTATTGTTAAGAGTGATAAAATGAAAAAAAATCTTCTTTATCTTTTAGTGGTTTTAATAGTGTGCTCAAATTTTGAAATTCCTTAAATATATTTAATCTGTATAATAATTAAAGAGAGTTATGTAGAACGAATAAAAAATTGCATATAACATATATAGGAAACATTTACACTTTAATAATCTATACAAATATATTATTTATCATCTTTATATACCTTTTTAATTCATTTCTTTATTTTTTTCGTTTTTATCCTGTTATGTTATGTTATCCTGTTGTCTGTTTAACAATAACTAGAATTATTAATTATTCATAAAGTTTCAGTGGGTGTAACCATGATTCTTGCAGGTAAAAGCAAAGGTCTGTGATTTGATTTTTCTTGAAATAAAATTTTCAGTCGTAACGGTAGCTATATATATTTGTCGAACACTCCCCACCATCTTGTCGAAATTGTACGAAAACAAGTTTGTTGCGACAATTATATCTTTGGCTACTAAACTTTTTTAAACACAGAAAGTGAGGAAATATCGAGTTATTAATCTATCATGCTTAAAAATAAATAAATCTATCTGTCATAAAACAGCTATTGTGACACAAAATGTGCTATATTTTTGGAACCACGTGTTGTTTTGAGTAAAAAAGCAAAGTTTTTTAGAGCTGGATAAGAGCTTCGTAATGATATTTTTTTCAACGAACAAAAATTTTACTGAGGCGAGTGTTCGACAAAATTAACTGGAAGGGTAAATTTTTGTATATAATTCTTTTTCTACTTTTTGGGTTTTTTTATTAAAATATTTTATCATCATTCTAGAGATAATTTATTCGGCTTTCAGAATATATATATTTGCTAGGGTTATTATAGCGAGCAGAGGGGATATTCTAAATATACTGAGTATCTGTCTCAGGGGGTTACCGTATCCTTAATCGAAGCTTATTTTGTGAGAGTTTGACTGTGAAACGTTGTGTTTTTCCTTAACCAAAATTTGTACCATGTGACAACAACTTCCCTTGGCCTGACAGAGGGCTGAAACAATCACATATAAGTAAAATGCAAGACAAAAATGTTATCTTCAATGACTAGTATTGTGCATACCATCAAACATGAAGCCCTAATTGGGTCTGCGTAGCTCAAAATCAAAATCAAAAAAATAAGCATTAAATACTCTAGGACTCTCCATCTAAGCCATGGCCCCTCTTGGAAATAATAGAAAGGGTATATCCCTTGATATTTGTGAGGCTAGGCATGTAAAATATGCACATTCATCCATCCATCTATCCATCCATTCTTCTATCTATCTACTTTATAGAGCCTTTAAGTGGTGTTAAATTTATTAGCAAAACACATTTGTTCATTGTAGGAATAACATATAGCAAATATATTCTGCAGGTTTACAATGAAACACTGAACTAAGAGAGAGGCTGTGTTGTACCACGTTATATTCACTGTTATGGTCTATCATTTTGTGTCAACTGCCCGTCAACCTGGTCCCAGACTATCTTTTCACTAGGATTATTTTTTTTCCATAACGATTGTAAAACGAGGTGTCATTTTTTTCCTTTTGCTGTCAAAGCTATTTTTTACATGTGTTTTTAAGAAATAAAGCTGTTAAAGTTTTTTTAATGAAAGACTTATACTGAAAGACTATAACTATCCTTTTTTCCAAAAAAAGAATGAGAATGTACAGAAGGTTTATTTATAGTAGCATGTGTTAATATTGTATTAAAGAGGTCCCTTATGAGCTTCTGGCAAAAATTCAATTGCAAATGAGCAATGTTGAAACATTCTTTGCATACAATTATTGCAAACATTTAAGAAAAGAAAAAATATATGTGAAATGTAACTCTCGTGCAAGCATTTAAAAATAATATACTTTCCGTGAATACATAATAAAAAATAGTGATAGAATTATTCTCAAAAATAATATTTAAAGTTGTAAAACCACAAGCTTTACCGAACAAAGAAGATAAATATACTAAAATAGCTTTGCAGGTGAACATTGTAATTTTTCAAAACTAATGTGTACTTTTTGCATGTATGATAGTTTGCATGTAATCATTTCATGCAATCTTGTGTGATCCATATTTGGCGACAAACAGACAACAGTATTATTATTTTAGACCAATCCAATTTAATATGCTAATGTCTGTAACTGGAAATACTCAACTAGCCGAAAATTTGTTCTTTCAAAAGGGATGTATTTTTCTATTGCAAACTTGAAATCTTTTGTATATATTGCAAACATTGACAGCAGTTGTATTATTAAAATTAATGGAGAATAAGTGCATTATGCATAGAATTTTAAGGCAGATCCTAAAACTTACACCAACTCCTGCATAGAACCACATAAGATTAAAATTGTTTCAATTTCCTAAAGCTGGGCCACTTTTTCAATCATGTATGTCGCATTTTGAAAATTACAACCTGTTGAGGCGAAAAGCTAAAAAAATTATTTGTAGAAATGTGGAGCATTAAAATAAACATAACAAAAGAGGGTTTTATAACAAGCAATTAGGGTTTTATAACAAGCAATTAGGGATATCTCTTTCCGTAACTTGTTTTATCATTTTCGCAAAAAAAATAGTGAGCAAAATCACTTGTGCATATTTTGCTGTGAAACTATTGTTTCAGTTGTGACAAATAAACCTTAGATTTCTGAATGATTTTCTGTTTAAAGGCTATAACCAAATGTATTTGTCTTTTTATAGTACATCCAAGAATTTTACCATGAAGATCCACAATCATATAGTAACGAGATACAACAAATAACACAGCTAAGAAAGGTGGGTTGACCAAACCATTTAGATTTGCACTCTTTCATTGGTTTTATAATGTCATTTTTTTAGTAATACATAATGCATGCATAGTAGTAAATATAACTAGGGAAGCTTAATATTTTATCCACATACTGTGTCACATACTGTGTGTGTTGGGCACTTACGCAAAACTTAGGCCAGCACAAAATTTTTTTTATCTTATAACAGGTCTTGTCATAGGTAAATTCTGGGGCAAAACCGAAAGGTAGACCAAGTTAACAGAATGTGATTTACTATCATTAATTAATAATTCATAAGCAGTAGGATATGAAATTCTCATTGCTGTTGATTCAACAATATTCCCTTCCCGTGCTCCTCTATCATTAGGAGCAAATCAGTGTAATGTGCTAAATATAATTGGTTTCCATAGAGGTCCCTGTGTGAGTTTAACATTATTATGTTCCAAACTTCTCAAATATTGTATATTGTCAAAATGATTGCTAAAAGTCTTTAAAATTGCTAACGTTTTGGTAAAATATTGTTTCTTTCTCAATTTTCTAGAGTATTGCAAATGTTCCAAGAGACAAACAGGGATGCACAATGTTAAGGAAATATTACACACAATTACACTACTTGCAGTCTAGATTTCCCATGGGAGAAGGTGGGGCAGCAGCTATCCCATTTGTCTGGTATGTAATTAGTTTTCAGTTTTAATTTAAGTTGTCAAAAAAAATAAAAGCTGGTAAAGCAAGTTTTATAAAAAATTAATGGTTTTTGTTCTACAGTGCTGTGAAAAGGTTTGTTAACATCGTGGTTCGTGTTTATTTCATGTTACGCACGAACCACGATAGTCCACAATGCGCATTTTTTTAACAATCATGGACCTCACGATCATGTTTCGTGGACTACACGAACAAAAATTAAATATTACATCGTGGCTTCCACGATAGATAACTTCTATTGTAAAACAACAAAGACCGTTAGTTTATCAATTAAATCAAAAAACCGACAGCAAAAAATAAATTGACATGTTTTAATTCGTTGTCATAAAGCTAGCTACATAATAGATTTTAATCGTTCGTGAATCAAAATGCGATGTAAAAAAACATTTCTATCGTCGCATTTCGCTTATAAACTTTTAAAATGCGATCTAAAAGAGCATTTCTATTGCCGCTTTTTGTTTATAAACTTTTAAGATGCGATTAGAAAAACATTTCTATCGCCGCTATTCGTTTATAAACTTTTAAAATGCGATCTTAAAAAACATTTCTATCACCGGTATTCGTTTATAAACTTTTAAAATGCGATCTTAAAAAACATTTCTATCGCCAATTTTCGTTTATAAACTTTTATAATGCGATCTTAAAAAACATTTCTATCGCTGCTTTTCGTTTTAAACTTGCAAAATGCGATCTTAAAAAACATTTCTATCTGCGCAGACAAATTTAACTTTTCTAGATAAATGACATTTCTTAAAAATACGATCTCGTCCATGACGAAAAAGTATAAACCAAGCAAAAACTACGATTATGCTTTTTTAACTTGATAAAACCTGAAACAAACAAATTAACTTTAATAAAAGACTTTTTTGAGAAGAAAAAAAATTAAATTATACTGGTTATCAAATTCGTGGAGCTCGCAAAAATAATCGTGGGACACCCGATCCTTTGTGGAGATAATAATATTAGCGTGGTGGCCAGGATAGAATGTTTGAATGTTTGTTATACATAAAGACCACGATTTTATCGTGGTTCGTGTGACCTTGCTTGTTACACGAACACGATGTTAACAAACCTTTTCACAGTACTGTGCGCTATATTATGACATAATGGTGTTTATGGTGGAGTAATCATCATCATCATTCTTGGCTTAACGTTCAATTTCAGGGCTTGTTCAGGCGGGTCTTTTAGACTTGCGGCAATTACGCTGCACGAGTCCACCGAGTCTAAAAAGATTCGCCTAAAAATAATTTAGTCTAATTTTTTTTTTATTATTTTAATTTATGCTTAAAACAAATGACATGAATTGAATCCCATTTTTAAAATAATATAATCTGAACAAAGTTTACTTTTAAAAAACCCAATACTTGTTACATATGGAAATACAGCAACCATCCACCAAAATATTTAAGCTAAACGGGTTTATTTTAAGGAAAAACTAGAACTAACGGGTTGTTAAGCCAGGAGAAGTCAATTTAATCTCATCAGTTTTGGATCTTTTGTTCAACAAAATCAAAAGTAAAGACAGAACGATAGTTCAACAAAATCCAAAATAAAAACAGAACGATCTACTGTAACAGAAACAAGAGTCTTAAAACGAAGTAAGTATAAAGTCAGTGTCACTTTCATCACTGTCCGATAGCTGAAAATGCAACAATTCTTTATCCAGCTAAGATTTCTTTGTAGGTGGTTCGACTTTAAGAACTTGGTTAATTCGTCGTTTACTTAGTCTTCGATCGGACTCACCGTCTCCATCTATAAATCTCAGCTGTTTTCGTAATTAAATTTTCTCGATTACTTTTAGCTTTGAGGCCTTCTTTTCGTGTGGCAACCATCAATAAATCAATAAATAGTTTGAGTACACTTGATGTGTCTCAATATACGCATTCACCCAAAATTCTGCAGGATCCTTGATGTTATTTTTAGTCACTATTGATAAAAGATTTTTAACACCAATGGCAACGTGCTCGGCTGTTAACATGCAGGTGACGAATGAATAACAAGGAGAAAAACCGTTTTTTAATACATACTTCTTTTTTTAAAAAACACAAAAACATGATATATATATTTTTTCTACATTTAAAATTTTTTACATAGTATTGGTTCTTGGTCATTTTGTAAAATTCGGAACCTCACGTATCTGACAAAAGCAGCATCCAGGAATTCTACAAAAATAAATCAGGTTATCAATTACACAAGTATTTGGCATTCAAAATGTTCTTATAAAAAAAGGGATTGTACCAACCTCGTACCCAGGGCTCTGCTACGCCTATGATATTCTGACGGAACGGAAGAGATTGCAAAATATCTTTCTCCCAACCTTTTTTTGTGAACAAAATATAATTAAATCTGCCATATGATCAGTGCTTTTTTTAATTGTTGCTCTAAAATAAAACTAAATTAAGTCAGCGTTCAAAAGATAAAAAAATTGTCTAATAAAACATAACATGCAGCTGTACAAGAAACATAATTCTACTTTCGAAAGTATGTTAGGTTTTTTTCCCTGAAAGTTAAACATTTTTCTCACAACCCCGGGGTAATCCACCGATTTCATCGCAGGATTTAACTTGGTAAGTCGTAGGGCAGCAAAACATAGCGATGTTGGCATATTGTGAAAAATGGCGGATGGGACATTACTTACTATGCTTGGTTTATTAAGTTTAAATAAAAGCTCTTTACTATCGCTTTATTGGTTATAATATACAACGAAACTAACTAAAAAGTAACTAAAAATAATGCACAATAAAATATGCTTGAATAAATCTAAATAGCTAAACTTCATTTTCTAAACTTTTAGCGCGAGTCCAAGTGGACTCCGTCATCATGACTTACGCGAGTCGGACTCGCGGACTCACGTCGGATTTCAAGCCCTGGTTTTCCATGCTAGCATAGGTTGGACGGGGTATATTAATGACCCTCTTCCAATCTGATCTAGACTGTGTTAGATCTAAATTCAACTTCTTCTGTATCAAGTCTGTCCTTAAAACCTCCTGCCAAGTCTTTCTTGGTCTGCCTCTGGGCTTTGATTATCCCCCTCCATTCTTTCCAAGTGCCCCAGGCAAATTCAATCTTCTTATCTGAATAACATATTTATTTCTACGGATACTTAGCCTGCTTCTTAGCTCATCTGAACTCTTTCTGTCTCTCAGACTGGCGTTACACATTAAAAGTTTGTTTTTGTTTTGTTTTGTTTGTTTTTGTTCTAAGCGGTTTTGTTCTCAAGTGGAAATGAAGCGTCAAATCGTTATGAGTGTGCTGATTTTATTGCAGGTATGATGTGTACAGTGGTGAACCAGTTGTATATAAAGATGTGAGATATGAGCAAGCATGTGTTCTGTTTAATCTTGGTGGTTTATATTCTCAACTGGCATCTAATGAAGATCGTATGTCAGACGAGGTGAGAATTAACACAATGAGAATTTTAGCAACAAAGGTTTTAGGTAAAAAATGTGTGTGAGCCCTGCTGGGTATATTTTAGAAATACCAATTGATACCATGATGTAGATAAGTTTGTGTAATTCAAAAATAATATTTACATAACATTTGTAAATATTTTACAAATGAATTTTACAAATTACACAGAAATGAGCATATCTACTTTGCCTGTCATAGACATAGCGTATTATTGTAGGATAGGTAACCAGTAATTAAAATTGCTGTACTGGACTTTTTTTCAAAACGCCAATGTCTTGTTTTAAATAAATTTTAACTTACTCCTTTGTAGAAAAAAGGTTGTAATCTCCTAAAATATGTAAGTGTAAAAATTAAATCAATGGTAGCCTCAAAAAATTCCATTAAGCTCAAATTTTAGTGCTGTCCTTTGCAGCACATTAATGGATAAATTGATACCTTAACCAGCAACATTTTAATTGCCATGGCTTTAACTGCTGTAGCTACTCAATTTTATCAGAACATGGATTATATGTTGGTTTTGTATAATGGCTAATAACTAATAGAATAAGCTTTCCATCTAGCAGTCACAATATAGAAAGCTGCTTTTGAAACCAAGTATATAACATGCTGTTGTGTATTTTTTCTTTATAGAGTATGCGTACTGCTTGCACTCATTTCCAAAGTGCTGCTGGTGCATTTCAATTTCTTAAGGTACGTACACCAGTGTAGACTTTATCAAGAATATAGTGATGTTAGTCTTGTTTTTATTGTTGCAACATACAAAATATTGTTTTATAATGTGTTAATTTTGTTTAGGATCATTTTTCACTGAATGAAATGGTGGATATGAATGAAGATATTTTGTCACTAAAGGCTGCTATTATGCTGGTAAGAATCTTCTACTGGTGGATAAAGCATAACATATGTAGCAAGAGTAGCACACATAAACAATTCAGCCGAGTAAAGGATAAACATGGCAGACACTCTCTAGCAGTTGAAATAATTAGCTACAAAACTTTTTATTTGACAAAATCAAAGTGCCATTTTAAACCATTTGAGTTACTTTATTTTTTAGGGACAAGCTTTAGAATGTATAATGGAAAAATCAATCCGTGATGACAGAAATCCAACTTTGATTGCACGAATTGGTATTCAGGTGCGTGAAAGAGTTACCTTATTTTGACCTACAGTGAGTTTGTGAGTTGGATCTAATTGTCAGTAGTGTTCATTTTGATTTTAGATTCGGGATTACTTTAAAGAAGGAATTGATCATTTAAACAAACCAGGTGCTTCAGAAATGGGATCTACATTAAAGAAGGTATGTTAAATTAGAAACGAAAACAATTACCAACTCGGAAGAATATAACTAGTTTTACAGATTTGAGCTTGTATATTGTTCTGTACACCAATGTAAAAAAGGCTGTGTAGATGTTGAATCCATGTTGTGAACATGCTTGTGATTATATGAACCCATCAAGTTTCAGCATAGCTATTATTCCACCTGAGTATAGGTTTTCTCATGTGATTTATATACACTTTATGGAAAAGTAAGTTTAGTAATGTCATGTATATATACAACCTATAGAACCAACAACATATATGCATTCTTGTATTTATACATCCTGTGGGATTCATTCATGAATATCTTTTTTCGTAACCCTCACAACGTCAGCCATTAAGACTGCAATGTTTAAAAGAGTTTTATAAAACATTACCACATTTCCTATCTTGTATTAGTTATGGATAAAGCATCTAAACATCAAAACATCTTGCTATGAAGCAATTGCTTATGTAAGTCTCTTTAAGTTTTTGTATTTATTTATTTATTTGTGAGGTGGGTGGATGGTGGTAGGTAATTTTAATATTTTAGCCTTCTAGATTAAGTGTATAAAAAAAACCCTCTATATATACAAGTCGATCATATCTTAAGATTTTCGAAAAAGGGTGTGGCCACTCACCTCCCTCGGTTTCTACGGCTGAAAACATTTGACATGTAAATGTTAACTACAAGCTGTTCTGTAACAACTTTTGTAAACAGCAGTGCTGATAATTTGCTTCTAAATTTGTGTAGCATTTCGTTTATTTCTAGATTTTTTTCTAAATTTGTTTAAAGTTTCAAAACAGTTTTAAAATTATTTACAGTTTATTTTCATTTTAAAATTTTTAAAGTTTAAGTTGTTGTAAATTATTTTGTTGTAAATTATTTAAAAAATGATGGATAATTTCTAATATCTAAATCTTTTCAAAATTTTTCATTCTTCCTTTCCAGTAACTTGCTTTTCAAAATTAAAAGATAAGTTGTAACAGAAACCTTATAGCATCCCTACTACTACCTGCTTCTTGGCTCATGCGAATCCTTAGCTACTTAACTACTATAATTCTTTTCTAAACAGACAAGATCTCTCTGCTTCACTATTGCTGCTGTTCTATTCTATTCTGTTCCATTTGTACCTCACAAAATTGGTCTTCATGAAAATTAATTAACTTAATGTAGGAAACAGTTGCAGTGATCAGAACAATTCACAACTTATACTTTGCAAAAAAATCATTTGGAGTTCCAGAATATTTGTCAATTTGCAGTTTGGGCTGACAACACCTACAACATTTGCTGAGGATTTTTATATTAACAACAAAATTGTTATGAATTTTTTAAAATCTTCAAATTGTAACATAGCTATTACCCAGAAAATGAATCAGTTTTTTACATTTATAGAATACTTTATAGCTCAATTTGAATTTTGTACTTTATGTTGTCCCAGCTGTTCTATATTAGTCTTGTGTGTTCTAATTCAGACTTACATGTCAAACGATGCAGACCAAAAAGAAAAATATGGTGAAAAAGTTACTTACTTGAAAGCTGCTTCCGAAAAGATCAATGAGGCGTCAAAGCTATCAAAGGTTGACAATCTGAAAGTTTAAAATGTCTTTGTTTTGCTTTTTTGCCATTGAAATAGAATTTTTGGAGATAATGGAAATTAGACATCGCCTTGACAATAATAATAATGCTCTGGCAAGCCTATCAATAAGAAAATAACACGTGAGCAATAATTCGCTCCCCCAAAGTTACAATAATTTAGACTGGGCAAGCAATAGAGTAAATAGAATAAGTTTATAAACCCATATTTTATTACAAAATCTTTTTTTATCTATTTTGTCTTGTCTTTTTGATATATATTTCAGATTTTTTAATGCAAATAATAAGAAAAATAACATTAATTTCCATGTGAGATTAATTAATATTGCGCAGCCAGAGAAAAGTTTGTGAAATTGGGGGAGCAATTTATGGCTCAGCTAGCTGCTCATTTCTTAGAATTGGGCGAGTCTTTGCGTGAGCAAGAGCAACCCTCTCCCCTTATTGATAAGCCTGCTCTGGGGGATAGGGGAGGAATTCTTTTTTGGTACTATGCCAATTGATTTTTTTTAGTTAATCAACTCTTAAGGTTTTGTTAGTCTATACAGAATCCACTATATCATAACAATCTTTTCAATGCATTTGATTTAGAATCAATCAGACAGAGTTGTTGAGACTGTTCAATTTATTATGGATGTTGTATCCAACAAGTGAGTTACAATAAAGCAGTTATTTTTTTTATAATGCAATTGACCTCACTAATTTTGAGCCCGACATCATCTATTGTTTCGAGAAAGAATAACCAAGGTTGTTGTAGGGTATAACCTAAAATTATTACCATGTTTTGTTTTTATCTCTTTGTTTTTTAGAAATGTAAATCAAGAAGCCTTATTTCTTATCAAAGCCTATAACAGATTATCTATTTTTTTGTAATAATAATAATTTGTGGTAATAATAATAATAATAATAGTGAGGGAGCTTCGAAATCCTAGAAGGTTCTAAATTTTGATGCAAAAAACAAAACTTTAAAGCAAAAATTTAAAGGATACAATTATTATATATATTTTTTGTGCAGGTACACTGCTGCTGTTAAAGAAAACGACTTTGTTTACCATTTGTCTGTTCCAGCACTTTCCTCTCTTGAGGAAATTAAAGGTGTAAATTTTGTGAAGGCACTACCCTTTCAACATGATGATGCCAGTGTGGCAGGAACGGATATATTTAAAAAGTTGGTACCAATGAAAGCTCACGAATCTTCTTCATTATATAGGTTTGTAGATATCATGTTAAATTTAGAAGTTCTTGGACGCATTTTAATTTGTTTTGTTTCATTCTGGAAGTCAAATAGTTGTTCTAAATCTAAAGTACAGTATAACGTTTTTGGAACAACCTTTTTTAACAAAAAGGTGTCTCAGATCTTCCACAACTAAATATTTACTAAAACTGCTTTTAAGGAAAGAAAATTATCAGGCTCCGATATTTTCTAATGACGCCATTTAAGTTATTAGTTCTGAAACTGGTGGGATAGTTTTGGAGAATAAGACCAAGTGTTGTCTTGGTTACCCATGCAAAAAAAAACAACATATTTTAACTTAAGATTAAAAAGGTAATGTCTTCATAAATTCTTTACAACTATGTTTTTCTTTCTTTGCAGTGAAGTGAAGGCAAGTCTTCTACGAAAAGTCTCATCAGAAATCGAGGAAAAAGATTTACAATTAAGGTAATAATTTGAATTATATTTGTAAAAATAAATAAATGATAAAAGATAAATAAGGTTACAAAGTGTTAAGAAATTAGTTGAATAATTCATGATGTACTTTGTTTTAGTCAGTTCATGTCAGCAATGAAAATTGAGGATTTATTAAATCCAAAAGAGGATTCCCTGCCAGGTTTGTTTTTTAAAAACCTTGTCTAAAAGTTTTTTAGTGTTGTGCGTATGCTATATACAATTAATTATTGCTTTGTATTTACAGACGAGTTACTTGCAAAGAATATATTTCTAAAAGATAATCCAGACCTGATCTCAAAAGTTGAAAAATCTATTGAAGGTCAGTAGTTGCGTGATTTCTTGTGATTATATGATAATGCCGTTAGCAATTCTATAATACTTTGAAAGAATGCCCAGAGAGAGGGTGTTATTTTATCTTTGTTGATGGAATACATATTTTTTTACAATATCTGCATCATCATTAGTATTATCATTGTCAATGATAAAAAAAAGAGTTAGTTAAGCATCAATCTTGTTTCCTTTGGATATATCTCATGAACAAACTTCCTAATTTCGATAATGCTGAGAAACATGCTAGGGAGAAAAAACTGATGTGGCGTACAAGTTGCACTAGATTCAAGTTTCTCAAAACACTTACGCTGGGATTAACACTTTTGTTGTATAAGTATAAAGCTCAGATTGAAATAATGCATGGTCTCATGACCTCCCACAAAACAAGAAAATCAAGGCTTTAATCCTTCAGTCCTGGCCATTTGAGAGCTAGATTACTGGAGCAAAAAAATGAAATTTTTTAACCAACATAACCAACAAAGGCACTAGAGTCATGAAAATGACACTTTGACCTTTTTTAACTTAGAAGTCAAAAAAATGTCTCATCTTGTCATCATCTTGTCACATGACGACATCATATGGTTACGTGATGAAAATATGTAAAAAAAGGTCAAAAAACTATTACTGTTGAAGATTAAAAAACAAGAAATTGTATAAACTGACTGTTACTCAGTTTCATGTTGAAAAAATAACTACAAATTTATATCTCCGATATATCATATTTTGCATCAATAGTAATCATATCAATAAGCTCAATTAATTTTATAAATTCAGCTGGTTTATTCTATAACCTATTATTAAGGCTGGAAACCAAGTGCATTCCTTTAATTAACGACAGCAACATGTGACATAACCTTGAAATAGCAAGCCCTTCTGTTTGATTTATTTTTCACAAAAGGATGTCGTCATGTAATGTTAAAAACGGATCTGCTTATTTGTAGGCGTGTTTTTGCTGTTTTAGAATTTCCAGTAATATCTTCCTTTTGTGGATTTAGAGATTACTATTATAACATCTGAGGTGGAGAGTATATTAAAAGGTATCAATGAAAGTTTAGAATCAGAGAAGACTTATGAAGAGAAGGTAAGCTGCAATTGTATGCATTCAAGGTTAACAAGGATGCACCTTTTTTAATACTGGGTGTAGACAATGGGAAATAATAATCTTTTCTAAAATATCCTCTCTGATACTATTATATAATGATATGGTTACTAACTTTACCATGGGTGTGAATGAAGTCTTAGAATGTTAATATACAGCAATATTGTTAAATCATCTTAAATCCCTAATACACTCTGTGTTTACGAAACTCACTGAGATATGTTCTTATTTACTCTGATATTTCAGGAACTACTAAATCTTTAGGTAAAGCTGCCTAATACACCCTTGTCTGTGTTTGCGTTGCGTTTTCAGATATAACATCCAAAATTGATTTTTATGTAAGATGAGTCATTTACTCAGATATTTTTCAGGAACTACCAGAGGAACTGCAGTCTATGATTTCTGAATTTGATCAGCTTAAAGATGCTCATGAGAAAGCTGTAAGTTGAATAATTATATTATTTATGTAAAATTTTCATCAAAAAACCTGGAAATACATTTGTGGAGTAGTTTTTGACTATTTCTCCAAATAGTCAAATGAGAGGTGAAGGCTAAGTAAACAGTGTCAAAATAATTTGCTGTGCTTTCCACAATGTCTGCATTATGGAACAATCTGCTTGATGCCCCTGAAAGGTCCAGAAATCAGAAGATCTGGGATATGCTAAGGTCAACAAAAATTAGTATTATTTAAGACTTTGGATCTATCAAAATAACCAAAGATCTAAAGTCCACTGTGGACTTTGACAAGTTCAAAGTGCCTGTTACTTAAATAGAAATGGCTTTCTCAATTAACTGTGGTTACAAACTTGGAAATTCTGCCCCCCTTTTCACTGATTTATGCCTAGGGTTGTACCTGTTATTTTTTTTACTTCTGAGTGTCCCACTTGTCACAGCGTAAACCAAGAATTGTTTACAATACTTCACTATCAAAGCCAACAAAACAAAGGTTGAATGGTGGCAAGTTGAAGTAGTACTGTTTTATTTAATGATTTTACCTTCAAATGTTGAGATCTGTTCATTCTTTATTGTTAATTTTTCAGCGTAAAACGAATAACGAATTGATAAAACATTCAAGTGAAAGTAAAGGAATGATTCAGTTTCTTTCTGGTGATCCTAAATCAATCTTGCAAACACTACCATCCCAAAATGTTATTGATGGTAAGATTTACTGTCTCTATTAACTTCATTTTGTGCTTGTAATTGTGGTGTTAATATTGTCAACATTTTATTTTTGTTCCAGCTCCATCGGATGAGCCTGTGGTGCAAAGAATCCGAGAAATCCTTGTATGTTGTTTTTCTTGGTTTTAATCTTTTTTCTTCTTGTTTTCAAGTATGCATTGTAGTAGCTATTTTGGTTATCTCATGTTTTTATCTACTCTGTAAAAAAGCCGACTTTAGTTTCGGAATAATGGGTAATTCAAAAGTCAAGTCAAAACTGATTAAATGACCCCTACCCCAACAATTGAGACTCAGTAAGGTTAATCCCCTCTATATTATCACATTTTAAAATTATCAATGCAACAGAGGGAAATAAATTTGCTTGAAAAGTTGCTAATAGTTTTAATCTGTCACAAAAAATGTTAAATGGAAATTATAAAGATTCTTTTGCTGTCTACATTGCCTTTAACTTGAGTTTTTCATTTAGTTAAAAACTTTTTTTTTAATATTTTTTCCAGGCTAAAGTCGACAAAATGAGAAGTCAAAGACAATATTTACTTGATAAATTGAGAGAAAAGGTAAAAATAATTTTTTCTACCCACTACCACAAGTAATTTTTAATTGCACCTCGCCAGTTAATCAGTGCCACCTAAATATAAATCCTTTGTGTGTTCTTGTAGCTCAATAAGGACGATATAACAACCAAGATTGTTGTGAGAGATAGTGGCAACAATGAGGTGAGACAGTGTTTATGTGTAAGCTATTCACCACATCATTAAACAAGCAAGTCCACACACAATGATTAGCCATTTTTTGAGTATTAATTATTTTGTTGGAAAGTCAAGGAAAATTTTAAGACACCATTACAAAAAAATATAGTCCTACAAAGTAATTTGTTTTTATTAATATACAGGCTTTATGGAAGAACTCGTTTTTAAAAATAGAGGGAGCTCCCAATCAAGGGAGTGGCTTATTAAGTTTGAGTGGCTTATTAAGTTTTTTCATAGAAAGTTGGCAATTATTCAAGGTTGTTCCTTCTACCTAGCAGTACTCATTCAAGTTAATACGGTATATGTCCTTGGTTCCATATTTTATAGTATTTAAAACTAACGAACATTTTTCTTAGGCGTTTTTTGAAGAAGAGATAAAAAAACATGACGAAACTGTCAATCTGATATCACAAAATTTGACAGCTCAAGAGAATATTACACAGTAAGCTTCTGTATTTATTTTTGATTTGAGTCCATGTGTCATATTACAGCCTTTTTATGTATCATGAAATAGCTTCAAATTTTTTTGTGCATAGAATTCTGCGGACGTAATTGTGCTTGTTCTAGTGAATACAACGTTTCTGTTATTTAAGAATACTAATTCTCAAATTCTTTTTTAGGGCTTTAACAGAACAAAATGCGAAATATGCTACGACAAGACAACAAGCTGGTATTATTAGTGCAAAGTGAGTTGATTTTTATTTGACACAATTTGTCGACCAGTATAAAAACTTTCATGGTTTTTAATTTATTGTCAGTGTGGCCACACCTAAAATCTCCCAAACAACTTAAAAAAGTCGTCTGTACTAAAACCTCCTAAATAACCTTTAGTTTAGACCCAAGATATTGATTCAACCTTTGTTATTACATATCATGTGACAAAAAATTGAACATATATATTTATTTTGCAATAGCATGGATGAATTTTGCTTACATAATTACTGTGATTCCAAATGAACAGCTTCTCTGATATTCAGAAAGAAAGGCTTGATTATTAGTACTATTAGTTTCCTCCTAAAATATGGAATAGTTTGTGTTTTTAGTGTTTTCTCTTAAACATTTTGCAGAATCTCGTGAAATACGTTTTTATAGACTTTCCTAAAAAAAATTGACTCTGAAATTTCTCTAAAACTCTATAATCACCTCGTAATTTCAACAGGCTTACTGACAACAAAAAAGTCTTGTTGGTTATTTGATAATTTGTGTTAAGTAGATATTGATCACTTTCCTTTTAGGTTTGATACACAAGTCAAATCATATCTCACAGTTGTTGCACTATTCTTAGAAGTAAAAGACAGACTGAGGTAATTATTCTTCAATGATTTGTTGACAATGACGTCAGTTATTGTCGTTTTTTTTTTACTTTCACCTTATTTTCAAAAGTGATAGTGTAAAAGTATTACATTTGCACATTAAATACTGAAAGCAGAACTCCTAAACGCTGTCAGTTATGTTAAGTTGACACGTTTAATAAGTCACAGATTCCAGTTTCAATTAGGGTTTCTGCATCAGTTTGATAATATAGATTTTATGTAGGCATACAGATACAGAGACTTGTGAATACTATCAATCAGTTTCTACTAGTTTTTTGCTCACTTTGATAACAAACATTTTCTCACATTTTTAATTTAGTGGTGGATTAGGATTTTACAAACAACTCAACGATAATGTGAAGGCTTTACAAGAGAAGGTCACGAAGTACTGTGGTGGAAGGCAGAAGAAAAGACTGCCAAAGAATGAAGCAAAGAAAGGTAACTTCTACTATTTTTTTATATGCAAAACATATACGACTAAATCTAATACCACGTCAAAATATGTGCGACGAAAATTTGATGTACGAAACAAATCTGATAAGATGTTACAGTATGTAATACGTATGTGTCTAATAACACACTAAAATATGCACAACAGATTTTTCACTGTTGAACAGTAAGTTGTTCACAGCCAGAAATTGCTAATTTTAAACATTTGTAGGCCAAGAGCACAGCGTTTAACATCTGCTAATTGCACTCTCTAGCTTGCCTGTATTGCAGAATATTTAGCGTTGTTACCTACAAATGCACGAAATTCGAGAAAAATGACCATGCTTACTTGACCATAATTAGCTTATTATAGAAGTTCCGATCTAAGTAAATAAGCTTATTATTATTATTATTATTATTATTCCAAATATTTATACAGGATATAGCCACTTCAGTGTTCGAAACACTGTTATTTATGTGGGTCCTGTGTTTGGGCACTGCGCAATTGCCGGGACGAATACCAATGTGTTTACAAATCAGGCAGGCAAATGGCATTTCATGTAGGTAATTTTATGCCGACGTGATAATAATTAAATAGAAAGAAAGAATATAAAAAAGGCCCATAATACCTGTATGGAAGAACACATACTCTGATCCAGATTGTACTTTTTAGTAATCCTGTTATGCATATTTCATTCGTGTTTTTCCTAGGTCCTCCTGCTCGTCCAACTGCGCGGAAGCCGAATATTATGATGAATCCTTCCAAGCCAGCTGATTTAATAACTAACTTTCAAGTCAATCCGAATCAAATGCCAGCTCAATTACCAACTCTACCCCATAATCAATCGCCTGCTCTTTACCAAGGTCCCAGAATGGTCAATTCTCAATCTTCCCTCCCTAGAATGAATATGATGCAAGAGCCTTTTGGTCAGCCGAGATTGCCACAACCCTTACCAGAAAACACATCACCGTTTTCAAGTGCACAAGGATTACCAATTTCTCCCTCACATTCTTGGCAACAACCAAATGTTCCAAGATCACCTCACACTGACATGTCTTTGAGGCAGACTCAATTAAATGGTCATAGATTTCCCAATCCACAAGCAATGGCTGCTCACCAACCTAATATGAGAATGCCTACATCAGTTCAAGGATACGATGGGATACGATCACAACAACCACAACCTATCAGTATGCGACAAAGTGAGCCGCAAAGGTTTCATGGACCAGTGAATTCTCTGAACAGCGCTCAACCAGCAAGTGTAGACGGTTATAGATCTAATGTGACCAGCTCACAGAATTATCCTCAGAGTCCAGTTCACCAGATGCAACAACCATTTACTAACCATCGATTTCCACAAGACCAAATATCTTTACGTCAACAGATTCAACCTAGACAGTCACAGTTTCCATCGCAACAAACACCCGTTCATTCTAGATTGCCACAACAAGTGTTCCGACCACCTCACCAAGCTTCACCCAACTCAGTAAGTCAATTACCACAGTCGATTCCACATACACCACAGCTGCCACAACATACACCACAGCTGCCACAACATACACCACAGCTGCCACAACATACACCACAGCTGCAACAACATACATCACAGCTGCCACAGCATACACCACAGCTGCCACAACATACACCACAGTTGCCACAACAGCCAATCAAACAGTTGCATCAGTTTCCTCTCCAGCCGTCAAATCAAACACCAAATCAACCACGTCAGCAATCACCACCACAACAACGGCAGCAGCAAATGCAACCACGCCTGCACCTGTCAGGGCAACAACATATGCATCCACGTCAACAGATACCACTGCAGGGACAGCCACGTCCACAGTTTCCACAGCAACAACAAATACAACCTCGTCAGCAGTTTCCACAGCAACAACAACAGCAGCTGCATCATGTTTTTCCACCACAACAACCGCAATCCCAACCGTTCTCACAACAACAACAACAGCTTTTTACCCAACAACAACAATTACACTCAGAAAAACAATTGCCGCATCAAAAAAACATGCAGCCGCAACAACAGCCATCACTGCAGCCTACGCAGCAGTTTTCTCCCCATAAACCAGTTGAGCCACAAGAATTTCGACAACAACCAATGCAACCGCAGCAACAATATTCACGAAACCACGATTCACAGCTATTTCTCCGACAACAGATGCCAATACGTCAACCATTACAACCTCAGCAGAGTTTAATAGCTCCTCATCAACCTGTTTCGCCACAAACACAGTTGCAACAACCATGGAAGCAGTCATATCAGCAATCTGACCCACAACAGCAAGCAACACCTTCGCAACAACAAAACCATCAGCACCCGATTAATTCAGGAAGTCAGTCTTTCTTTAATCAAGTTCCAATAAATGATTCGTTACTACTTAACGGACATAAACTACCAGCACCACTTATGCCAGAAAAACCTGGAAATCAAAAGCCGCAGACTGGATCAGAAAATCCTGAACTATCTCCTGTTTTGCCAAGGTCAATGGAAAATTCTTTTCCACTGAAAATCGAAAACGAAAATTTTATGATTTCGCAAGGGAATGCTGGCGTAACTTTCATGCATCATACCTCTTCTCATCAAATGCTACCTAATATGTTTGCATATCCAAGCCAATCTTTTCAACGCGACGTCACCAGCCAGCCCCCTATAGTAAGGACTATGTCTGTTGGTACACACGGCGATGTATATTCCGAGTTAATAACACCAAGAAAAACAGTGGTTGGTCAATCGGATAGTGCTGTGCCAAGTGGCTTTGTCGTAATCAACCAATCGCGTGTTACTCCAACTGCACCTAATGCACCCGCAGTTCCTCTACTGAATGAATTTACTATCCAATCTGGTAATATCACACAGCAACCCACTAGGTCTCCATTGATGACTCCTCTAGTGCCAGCCCAGCAAGGATCAAACAATTTACCTTTTAACTATCAAAATGTCCCCACACCGTACGTGGGTCCGATAGTGACATCGACATCATCTGGTCTGTTATTTACTGCAAAGCCAACAATGTCTCCTTCAAGTGATCCTGTTATATCAAATATTCTTGGTAAACCTGTTGATCCTGTAGACAAGGTGCAATATCCGGAGCTTGCACAAATTGGATTTCAACAATTTCAACTGCAACAATATCTGCTGCAGCAACAACAAGTGATTACCATGCTGCAGAACCAACAAAATTTGCAACGGTCGGAAGAAGATACTAAAATTCATACTTTGCAGAATCAAATCGTGGAGCAACAAAAGCTTATTGAAGATTTAGTGAAAGAACACAAAGGCTTAATAAAAGAGCACAACTACCAGGAATTCCAACAAAACTTAGACAAAATCAAACACAGTGAATATCAAAAATCTAAGCAAGAAGAACAGCAGAATTTTATTTTGGAACAGCAGCAAATAATCATGAACTTACTCAGACAGTCTGAACATCTTCCTCCCTCGCCGAGTACCACGCATTTTTCTAACACGTTAAGTCAACTAAGTGATGATAAACGTGATAAAAATATTATTGTCGTCAACCCTTTGGTCCATGAAGAGAACGCAACTACGACAACAACCTCTACAACTACAAAAGATGTTATAAAGAATATAGCTCTGTCATCTGTTTCAAATCTTCCAACCATTTCCACATTAAGCCAACAAACTTTGCCTATGCAAACAGCTTCTTCGACTACTATAAAAAGTAATCTCGTGTCTACGGTTTCTTGCACCGAGCTGAGTGATACTAACACAAGCTTCGACGTGGTATCTAAAAATGATACTAACCGATGTATTCACGGACCTATCGTATCAACATCGCCGAATCTTGTGACTTTAGAAGCAACCAATCTTAATGCATCAGTTCAACTTCCTTCCAGAGTATGTACTATACCACAGAATGTTCCTGAAGAGAGCCTGTCGGGTCATGATCCTTTTTATGAACCCAAAATAGACAGTATAGATAATGAAGAGCTGATGCTCATATTTCCAAGGAATGTAGAAGAGGGCGAGAGAGAAGTAGATCTGGTGTCCAACAAGAACCTGAATTCCGTTGATTCCTTGTCCAGTGATAATTCGGATTTGATTTTACCTCGTAGCGACGAAGAAAGCAAGAATATTTCTCCTAAGGACAATGCTGATGAAGTCGATAAAAATATTCCTGAACGAAGTAATATATTTCGTGGGGAGAATATTCCAGCATTGGATAGTAAATTTTGCAATGTAGACAAGAAAAATGAAAAAGCGATAGAGCAGGTGGAAAAAGGTATTGTTGATGTTGAAGACGAAACAGGACTATCTCATGATGACATTGATAAGATTTTACCGAGGAGTGCCGAAAACAAAAAACCTGCGGAGATGAGACAAACTATTCCAAAAGTGATTGATGTTTCAAGAAATGATGAACCAGCAATATCCGCGAGTGAAGACGGTCCTGCGTCTCCCTTGCCAGATGATACATTGCGAGGAAAGAACGATACTGTTGATAATAAATCTGAAAGTAATGAAGCTGTGACGACGACTGATAAAGACGAACCGATTTGTGCAAGTGGTACTAAAAATACAGAACAAAAGAATAAACAAGACACAACCAAGGTGATAGAACAAAATACCTCCTACAGAAGTGAAAATGAACAAGACAATAAATCAACAAACAGGTCGAATCAAAATACGCCATCTCCAACATCCAGTTCATCTCCTACATCTCTTATATCTCCATCAATTCCTGCATATGTTGCTAGTCGTATTGCTGGAGCTAAATCTCCACCTGGAAGAAAGATCAGCGCAAAATCCACACCTAATATTGCTCGAAAAATCAGTGCCAGGTCTTCTCCTGTTATAGCTAGAAAAACTAGCTCGAAGTCCTCACCTAATGTCTCTAATCTATCCTCGCCTAATTTGTCTGCACGTTCTTCGCCGATTCCACAGCAGTCGGTGCAGTTAGACGATGTGGATAATAAAGAGAGATCGCTGTCGACTTTAATTGATCACAGACATTTAGCTCGTCAATTGGGAAGATTATCTTTTTATGTCAGCGAACCGGACGAGATTGTTTGGAGAAGTTACATCAAAGAGTTGGAAGTCTCAGTGAATAAACTTCGTGAAGAATGCAAGAATTTGTGCAAACCTGTTGTTGATAATGAAAACGAAGATGGTTTTGGGTTGATTTGGAAGGTTAGTGTTTTCAGTGTTGTATGATTCTCAAATTTAACGGAATGATTACAACTTAACTTTAAGTCGTTGCGTATTATTTGTCAAATGACACGTCTGGTGTTACAGTGTTACAGATGACAGATATAAAATGAAGTGTTGACGGTCGTAGTTGAACTTCTTTTGTCTGTCGACATGGACATAGTCAATTACTTTTGCTTTCATAAAGTGTCCTCAAAAATTGAATGTGGTCGTTAGCAAAAAATAATTTTCTAAAACATGAAAAGAATTACTTTTTTGTTATTATTTGTTCGGTTGTTTTAACGTAATTTTTATTATTTTTAGGATCTGGCGAAGGTTGAAACTCTTGACGTACGAAATTTTACCTCATGTGGTGGTGAATCAAATATTTCAAAGAATAGATACAGAGATATACTTCCTTGTAAGTCATGTAGAGATTAATAAAATTTTTGTGTGATTTGCCAGCTGCGTGTATACAATACTACAAATTTTTTTACTAGGTTAGGCACTAAACTCTGTTTGTGTTGACTCTCTTTGTCAATACCAATCGTTACAACTCGCTAAACACTAAAACGGCTGATTCTCAGCTTGTTTGTCAAAAGTTAACTTTTTTTAAATAGCCAGCAAATCTTTGACAATATGTAATAGCCGAGTGCTGGAGTCCCTGTCCATTTTGTCGGGAAAATGAACCAGGAGCTTTGTGTGATTGGGCCCATGAATGAGAAGCAGCTTTTTCGCAAAAATCTTGGAGCAACCAATACTTGTAGTTGGTTCAATTTGTGCGTTCTTTCTGTTCGCCTTTGCTCTTTTACCCAAACGCTGCATACTTTCTGTTCTCCTTTGCTCTTTTACCCAAACGATTACTCACTTATTTTTCACTATACCATATGTTCGATGTGAGTATTGTTATATTTGCATGTCTCGATATGTAAACATCTTTCTTTGATATTTTCATTTTTTGGAGTGTGATAAAAAACAATCAAATAACAACAAAAACCTCGTGTTTACATTATCTGTTAGTACTATCTCTTCTGTCTACCTCCAGTTAAGCCATTAATTTTAACTCGCAGCCTTCTAGTTTAAGATATTTAGAGGGGGTTCAAATAAACAATTGAAAATGAACTAAAAACTATCTTGTTTTTAATCTACTAGCGTTTGAAAACCACCTGTTTTTTGTTGACATCGTAGCCAGATGAAATTTTAGAAATACTTCTTCAAAGAATTAATAGCTTTCTAAGCATACTGTGTTCCACATACTCGATTAAGAGATTCATCTATTTTAGGCGCGAATTTTTTTCTCTTGAAAGTGCTGTCGTAAGCATGATTCTGCATATTATTGAACTAGTTGTATGTGTGGTCAGCATGAGTTTGCATGCTGTTGGCTTGTACCTGTTATGTTGTTTACGTGGTTCCCCCAACCTCAATGGTAGTCAGAGAATATTCCTGATGAATTTAAGCTTGGCTGAGTTCTGTGTTATGTTTTGCGAACTTGTGAAAAGCGTGGCTATGTTAATTCCGTCCGATGCAGGTCGGGATTTCGTGTCAATTGTGCAGTTGGCTGGCTTTTCCTTGATTTCTTATTTTGCTATGATTTACTTAACGATTGATCGATTCTTTGAGTTATACCTCAACTTAAAGTATCCTTTGTACTGGAACGAACGAAGAAGCCGCCATTTGATGACTTCAATGTGGGTGCTTAGTACCAGCATTGCGTTGGCGATTTGTTTTTTATTTCAGTATTGCAATGTGGATTATATTCGAATTTGTTATATCTATTTCTACCCAACTTTGGAAGCACTCTTCCTCGTTGTTGCGTTGTTTACATATGGTTACGTTATTAAGACATCGTGCAGAGTAATATCAACCAGGATGAAGATTTTACCATTACAAGAGGTGTTCGATTCAAAAAAAGTAGCGGTATTAAAGTGTAAAACAGACCGACGCTTCAAAGTTTTCCGTCATCCGACGTTTTACATACCGACGTCGTTAGTGGTGACGTTTATAATATTTTTGGTTATTCCTGATCTTTTGTATTTAGGGAATATACTAACGAAAACGTATATGTCGGACCAGTTTGAAGCTGCTATTTTTATGACGTATTTTATCTCCTTTACTTGTGATGCTGTTATTTATATCTTCTTGTCGCCGCCTGTACGATGTTTATTTATAAAGAAGTTTTTTAGAAGAAAAAATTGACTTTTATTTTTATTGTCGTTTTTGATTGGTTATATTCTTTTTCACATTTTTTCACAACCACAGCGAAAGAAAATTGTACTGATGGAGGGGTGAGGATTAGCTAGCACATGGTGGAATTCACGTTAAACCGTCTGTTCCTTATTCCGAAGTCGTCAAATTCTTATTGTTTACGTTTAAGACACACCACAGTTTTAAGAATATTGACAACCTCAAATCCACTTGCTTTCTTCCTTATTCATAATTCCATTGTTTGATTGGCAGTCCCTCATTTTCCAGCTTTTATTTTGTATAGAGAAGCGTTATCACTGTGTGTCTGAGAGACGGGTTATTGTTATGCATGATACATTTTGTAACTATTTTTTCAGGGGATCACACAAGCGTCAAGATTACAAGTCTACCCAACGATTATATTAACGCAAGTTTCATCGAGGTATGGTTTGTCTCGTGTACACACTTTTAAGTGAACACACGTCAACAAACACATTTCATATCGTGATGTGTTTCACTTTAACGCCTTGACGAATCAAAAACATCGCGAAGCCAGGAGAATTAGCTTTCGCAAATGACAGATTTATTTTTTTTTGCGGTAAATAACTTTCGCGAATGATCATTATTTGAGGAGGTTTTAAAAGAGTTGATTAACGGTGACACGACTTTCATCCTTAATGAATGACAGTGATTAAAGAAAAAATTGAGTAATAAAAATTAACTTGCGCGATTAGCCTATTTCCTACATATTTGAAGAAATAAATTTTCGCGTTTAAAGCTTTCTAACTTCTTATTTTGGCGATTTGGGTCAAAATGGCGAAAGTTTCCTCTTTTAAAGTAATCATTTTACCATCAACCCCTATATTACAAATTACTATGAAACAATCACTGAAGAAAAAAAAACAAATTATTTTTATCATATTCATGTGTACCTTCCCTTAAGGATTTAACACCGCTGTCGCCACGATACATTGCTACTCAAGGACCTATCCCACAATGCTTTGAGGATTTTTGGACCATGATATGGGAGCAAAAGTCATCTATTATTGTCATGCTAACAAACGAGATTGAAGGTCATAGGCTAAAATGTCATCGTTACTGGCAAAAGGAAATCGACACTCCTATCGAGTACGGTAATATGGTGGTGATATTGATGGACGAGACAGTGTCCTCTGCTTGGAAAATTAGAACGTTCACAATTTTAAATAAAAAGGTTTGATTTTATGTTCCATCTCATTAATGTCAGCCGTTTCAACTTCTTCTTTTTCATATTGTTACAGTATACGTACAACTTCTTTAACATATATTTGTACGTTGAAGGCTTTTTAGAAGTCTCATTAATCCTAACACTCCAAAGTGCGCCAATTGGCGTCTAAGCGAGGCCGAAATACCACGTGCCGTCTATTAGCCATAACTCGTGAGCATTTAACTTTGAGATATCAATGTTCAGGTTTACCAATCTTGAGGTGGCCAGAAATCGTGTACAGAGTCAAAAAATCGTCGGCAAAAAACAATTAAAATTTGAGAGTTTTAAAAAAATTTAGCAGGGTTAAAGTCTGTACATAAAAACAATTGTTTATTTATTTATTTATTTATTTATTTATTTATTTATTTATTTATTTATTTATTTATTTATTTATTTATTTATTTATTTATTTATTTATTTATTTATTTATTTATTTATTTATTTATTTATTTATTTTTATTTATTTATTTATTTATTTATTTTTATTTATTTTTATTTATTTATTTATTTATTTTTATTTATTTTTATTTATTTTTATTTATTTATTTTTATTTATTTATTTATTTTTATTTATTTTTATTTATTTATTTATTTATTTTTATTTATTTTTATTTATTTTTATTTATTTATTTTTATTTATTTATTTATTTTTATTTATTTATTTATTTTTATTTATTTATTTATTTATTTATTTATAGGGTGATGACACTAGGATAGTGAAGCAGCTACAGTTCACTTCATGGCCTGATTAGTAAGTACACTTGACTTCATTAAACCATACGTTATACTCTACCATTAGGTGGTGAAAATGTAGATGCCAGTACATTTACTTTGTTGTGGCAAAAATTTGATCCTAACCCAGGGTACAGTATTTGATAACATACCTACATGTGTCAACGCCATTCTCCTGAATTTTAACATCTTATATATTAATTCCCTTGCGTGAGTAAAACTGTGAGTCCACGACACGGAAATCACGGGTCACTTTCTTATGACGTGGCTGTACGCTAAAATTTAACTAAAAAGATTAGGGATGTACTTCATAGAAATCGCACATAAGCTGTAAATATATAACCCGCTGCTAATAACGATATAAATATATATACCCTTATGCCAAAAAACTCTTGGTTAGCATATACATATAGGTATCGCTACATATGAAACGGTATTAGATATTCACAAAGCATACGGACTGTTAAATGAAGTTCCTAGCATAAAACGGAAATTGTGTTTACGAAAAAGATGGCTGTTCTTTTTGAGTATTCTCTACTCTTTCATTCAAAATAAATCTTTAAAAAAACATTTGAAGAAGAGCATGGTTTTATAAATTAATCATAGCAAGGTTCTGTAAGGTTTTTTCATGTTTTATTTTAAGTTTTGATTATATTATTGTTGCCAGACATGTTTTATAGCTAGCATCATAAAAAGCCAACCACCACCAACAACTGGCTAGCTAGCTAGGAATATATATATATATATGTAGCCATGTTCTTTATACCTAGCTAAGTCTCCAGTTTATATTTAAGTAACTAGCTATTAGCTGCTGTAGCTAGCTAATGCTAGCTTTAAACTAAAGATTCCCAGTATATATATTCCCACAAAACACATCAAACGTTATTAACCCTGAAAATTTTAAACATTTTCCTGGGTTTTTTTTGGTTTGCGAAGTTATTTTCCTCCAAATATTCTGAAAATAAAGTTTAGAAATTACTTATTTTTAAAATGTATATAAATTTAATTTGTTTCAAATTGTGGGCAAGAACCTTAATCAGCATGCTAAAAGAACTGACTTTTCTTAATTTAAAATTACTAAACACAACCATTTTCTTACATTTAGTGTAAACTTTTGTGTGTATGGCTTATATTTAATACACCAAAAGAGCTACTTTGTTGATTTCAATTTTATACTCTTTGTAAGCTATTTTTTTCTTCTTTTTAACATTTCTGTTTTACCACTCAATTTTTACATTTTATAAGTTATTTGGAACAGAATGGTATGAAATAGACCAAATACCTGATCTTAGTTGTTTTTAATTTACAGGCTGTCTGTGAAACTTTAAGGGGAACATTTGGTGGAAGACAATGGCATGACATATACTGATAGAACTGATTTTTGTTGTGTTAGATGTTAAATCTGAACCTTTTTGACATTTTATGTTAATTTTGCGAGGAAGGACCATATATATATACACAGAAGAAGAATTCGATTTTACACCTTGCAAGCTTTGTTTTTCTATATTTTGTATAAATTCTTACTGGGGAGGACTTCGTGCAATATATCGAAATGACTGATCCTTCTCGATTTAAATTTGATGTGTTCTAAATCGTATATAGTTTTGGAAATTTTGTGTAAGATTTAATGGGTAAGGGCTAGATGCAATATGTCAAAAAACCTTTTTTTGTTGAATCAGAAGCACTCCCTACAACCATTCTTTTTTTTACAGTTTGTGAAGCTTTTGTGAGGAAAGAGTGTATGCAATATTATCGAAATAACTGATTTTTGTTGCAAACTGTTTTTCTTTGGCATTTTGGATTAAAATATTGTTTTAGAGGGCATATGCAGTAGATATATGTACTGAAATAGTTAAATTTTGCAAACTTTAATTTTGTCGTTACCTCTCATTTTTTACATTTTGATTAAACTTTTGTGGGAGACCGTTGGTATGCGAAGGACCAAAATAAGAGATTTTAGTATTATTTAGAATTTGTATTTTGTGTTGCAAAATTGGTGCAAAAATTGACATAAAATGAACTTATATACAGATTGATTGCTGTTGTTTAACATGACTCATTATGACTTATATATATATTTTATGAAAATTTGTGACAGAATACTATGTGAGATTTGAAATTTTGTTTACTTTATTGATAGTAAAACAGCATGCAAATTGCTAAAAGGACTTTATTAATTTTAGATTTAAACACCGTTATTTTGTTGGCATTTTGTCTAAAGTTTGGTGAGGAAGGACTGTATGCAATATATCAAATAATGTTTTATTGCATTATAATTTGTCCTTGCAAATCCCTTTTTTTACACCTTAGATAAAAAATTCTGTCAGAGGCACAATTTATTGTTTATTTTTCACATTGTGTGTCAACCTTTGGCAGGGTTTGCAATAAACTAACTGATTTTAACATATACAATGAGAGAGATTTGTGTTTGACATTGATCAGCTTTTTTGTATATATGTGGCGTTTTGAGTGATTTAAATTTTATGGGTGAGATGTATGTTGAAATGCTTTTGGAAACTTCTTTCCGAATAATTTTCGCATTTGTCAGATGGTCAGAGCAAGTAATTTTAGTAGATTTAGATTTTAAATGTCACATAAATACTGCAGTTGTTGAAAACCTTTAATTTTTTTGGTCATTTATATAATAATGCAGATGTAAGATGCGCACTGCTGTATTGTTTGTTTTTTGATGGACGCATATCTGCTACATAAATTAAATGGAATACAGTGGATTCTTCCACGGGAAACAGCTAGTTTAGATGGTAATCTATATTATAATACCCGTATACGTCTGTCCGCCCGTCTTTCTGTCACACAAAATGGTAGCTTAGCTGCGCAAGTAGCAAGAAGCACGCAATGCGGTATAAAAAGGACGGGCTAACGACTAGTTTAAATAAATTATGCTATGTAATATGAATAAATTATTTTGTTTAAAGTGTGAAGGTGAATTTCTACTTAAAACAAAATGAAAGGAAAAGATAATTGCGATTTCTGCAATCTGATTGGCGGATTGGAGCGAAAAAATTCTAAAAACAAAATAATAATTCGCAGATAGCCAATCAGATTTAAGTATTTTTCCTGTTTTCTTTCGACCCATTTTGCTCTTGAGCGTAAATTCAGATTAACTTGTGTATAAACTTTATAACAATTTTTAGCGGTACTCCAGAAACTCCCTACGAATTGCTTGCTTTCACCGAGGAGGTATATGAGTACTATCAGAAATATGATCCGTCATTTGCGTACCCCATTGTTCTACATTGCAGGTAATTTTTAAACTTTGACTCGATGAATAAAATTTCTTTTTGGTTGGTATTTATACCTTGTAAACAGTGTATACAAGTTTTCGGAAAAAAAATACTTTGTTTTTTTTTGGTTAATATGATTAACTCAATGTACACTCCTCCTTAGTGCTGGTGTAGGAAGAACTGGCTCGTTTTGTTGTATATATTCAGCCATTCGTGAAATTGAGGGACAAAATAACTTGAGTAAGTATGAATACTACTGTTCTACCGTTTCTATTAAAAAAATGTATCTCTTCGTTTGCATGGTTTAATTTCATTATTGTTCGTAAGCTGACCCAACTTCCAAATTGCCTCCCTTTTTATCGCCGTTTTTTGTGGTCAAACTAGTGAAGTTACGAGCGCTACCAGTCTAGTGTCACGGAGAGTTTTTAGTTGGTGAGTGTTGTAAAGAGAGTAAATTTATGGAACAAAGAACCGAAACCTATTATTTTTACCAATAATTATAAAAATTTTTGTTGAGATTTTGTATTCAGTTAGTTTCGCCAATACCAACCACAACGAACATATTTACTCCTTTTCAATTTTTCAATGACCAGGTGAGATTTCTTTGAAAAAACGAACCAAATTCAGAGTGAATACTGCTGGCATTAGTTTCCATATTCTATTTGTTTATAAACTTGAGTTTTTATACTTTCATATTTATTGCTTCCTCTCACTGTTGTTAAAAATAGTTTTTGATTATTGTAAACACATGATGAGTATGAATAAAAAACTCTTCACTAACCAGTTTTCCAACCCATTGGGGAACTTTCTGTTAGAGCAGAGCGTTTATTGTTGGTTTCTTTTTTTTCATTTATTATTTGTTATTTTTTTTTACATTAGTTCAAATCCCTGGAGTTGTTCGCAAGTTGAGACAATGTCGCCCACATATGGTGCAGCGAAAAGTAAGCTATCTCCACCGTGTACCTCGGTTTAATATTAATCGATAATTCTTCGTTGTTACTGTCATTAAGATCTATTTTATTTTCGAAGATTTTATTTAAAGGCCTAATGATGACGTCGTCATTTTGTTTATATTCCAGGAACAACTAATTTTTTGCTATCAAGCTATTCTTTGCTTCGCTCAACAGTTTGTGTCCACAGGTATAAATTTTTATACTTCAAAACCCACTTTTAACTTTATTCATTCTTTAGATATTTTGTTCAAATGAATGAAGTCTATATATAGCTTTTTATATATTTATTTTTTTGTCGTATTTTTTTTTACATTCGTGTTTGTTCCAGAAAGCGAGCATGGAGAAGATACATATTTTCAAATTATGAGAATAAAAAATTTACAATGGATATTTTTTTTTGATCAGTAATTTGTAAAAATGAAGAATATAAAATATTTTAACATCTGTATTTTTTCTTCAATGATCCAGCTGATCCTTGTTTTTTTACAGAAAACATGAAGTTAGAAACCACTCGTCAGCAGAGTTTTCAAAGCTCAAGTTCACTTGATACTGGTGATGACTCGTTATTTCTCTCTGCTACCAGCCAACAACTACTTAACATGAAGAACGCCAAATCTTTAGAACCATTAAGTGGAGCTGAACCGCCCGTTGATGTTGGCGGTGGCGCCCAGTCACCCAATTTACCAGAGTTGCCCAATTATCCTAGTTTGGGAATCATACCCTGCACGCCGCCATCAGCGAAGCTTACTGCTGAAAGTAATAACGAGACGACAGACTTTGACTTCAAAGATGCGGACGACTTATCGGAAGGTAGTAGTGCAAGCGCGCCAAAATTTAAAATTAATTCTGAGATCTTTCAGTCTCCAAGAACAACTGGAAGCGAACCCACTCAAGAAAACGTACCGGAAAATTAACCTTTGATAATCATCATACGTTATGTGGGTTTTTGAGAGGTTGTGAATTTTCAGCATTCTGCATTATTCTTGTATTATACTATTTCTTTCCTATTTAAACATTGTGTTATAAATTCTTGTGTATTTAGTTGAAATTTTTCTATTTTTTATTAGTCAAAAGCATTTATTTTTTAATAATTATATTGAACTTTTCATCCTTTTCTCTTGCGCTTAATTGTAGGGATAATTGGGATGCATTTTAAAGTGAAAAAAAAAATGATTACAATATGACATTCTCTTTCTCACAATACTTAATCTATTTTTCCAGCTGTTAATTCTTGCGAACAACCTGAAATTCAATGTGTAAAAAACGTCTTTATTCGTAACCCTACTATAAATTTTTTCCTTTCCGCTTTCAAGCGTCTTCTCTAAGAGTGTGTAAGTTTTAGTTTTAAATGAATTTATAACATAAATTAATTTTTTTGCTTGTTATCACATCACATTTGTTTACGTAAACAATCTTTAAATATGTGCTTTCCACAGTTATGTTTTGTATTATTATGAAGAAAAAAAGTTTCCATGTCTTTCTTCACACCCAATCACATTTGGCAACTTTTGTGTGTTTCTTTGCAAAATTCAAAATTTTCAAAATTATAATCTTTGTTAATCTTGTCTGCCAAAGATTCTTTTTCGGTTTCCGATATACGTGCTGCCGCAAAAGAAGCCCTGGGAAACGAACAAAAAACAAAATAAAAACAAAATAAAGACAGCCTTAAATCATTACCTTCTAAACTAAATTTTTGCATAAATTACGTACAACCCGGTTTATAAATTCTCATACAATTTTCTCTTCAACTACCGATGTTTTGTTGCTTCTGTTTTGTTGCGATTGCCGCAGCAGTCTCTCTGGTTTATACCATTGTTTCAGGAATATCTATCCGCTAGTTAGAGGTGTCCGCCTATTTTCAAGCTTTAATATACCGAGAACTTTTTTTCTTTTTTAGATATGTGGGAATGTTCTAGACAAAGATAAAAATAATTGTTTGACACATCACCAAAATATTAAATTTAAAGGCTCTTCCTAAAGATGATTGTGTTATTTCTAAATATTTCAAATAGCAATAAAAATAAAAATCTTCGGCATCATTTTCTGCAAGTTTCCGCTTTATAGAAAAAAAAAGGTAAACATACTCATTTCGTTTATAAAAAGTTTTCCGCAAATAACTTTCCGCTTTTTAGAAAGTTTTTAATAACACTGGCTAGGATTGGGTAGGTGTTAGTGTAATATCTGCTAATCAAAGGCGTCCGTTAATTTGAGAGAATACTTTTTCGCTTTACTCAACAGAAAATAACATTTTCTAAACTGCATGTGGGACAATAATGACGCGGTATTTAGTAGTGTGTACCGCCACACGAATATTGCGTCAAAAATAAATAAGAAAAATCCCGTGTGAGATACTTTGTTGAATACAGTGGACTTTCTATACATTGGCATTTCTTACCCTGGTGTTTAGAGTGGCGTTAATTTTCGCTGGGTGGCGTAATTAGCGCCGGCGTAAAAAGGGCCAAAAAGTTGACAAAGTTCACAAAAAGTGGCGTTAATTTTTTATTACGTATGGTGTTTCGGATATTTTTTCTTTAAAGAACATTAATTTCAGGCCTCTTGTTAACATACCTGGCATCAGTAACCAGGGTATATTGGATTAAGAAGTATATTGGATATAATTCTTGGGAATATGGGAAGAAACTAATGAAAATTTGGATAAATAAAATAAAATTGACATCAGTCTTTTTAATTCTTTCATAAATATCAAATATAAATAATAAATCAATATAAATGTTTATGTCTTGAAATGAATTTTCGCACATATTTGCTAAGCTTGTGGCTTCTGTAACAGCATCCAAAATACGTTCCTTTGAAACCGGCAATAATTATTTTTTTAAAGCTTTCAGATGATTATACATGTCAACGATCCACATTGCATGCAAGGGTTTCAGGATATTTAAGCGAACATCCACTTTAACACCACGCGGTCCAACATCTCTATTCAACTGATGCTTTGTCAGCGTACCAATCCTGATCCTTTCCTGCTAGGAAGTATTTAGCTCTCTTAAAATGAAATATCCAGTGGCTGGAACAAGTTGGTGTAATTGTTGGGTACGTATAAATCTCACCTCAGGGCATAAGTAAGTTGAAAGGACAAAATTATGACTGAAATATTAACACAAAATGTTCCAGTGATTTGACTTTATCATTAACATTTGCAATGGGTACTGAATGGGCGCTTCTTTCAGTAAAGTTTGTTTTATATAGCGCTGTACAGTCAAGTGGTGTTTGGTCAAAATTTAAAATCATTTTTAGCGATTACAGTTTTTAAAAACGGTGGTCGCTATTTTTCTTTTCCAAGTGAAAGGCAGTTCTTCGTAAAGTGCAGGGTTCACTTCACGTCTCTTTTAGAATTCCTCGTGCCCACTTTGTAGTGAGCGTTACGTTAACACTATTCTTTGCCAATTTTTCTGGACATCGTAAGCTTAGCCTCCCGTTACCAATTGCTTCACAGTTTTACATTTCATAGTTTTTCATTTCTGGTGGTAACACTAACCATGGCTGACCGTCCTTGTCTTGTCAAAGTGTGAAATATTAATTTTGTTTGTTGCATTCAAAGGTTTTTTGGTACTTCGTTTTCCAATCCTAAACAGTTCTTATTTTGAACGTAAGGTTTGGGTACTTTTGCGTTGTCCACCTTCGAGCTTCTGGGATTCCATGTTTCCAAGCATGAAAAGCTGCTGCTTTTTTTGATTTTCTCTCACATAACTTGTCTTCTCTTCTTTTGCTCTTGCCTGCGCCGTCAGTACTGAAGAAGATGAACAATCCAGGAACAGAAATGTTAAGAACGCGAACCATCCAATTTTTCATTTTTTGATGTGCAGAAATACTTTGTTATGTCCATGTTTACGTTATTCGTTGTTATTAAAAAGCACAAAATCAGGTTTCACGAAAGAAGGATCGTATTCCAAACTTAATTCGGACGTTCAAATATAGATTTATTGAAATGAAATAATATCATTCATAACATTCGAAATACAATCAGTTTATTCTTTGGAACTGCAAACTCAAAAAAATCAATTGGACGTATATATGTTTTCTTAATTTGGTATTCGACATGTACAAATTCACAGTGGAAAGTGGAAGGAGAAGATATCATGTGTATAGAGACACCATTTAGAAGAACATTGCCTTACATCAACAAGTCACGGTGTTCATAGAGACAAATAATTACAAATTAAAATTGATCCATACTGCTGCAGAGGCGTCATAAAAAGAATCGATAGAATAGGGGATGTCACTGTTGGTCACATACCGCATGAGTTATCCAGATTCGTATTTTATTGCATTCATCAATGAGTCTCAATTACAGGAACAGACCCACAGGATGTCGCCCATCGCAGAAGGAGGACTTGAAATTCCGATTGTGATTGTGATTCTCCAATGCAAATAAGGCCACATTTGGGCAAATAAAGTTGAGCAAGTTCAAATATGACAGAATAATATGATTTGGAAATGGAAATTGGATCAGAAACAAGAGAAAAAGATAAAGAAGTAGAAGTAGACAAATTAAGCGCAGAAAATGGCATAGAAGTTCAGATGAGGAGGAAGACAGAAATGAGACAACTTTGATCACAGTTTTTTCAGATTCGGGACTGGCGTAAAAAAGGCCGATAAGGTAACTGGAATAGCCACGGGGAATTAAAAATCGTTCCAGTTAGGGAGAGTTCGTGTAATAGAAAGTTCGGAAATTTAGCAGGATTTTTCTTCTTTATGGTAACAAGATCTTTCTCCGTTTAGGATAAAATATTCATATTTCTCTGGCTTGACTCGTTTTGATAACTGCCCATTGTTAAACTGTTTAAATATTATTTCTTTGTTCTTTTTCCACGTTGGTATTGTACTGGAGCAGTTTTTTTCCAACTCTTTAAAAGATTTTTTTTTTGCTCGACGTTTTGCACCATCAACAGACGCCATGATTATAAAATTTCAAAACGATAGAATGTTTACGTTTTGCTCGAATGACATTCAAACACTCATTCGACTCACTCAAGGCCTCTCACGCATGTAAATATCAAACATTCGAATCGGTTTAGACCACATTTACGTCAGATAAATGAAAAAAAGAAGCTGCTGTCACTGCATTCATTTAAAGTCCCAAATACTAAATCCGACAAAATACAAAAAATATTTCCTGAAAAGTACGCCACCAATATTTTTTTTATTGTTTGTTTCATGCTTCAGGCCCACCTCTCACGCAGGGTCATGTTAACTTGTGAACGCTTTAAAGGATTCAAAACATTTTTTAACACTTCAAATATCAATTTTCTTAAAGTTGTGTGAAAATAACTTACAATATTTACATATTTCACAGATATTACTTCTTCTGTTTTGAAAACTAAGTTTTCACTAACGCATGTCTTCAACAAATGTCGGTCGCTCCTTTGAAGCGAGTCTCGACGTGTCCATTTCACGCTGATACAATATTCTGGCAAGAAAGTACGGAATATACCAGTAATCCTTCTTCTTTTTCGCTTTCTTTTTCTTCTTTTTTCCCTTAAGAGAATTCCGAGGTGCACGCTTAGCACGTGTCAAGGATTTTGGATCAAACTGGAAATAACGATCGATTTCAGCTACTTTGTCTCTATTGCCACAAGTTACGTTGCTAAAAAAATAATGTGTCTTCGAATGATAATTGACAAAATACTATTTTTGTCCCGTTTTAAATTTCTACAATGGTTCAACGTAAAGTATTGCCAAAATACCGTGTTTTTAATCTTTAAGCTCATTTTTGAAGAACGAGAAAATGTGATGCGCGTAAAATAATTTTCTAATTTTCGAGCAGTTTTCCGATTCTTGCGCAAAAATTATTGCAAATCCGATACGTTGATTTTCTCTGGTCAAAAGTGACAACAATTTTATACCCAAGTTTATCATTACTATTGACAACACCATTTTGAGAAATTTAACAACCTAGTTCCAGCCCCGTAATTACCCAAATTGAAAAAACAGTTTTAGTAGAATTGGGAATAAAAAGAAAATTGATTGTGTACTTTTAAATGAAAGTCTTCAAAACATTCTACATGTAACACAACACATTTCTGACAAAGAAGTCAGAATAAAATTTGTCCAAAGGAAACACCCTCTAACAACTTTAATTCAGTTTGAAGAAACAAACCAACTTTTTCAAAGAATCAGACTTAAACATCCCGGTTAGAAAGATCTCCTTAAGCAGGCCATTCCAGACTAAAATACCCAATTCCACTAATTTACGAAATCCATCAAATTTTAAAAAACAAACTTAATCTTCAGAAATCCGTTGTCTTTCTTAAAAACAGACTACTGCCGATTCAATAAATATTGAAATAAAAATTATACAAACCTTGAAAATTTAAACATGCTTTTTTCTGGATTAATAAGAACGTCCGACTTGATTCTGTTATAGAAGTCATCAATAGATGGTGTCAAGTATCGTCGCTCTATGAGTTGCGTGTATCTAGCAGTAACATATTTTACCTTCATGTACTTCAAAAATTGTTCTAATTTCTGATGCCAATTCCCAGAAAGCACCGTAGCTGCAGAAAGAAGCAAATTCGTCGAGTACAATCCTCTTGACTCGCCACTGCTGGACCACTCGAAAAAATGACCACTCGAACACTTCACATTGACACACAACACAGCACCTCGAGTCTTTTTTTTCACAATAATAGCGCTCGCTCCACAACCCGGTGTTCGACATTTTTGAAAGAGTGAAAATAAAACATTGCTGTCGACTATAAATCTGTCTGTATTGGTAATATTTGTATAATTCTCTAAATTTAAGTCCTTGAATAATGAATCAGTGCAAATATTTAATGTACTTGACAGGCGTCTAACTGATAAAGGTGCCGACGGTGGAGGTGCCGATGGTGGAGATGCGGATGGCGGAATTTCACTGTCTTTAGATGAACACTCACCCATCAATAAATTTGCTGTTATCTTTGTACAACTCTCAACATTCGGGTTTTTGAAAAGCGAATTATGAGTCTCCGGTGAATTGCTATCTTGTAATCCAAACACTGGATTGGTCTGAATGTTCATAATTGAAGAATTGTCATTGGATTTATTTGTATACGTCTTATAGTTCACTGGATTGACTAGCGCATCATTACTTTGTATTGTGGGTAATCTTGCTCTCTGCAGTTCAGAAGGTGGGTTTACTTCTACTTCATTAGACACACACTCGTCCATCGAGATTACTGTGTCATATTTACTCTTTGCCAATCCATCGGAAATGTCCGGTCGTAAAGTCTTGTACCTAAAATATTAGATTTTAAAAAAAAATTTAAAATAGAAACCTGACTACTTAAAGGGAAGAAAATTGTCGGAATTTGTGGCTTTAACAATCTCCACTAAATCACATTCTCGTCAATTCGCTATTTTTTTAAAAACAGTGCAGCATTTACGTATTTAATTATGGCGAGATGCAAGCTACCCACCGATAAATATCAAACAAAAATAGCATTCACTACAACACCAGTTATCAGTTGTACCTATATCAGAGCATGTTAGGAATAGCAGCATTGTAAACCAAAAATGATACCACAACAACGAGGCTTACATTAGGAAGGGTTTCGTTTTAGTTTCCCTAAAAACCTTTTTAGGGTTGGTTTACAACCTTCAAGGCTAACAGTACGAAGCCGGTATGTTGTTGGTGTTAGTGTGTAGATTAGATCAACATTTTAAGGTATTACCGCGATGGATTGGTTGGAATGGGCTATGTTGAATGCTGTTTTCTTTTTTCCTGTCAAATAAAGGTTTTTGTTTCATATGTTGTGAATTAAATTTCACAAGTAGGGAGAGATGTTAAAATTAAAAGATTGGTTTTAGTAAAGCAAAAAGCCGCAAAATGTATTCATCGTTATTGGTTATTTTGTCAAAAGCCTTAAAATCAACAAATGCTTTATATGTCAAAGAAATTGATTATTAGAATTGTATATTCTTAATTCGACATGGATATAATTTGCCAAATGGTCAAATGTTTCAAATTTAATTTGGATTTAATTTGTCGTATTTTGAAAAAATTTCAAACTTCTCTCACATTTTCCGACGTCAAAATGTTTCTTCTTGAAGTAATTATATATGAGACATACCTTAGGTAGGATTCTTTTGCTTTTTCATTCATAAAAACCTTTTCCCCACCTTCCTCTTCTGCACTGCTTACTTTATTGATTTTATCTTCATTGGAAACTGTATTCTCCTTTTTCATTCCACTTTCTTCTATCAATAGTATAAACAGATTTTCAGTACTTTGTTCGTCTCCATCTGCAGCCAGTGCATCTTCTTTTTTATTCTCATTCTCGGTATGATTTCTGAAGATATTTATTGAAGTCTCATCACAACTTCTAAGATTATAAACATGTGATAGAATGTAAAGTTACGTTATCGTTACTATTGCTCTTCTTTTTTCTTCCCTTTTTGTTATTTATTTATTTTTTACATAAATATATACTTTGTAACTTTTTGTATGATACCTTATGTATACCTTATGGTATCTTGAATGGTGCTACAATAATTCTCGACATCCACAAAGAATGATAAATAAACAAGGAATAAGAAGCAGCACAATGTATAATAAAGATTATTAAATGTCAGAAAAATTTAGGTTGACTAAGGAAGTAAAGTTTAGTAAGTTTTGCAAAAATTAAACTTACGTTGTCAGAGATTGAAGAGGATTTGGAGAAGTCAGTGGTGAATCAGGCATGTCTTCATCACAGTAAGAAGATGCTTGCACCAAAATGCTGCTCTGTGTAGCTTTTGAAACAGATCTAAGAGTATAACAATTATCACAGTAAATAGACTCATATATCTTAGCCTCACTATTAGCACTGCCAAAAAAATAAACCGAATTTTTTAAATGGGATGAATTGTATTTTTTCATCATCATCATCATCATTCTCGGCTTAACGTCCGTTTTCCATGCTAGCATGGGTTGGACGGGGTATATTAATGACCCTCTTCTAATCTGATCTAAACTGTGTTAGATCTATAAACTCAACTTCCGCTGTATCAAGTCTGTCCTTATAACCTCCTCGGTCTGACTCTGGGCTTTGCCTCAGGAACTATCAAGTCTCTACACTTTCTTACCCAATTATCCCCCTCCATTCTTTCCAAGTGCCCAAGCCAATTCAATCTTCTTATCTGGATAACATCTTTAATTCTACGGATACTTAGCCTGCTTCTTAGCTCATCTTAACTCTTTCTGTCTCTCAGACTGGCGTTACACATCCACCTAACCATTCTCATATCATTCCTTTCTATACGGTCAAGCTCTTCCTGCTTCACTGCCCATGTCTCACTACCGTACAACATAACACTTATTACACAGGCATCATACAACCTACCTTTTACCTCAATTGACAGGGCTCTGCTAGTCAACAAAGGAAGTAACTCTCTGAACTTTTTCCAAGCAGAACCTATCCTGCAAGTAACACTTCTTCCAACACCCCCTTCCAAATATATCTATATGCCCAATATATCACCTAAGTAACAGAAGTTCTCAACTATCTCTAGTGAGCCACTGATCATTGAAGCTGGAAATACTTTATTCTCTATAATCTCATCTTTGCAACGCTTGCATACAAACTGAATGTCAGCTCTTAACCTTCCACAATCACACGAAAAAACCCAGCACTCTAAGTATTTCTGAAAAAAATGGTGCCTTAAGTCGAGTCTCACGAAAAAACCTCTAAGCCCACTGTCTCTTACGAAAAAAACAGTGCTCTAAGGTAACCTTGTCTCCTATAAAAAAAACGGCACTCTAAGTCTAATGAGTATCTTACATAAAGAAACAAGCACCAGCACCAGTTCTCTAAGTATCACTGCCAAAAAACCAGCACTAACTTTTCTGCAAAAAACCTGGCACTTTAAGCTTCAGAACACTTTCAGCTTAAAGCACCGTTAGCTCTTATATGCCATTCATGTTGATTATTTGGCAAAAAACTGCATTGTTGAGATCCAGAAGGTCTCTGATACTTCATTCAGTTAACAAATATCATTCAATTTCATAAATATCATTGCGCACATGCCATTTTTAAATTTACCTGTTCTTTAAGTGAATTTGAGCTTAAAGAACCGGTGTGCACTAGTCACGTTTAAAAGTATTTGGTTTGGTATTAGGGGATGAAAGAAGAGGTTTAGTTACGCAGAAAAAGTTTATTGCTTTATTTTATGATAATATGCTTGTGTTAGCATTTAAAACACCGACCTGTATAAGCTTATGAAGAATGGAACATTTATTTTTACTAAAGCCGTCCAACCTCCTTCCCAGGGTTATTCGACACCTTAAGGCTACCATCAAAAATATGTTATGTTCACGTCCTGAAGACCCCGTAAAAATAAGTCGGGCATTTTTTCCCGGGATTTTCAGATTGGAGCAGGCAAATTTGTTCCCAGGGCCAAAACAGTATAGAGCCACTTAACATCGTTTGTAAACCATTTTTTTGCCGCCCTGTAAACTGTCAGTAGCCACAGGAGTACCCTAAAGGATTAATTTTTACGGAAATTAATTTTCGTGAGTTTTTGTCAATTTTGCATAAATTAGTTCTGCCGAAAAAAAAAATTTTTCGTTTTTTTTTCGATTTACTGAATCGGGTTTTTATTACCAAAAGTGAGTCAATCCAAGGACGCAAACACAACATATTTTTAATGACAGCCTAATAATATTCTGAAGAAGCAGCTAGGCGTAGTAGAGCTAGGATGAACAATCATCTATGTATAAATTATTAACTTAAGACACTCACGAATGTCTTTGACAATCACAGGGCGTTTTAGTTGATTCAAACAAGTCCATTAGCTTTGTAGCAAATTCATTATGTGAAAGTTCACCCCGCAGTTCTTGCCACCTTTTATGAACCAGTGTATCCAACTTTATGGTTTTACGAAGAATATACTCGACTGACGCATACTTCTCAACGTATTTCCTTTTTCGTCCTCGACCAGTCTTTGGTTTAGATTCGTTTGGGCGATCGCTGATAAGTACTGGGGAAGCAAGGTCAAGCACATGATGCTCAGCATCGGCCATTTTGTTTCCAAAACGGCTATTGATACGTGACACAGAACTGTCATATTTTGTTTTATGCGTACGTGACTTTCACGTACGGTTTATTTTTTTTCCTAATTTTATTTTGTAGCTGCATTTGTCAAATTCGTTCCCAGCGCTTCCCAATAAAAAAAAATTAAGAGGCGCTGGGAACGAGTTTGTATGTTTGTTAAAGTTTTTTAAACACCTATTTATTAAGTTTCAACCTTATCCTATGTTAGCAACCATTTTTCTTTAGTTGCAGATACATAGCATATTCAATTATTGACTATGGTTTAGGTGCGCAGCGGAAAAAAACAGAACCGTAAAAAGTCTATCCTTCAAATTTCGCGAAAATTAGGGGTAGATATAAATATATCAACTGATAATTGAAACTTTTAATTCGTCAAAAGTGAAATAAAGGTTTCTCCATTTTGTATAATAACTAAAAACTAGAGCAAAAATCAAACTCATTTTTACTCGCGTGTGCATATTCCGTTCCATCACTTATGCTTCGAGTTTAAAAATGTTCAACCTCCTTCCCAGGGCAATTTTTCGTTTTTTTTATTAAAATTGTTTATTATAATTGACCACTAAAGGGTTCAGATTTCAGTATGGACGAGTGCTGTGTTGCATTTGCTATTTGTAATGTGCACTGTGCAGATTATGTAAGCGAGCTACTTTTGCATATATAAGTAACAGTCGTGACGTGACATATATGGGTAACAGCCGTGACGTACACAGAATTCTGTGTCCGTGAGGACGGCGCGAAAAAATGATTTCTTTGCGCCATTCGAATATTAAAAAATATAAAAATAGCCTTGGAAAGGAGGTTGCTAAAAAGTTCTTAGAATTTATACACGAAGTGAGTCAGTATCTTTTGATTTTGATTTAAAAATGATTTTCTTGTTTGTTTTTTCTTTTAACTTTATTGAAAATCGTATTATCGTACTAAAGATAAAAATCTTAACAACCGCGTTCTCAAGTCTTCTCAGGCGAAGATATCGCTTTTCCGATTTCAGAAAAGACACACGATGCGCAAATTGGGCAGAAATTTGGAAAATTCAATTTCTAAACTAAGGAACTAAATAGGAAGAAGTGAAAAATATTTCGAATTCAAAAAGTAGCTTCTGCAAAGAAACTTTTAAATTTTTTTGCGCGAATAATATTTTTTGTGTCTAATATCGTGAGATACTACATATTATTAGATCGATTTTAAAAAAAATATTTCACGATTTGCATCACGAAAGCTTTTGTCGTATTTACCAGTTCAGTTAAGTACAAAAATATTGGTGTCGTTTCCGGCGTAAAGGTGAAACGATCACTACTTATTAGGGCTTGTGTCTGTCTTTCTTTTTTGAGTGTCAAAACCCTTCGCCCAGCTTTGTATACAAATGTTGTTGTATAAGATTACGAGGGAACCACGAAGAAATGTGACATCTGATTTTTCGCACCATTTACGCCGTACGCAATATTGATTTCTTTTGTCGGTCATTTAACTTTGCTATGATATATGAAGAATTGATTGTCGCTTGTCCACTCGGATCACCCAAGCGACCAAATTTCACCTTAAAAGTTACAGCTAAAAAAACCGGCTAACAAATTGGTCACAATGGCTTTTCGCGCAGTTAACAAGTCTTTCCCCTGGACATTTTGCCTTGATGAAGTTAGCAAGGGAAATCACGGAAAAATAATAAAGTCGGTTACGTATAAATAGCCACTGCGCTTAAAAAATGCTGAGAATGCATGATGTAACGCAAAATTCAAAGATGGCAGTTCAGCTATCTCCATGCGAAGAAAAACTAGCCAGATTTAGCTTGCTTATGTGTTCTGTTTTTTAAGTATATATTTGTTCTAGGGGAAGTTATATTCTGCAATGTTTTTTTCTAAATCTAGCTAGTTGGATTGCTAAAAGGAACGCATTCACATATCTCTTGAACCACTTCTTTGCAAAGTTGACAGTGTCAGTGTAGTTAATGTTACATGGAGATGTTTTACTAATGATGGTAACATTTGCTATAACTAGTAATTCAATATGAGGCGTATGCTAGAATGCTGTTGATAGGGCACCGCTTCAGAAGCATAGGGCGGAAGTCACAAATTAATTATTAAGTGGCTGCATGACTGATGGTTTCATTGCTACATGATACGAGAGGGTGCCAAATAAGCCACATACGCATTAATAAGTGCGGGTGTTTTTGGGCGAGTTTGGAGTTTTGAAAAAATTCAAGTATTTGCCCGAAAAAACCTGCATAGTCCGGAACAACGCCCGAAAAAAACAAAACAAAAAACAGTCACTATATAATATATCTAGCTAGCTAAAACTATAAAAGCTAAAACTATAAAAACTAAAATAAACTTACTATTCAGCGATTCTATGCAGCTTTGTTGCCGTAGTGATGATTGACATTTTGCTTATTGACGAATCACATTTGTGCTACATCCGCCATTTTTAAAATTTCGCAGGGTGAGAACAAACCTAGTTCGTAGTGAGAAGAATGCTAAAAAATGTGGAAATGGAAGAATAATTAGCTAACGAAAGGTAACCATAATAAAAATATGTCTGGAAATGATGCTTCGCTATCTAGATTTTGCTCCAAAATATTATCTTTGCTCAAACTTTCTAACATTGTTCTTAAAACTCCAAAATGTGTCTAGCTCTGCACTCTCTTCACCTAAAAGACGGAAACTTTTCACCTCCAAAAAATTTGTTATGACTACAAACCGAATCGTCGAATGTGGTAGCAAAGTTGTTAGAAGAACTGTTTTTGATGGTTTTTGAAAAAGTTTACTTTATAAATAACTTACACATAAACTTTATTAACTCTTTTCTCTTCAGACGCCTTCTTCCCAGCCATTGTCCGCATGGTTTGTTACAAGGAATTGCATATCGAGAATTTTTGGTGCCAGTTCGGGAAAGTGCGTGCGGTTTCGGGGGACAACCGCCAACTTTATTTGAAAAGTCGCCTGAACTCACCTGTATATATGGGGCGTGTGCGGCTTATCGGCACCCTCTTTAATAAGCTGACCTATCCTGCGAGTTTAATAACTTTTCACCAAACTTAATTCCCGCAAAACGAATAATTTAGGTCATTCCCAGAATTCATTAAATTCCTGCGAAAAATAAAAATGACCCACCCATCTACAAAATCTAGTTAGTTTTCAATGGTGTGTTATCTTGCAGAGAAGAATGGCATGTGACAATAATTCGTCAATGGTTTATTCACAAAAGTTCGTAGAAAATGCCAATTTTGATTTTTGAAGAGTAAATTCTAAAAGTTTAGCCTTGGGATCAACTATCCAGCCATAAATATGCGTCATTATACCTATTCAATATTTGATGACAACTTGCACACCTTGTTTAATTGAAACTTCCCATTCACCAATTTAAACTAGTTCTCAGGACCCTTAGATAGAAAGCCATTTAAAAACCATCAAAATACGATTGTTGGAAGCTAAAACCTCGCTGTAAATTGTTTAAAAACCATCAAAACATGATCGTATGATGTTAAAACATCGCCGTAGATCTTTTAAAAACCATCAAAACACAATCATATGAAGCTAAAACATCACTGTAGATCGTTTATAAACCATCAAAACACGATCATATGAAGCTAAAACATTGCATTAGATCGATGTATGTAGATATTTTAAATAATTTGATAAAATTTCTTTAGAAATCGGTGCGTGTGATAAACATAATAATAATAATGGTGTTAAATGGTGATCATGGAGACTATCCCTAATTTACTTATGTCTGTGATAGCTTTCTAAAATTATCGAAATTAAAAAATAGCAAAATATGAAGTCAGAGAATGATTTAAAAAGACTTTGCAACCCTTTTTGTTAACTTAAATCTTTTTCATGTACGAAAAAAACCGTATAGTTAATAATACACAAAAATACAGTTCTTTTAATTTAGAGAGATCTTACCAAGTAAGATTTTAGATCTTTTATATGTAAAGTTTTCTTGGCAGTTTTTATAAATATATATATTATTCATTTTCATCTTACCAATGCAACCATAGTGTGTATGATATAAAGAGTGGCAGTAATGGGGAGGACAAAGTTTTATATGCCATATTATTGTATTTTTTAAATTTTTTTACATTTTTGTGGCCACCTGTTGTTTGAAAGTAGCGAATATAAGAAAATAAAAGAAAGAAGAATATCATTCAAACTTAATTTTAACATTTTTCACTGTTTTTAACAGCTTTTATTAATTTAGTCTTGGGTATTAGGTTGGGAAATACATGTCAATAACACCTAAAATGATATATACCTGCGATACTGCTCTATTACCAGAAGCAAATCACTTCAATATGCTCAACTTGATTGCAAAGATATATATAAATAGATTAAAATAACATTCAACACGAAAGAAAAATTGATTTCTAGAATTGTGTTTTAGAGAAAGGGAGGAAATCGTTATTGAGAGAAAAAAATAAAGCGAATAAGTTAAGTAAGGTTGTAGGTATTGGGTGTTTTTGAAAAACATTGATCACATTAAGTCTTAAATGTGTGTTATATGTCATTTGTTAAAGAAATGCTGCGAATATCTATGTATTTCATAATCCATCCTTAGTGCTTCAGCTTTTTAATTTACATTAAATATTGTTTGTTCCGCCAGTAGTTACAAAGTTTAATTAATGACTTTAATCATAATTTTTTTGTACCATGGGTGTAAATCCCAAGCCCTGAACTTTGGTGGAACTTGCTCTTCTTATGTTCCCCATGCCAAAACAATAGCCCCTGTAATTAATGACCAGCCTGGATAGAATTTATTCTTATATTTTCACTGTCATTTCGGAAAAGACAAAAATCCAAAAAATGTGACTTATTAAAATCCAGCTTAATCAATATTCCAGAGCAGAATTGGATCTGGGGATTTTTTGAGTTTAACAAATCTCACCTCTCAAAATAATATTTGAATTTAACAAGCTGAATCAAAAAAAGTGATTTATACAATCATTTTTTTAGATTTATTAAAATTGAATTTGACAAAATGAGTTGTGTATCACCGAAGACCTGTTTTGGAATGGACAGTTGGTAATACTATCAAAAATTCAGTCATGCAAGCACAGCAATCGCTCAACTACACCCAAGAGTTGACTTAAATATGTTAGACGTGAAATTGATTTTTGTGTGATATATATGACTGTGACTTAACAAATTTTACAAATGTGTAATTGCAATTGTATATACATCATTTATGGCCAGGTTAGGTTACAAATCCAAGAACAAGACGTATGATATACGCAAATAACCTAGCGAATAAAGTTTACAAAAAGCTGTCTATCAAAATTTTTGTTGGGTCAGTCTGGGGTAAACTGACTGACAGAAAGAAGAAAGCGAGAACGAAATTATTTATATATAGTGGAGTGTCTTTGTTTTTCTCTTACGTATTGTTGTGGAAATTTTATTTTTCACAGACTACTTTCAAGCATTTAGGAAGACTTTCATTCTGTCTATATTCACTTTTGAAAACTTTAGTGGAAACACCTTTACTTTACCAGTTAGTTAAATAAGGCTTGTGAACACTAATCTTATCTTTTTAAAAAATAAACAATATGCAGGTGCTGCATAAACTATCTCGCTATTAAAAAAACATCCACAATTCTACAATTTCTGCTAACAAAAAATACAGCCTATCATTCATAGTTAAAAGTCGCTCGGTTGAAACGTTTACGAGCTTAAACAGCATTTAGGTGACAACAAATCAAAATTTTGATGTCACCTTTATGTTCAGCATAGTTTTTTTGTTAACTGTGCCAAATTTTGTCGAAAATAAAGTAGTTTTATTTTTCGGAGTAATTTTGGCCTAAAATGACATTAAGGTAAAATTTTAATGTCACCATCATGTTCGGCATACTTTTTTGGTTAACTTTGCCAAGTTTTGTCTAAAATAGTTTTAATTTTTGGACCAATTTTGCCCTAAAATGACATTTAAGTTACAAAAATCAAAATTATGATGTCACTATTATGTTCAGCATATGTTTTTGTTAACTGTGCCAAATTTTGTCGAAAACAAATACCAATTTTGGCTTGAAACGTCATATAGATGACTTCCAAGTACTTAGAGAGTTTAGGTATGAAGTTTATTGTTGCAATTGATTATTTCGGACATAGTTAGTTACGAGTTAGTAAAAAAAAGAAAAGAAAGAAATAATAGTTACCAAGATGAGATTCGAACTCACGACTACTCCCATGTCGGTGCTCAGAAAGGCAAAAACTTCCATTCTTGTAGGACACATTTGCGTTTTAATACAAGCTCATGAGCTTGTAATAAGACCCACATTACCATGGAATGTATTCTAATTTTTATATCAGGTATACACTATTGCACCATATTTCTTTATAGATCAATAATACAAATATGTGGCCATTAATCTTAGCTGGTCTTCGAACTTATTCACCATACATTGTCTTTCCAGTTGCACTTGTTGTTGGAACTGTTGGGTGTTTTACTGAATGGCACTTTTCTGATCGAAGAAGAGGAAAGATACAAGCTCCTAGTACACTAGATGCAAGACAGGAGCGCAAACTAAAGGAGAAATCTTCAAGTGATGTAGATGATCTGAAAGTTCAAATTTTAGATCGCAACTTGAAGAATCCAGATATTTATAAAAGTTGATTTGGTGTTTAACATTGAATGCAACTCCGTAAAAATTAGCAAAAGATCAGAAAATCTAATATCAGATTAATGTCATGTCTGTTTGCAACACAGTCAGTTTTTTGTGCTTTACAAAATTGTTTTTATAAACTTGTATATTTAATAATTCTCTGTTTTTAGAATATGAAAATTATTTTATTCTTTGTATATCTAATTATGCTGAGTCTTGACAAATGTATTCATATATAAATTTATGTTACTACAAAAACGTTTAAAATATTTCACGCCTAACCTTTGTTTGGATAGAGTCTCTTTGGATATAATATTTTCAAACATTATTTAAACATTAAATAAACAATATTTGGTGTATTTTTAATATCGTGATCATGAATTTTATCAAACAAGGAAAATTAAGCAAATTGTCCTAAGTTCTATTTTTAAATACCAAATTTAATTTTTATAAAAAAATTATGAACATCTATGTTTTTGGAAGATATTTCTTTTGTTTGGAATTTCAAATCTGCATTGTATAGTTTACTATCTTCTCAACAATTTCATTTGTATACCAATTTGACAATTTTTTTTACATTGACATCAACATGTTTTTAGAATTTTGAAAAATATGAAACCTCTGGCTTCATTGGTTGGACTGATCTTGTCATTTTTGTTTGGAACATTGACTTTATATTTTGTGTCAACATTTTTACCAAGTTCGAATGGGAAGTAAGTATAGTGTTAATAGTTTATTCAGTTTGATTTTGTAGCAGAGTTTTAAAATTCATTTTTATTAATCCACAAAACACTGTAAAGTCTTGCGTATAATAAAACTCATACTCAACTCTAAATGGTAATGTTGCACGTATAATGTTGAAATTAAAGTTATAACATAAAATTACTCGTCTTAGGTATGTGTTGTCGTTTCCAAGCAATCTAGAGAACGTGAAAAGTTTGGTGGAGTTTTTTAAAGATTACAAGAAGGAACACCAGTCAGCTGTTGTACTGATGTTTTGTACTGCTTATCTTTATAAACAAACGTTTGCAATACCTGGCTCTGTTTTCATGGTAAGCTAACACATAACAATTTTACATGTCGTGTAATATAGAGTGGGGGAAAGTTGTTGAAAATGATATGCTTGATTATGAAAATAAAGGGGGAGGAGTTATTGAGTATGATGGATGTTTGTGGTTTTAAGAGTTTTATTTTAATTATTTTGTTTTTATTTCATGGAATTCTATTCAGATCTTTTCTACATTTATATTTAGACGCATAGTCCCACACAAAAGTTATTGCTGACTATCAAACGCTCACAAACGTAAAACTTAACAAAACATTTTAGGAAATTGATGACGTAATATGTAAACTGTCCCATTAAACAGATTTCACTGACGAAATTTCCAAATATTTTTAAATTTGTCTGCTCACAAGTTTTCTGATTTCAATAGTGCTAACATTACTCTGAATTAATAGGCATGTACAGTTGACTCTCTCTATCTCGAACTCGCAAGGGACCAGAAAATTTGTTCGAGATAGAGAAAGTTTGAGATAGAGAAAAATTGACAAAAATTGGATTTTTTCGTAAAAAACGTATTTTTAACCTTCAGTGTATCGGGAGTTGATAGAGGTCAATGAGAGATGTTAAAATGTTAATATTCAATGCACAAGACTTCTTTTAAAATAAATACATAAAATAAATTTACAGCTTCATTTAAAGAAATCGGTTATGTCTTTTTGTTTAAGTGATGCCACTCTGTCTTCATTATACATTTTTTCGAATTTGGAGATAAGCATTTGCATTTCATTGCCTTTTTCGCAACACATTGCTAGATCTTTCAAAAGATCAATACTACACTCGACTTTTGATCTTAATGGTTTTTCGACAACTATATCAAATGAATCATCCTCCATGTCACTGCCATCGTCTTCAGCTTCGTCGTCCTGAGATTTCCGAAATTCATCAATGATATCCTCATTAGAGATTTGAGGGGCGGTTGCGATAACCTCATCATCCAAGGTCACAAGATCATTAGCACTGAGATCATTTGGTACCAATGATGGATTAGCCTCTCTTAAATCATCCAAACTTTCTTGAAGATCTTTAAATGGGTCATCCGAATCAGCAATAGCATCCTGTTGTCCAGTAGAAGAGATTCCAGATTTCTTAAAACAATTGATGATGGTTTGTTTAGTTACAGCCTCCCGAGAATCAGCCAGTATCTTCATTCCGCTTAAAATTGAAATCTTTGGCAAAGGTTTGTTGTTCTCCAAAGCACTGCACAGCAAACGTACAACTCTCCTTCGGTAATGCGCTTTTAGACTTCGTATGACACCTTGGTCCATCGGTTGCAACACAGACGTTGTGTTAGGGGGCAAAAAAACGAGATGAATGTTTGTTAAGTTCGAGATCGATGGGTGTGCTGGACAGTTGTCGATTATAAGAACGATTTTTCTCCCGTCTACACGAAACTTTTGGTCCAGTTTCCGGACCCAGTTTTCAAATATTTCACTATCCATCCAACTTTTCTTTTGTGATGTGTATTGGCAAGGGAGATGTTTGATGTTATTAAAGCAGCGAGGTTTTTTTGATTTGCCAATGACGAACATTGGCAACTTTTCTCCAGTAGCACTTGCTGCGGCCATTTCAGTGAATCTCAACTTGCTCTTCTTCCCCCCAGAACACTTTTCTCCTTTGAGGTGGTATGTTTTCTCGGGAAGACATTGGTAAAACAAACCAAATTCGTCTGCGTTGAAAGTGTCCTCCAATTTGTAATTCGACAGAATGGTTGGGAGCGTGGTTTCGTTCCAGGAGCTTGTCATTTGATTTGTAACTGACTTACATTCACCACCGATAACTTTCAAGGAAATGCTGTGCCTGAAAAAGTAAATAAATAAAAATGTTTCGTGTAAAGCAGCCCTTAATATTAATTGAACATAACACAATCGAACATAAATTTTAAGATTGGTTCGATTCGATTCTTATCTGTTTACAAATTATATTGTTGAACACGTGGAGTGTAGTAGAATCTGTAATGAGCAATATGGCTATAAATTTACTGGGACGAGAAATTGAATTAACTGAAAATATGCCACTCGTCGTTTTGTCTTCCACTGACATTACATCTTACATAAAAGGGTACCATGTTTACAAAAGTTTATGGACACCAGTCCAACAAGAAAAACTACAAGGAGAAATGGAACCTCACAACCCTGTCGACAAATACGCTGTAGCCGTTAAAAAAGATGGGAAACTAGTCGGACATTTGCCGTTAGGAGAAAATGGAAAGTTTGCTAAAACCATATTTTATCTTCTCCGTGCTGATCAATTTGGGAGATGTGATATAACTGTTACTGGAAAGGCAGTTAATCTTGGAGATGGTGATGGAATGCAGGTCCCCTGTGTTCTAAGCTTATCCAGGCAAAAGTCAATGGTAGAGATTTTGAAAAAACAGAAGCTGTAATTTTAGTGTTTGATATGTAATCACGTTGTTTTTATACACGAAATGAAAATTATAACTATGTTATTTACCTTTTTTCCATTTGTCCAGCCAACCATCGGAAGCCTTGAAACTTGAACAATCAAAGTTTTTAGCAAAACTGAGTGCCTTTTCTTTTATCAAATTGCCATCGATCGGAATGTTTTGGCTTCTTTGAACAGTAAACCATTTGAAAACAGCCTTGTCTATCTGCTCATAATCACAGCCTCGAACCTTTTTCGAACCAGACGCGGTTTTTTGTTCTTCCAAGCTTTGTAGGATCTTATGTTTTTTTTTCATCCAAGTTGAAATTGTATTTTTGGGGATCCCGTATTTTTCTGCTGCCTCCTTGTTTGACATTCCTTTCTCGATTTCCCGAATTATTTGACATTTTTGAATTAAAGAAACGTTATTGAGTTTTCTTTTTAAAGCCGACATCTTCACCTCAAGAAGGTTTCTGGTTCAAAACACTGTAAACAATGTTTTGTGAGTTACTTTAGAATTCGAACGTCAAACATTTTCGTTCGAAAATGGAACATTTTAATTCGATTTTTAGTGTAAATAGGTTCTTAAATCCGGAAAAGTTCGAGATAGAGAGAGAAACAGTCAGACGGGACCGAGATTTTGGTTCGAGATAGAGAGGTATTCGAGATAGAGAGGTTCGAGATAAAGAGAGGAAAATAGCTTAGAGCCTACACAAATGTCCAAGGGACCGAGACTTTGGTTCGAGATAGAAGGTAGTCGAGATAGAGAGAGTCAACTGTATATACAACATAATTTTTTATAATTTAGAATCTGTTAGCTGGTGCATTGTTTGGACTTGAAAAATCAGTTGTAATCACGTGTTTGCTTACTGCCTGTGGTGCGTCGTTATGTTTCATGTTATCCAAATGTTTTGGAAGAAGTATACTGCTATATTATTTTCCAGACCGAATTAAAACATTAGAGGAAAAGGTAAGTTTTATTTGTACATAAACATAAACGTTGTACCCTTCAAATGGTTCTGTAGGAGAACATTGATAAAACAACATTCCATCGCACGTGTTATTATTTTAAAGAACATTATAAGGTAACCAACCAAGAACGTAAAATTCGATGTTCATAAATACATGGAAATTGCCATATTGTTTTTAATTTTAAAATCTCATGCCTGTATAAAATTTCAAGATTTTTTGTTTTAGGTTCATACCAGTGAAGACGGTTTATTCTTCTTCTTGCTTTCTTTGCGATTGTTTCCAATGTCTCCCAATTGGTTTCTCAACATGGCCTCACCTATTTTGGGGATTCCGATGACATATTTTTTCCCATCAGTATGCATAGGTGAATATGTTTTGTTTCTGATTATTATTTTATTTGTACCCACTTGATTACTTTTAAAGATGCAGAGAGAAAAATATATTTTTTACTTAAAAACCAAAAGTCAAACTAAAGTTTTAATATGTATTCACCGGTATTAAAGTTTGGGAACACAAGTATAATAATGATAAATGTTCTGGATTTAATTTAAGGTTAATAAATTAAATTTGTGGTGCATTTAATTTCGTGATAAAATAAGATTATTGGCTTTAACTCAATTTTAGACCTAAATGGTCAATGTCGCCAAATTTTCTCCGGGTTGAAATTTTTACGAAGAAGGTATTAAATTTTATGAATTGTTTTGTGTGTGAATTATTGGCGAAGAAATTAGCGCGCGTTTATTTCCATAGTCTGTAGAATATGCTACTAAAAAAACTTGTTGTTAAATGTACTTTACTTTTCTTACCCTTTTAAGATCACTGAAAATGATAACGTATTTTTAACGCCAGTTAAAGTTAAGGACTATAGCATGTCATATACATCTTGTCTTTCACGGCGCAATTTCTTAATAATGATGTAAAAATTATTCATTGCTTATGTAGATAAATTGGATTTATGTGACTTTAATGTCAGAAAATTGTATGGTAATAACCTTTTACCGGAAACCGTGAAATAAAGTTCCTGTGAACTCTGTATAAAGATCTTAACCGTGAATTTGTGTTCACTTTTTAAATGCCTAGTGTTTTATTTTTGTTGACTTCAAAATAGAAAACTGATCTCAAGCTTGGTTTGCAATAAAATCCATAATTGTTGTGATCTGTTGTTGTGAAATTGTTGCAGTGATAAAAACATTTTGTAGTGCAAAATTTCTTGTTTCGATTTTGTTATACAACATATTTTTGCAATAAAGTTGTAACATTGACTCGTGCAACAAAATTTGGGTTATTTGGAAACCAAGCTTTACGCGAAACTCATAGGGAAAGAAAAATCTAATTGGATGATGGAACACACTAACTTACATTAATCGGTTTTTTTTTTTTTTTAGGTTTGATGCCATACAATTTCATTTGTTGTCAAACGGGTTGCATTTTGTCTGAAGTAACATCTCTAAATGACATTCTAACTCCAAATATCATGCTCAAAATGAGCCTTGTTGCTGTCTGCGCTGCATTACCTGGTGTTGCTGCCAAAGTGTACAAGGTAAAAGCGAAGCGACAATAGACAAGATGATGTTAGAAATAAATATTATTATGAAATGAAAATTTTTTTGAAAAAATATGTGCAGATCAACGTACATTTTTTGTTATATCTACGTCAAATTAATTAGATTTGATCGCTTCATGTTTTTGAAAAGTTACGATCCACATAATGTTCTGTAAGTATATTGACTTTTTATCGTTTTGTTAGTTTATTTACTTTTTATAATATGTAATATATTTTTATAATATATATTATATTTCATAAAATTGTTCACTTAGATAAAATAAGTTATTTGTAATGACTTTTGAACTTTTTGACATTTATCCCAAAAATTATTCAATATTTTTTTAGAAATACCTCGCAATTTCATCTAAGTAAATGTCTTCTTGACTTCCATTTTTTAAAATGAGATATTCCGCGCATAAAAATATTTGCGACACGCGCAAAAAGGTAGTATTTACGCGCGAGAGGCTCTGCATGAAAATCAAATATGCGGGAAAATTCTCAAAATTTCGTCATGAGACTAACCTAGAATATCTTGGGTTGATCACATTTGCCGAGGTCTCGCTGGCGAAAGATTTCTCATAAAAAGTAAAATACATTTTATTAGAAAATTTATGAAAAGTTTGCCATAAATCATGTTTTTTTAAAGAATATAAAATACCAACCAGGCTTTGCGGGCGTAAAAATACATCAGCCTGCCTAACTAACCTAATCCGGTTCCGCCAGGACGGCCGGTTTCATGTGATCGGCCGGTAAGCTTTGCTATTCGGTTGAATGTGACAAAAAATATGAAATAAGTTCTTCATTACATGTTACGTCGTGTGGAAACAGGAGTACAAAAGTTTGCGGTTTTTGATGAAAACAAAGCCTTAATTACGTGTTTGATTTCGGCCAGCGAAGGCGGAATCTTTAAAATAGCCTGAGAAGATAGAAAGATAGAGACAGCGCAGCTAGGCTGGAGGCTCGAAACTTATCCAGACTAAATTTTTTCTGAGAACGAGGCAAAATGAGTTTTAAGCCAACAAATATCCTAACAGTACAACAAATTGTTTTATTATGCAATGAACAAAACTTTATTTTAAAGTTTATATCCTATCGAAAGTTAAGGGTTCGTTACACGTAGCAAAAGCAAATAACATACAAGTGCTTGTGCAAGTACTTGTACAATGCAATACTATGTGTAACAGCTAATATTATGCTTTGCGCATGGGCTTGTACAAGAACTTGTGCAAGTTCTGATTTTTTTAAAAATGATTTTAAAAAATCGACCTTCGCTATAGCAAATGAACAATAGGTTGCCATTAAGTTCGGAATTTTAATCGATCAATGATATTAGACTTTCGTTTTCATTGTTGTTTTCATTATAATTTTTCATTATAATGCCAGTCAAAGACATACAAAAGAAAATGGTCGGTTTGGGATTGTATTACGGTTAATTAAAACAGAAAGTCCGAGTTTCAAAGAAAAGTGGAGTAGGTTCGGATGAGGTTTCCATACCCCCCCCCCCCCCCATGGCATTTTTATTGGGAGATGGATAGCTTCTTTTTTGATTAGATTACTCCTTGCGCCACAGAATCCAACATTAATGTGGATCCGAATATGGTGATGATGAAACTCCTACGCCGGCGCTCAACCATAAAGCGAGAAAAGTCATCTAGTGTCAAAAAAATCAAGATGTATCTGTTGCAGACAAAGTTATGTTAAAAGCGTTATAGCGATTGGATGAGGCTCGGCAGACGCCTTCCGCAGTTGCAAACCTAAAACTGAGTTCTAATGAAAGCGAAACCCAAGAACAATTGTTTGGTAGAATGATTTTGAAAAACTTGCTTGATATAGAAAATATATACACCCGAGAAAAGTGATAATAACGGAAATGTTCAGCGTCATTTAATCTTAACTCACTAAAGGATTCTATTGCAAGCCCCTTTCGTTTGTCTCTCTAATAACCATAGTCGCACGCGTTGCTTTCTTTCTTGCACTGACCCGTATTCACTTTTACTGCCAGCAGTAGCGCCAGAATTTAAACAACGTCTTCTTGTTCGCAAACCATATTTAAAATGAGCGCACAAAAACTCACATTTTTTTGAAATCGACAAAACTTGTGCAAGTATAAAAACTTGGACAACTGCTTGTACAAGTACTTGGAGAAGTACTTGTATACTATTTGCATACGTGCAACGAACCCTTTAAGGAACCCACTATAAGGGTCCGTTAAGGGTCCGTTACACGTAGCAAAGTTCAGTGTAGCATAATAAGGTCGTCTTATAATGCGCTATCAATGTTATTAACGCTTTCCTTTAATAATTACGTCATTTCCTTCTGTACAAATTTGCAAGCACGCAGACTAAAAGGGGATTTTCACGAAGCGAATTGAGCGGCGAATTCGACGGCGAATTGTATCTGAGCATGTGCAGTTCGATGCAAAATCAAAACAAACAAAACTGCGCATGCTCAGATACAATTCGCCGTCGAATTCGCCGTTCAATTCGCTTCGTGAAAATCCCCCTTAAAGCTATATTCAGCAAACTAATTAATTATTCATGATTTTAATTTACAGAGGAATTGTTGAGGCTTAATATTTGGTGAAGGATAATGTAATAGCTATAAAATCGTGACAAGTGTGTTTTGAAAGAAAAAATAAGAATATGTAGTCTGAAAATAACCTTTCGTAACTGATTATGTAAAAAAAATTTGCTGCCACCTTATAATAAATTTTCTAAGTTATTTTTCAGAGAAAAAGAGAAAATAGATAAATTTCCAGCCTTGGTGTTGTTCTTATTTTGTTTTTATTGTTCATCAATTTTCAGGTTTGTTATTGTTCTTTTAAAATCGTTCTTATATAGAGAAAGGAAGTTTATGTAAGTTAAGTTAGCTATGATTTACAGTTACAATAATAATCAAAAATTAAATTTTAAAATTTTGGAATATTTAATGATTTTGAGTTCCCCCATATTACTCAGTCCTCTTCAAAGTTCAGTACTTGTTCAAGATTATTGCTAATGACGGAAATCTTTAAGCCGCAGGGCTTCTTGTTTCTTTATAAGCCAGTGAAAATTCAAAATCGGGCAGACATACTTAGCAGAGTATGCCCACGTTATGCTTATTGGAGATTTGTAAAGCGTTACCTTATTGGACAAGATAAAATAATCACGTTCTTAATTTAAGAAAAAACCCATAAACAAAACCAAACGTACAAAGACAAGTCCAAACAGTACGGTGGTGTTATAAGTCTTATTGCGTATAAACATTTTGAAAAGTCTCTCGAACTAAAATACTCATAAGAAGGATTTACCACAACTGGACATTACGCCTAAAAAAACCACTATCTGGGCTGGGATATGCGTTATATGTTATGCTTATTAAGAAAAAGGAACAATAAGAGACTGGAAAAGAGATTGCAATGCTCTTTTTAGTGGTGATAAATTTCGCTACCTCGAGAATCCGCGGTTGCTATAAGCAATAGTTTTTAGGATTGTTCTTTGTTTCAACAATATTTCAGGTTTTTCTTTGATAGGGACTCTTATATTTTTTTTATTCTACAGCAAGTCTGAGGCTCATGCGCGACTGTTTATCGCCTGATTAACATTTAGTTTCTCCTACATCGTGTCATAAATATCTTCTTTTGGTTAAAAAACAAATACAAGAAGATGATTGTACTTGCAAGGAGGAATTGCGCAATTATTTTCAAGTAAAGAAAAAAGTAGAGGGATAATAAACCAAAAAGAATTCTTGTTATGTTTATTTTACATGTAATGAAATCATATCGTCGTTCTTTAATTTTTTTAAAGACACAAGCATGGTTTTCTAGAAATTATATTTTACATACACCTTTCTCCCCCCGACTCATGAAAAACACACGCAGGAGGAGAGGAATTATTTATGGAGATGTAAGCTTCCTACTTTCATTTTGAGATGTTGTTCAAAATGTAAGTAAGTAATGCTGTGATATAAATGTAACTATAAAATATTTCTTTGTTATCAATCGGCCATCTACATTTTTTTCTCTTCCTTAGGACCTAATTTATGAGATTCGGCTAAAAAAAGAAGGCTCTGTTTATTTCTTTGCAGACATTTTTAGAAGAACCTGGAAATTTGGCTTCAGACTCAGACGGGATATGACGTTGAAGTTTTTATTTTACAGCACAATTTTTTGCTACTTGAAATCGTGCACATACAAGTTTCACAAAATCACAACAATTTATTCTGTGAAAAATTCTGCCTTATTTCCCGTGTTTAACAACGAACTGCTGGTTCTTTGCTCACAGACAGAACATGAGTATTATCACTACAGAAATATTTTTAAATTGTAGTATATCAGTGTCACTAGTCAAGTACTAATTTTCATATTTTCTCAGCTAAAACCCACTGGCAATTTTCATCAATTTTACAAAATTTCAAAGCATCTGCAGCATTTTTTTGGTCAGTGATTTTAATCTTGTTTAGGGTATTTTAAGGTTTGTATTAGAGGAGACAAAAATACATGGGTTGCGGAATGGTTTTTTATTTTTTAAAAAACATTGTACTATCCATTTAAAGAGGAACTGAACACATAAATTGTATTTTGATATATTGTCAAAAATGGGTGGCTATTTCGAAAAAAAAAAACAAGAAGACTGGATCTAGTAACAAAAATGAAGTTGCAAAGTGCAAAACTCGGCAAACCGCAGGAAGAAATATGACTCCTAGAGATGACATTGAACGAGTTTGGTAAGAAACCTACCCAACACTCGTCATATATTCGTTTTAAACGCAAACCAAAATAATTACGATTCAAATTTTTCGTCGAGCAAATATTTACCACAGTTTTCCTTACTGCTGTTGCGATACCAAAAAAATTCCAGAGAAACTTTTCGAAGGTAAATTTAAAACACCATTAAAAAAAACAAATGCAAAAAGTAAGCGTTTTTTTTACCAAAAATAAATTTTCTTATTCGTCAAGAAAACCACGACAACTAATAACAATTAAAGTGCATTTTCTCAGACGACTAAGCAGTCTGTATAAAAAAACGTAGGCGTTTTGAAACATATTTAATGCATTGTCACTTCCCCGTTAAGAATAATTTTTTTTTGAAAAATGTTTACAAAAAAAATGAAATCATATCAATGAAGGAGAACAAATTAAAAAAAACAATTTTATCACCGAAACTGGATCTCATGAGTATAAAAACGCTGTTTGCTTTCGTTTGATGTTCAAAATGTTGATGGCATCGGTTCACCTGTCTTACCATTGTATCCCTCCCCTGGAAACAATTGTCAGTAAAGTGTTACAAACAAATGTAAAACCCAGAATCTTTCGGTAAGGTCCCTTTTCTTCTGATCGCTTCAAACCATTTTTTATGAAGTATTTTATATTAGTTACGTAGCAGGGTACATTAATTATGTAAAAGTTCTTTTATGTAAACAAACAAACGCGGAAAAATATAAAACTTTAGGAATTTTAGGAGACTTCAAATTCTTGCCTTTTTCTTAACTTTTCTACTTTTAACCATTTTAATACGCTTTTTAACTCCACTCTACTTCTCCGCTCTGAATTTCCTTGCTTTTACTTTCTGCACTTTTTTCATGACGAAGAGATCGTTACATTTCTTGAAAGTTCGAAATTCAACCGCGACGGCATCAACGAAATATGAAAATATCCACTTTGGCTGTCACAGGCGGACACAACTTTCATTTTATTACTGGCGAATCGTCAATAACGTCCGTGGAAAAATTCCTTAGGCAGGAGAACAATGGTTAAGAGAGCAGTTGAATTTCGATGACCTCATCAAAATCTCGTGGATGTACAAAAACCTTTTTTTAAATTTCTCTAGCCGCTGCCTTCCATCGTGTACAGCTTTGAACGCTGATCAAGAAAATGTATAGGATCGTAAAAAAACGAAAACAATCAGGTAACAAAACTGGTAATAAGATATGAGGGAACCCAGTAGAGTATATGTGAAATCGTATATCACTTTTTAAATTGCTAACTGCCCTTCCACACAGGTAAATACTTCCTACAGACCGGTAGTGTTTTCTAAACACATTTTCGTTAAACCAACCCCATCTGTGGCTTGATGGCTCTTTCTGTTTTGTTATGGTTTATTGTACTAAATTATTATAGTATTTCGAAAATATAAGCGTCAAATTATTCTAAGCTCACTTCTTAAAGAAAAGTTAAACTGTACCGTATATTTGTGACGACATTACCGTTTTCCGTAATTTTGGCAAATTGCCCAGTTTTGCGCGTCAAAACAGAGCATGGTTATAGTAGGCGAAGAAGCACGGAGATAAAGAGTGAAAAAATGTCTGTTTCAAATTATAAATTTGTAAAAGAAATATTATTTTTTTTTTCTAAAATATGTTAGGATATCTTATCGGTAAAAAAAAGTCGGGAATTTATGTGTAGGTTTTACTAAAACGTTTTTTACTCATCAATTATTGAGTGTTTTTATTGTTCAATACCTACGCAGACGGTTAAGTCGAGATTGTGGGAATGGGACAAGGTGGTTTCTCCTAATTTTAGCTAATTCCAGGTTTTTTCAGGTGGTTTAGGCTGTTACTGGTTTTAGTAAATATGGGGTTTTCTAGAGTTTTGGTAAATAGGGGTGTTAATAATTTTAAAAAAGTTTTTTTGACTAATTTTTTTGTGTTTCTTCTATTGTAGTTAGTTTACCGAGAGTACTTTAATATTTTCTTTTTTATCAAGTTTTCATGCAATTTGATTGGTTAACTAAAAAATACAGGTGCTATAGTTAAAGGCTATCTTCCGCGAAAAATAATCATCATGGAAAAGTAAAGTTAATTGCATATGAAAGAGCGTGAAGGTTATCTAGGAATTGGAATATTTTTTTAAAAATTCTTGATTGGTTCTTTAGAATTTGGACTAAGAAGATTCGCTAATTTTGCATTATGTCATGAGTATCCTCTGCGAGGGTGTTATATTTAACATTTTTGACAAGCCATATACAGCTAAAAATGTTTTCTGGCAGTTCACTTTGACGCGTTTTGAACATTTTATATAAATTTCAATATTTAGTTACCATAATTGCGCTCAATGCTATAACTCATCATGTCATTATTTCGCATAATTAGCGCAATTTTTAAGATAAATATCTCGAGAACGGAGACAGATTTTTCAAAAATAAAAAGATTTCTAGAGAGCATTCAAAGATCTTTCATATTTTCTCAACTTGATTTTTCGCAGGAGGTAACCTTTAATATTTCAATAGTAAAAATTAAAGATAATGCTTTTCGCCAATTTTCCTTGGTTTTCCAGGTCTTGTCTAAAATTCTTTCGGTTATGTAATAATATAGCATGTTGTAAACGTTTTTTACAAGTTGTACCCAGACTTCTATTTTTTATTTTTTTTCTTGGACCACTTTTATATATTTTATCATGTGTGCATATTTTTGTTAGTAATAAACAGACGCCAAAGAGACAATACATGTTTCGTTCGTTTAAAAGATTTTAAACAGCTAACGCATATTGTTAGCTCAAATTTTAAAGCCATGAGTTTCGTGTTATTAGCGGATTTGTCAGTAATCACATCCGTTCTACTACAGTTACTGTTTTAATTTATGTAAAGTTTTAAATTTGTTCTAACTACAGCAATAACCTTAATTATTCTCATTTACACTTAATAAAAAGTAGTTCAAAAAATATTTGCTAATATGCCTATTATGAATGCCGTCGGTGTGAAACAAGGAGAGGTGAGTTCATATTCAACTTTTTTTGGGTTCATTAGACCGCTTTAATTTTTCGCGCTAGTTTTAATTTCGTACATTTAATTTTCGCGTAATCGTTTTGTATATATGATTGTTTGACGCTCGAAAGCTTCAATAATCTCGCATTTGCGCCACTTAATTTTACGGCCATTAATTTTATGACTATAAAGTATTATGTCACTCCCGTTATGCACGCAGCTTCTACACAAAGAAATATTCCGCACATCAAATTTTCGCGTAGCAGGGAGCGCAAAAAATTAGTATTTTTGTGCAACCAACGGTTCTGCGCGGGAAATTTCATCAATTAAAGTATTTACAGTTTACCTATAAAGGGGGATTTTCACGAAGCGAATTGAACGGCGAATTCGACGGCGAATTCGCTTTTTAATTTTCACGACAAAATAAATTAGGCGCCAAATTCAAAATGGCGAATGTAAACAAACTTTTTTTTTCAAAATTTTCAAACTAAAACAATTAAAACGTAAAAAGCAGTTGCAAAAGAAGCGATTTTGGATGAGAAGAATTTATACTGAACGTTTGCAAAAAGGAGAATTTCATACATTGGTGAGAGATTTAAAATTGCACAATCATGAATTTTTTTTTTTAAGTATTTCCGAATGTTGCCTTCAACTTTCGAAGAACTTTTTTATTTGTTTCTCCTGCTATCATTAAGCAACACACTGTGATGCAGGACCCTGTTGGACCAAGCGAAAGATTAGCAGTCACATTACGATACCTAGTAACTGACGATGCTCAGTGCACAATCTCAGCAAGTTTTCGACTCAGTCCGACCATAGTTAACAAAATTATTCCTGAAACATGCAAAGCTAGGGACTCGCTGATGGAAAAAAATTTATCGAACCACCGTCAACAGAGCAAGAATGGATAACAATATCTAAGGAGTTTGAGCTTAAGTGGAATTTCCCTCATGCTCTAGGAGCGCTTGATGGCAAGCATGTTGTTATGCAAGCACCACACAATAATGGATCGAAATATTTTAATTATAAAAAAAATCATAGTATAGTGCTTCTAGCAGTTCGCAACGCTAGATACGAGTTTGTGATGGTAGAGATTGGAGATTCTGGACGACAGAGTGATTGTAGTGTATACAATAACAGTCACCTTGGTCATGCAATTAAAACTAACACCGTCAACATTCCTAAACCAGAAACTGTTGGTAAAGACCTTGATAACGTATTACCTTATGTATTTGTTGCGGATGATGCGTTTGGTTTGAAAAAACACATGATGGAACCTTATCCGAATCAAAACGTCTCTTTTAGATCAAAGGATTTTTAACTATAGATTTTAAGAGCAAGGGGAGTAATCGAAAACACTTTCAGTATTGCTACGACAAGATTTCGTGTATTTCGGAGACCCATAATTGCGAAAAAAGAAAACGTTATTCTAGTAACAAAGGCTGTTGTTGGATTGCATAATTACCTGATAAAAGTATGTACAAACACGGATCAAAATAATTTCAATTACTGTCCCCTATCTTATCCTTACAAAGAAACCAGTTCTGGCTTAATACAGGGTGATTGGAGGAAAGAAAACACGGGCAATACAGGTCTTACGCAGATACTACAAATAGGATAAAATAATTATTCTTGTGAAGCAAGTAAAGTACGTGATGATTTTAAAAGATATTTTTGTTCACCTGAGGAGGCTGTGAAATGGCAACTGCAAAAAGTTACTAGAGCTTCATGAACCTTTTTTTTCTTGTTAACAACAGATTAAAAAAATTAGAAAAACTGTTTTTAATCATCTTTGTACCGAATATCAAACAGTAGTTGACTAATCTTAATTTTAGCCAATCTTTTTTTTTATTTGAAAGTTTTTTCATGATTGAAACGAGGCTGCGACAATATAACGAGTCTTGATCATTCTCATCATTAAGATTTTTCTTGATTAATTCATCACATTCAACTAAAGATTGTGATAAAGCCAGTTTAGTCATGTCTTGTCTTCTTTTCTTACATGACTTCACGGGTACACTGAATGTATTTACTCTGCTACAAGGGCTTGTGTTTTCTGCAGCTGATGACTCCGAAGAAGGCGACATCATATTGCTTTTATGAGACTTATTAGCACTCTTTTCATGCAGGAAAGCCAACTGCTCGAAAAATTGGCATTTCGGAAAACTTGAGGCTTTTACACTAGATCTTGATAAACGCTTGCGTTTATCCAAACATTTTTTCAAAGCATCCAAGTTTTTCAACTGTTTTTGCAGAAACCCAACTAGAAAAAAATACAACTTAATTTCATTGGGGAGATTTGTAAGGGAAAATTCAGAGTTATGGCAAAATTAAGAGTTATTATTAGTTCGAAAATCAATGACATCGTCTTAACTTATTTGGTAAAAACATTTTGTATTCTGGACAGTTTACGTCCCAAAAACAAAGTAGTTCTCTTACAGCTTCTATAAAGGAATTCTTCTCAAATTATTGACTATCATGTTCCTGCAATTAGGAAATATATGTACGTTTCACATACAAATTAAAATACAAATTGAATAGCTAAAATCATACAATATACATGCTTTGACAAATTATAAATTATTGTTTGCTGCTGTTGTAAAGCAAATAGAGCACACAGCACCTCAGCATTTTGGCCCAGCGACTCCAAAGAAAAATTTATTTGGCTGTTACCTTCCATCTTATTTTACACCCGAAATGTTTAGTTCAAAAAAAAAAACTAATTTTTTTTCTTCTTTTTTTGTTTATATTAGTTAACCGCGTTTTGATTGATCAAAAACTAGCAGCGAAACCTTTAGCCGCGAAAAAGTAGGAATGTTTCTACTTTTCAGCGAAGTGAATATTTCGATGCAAAATCAAAACAAACAAAACTGCGCATGCTCAGATACAATTCGCCGTCGAATTCGCCGTTCAATTCGCTTTGTGAAAATCCCCCCTAGGTTCGCTCACATCGTGCTAAATATACTGATGATCTCTTTTGAACTACATTTACCGAGTCACATACTAAAAGTTCTAAAAATAAAATTGTATTATCCTGTCTTGAGAAATCAATAAACGAATAAAATATTTTAGTGAAACATTTTAAATTCAGAAAACTTTTTCATTTGGATTGTGGGGATTCAGCGTGATGGGGTTAATGTCAATCTTGACGGGGGAACACTGGTAATCGGTATGCTTTTGGTTACCGCTCTTCTAGTGTTTTATATATCTCTTCCCGTTGTAATTAATGCGTTGTTGATAGCTGTGTTGGCTATACTAGTATACCAATCAGTTCAGTTGAATAAAGTAAAAAAGATCTTAGAAGTAGACGCGACTTCTAAATTGATGCAGAGAATAAAAAAAAGTTCACTGAAGGTTAATACCCAGTCAGGTCTGGAATTTTATAAATTAAACTGTAAGAAGAAAGTTTACCAAAATTTCAGACATTTTGAAGTCGGTGAGAAAAATGACAGCGTTAAAATATTAATTGTGCTAATAGTAGGTATGACTGGTTCTGGCAAGACATCCTTGGTTAACACAATAGCCAATCACGTGTTTGGAGTGTGCTACTCGCATGACTTTAGATTTGTTTTGGCTAACGAAAATGATGAGGGCTACCACTACTGCCTACACACTCCACCATCAAGAGGGTTTTCGTACTCCATATACGTTGACGGTAGTGGATACACCAGGTTATGGAGATACGCGCGGTGTTGAAAGAGATGAAGCAATTACTGAACAAATACTCAGTATTTTAAAATCCAAAGATGTTTTTGCAAATGAGGAGTTAGCTAGTATATGCTATGCAATTAAATCGTCCGATTCAAGAGCGACTATAGAAAACAGATATTGCAATGATATGACACTACAGCTTTTCGGTGAGAATGCAAAAAACAATTTAAATTTGTTTCTGACATTTTCTGATGTACAAGCATCTCCGACACTTGATGTAATTAAAACAGATGAAGTCTTACGGAATTTATCGTGACGCTCTCTTGTTAACAACGCTGCTGAATTTTCAGAAAAAAGTAAAACCACCAAGATATCATATCAAAGAAATGAAACAACTTTGGACGACTACCTGCAGCAGTTGGAAGTAATATCACCAATGAAATTAGCACCAACAATTGAAAATCTAGCAATGCGTGAGAAGTTTGGCGCTTTGTTGCAACAGATTTCCTTGAAAATAATAAATTGGTGAAATCATTAGGTATACTAAAGACATAAATGTTGACATTCAAAACACTAAAAGTGACATTATCACTGTGATATCATCGCAGAAAGAAAAAAAACAACCCAAGCGAGAGCATCGAATTGCACCAAATGCAGGGCGACTTGTGACTTTCCATGTGACGAAGTTTGTAGAGCAGACACCGGTCACCGCTCTATGATAAATGAAGGCGGTAGTTCTGTTTGCTACAGTTGCAAAAAGGCACCACACGAAGTCGGTAACTTCAAATATGCTATCCATAAAAACAAGAAAGAGATTACGCTACAGGAGGTCTATCAACAATATAAAACACGCTTAGAAGAAAAGAATTCCAAACAAAAAGTTTTAGAAGGATTAATTAATAATTATAATGCAGCAAACTTAATTAATAGAATTGCTTTTCACTGCAGAGGAATGTTCGCGTCAAATTGATTCAATAAGTCTTCGAAATTCAAACAAAAGCAAATTGCAGTATATCAACAACTTAATTGAGTCGGAAAAAAAGAGTGTTGATAGTGACCACAAAAGAACAAAGTTGCGTTGCCTTCACACAATGGAGAGAGTTGTGACAGAGTTGGAGAGTTTTAAAGAAAAAGATGGATTTCCAGTAGACAAAAATCACGGCTGAGATCTTGTCTGAATTCAATTTTGATGACGAGTATAAGGATATCCTACAGAGGTGTAAACTAAAGCGCGCAGAGCAGACAAAGTCATTTATAGAACGCTGGATTGCCGGAATGGAGAGATTTTGGGATAAAACCATATGCGGAGTTTTCCTTAGTTTGTGGGACAATATTTTTGGAAAAACATAACTGCTTGATGCAGTGGACCAATAGTTTTGATGAAAGGTTATTGCAGAGTTTATAAACCTATCAGCTGATGAAACCTTTATGTTTTGCTTGTTATGTTACGCTTGCACTGCACTGTCCACAAAAGAAGTTTTTGTAAAATTTGACCAGTAGGAAATATATATGCAAGTCACTAATGTCATACAGACTAAAAAATTTTTACGATTTTTTTAACTGTTTTTTGTACGTGTATGCAATATTATGTAATACTAGTCGTTAGCCCGTGGAAAAATCCACGGCTTCGCCCGTCCTATTTATACCGCAATGGTAGCTAAGCTACCATTTTGCGTGACAGACAGACAGACGGACGGACGGACGGACGGACGGACGGACGGACGGACGGACGGACGGACGGACGGACGGACAAACGTATACGGGTATTATAATATAGATTTTTTATTCAATATTTTATCAAATCTGTTTTTTTTCCCACACTGTTTAAAAAATTTGTAACTTTTTTTTTAAAGATGTACTTTTAATATAAATTGCTGGACAGTTCTTTAGCTGGTCGGTTTCTTTTTGTAGCTGATGACGTAAAAGCCAACTATAATAATCTTGGAAACGTAAAAATAACAAATTAGCAGCAAAATATTGGTTGTCATTTCACTACATGTCAGCAACATGCTGTAGCTGATTTCTAATCCTAAACCGCGGCCGCGTGTTTTCGTTTTAACGCTTAGTTGCATAAATTTGTATGTATTCGGTAAATTACTACTTTAAAAATGTTCATGCAATTAAAATTGTTGATAGAATTGTCTTTTTTTTCGCGCGTCATAGACCGTGTACTTGAACAGTCAGTGGTCAGTTCTATGACTTTGACAGAGTTAGTGTAGCAATGATTGAAAGTGAAATGTAAAAGCACTTGTCCAATAATAATTTGTCATCATAAAACTGAATTTTCGCAAAACTGTAACACTCATACATGCAAGTCAGCACAAAAAATTACCCTTTTCTGAAGAATACTATACTTCCCCCGGCAAAGCATAATATTTTTCACAATATGTTTTTAATACAAGTTCAATACAGTAGAAAAAGTCACTGAATTTCGACCATCAATCACGTACCGAACAAAAGTTCTGATCAGCGCCCACCTTATGCTAATTCTTTAGGGACATGGTGATACGCTTTGAAACACTTTGTGTATTTGAAATATTTTGATATTTGGAGATCAATTTTTTGGAAAATGTATAACTTATCTATGGAATGATATATTACATTTACTATAAAAAAAGAACTTCACTAACAAAAATACACTCAACTTCGCGCTTTGAACTCTCCTCTGAAAAAAAGACATATTGTTCTTATGGATTTCCGCAGTTAAAAATGGTACGACATGTTTTCTAGTGCACTACATGAAAAGATAGCATCAAAGTAGACTGGTTAAATAAGAAAAACAACAACCCACCACAGCCCTGTCTTTACTTCCCTTTTAGTGTATTTTTGTTTTACAAAATACTTTAATCGGAGAATCACGAGGTGAAAAATCACGACATTTTAAGATAAACTTTCCCAAATTGAGAAACGCAAAAAAAAATCGCGAGATCAACTTTCTAACAAATTTCGGGAATAAAAATATTTTTTAAACAAAACAGAAACAAAGGGTTTAATGATATAGACGAATTTTCAAACTGTTTTTTCAAACATGTTCAAACCTACAATTTGCATAATAAATAAACATATAGCAGAATATTAAAATTCGCAAGAATTATCAATGTCATGAAAAACGTCACCGAAACCAAATTTCATAAATACAAGAAACAATTGAACTTACGCATACTAAGTTATTTATCCAGTCTCTTTTGTGCGCCAGTCATTTGAAAAGTTGAGCGCTGTGTTTCAACATGGCCAAGAATATATCTTTCTTTATGTTGACAAAATACAAAGCTGGCAAACTTTCCCAGCTTCATCTTTCTCTACTATGTTGTTTGATACTTAAATTTTTTTTGTAGCAGACACTACTTTTAACTACTCCGATTTCCCGATGGTAAGAAAAATTATGCTGTGTCTCCTGGCTATACCCACTAGTCTAAAAAACAAACCGTGACATGAGCCCATTTTAAAGTTCTGCTAACTAAAGCCGCAAAACAAAAAGAAAAGGAAAATAGTTTACAAAAACCTCACGACATATAGCTAGAAATTATATATTCAATAATAAATATCATTTCAGAAACAAATTCAAATCAAGTGAATGGCCACACATTGAAGACAACTTTTTTAACTATTTTTTCTTTAATCATTTTATATTCTCCAAAGTAAATCTATACAAAACTGATAGACATAAACAGACATAAACAGAGATGTCCTATATATACCTTACAAACGATATGTTGTTGTTCAGCTTGTAGACATCTGTTAAAGCGAATTAACTGATAAGTTCGTGAAAGTTCTGACTAAACACGTTTCCATGTAACATACTTCAAGTTTTGTTTTGAGAATTTAGTTTGTTTTTGTGTCTTTTTATAGGAAAATTATGCAGCAAAATGAATGTCTAGTTTTAAATGAATGAATGTCTGAACTTGTTCCTCCGAGGTCTGAGATAGCTGGAAATTGCGCCGAAATTATTTGTTTATGTCTGTAACTAAACAGGCTTTGCCCATTCCATGTCTTGAAATTTTGTGTCAAGAAATATTATAACCTGTAGTAAAAAAAAAAACAATATCTAGTTATAAAGTTCACACCTCAGCTAATCAACAAGAACGTTTATGTGTATAATCCGGCATTTTTATTTACGAATAACGGGAAATCATAAAAAGTATTCACTCAAAAACATAACATCCGACAGATTTAACTTTTAATCAAAGTAATAAATATAATTCTACATACCTTCTAAATCAGAAATTTTGAACAATACCGTTCTCGGATTGCCGCCTCGTCTTAGCAAAAAACATTCTACGGCTTTTTTTCACGAGATTGCCAAAGGGAAATAACCTGGTTGTTTATCTAAAATAGTACAAGTTTTATTTAAGAAACGTTTCTTTGCGCCACAAGCAATATTAAATATAAAACTGAACTATTTATTATGATGTTGAAAAGACTTCCTTTATGGTCAGACGTGTCGGTGATAATTACCAGAGCCCGGAAAGTGTGGGCGTAAATGTGCCGTGTAGGGTTTTGTTTAAAGGACGTTCAGCTCAGGTTGATTTAAAAGAAGGAAAAACCGCAGAATAAAAATAACTTCTTCTAGTATGTCTTAAATTCATTGAATTTGCTATTGTTTTTGATTTTAAAAGAAAAAATAATCAAGTTTTAAATCTCCTTTTAAGGGTTACGAAACACCTCAAGTTAGATCTTCGTCATTGAAGTTACTCTCCATCTTCACTAGCCTAGTTAACTAAGCCTTCCTTGAGCAATTTTAATTCATTTTCTCTTAAACGAACGCTTAGATGAAAACAAAAGTCGGAGCAAACCCCGAATCACAATCAACCACAAATCCGGCGGGGTGACATGTTACTCTCTTAAATACAAGAATTATTTATATTGGTTCAGGAGCGTGAAGCCATTCTCGCTTCAAACAAAAGATTTCCCGATATTGACCACGTAAGCAAAGAACAATAGAAATAACCAATCAAAAAGCGCAATCAGAATTCCGACAACAGGAAAATCGTTTGAGAGTCAGCCATTAAAAATTAGCAAACCATACGTAAATATTTACTAAAAGGTTTGTATATTGTTGCAATAAAGTCGGTATAATTTATTGTCGACTTTTTAAGTGGTCTTATTATTACACAATCTTTTCCAGAATCTGGTTTAGGCCAGGATGTTAAAGTGTGTAATACGGAGAATAAGCATTTTTCTAAATAACATTTAAGACATTTCGTGGGAAAGACAGTGACACACAATAGAGCACAGGAAAGTTTATCCGTATGTCTTTCAAGGCCTAAATTCTGAAACTTTTAATGTATATAGGTAATTTACATATATTATATGCTCATTCCAACAATTTTAGTGTAAAACCACCGCATAACAGTTTCAGATCCAAATTTTTTTTTAAATATGGCTTATTATGCTTTATGTGTAATAACCCAGGGCATAAATAATTGCTACAACTCATCACCTATATTTTTCAAGGCCTGATTTAAATAGGGTAAAATTTGAAGGAACTTTTGTCATTAAAAAGGCAATCATCAATGATATGCCAGAAAATGTGCAGTAAAGTTTACGTTTTAGTGTTACAAGTGTACAATCTATGGGCCTGCTTAGCATATCAAATGATTAGATTATATTTGCACACATATATGGTTTTTAGCCAACAAACAAAACAAAATATTTCTTAAATATGATGGATAATTCAAGAAAAATCGTGATGCAAGATTTTAGCTGGCCTATTCATTATAATAAATCATCCGCCATTTTTGTTCGGTCGTCTTGTTTACAAAAAAACTCTAGTCAGAGTTTATTCCTAAAGGCTGAGATACATTTAAAATTTTTATTTCGAAAATGTCTGAAATTTTATTTCAGAAATACTTCGAAATATTTTGAAACATTTCGAAAGCTTTCGAAAGTGTTTTGAATTGCTCTGAAATTTATTTCGAGACATGCTGCAAAACTTTTACAGGTATTTCAGAGCAAGAAAACTTTGCAAATCGATTTGTATAATTTTCTATATTTCGACACTGCTGAAACAGATGCGCATTTTTCTGACGTTTATGAGAAGATTTTGTGCATTTTTTTTTTTGCGATAAACAGAAGAAAACATAAAGATTGGATGGAGTTTGATCCTGCTTGATCCTTTTTTTAATCCTTTCGATTCATGTTTAAAATAATGCTGAGAGACTTTATATGAATTACGAAACAATGGAAAACGTTATTGGAGATATTATTTCGGTTTGTCTGTTGAGTATTCATATTACTGTGGAAAGTTTATCATTTCTTGAACATGATAGTTTAGTAGGCTTTAGTAGGTAGGCTTTAGTAGGTAGGTTTTTTTCTCGTCTCAATGCAATTTTCCCTCGTGTCCATGTCGTTTTTCTCTCGTTTCAATGCAATTTTCCCCCGTTTTTATGCTGTTTTCCCTCGTTTCCATTCAACTTTCCCTAGTTTTCATGCCGATTTCTTATGTCCCATATTGTTTTAAAATATAGCACCTAAGGATAACCGATACCGCAGAATTATCCCCAACCATATCAGGCGGGGAATGGCTAAAACTCATAGAGTCATAGGTTTTCGAAAAATTTCTTTATGTTTCTAATGTAATTTATGATGGTAATTATTTCTCTTAACACCAGAAAACTCCGTTTGTATTTCGTCACTGAAAGTGACTGAAAAAATGTCAGAAGTATATCGTTCTATTTATTTTAGAACTAAAATTACATCCTTAACTTTAAGAGATAAAAAATATTGACATCATAAGCGTTTTCATTTTTTTCTTCATCCGTACTATCGATTTCCTCTTTTTATATATATAAATGAAAAACTCTTTGAATTATAGCTTGTTAATCAATAAGAAGAAAACATATAAATAATTTTTTATGACATCAGCACGAACCCGAGCATATGCAAAATATAAATCCATTGCATAAAGCTTGCGACACTGATGAAGAAAATGGGCTGGATCATTTACTTGGACGTGCTGTTAGAGAGATATTGAGGTTTATAAGTTTTCATGACGTCATTAACCCATCGATCCCGAATTGGATAAATAAACCTAACTTTTGTAAACTTACAAATTTTGGGTTCAGGTAGTCTCTAGTGACGCGCTCAGGGTAAAATAGCTGTCATCCAAACTAGTCAGCACGTGCATATGGAAACATTTTTCTCATAGGAAGACTTAAAATTACATTGCACCTTAAGAAATGGATGAATTCTAAGAGCGCTCATTAAATTTTTGTATAAATAAAAAATATCGCTCACCACTTTGCAAGAATTTGCAGCGATACCCAAATCTTGTACTAACAAAATAATAGCATTGATCTTCATCTTCCCACCCTCAGCATTCTTCTTTCAAATTCAAGGACCCATCCAATACTTTCCAAGTTACAATCTAAAACTTATGTTCTCACACCTTCATTAAAAAATTATAAAAAAATCAGTGAATGAGATTGTCATACTTCAAAATTAACAAATATGCAAATAAACATGTAGTTCATGATAATGTGCAGCATGATTAGTTGGAGAAATTTAGCTCCATAATTCTCTAAGTCACTGTACTGTACTTCTCCTCTGTCTCTTTTAGCTTGTCACAAAGCTGTTTCATCATTCATCTTTAGGCGCTGCATATATTAATGTTACTTTATTAAAGGGTTTATCTCCTTCATTCATTGCGTTGTAGTTTAATTATAAGTCACTTTCCAACACAGTTATTCCTTTTTAGAAAGCATTAAAGTTTCAAAATGATTTTAACCTATCCTTCCTCTTAAGCTCAATGTTTAGCTGTTGTTGAAACTTGATGCAATTTTATTTTCATGTCTTTACTATCGTTCAACTTTTTCTCCGAATTTTTGAACTTTTCCTCACACGCACTTCTCGCTTTTTTACCTCTTGTTTTATTCTTACCTCTTTACACTTTTCTTTTCACAGCTGTTTTTCACTCTGACTCTCGTTTAATCTCTATCTTTTCTCCTTTTCTCCCTTTTCAAAATCTTTTGTTAGGTTTGGCATTGTTTTCAAATTAATTCACCGCATTTAATATTTAGCCCTTATGTTTCACTCTTTGGACTGTATTACTGTGAATTCTTTTTTACAATTTTCGAAGTTACTTTGCAGTTCTTTATATTTATCATTGATCCCGAACACAAAAATTTTTTATACCACCACGATTAAGCATCAGGTCGTTTCTTTGGATTATATAAGAAGCGACCATATATAGCGACAAATGCGATATTTTTCGTCAACCACAAGATAGCAAAAGTACCGCAAACACTTTTCAACTCCACTGCTTATTGGTGTGATTGTAGCATTAACTCATTTTAGTTAATTCCCATTTCCATGAAATCTGCTTTTCCAACTCCTAATTTCCTTTTAGCATTTTCCTCCACTATTTGTGCCTTTAACTCGCTCTGTAAAGAAAGGACTTCACTTCAAGTTTTATCCAAATCACATTGAAATTTCTCTTCTTTAGCCAACATGTTTTGTTCTTTTTCACAATTGCTTTGTACCCTAACGTCTCCCAAAGTCACATCAGGTGAACCTTAATTTTTTTACGACTTTTTTGAACTTAAAGGCGCGTAATCACCCTTATCGAAAAAAAATTAACATACAGATTTTTTACATTTATTTCAAAGTTCAGAGGAGTTATGATTTTCCTGAAAATTTGAGAGTATAAAACCTACTAGAAATGGAAATAATGGTACTTCAGTATCTTGAATTTATTGGTTTTTTTTTCCAGCCGCCATATTTAACGGTCTTGTTAATCTCTTATTCTCGTCTAATAAGCAGGCCGTCACAAAATGTTCGTGTGAAACCATAGGTAAACAAACGGCCTTATCTCTAAATGAGCACTGAGATGGAGTTCGATAAAATCGCCATTATGGTAGGTTCCATTCACGCTGTTCTTTTGTTTTTATTTGTAAGAACATGGCATCAAAAAATGGAAGAAAAAATTGGTTCTCTTTAAGAAAGTGGCCGCGCATAAAAACATCCGTATCACTTTCTCCACTTAGATTTAATTTTCTTCTATTCTATTCGCCATTGTTTTTGAAGACCAGACAAAATAAAACAGAAAGAAGAAATCACAGCATTGCCTCGTGGTTATTAATTATGATAATTAATGCTTATCACGCTCTTTCTCTTTTTATTAGCATGACCGGGATTATTGCATATTATAAGCCAAAAAACCAAACGAGGGAGAATGCTCATTGTGACAGTTGAAGATAGTTGAAGCACTATGGAGATAATTATATTTAGAGCATGAAAGGGGAAATTCTGAAAATATAGGTATTCTAATTGTCTGGATCTGATACTGTCCCCATAAGGAAACGACTAACTGTTTGAACAAAGGAAAATAATTAAAAAGTAAGACAGCTAGCGAGGCGAAGCTGTCTTCAGAAACAACAACATAAGAGGTCGGTGTGGCAAAGAAGTTTGATTTAAGTAAGTTAAAACGTTTAAATAATAAAGAATAACACAGAAACTTCGATTAATTTATCTGATTTATCATGTTCGGAACTTTGTAGATACATTTATAAAAGCATTACGATGGAAACACAGCTACAGATGCTCTCCCTCATTCATTATCTTTGCTGTATTGGCATGATGAATCCAGCAACAATGTGATCGATTTTGCCGTGCGTTTATTATCACATGATTCGTGCCATAAACATGTTCTGGTTGTCAGTTTTCAATAAAATTTTCAGGATAATGTTTGCTTATGTATTGAGTTTTTCTTTTTTTTCTTTATTTACTTTCTTTCTCGCAATTCTTTTGGCTTCCACTGTAATTATCTTTCTCAAACGGATTTGCTTCCTTCGTTTTTGGCACATACTTCTTCTTTTTCAGCGTTCAAAGGTTCGCTTTTCTATCTTCATAAGATCAACTTTTCCTTCTTTTTTTTCTTAGAAAATAATTTTCATCTTGCCCCTGAATACTTACCAACGTGTAAATACAAAAATTTAAGCTAAATGTCCTTCAAATTTTATTCTCTATTTCTCCTACATCTAGTTGTTCAAACTCTTACCCAATATTTTCAAGTGGAAGATTCTTATTAATTTTATTAAGTTAAACTTGACGAAGTGTAAAGTATCCTTCCGTGTGATTTTTGAAAAGCTGTGCACTTTCTCGGTTCATCTCCTCGCAATAACAGTCAAGTTTCGTGACTTAGTATGACTTTGATTCGTCAGTAAATCCTTTCTTATCGTATCCCCGTCTATCACCTTTACTTTCAGCATCATCACCTTCCCTGTTATTAACCTTCAAGCGCCGCACTTCCCGCTCAACACTCTTCAGTAACATCTCGTAGCGGTATCTTGTTTCCGATATCTCTTCTTCGCAGATGTCATGAAATCTTTCCAGTTTGACACGAGTACAGATATTTTCGTTCTTATACTCTCATGCAGTGTTTTATATTCTTCTCTTTCAAATACCATCTTAGGCGTTTGTTTTCCACATCCACGAGTTCTCTATTATATATATTTTCTTTTTCGTCAGAGAAAAATATATATATATAAAAATTTATATAATAAAGAACTCGTGGATGTGGAGAACGAACGCTTAAGATGGTATTTGAAAGAGAAGAATATAAAACACTGCATGAGAGTATAAGAACGAAAATATCTGTACTCGTGTCAAATTGGAAAGATTTCATGACATATACGAAGAAGAGATATCGGAAACAAGATACCGCTACGAGGTGTTAATGAAGGGTGTTGAGCGGGAAGTGCAGCGCCTGAAGGTTAGTAGCAGGGAAGGGGATGATGCTGAAGGTAAAGGTGATAGACGGGGATACGACAAGAAAGGATTTGCTGACGAATCAAAGTCATACTAGGTCACGAAACTTGAATGCAGTAGCGAGGAGATGAAGCGGGAAAGTGCACAGCTGTTCAAAAATCACACGGAAGGATACTTTACACTTCGTCAAGTTTATCTTGATAAAATTAATAACAACCTTTTACTTGAAAATATTGAGTAAGAGTTTGAACAACTAAATGTGGGAAAAATGAAAAGACAAAATTAAAGGACATTTGGATTGGATAGTCGTATTCACACGTCGGTGAGTATTGAGAGGTGACATGAAAGTTTATATTATTTCCTAAGAAAAAAGGAGGAAAAGTTGATGTCATAAGTAAACATTTCTCGGGAAGCAATATGATAGGATATTATCAAAAGCAAACCATAGCATGCCCCAACATATCCTTTAATTAGTTAGTTTCTCATCGACGAACAAAACATTGTGAAAGATTTTCGTCATCATGAAGAGTTCATATTTTCCTGAAAAAAAGTTTTGATTTTGAAATTGAAATCGGTAATGAGCAATAATGAAAAGACAAATCTTAAAAGATGATGTCCGCTCCATACAGCAACCTAAAATTAGGAAAAAGAGAATAAAAAAAATAAATAAAAATTAAAAAAATGAACCGCAAAAATACATTGCCCTTTTTGTCCATAAAATTTCTTATTTTTGTCATTCAAGCGGGAAGAGATAATATCAATTTGTTAATTTAATTAAAAGAGCGCGAAGAAATAGACCTCAGTAGACAATGGACGTATGCATTCAAAGTATTTCAAATTTCTTCGTTGCATTTATTTTGCGATAAATATAGATTGCAAAAAGAAGTTGTCTTGTACTTGACTATCAAGCACTCTTTTGACTTGTGAATAAAAAAGCGCGTTGTTTTGTTAAATAAATTTTGTTAAATTATTTTTTTGATTAAAATATTAGTCGTGGAATATTAAGTCCGCACAAAAAAAGTTTTGAAGAGTAATAAAATATGGCAGCATTTATATGGAGCCTTCACATGATATTTTAAGTGTTATTTCGTCTAATGTCAGGATATGTCAACCACGAAATGTTTCAAAGTACAAGGGATGGAAATAAACAGAAAATAATGGAATAGTTTGTCCCACCAAAAGATTCGTAAAACAACAAGAATATTCGTAGGGAAAAGTTACTCTTCTAAATATTTTTGGGGGGTAAAATTTTTTAGGTAAAAAGTTTAACGTGAAAGACGTAAAACTTATTTTCAAAATTATTTTAATCTTGGCAAAATATCATTTTATGGCTTTTTTTTTATTCTACTACCACATGTTTGTTCAAGAAATTCGCATGTTTCTTTTTTCAGCTTTCCTTTCTGAAAGATGGCCTAAGAACAACCAAATGAATACTGGTAAAATTTACCCATGCTTCACAAACAATGTTATCGGATGGCTTTCGTTTAAGTGTTTACGTTTTCCATTTTATTTATTGGTATTTTATTCATGTTTTATCAATTGTAAATATAAATAAGGAGCTGAGAAGAATAAGGATTAAAACATTCAACAACACAATTTTTTAGCTGTTGTTCAACTGTTGCGTATTTGTTGTTGATTATCTAATTACGAAGAATAAATTCACGTGTGTGCTTGCTAGGCTGATGTGCCAATTGAAATCAAACTTACGAAATCAAGAAAGTATCGGAAACTATTGTTGTTTTATAATAATAATATTTTCGCTTTTTATTAGCACATATTCACTTTTCATGTTGGTTGTTATTTACAGGTTGCCCTGTTTTTCTGAAGTATTTAGGCTTATTAGATGTTGCTGAAAAAGTACACGCTTCAGAAGTAAAACTTCTCGGTTTTCAGAATAGAACACGTTATGTTATGTTTCACACAACCGCCCGCAAAATAGTTCACAGAAACATTATTCATGACTTACCAGTATTGTATAATCTTGGACAACATTTCTCCAGTTTTCTTTCTTTTTCTTATCTCTTACTTTTCTTCTCCCCCCTACAACTGTAATCTTCTTTTTATAGTTTTGTTTACCATTTACTACTACTATACTCTCAAATTATTAGTTTAAAATAATACTGTTGTCACAAACTTTCTTCGATATATTTGACGTCACAAATATTTGACGTCATCTATGCTGTTTGTTAAAAAATCAATTCTATTGGTAGTATCCATGGATTTGTAAGCCATATTTAGAAGTGTTTTGAGGTTATGTACTTTGTATCCTTGGAGATATTAGTGATCCAGTACGATTAGGGCATTACGCAAGCCGTTTGTTTCTTTGCTGAATGTTTTGTACTAAAGGTCTTTAATGTACTGAAAATGGCCTAAAATCATCTACGAAGAAGTTATTTGTTGAAGAATATGTTAAACCTAAACGCATGGAATTGCGACATGCTCTATAGCTGTACTACGAAGCTTCACCTGCATGCATGGTTTATCTGAACTTAAGCGCAGAGCCTGAAGTTTAACGCCGGATCACTCACCTAGTCTCTGTGATTGTCGGATAACAGTGGATTGCTTTTACGGTCTAACGGCTATTCTAGTTATGTCGTACGTTTGTTTGTGGCATAAATTGGTACCGGAGTAGTGATTGCACGTTTGATAATGCAAAGAAAATGTGGTCCATTCACTTAAAAACCATAATATTTTGATACGGCATTACAACATAAATTTCTGCAAAATGTTTGCAAGGCCAAGTGAGTAGCGGGTAATAATTATGATGGTTTCTTTTTCAATTATACCGTAAATTTGATTTTATGTTATTCATGTTTTCATATGTTATCATAAATATTACGTTTTTAGCTATCTAGGAAACTTGAACAAATCAGTTTGAAAATGTACTTATGAAAAGCCGCATACACCAGTTTAGATATAACTAGCTAGCCGTACTTATTCTGTTCTGTTAGGCTTTTATTCAGTTACCGAACTGAATAAAAGCCAAACAGGGCTCTTTATCCTATCAAATAATTTGATTCCTTTATGTCATCTTCACCAATCTGATTTTACTTTGCTGCAACTTGGGTTGCGACTTAGAAAATCCTGTTCAACATTAAGCAACTGACACTTTCCCATCTATGATAAGGTTTACGGAGTTTATTATTGCTGTAGGCTGTGTGTTTATTTAAACCCACGATTAATTTCGAAACTTTAACGAAAACTTATTACTGAAGCAAAGCACTTGGATGCAAATGGCTGAGAAATTTTGGAGGAATGGTACGAAAGGATTGTTTATCATATTATGTCATAAAATTGTTAGTGCATGCTCAATATCATTATTTCATTTATAATTTATCTTTAGAAGATGTTCCTAAAAAAAACATGGGAAATTATTATGAGATAACAAGACAGCGAGCTGTGATGATGAAACTGGTCTAATGACCTTTCTAATTAAAATTGTAGAGGTAACACCCTCTAAAGATCGAAACACAGTGCAAGATCTCCCTTTTTGCAAGGATAGTCTGCAGACTCACGGTAATTGAACCGAACAGCCCTTTCTAGGCAATACAATACGTACAACTAATGGTCGCTATACAAAAACAGACAACATGAAAACAGAAGACAAACATTGCAACAACGTTACAACAAAGAATTTGCTATAAAAAATAAATAAATAAATTAAAACTATAAATAAGAGCAGACAACCACCCTTGCGCCAGGACTTGCAAACCTGACAGTAGCTATCCATATGTGTCACGGGATCCCAACAATCAGCCTTAGTTGTTGCTTCAGACCAGCCGTTCGCGTCGCACCAACTGTGGGTCAGGACCAACCTGAAGTCAGTGGAGGTAATCTTCGTGGAAGTAGAGTCACAGAAAAAAGAAAGATGAAAAGAAAACCCCTTATATAGCTTCTCACTAACATCAGGTATAGCAGGATCGTTAACCCTGTAGACTAAGTGAGCCAACTTAGTCTCCCTACAGAACTTGGGTTATAAGTGGGGTCATTACACTCAAAGACAAGGCAATTGCTAAGCCCCCTTGCTAGGCTTCTTATAATTGCTTTCTGGGAAAGTGGCGAGTGAGACAACTCGTGATTAACGGTAAACTGTATCTGAAAAACACGGCAGGGGTAATTTTAAACCGCTAGGAAAAAAAGATCCCTCCCCCTTTTGATATAATTTACCCCTGTTTTAGTGCGAATTCGCACTATTTAAACTTTAACAAAAAATAACTGATACACTGCGTAGTTATTTAGGTCAGATGGCTTGACACTGATCACTGCCCCATTATCACATTTTAACCATATATTGACGCTCTGATCTTTTATGTAAGCCCAATAGTGACCAGTGTGCCTGAATGATTTATAGTGGCGGTTAATTTATATTGGTTTGTGAATGATATATCACCCGCAGGATGGGAATGAACTTTCAGGGTGTCGTCACCTTAGGCGAGGGAGGAAACAAATTTACTTTTTTCACAGATCTTTCTTGGAGACAGTTCTTCCTTCCTCAGATCTTCCTTGGAGTCAGTTGGATGATCAGTATATCTCCACACTAGGTGAAGACAGTTTCCCGGTTACTGTCTGGATGGGAAGAGCATTCATCTGTCAATTCCAGACAAATATTCTGGTTGCAAAAATCAATTAATGGAGCCTGTTATGTTGTTTGAGATAGGGAGTGACACAAAGGGCATACTTTCCTCCCCACTGGAGGACAAGAGGCAAGAATTACATGATATCGTTGTAGTTACTTTGTTGGTAATGATATTATTTGCAATAACTGATGGCCCTGTTACCTCGTTCAATACATGGTGTAGAATCTCAGCAACATCCTGCTGAGTATTAATATTAAATGGGTTGCTGCCAGCGTTGGACATCTTACATTGTAAAGCTCAGAGAAAGGTGAAAGTGTCTACAACCGTGGTGGATTTAGACAACAGACATAATCAGCAAAACGGACTTGGATAAGGGAGAAACAAAAGAGGATTCCGATTTACTTTGTGACCAAAGTGCAGGAGTTAAAGATAATGCTTGCTGGATAGAATTAGCATAGCATGTTTTCCTTTATTAATTAGGCCCAGACGTAAGGTTGCAGCTGCCGTAGTTCCACGTGATTGAGTTCCTGGCCACCCAAATGCAAAAGGATATTTTCATGCAAATGTCGCCTAATTTCCGAACGGCTTGAAAAGCTTTTTTGTTTGGGAAACCCAATCTTTTTGAACAAATGGAAACTGACCAAAGAGCAATACCCAGCGCACCCACTTCGATTGGAAACAGATTTACCTGCCGTTCATTATGCTGGATGATAATAACCAAAGGAATGTAGTTGGGGAGCTTTTTAAAAAAAAACCTTTCCAAGAGTGCTTACAGAAAAAAACTCATGACGAGATCAGTGGCTCAAGAGAACTTATGGTAACAAACCCCTTCCAGCACAAGGCTGGCTAACGATAAAGAGGACAATGTTGGAATTTGATTGCAGGTATTTTGAATTCATTGCAAAAACCAAAATTTAAGGTTGATCAGAGATCGATACGTGATCATCTAAATAAATTGTTAAAAGAATAAGCATGAAAAGGTCTGGAGAGGAAAAAGCATCAGGTATTGACGTGAAAATGGGGGAAATGGATGCTTAGATGGAAGATATAACACTTCTCAAAAAAGAATGTGCATTAGCTGCTCAAAAAGCGAGTGATACACGACAAAAAAGACACAGGACAAGTTTAAAGCAGCCGATTCGATTCGTCGTCAGTTCATGGAAACTTCAAACAAACTAAATAAGCTACAAGGATAAAAATGTGATCACAATAGAAAAATCATGTGTTTTTTGACCATAAAACAAATAGTTATTATCTCATGTGATCGCAAAACATAAAATAAAACGAAGTGATGAAGGCAAATGGCATTTTGAGTTAGATATTGTTTTTCCAATGTGGAATAAATTAAATTAGCAGGCTCCTTCAGAAGATTGTATATACCGATGTTGTTATCGATATCCCCCCCCCCATATTTAAAAATACAGAATGTATACTTTAGGTAAAGGTTTGTAGACCACAGAAATAGCATAATCATAAAAGACAAATATTTGTGTGGGTATATCTGAAGAACTTCATTTTCTAAACATTTAGTAGCTCAAATGATTGGTAAAGTAAAGACATTGTTCAGGAGTTATTCTTGACAAACTTTTTTCATTGTATAGGTTTGTGGGATGTTATAAAAAAGAGTGTTACTAATAACCATTAACCATATATACATGTTTTTTACAAGCATATTCAGGCTCAGGGTAATACTTTAACTTCATGCTAAGCATATTGCCCAGCCTTGGTGAATCCTTCTGATGCGCTTTTTTCTCTTGTATGTTTTTTTTAATTACAAGGAAATATGTGTATAAATACATAAGACTTTAACAACACCACTAAATTGGCTGGACTTGACCTTGCGTAATTATACCTTTACAGTTCAAAGTTGAAAACAAGACCATTTCATCTAATCCCATTAGGTAACGTTTGAATCTTTAATTTGTTTTTCTAATATAGATAGCGTAAGCATACTTAGACTGTCATTTTGTTGTCATTTTCGCATGCATTTTCCAGCCTGATTTAATAGCTGATAAAAAAACATGTAACTTCTACAAGATTGCATATTACATATAGCTATTGTTTTTCTGCTTTTGCAAGAATCTGGTTTCATAGTGATTACCTACATGGGAGATGAAACATAAGCAATGTGAAGAATGGTGGTACATTATATAATATATAGAAAAAATACATAAGACTTTATATATATAAAAAAATACATAATTTTAAATTTAAGTAATTCAGGAAAGATAATAATTCAACAGAGATATTAATATAGGTGAATATTTATCATAGCACATCCGTATTTCATTCTCAATAGAGAATGCTTCACCCCAATTAGACCTCTGACCATGACGGGTGAGTATAATGCATGAAAGTCATATTGAAGAAGAACTACTTTGCACGTAGTGTAGTGGGTTCGTCTGCGACTCCCAGTTCTGGGGATCGCGGATCGAATCCCGCTCACTGCTTGGCAGTATGTTAGTGATGAACAAAGTAGTTCTTCTTCAATAAGAGGTATTAATGTCCACAATTGCCAAACTTTACAACACTTTTTCAGCATGTTTTCGTTATGCCTAGCAACTCCTTTAAAATACTACTATTAATACTCTTTCAACTTTCGACTTGAGTTTAACTGGGGTTACAACATGAAATCACTATAAAATGTAAGCATCCGAAATATTCATCAATACCTCAAATCTGTTGCATCTATGAGTAAATGAATTCTCTGCGGAAGGAATGCCTGACAAAAAACTAACGGAAAAAAGAACTTCACAACAATTTTTTCCTGGAAGTGGAAATTTTTTAACTGTATTTAGAACACTGCGCTGGATGAAATACTTCATAATGTTGAAAAATTTCCGTCAACGTCGCGAGTAAGTTGCAGCAGTCGATGTTGCAATGTTTTTAAGCCTGCAGCCTTTACTGGTACTTAAACAATACTTCTTTATTTCACACATTCGTAGAAATGTGTGATTTGGTATGGGCTGCGTTCTGTCATGGTGGTAACGAAAAGTTGAAAGGGGCGCGAATAGTATCAAAATCAAAGCCACCACAAACTGCACGCGCGTAAGTAGACATTTCTATGATTCTCAACCGACCGTCCAATCACATCAATTTTACTCGACCGACCACTGGTATGCAGCACGCATTCATCTCCAGCAAAGGAATCGATATGGGGAGAAAGAAGTTTCCTCTTTGAGAAGAATAGTACTACCTGAAGCACCCATTAAATTCTGAAGCACCCATTAAATTTATTTGATATACTTGAAAATACTCTGACCGTACTTGTTGAATATTATAATCATTAGCTAGTGTTATTGTCTTGTGCTGCATTTGCTGCGCACTTCCCTTCTGTCTGTTACCAACGCAATCAACGTTTATATATACGATTAGCTATATTTCACTTGTTTGGTGTTAAGTTCGTAAATACAGTGGTTACTTGGTTAATCATACAATCATTGATATCTGCGAAAATGACAACTGCACAGGCCTATCACCGGGCATGTATGGGTATTTTCTATTGTAACCATAGAAACGATAACAAACATGATAACTGTAGTAGGAACTTCTTATTTGAAATTTATTTAAGAATTTTTGATCATTCATTGTATTTTTATTTGAAATATTTTTTGTTTTGTTTCCTGATAGTAGATTGTTACTGCAATTTGTTGATATGTGCATCAAAATTGCTATTGCTTTGCTGTGGGGATGTGGGAACTAATCCAGGACCTACTTTTTTCATCAAGTCTGTTATTGGTTCATTTAATCAAGGTGATCCCAGGTTTGGTGAAACTGCTGGTGTACAGTGTATGTGCAATTCCCTATCAGCTATTTGTTGGTCAATCATAAAAAAAATTTCAATTTGGAAGGGATTTGACTTGGACAGCGTTTTAGAATATGGAAATACTAATTTCAAAAAGTTAGGGTTGAATCGGCCAATAGAGTTCCAAGGGTTACCTTCAGTATTACAGATTGCAGGTTTCAATGTTGATATCACCTACCTTAATTTGTTGATATCACTTGCCAGATTTTCAGTGTTGTTAAGTGATGATGATTATTTTGAAGCTCATAAGATAATGCCTCCATGCAAAATCGGTAATGGATTAATTTTCAATACATGTGGTTATAGCTCAGCAATTATATGGGATAAAAGTTTCATTTATCTATTTGATCCTCATAGTAGAGATAAAGAAGGCCAATGCTGCCAGGACGGATTTTCAGTTCTTTTGAAGTGTAAAAGTTTTTGTCAGGTACATAAGTATATAAGTGACTTTTATAGAGATAATTCCAATGATTTCAGAAATACCCAATGTGATATCCAGTATGTGCAAATCTTGATTAACGGAAATGTGGTGAAAGAGGTTAGGATTTTTCTCGATGCACCCAAGAGCATAATGCCATGTTGAAACAGCAACGAAATAAATATCAAAGCGAAATGGGCACCCAAGAGCACAAAGCCAAATTGAAACAGAAGCGAGATTCACAACAAGATAAATATCAAAGAAAAATAGGTAGTCTTGAACATCTGAAAAAGTTAAAGCGAAATTGTGATTTCCATCAAATACAAGAATCTCAGGAAATGAGCACGTTGAAAAGAATTTAAAATTTTCAAAAGGCTATAAAAGAAGGACCAGTATTTATATGTATTGTATGCAATCGTTGTCTTTATAGACAATCTGTAGTTGTCTTTTATAATGATAATATAAAATTGACACAACTGACCTTGTATGTTATGTTTCAAGCAGTGATGGGAGTGCTTTTATTTGTTTGACTTGCCATAAGAAGTTAGACATGTTTGATTCTCCTGATGAATTAGAAACACTTAATAGGTTGGAAAAGACCATTATTGCTAGACGAATGTTGTTCAAAAAGATAACAATTATGCCGAAAGGTCAATCTCCCAAGCTAAAAGGAACTATTTGCAATGTCCCTATTAATTGTCAAACTATTGTTAGTACACTTCCACATGGAGCTGACAGTAACGTAAAATTGAAGCGTAAACTTTCATTTCGTGGACATGTATATTTTGAAGCTGTCAACCCACAGTCTGTGAAATTGGCTTTGCTTTATTTGAAACAGAACAACCCACTGTATTCTGTTATAACCATTGATGAAAGCTTGATTCCGTGTTCACTGGTAGATTTACGTGACCCTGTAGAAACAGAATGTACTTCAGAAAGCAATAATCATGAACTTGAAGAAGTTGAAAATCCACTAAATGCTCATAGGTTTAATGCAAATGAAAGTATAATGTTGTCAAATGTACCACAAGCCGAGGATATTAGCATAGCACCAGGAGAAGGTGAATTACCATTTTCAATGATGAATGATCAATTTTGTGAGGAATTAGCTCATCCTTATCTTTTCTCAACTGGTAAGTTTGGCTACAAAGTTGAGCGTGATATCAAGCTTAGTCCAACAAAGTATTTTAATCAGCGGCTGTTGAATTATAAACAAAAATTTGCCTTAAACTCTGATTACATTTTTTATCTGTTGTCCACTCTGCAACAACTCAATATGAGTAGTCAAATCAATATTGGTGTGAAAAAGGTTAAGACAGATTCTCTCACAGCTGGTATGTTGTCCAAATATTTCTCTGAAACAGAGCAGTCTTGTATTGCTGAAGATAAAGGTTTTCAATTTATGAGTCCTACCCAGCATATTGGAAGCGATTTCTCTCGGAAGTTCTAGCAATGGTTAAGCAACTCGGTCTCCCAACTTTTTTTATGACATTGAGCTGTGCGGATTTAAGATGGAATGAATTGATTTCTATCATAGCAAAATTGAATGGTGAGAATCTGACTGATGAGGAAAAAATCAACCTAACATACTTTGAAAGATGTAGATTTTTGAACTTGAATCCTGTTCTACTTGCCAGGCATTTTCAGTATCATGTTGAGCTTTTTTTAAGGAAATTGTAGTTGATGGACCTCTTGGTAAGGTTAAATACTGTGCAATTCGTGTAGAATTTCAGATTCGTGGAAGTCCTCATATTCATTCCTTTTTGTGGGTGTTGAATGCTCCTGTTTTGACTGAAAACAATATTGATAAATACATACAATTCGTAGATGCAATTATTAAAGCATATGTACCAGATCGTGAATATGAAAGTGAATTATTTGACTTAGTAACAACTTATCAGGTGCACTCTCATTCTAAATCTTGTCGAAAGTATACAAATGAAACATGTCGGTATCATTTTAGTCGTTTATTTCCGAAAGGACTATTGTTGCTTTGCCACTGTCAAAAGATATAGATCCAGATAAATGTTGTGAAATTTTGAAGAATAAGGAAGTCATATTGAATAAGGTTAAAGACTATATTGACACAAAGTTGAATCCAAAAAAGAAAAATATTTTGAATCCCAATCAAGAGAATTTCGAGATTACTCCAACAATATCAGAAATATTAGATGAACTTGATATTCCAGAAAGTGAATATTATAATGCTTTGAGTATTTCTAATTGTAACGACTTTCAACTTTATTTGAAGAGGCCGCCTGATTCGTGTTTAAATAATTACTTTGATGAAGGTCTTCTAGCATGGGAAGCAAATATTGATATTCAACCTGTCTTCAACCACTACAAGGCTGTGACATATATGCATGCATATTTCTCAAAATGTGAAGATGAGACTTCTCAGGCCATGAAACAAGCAGCGAAAGAAGCTTTTAATTCAAATAAATCCTATACTGAGCAAATGAAATTGATTGCAAAGGATTTCACTACAAAAAGGGAATGTTCTGTTCAAGAAGCTGTATATTTAATAATGCCAGAACTGTGGCTCAGGAAAACATTTTGCAAAAGTTGTATTTGCCAACACCAACCTCCCAGAAAAGCGCTATAGAATGTGTCGCAGTAAACATGAAATTGAACTTCCTCAAGATAGTACTGAGATATTTAAAAGAAATATGCTAGATCGGTATGTCGATAGACCCAACCCAACATTTGCAAAAAGAAAATATGCCATTCTTGATCAATTTTGCTACGCACAATTTCTTGCAAATTACTACCTTGGAAGGTTCGATGATGAAAATGATAGCCAGCCAACTGTATTACGTGATGATAACATAGAAAGGAACCATATAACAAATTGGTTTTCTGCAATATTCCCATTAATGTCATCCAATGAAAAATTGAAGTGTCGTAAAGTTAAACAAGTGTTACGATTATATACATCAAATAAACATTATACTATCCATTTCGAAATGAATGTGACTTGAAATCTGCTTCTGGTAGTTATGTTGAAAAACTCAACGAACCTGGTGTATTATCCATCATAAATGAACATAAGCAAACATTTGAGCCATTTAGTGATCTAATTGACACTGCCTTATCAAACTTGCGTACAGACTTGCTTACAAATCAAGATGCTTTTACTGCTCATGAAAATGATGAAGTTCAAGATGAAATGATTGAAACAATATATGAGATTGTGGATGATGGAAATGTTGTTGTAGATGCTGTACTTTTTGACAGTGAAATCAATGTTTCAACAAATGGCAAATTGAAGAATAGAGTAATTTCTCCAAATGATTCTGATTATCCTGCAAATGCGCTCCATATCTTTTCAGAAAATGCTCCTGCCAAAGTACACAACAATGTTATGCTAGAGTGTGTTGATGCATTCTGTTTTGCTATACAATCCATTGATCAATTTCCAAAGAATGTTGCGAAAAGCATTGAATCGCAATCAAAGTGAAATTAGGGGTCTTGCTACTGAATTAAAAATCAAAGTTGGTGCAAGAGTAATGCTTACAGTCAATATTGATATTGCTGACAGACTGATCAATGGCCAAATAGGTACTGTCAAGCATGTAAAAGCAGACAATCCAAACAAAGTTTCGAAGATATACGTGTTATTTGATGACCCCAAGGCAGGTAAGGAGGCCATATTTAAAAGCAATTGTTTAAATGGAGGGGTACCAATCGAGAGAGCAGAAGCAAATATCAAACTGAAATCAGCAAAGATACATCACCTGTAATCAAACGTCTCAGTTCCCACTAATGCTATCCTGGGCATGCACTGTACACAAAGTTCAAGGTTTACCACTGGATAAAGTTGTTATTAGCTTTGATTTGGAGAAGCAGCGTTCATTTAATAATGGCCAGATGTATGTTGCACTTAGCAGAGTTACATCTTTGAATGGTATGTGTTTGACAGAAAAATTTTCTAGGTCTGCTATCAAATGCAATTCTCGTGCTACGTTGGAGTATGATAGACTACGAAATAAGTGTGTTTTTTAGCAGATTCAAAAAGTTTCTGCCCCATCACATGATGTATTGACTATATCACTGTTGAACACAAGATCGTTATCTCGGCATACTGTTGACATATCTTTCGATGCAGCGCTTACATTGCATGATATAATATGCCTAACAGAAACACAATTAAATCCTGGCCAAGATACTGAAAGTATCGATAATTATTTGGTGAATTTCAGTCCACTTCATAATTGTGACACTGACAAGTTTCAAAGCATTTCACTTTTTTTCAGAAGAAGCATATGCATGATTTCATTCAAATTGTTACCGAACCTATCCATTTAGCTGGAGCCACTCTTGATCATGTTTATATAAAGAACAGTGTTGTGTTATCATATGATGTGAAATGCTTTGTAAAATGTGTACACTTTTTCAGATCATGATGCTGTCAACTATAGTATAGCAAAGAAGCTTTAAAGCCTGGTTGCCCACCACATGAACATTGTTGCCTTTATCTCAGTTTCATCTCAGCAGAAATAAAACTTAGCCCATCCATCGTCCAGCTAAAATCGAATGTATTTTCATCGTTAGGCAATGATGATATGTTTTATATTTTTTCAATTTTTCCAGGTTTAATGTTTGTATATATTCATTGTATATTTTTCTTTGTACATGCTATAGCTTTGTAATTTTATTTATGACTATATCTGTATAGTACGTGACTTTGTACTGAGAAAAAGTAAATGTGTAAATGATTTTTTAGTCAGTCTGCAATAAGAATGTAAAATTTTTTATAGGCACTAGGAATAATGCTGGTATTGTTAAAGGCTGTGAGATGTCAAAGAGACTAATCGAGAAATGCATCGACTCTGTTGTTTAGAAGTTTTATTTAAGGGTGATGAATATCTGGTGAGTGGTACTTTACACACACGTCAAAACGTCAATAATCTGGTGAATGCGCGGAAAGTAAAGTACATACTGTAATAACTCTTACTATCTCATCTCATTTTTTCAGAAATGAACATTATCACGCAAAAAAGAGTGACATCAAGAAATCAAACCAAGTCCACGAACCAGAACTTCATACGAAACTTTTCAACTCAATTGGAAATGGTGTTTCATTTTTCAGAACTCCTTACTTTTAAAAAATGTATCACTTTCAAGGATATAAGAGATCTAAAAATTGGGCTCTTGAGACGTAAACACACAAGATAAACGATGTCTATTTTTGATTCATATGTGGTTGTTCTATAAGTAGGCTATCACACTCGAAATTTATGGAAGTACTGCAATCTGATTCGTTCCACAATTTGTCTCTCTTTATAGCTTTTTGGAGCATCAATTTAGCTGACAAAATGCATTACTACGTATTGATTTGGAACGAATACGAAATTCAGAAAGAACATTGTTGGTAAGAAATTTTTGCAGATATCGTTTATAACTTTGTTATGGTTTCTCAATAACGTGCACACTTCAATCTTTTTTAGATGGAACAATCGCCTAGAAGTACGAATTCCGATACATTTCGATACAACTGATAGCTCGTAATGTTCATTCGCAACGTATAGAAGTGCGAATTTCGATAAAACTAATAACTCGTAATGTTCCTTCACAACGTATAGAAGTGGCATTTCGATACAACTGATAGCTCGTAATGTTCATTCGCAACGTATATAATTGCGAATTTCTGTACAACTGATAGCTCGTAATGTTCGTTCGCAACGCATAGAAGAAGTACGAACTTCGATACGATTGATAGGTCGTAATACTATTTCATCCCCAATCTTAGCTCGAAAAAAACACAACTTCTTTCACGAAATGTTCAGTAGAAGATAAAGATGATGCTTCCGGAATTAAAAAGTTGACCCGTGGAGACCATTGTTTTACATTTGTGAATATATAATATACATACACTTCATTTGAACTGTGTCACTTTGAGTAACTGATTGCCCCTTGCAAATTGCTTTGCCAATTGCGAGAGAACCTAAACGATTTTATATTAACAAGTGTGAATAATTACAGGAAAAACCTAAGAATATGAAAGTCTTTTGCCCGCAAACGTGGGAATAAACTTTCGCAGATGACGTTTTTTGATAGTTTCGCGGGAATAAATTTTCGCGTGTAACGCATTTCAAAGAATTTTCTCGGCAGAAAAATGGCAATTGTTTTACATTTCTCACTACTTAGTGCGTTATTTGCAACGTAAACAAAACAGCTCTGTCACCGGTCTAAGAAGGCGCAGATCACCCTAGTCAGTTCAACCACGGTTAAACTCTAATATAAGGTGCGTCATTCTCCTAACTATACATGTTTGAAAGTTCCTGTACCCCTCACTTGTCTTTCTACATATACATTGCTTCTACATAGTATCGAGAAAAAAAGAGTTTAGAAAACAAGTTTTCGTACAATTTCCCGATCACAAAAAAAAAAAAAACATTTTTTTTAGTTATTAGACTTTCCTCATTTTCTATACCCTTCATCAATCTAATTAGCATAAAATTTAAAAAACCTACTGTGAGATAAATTTCTTTCTGACGAGGAATTTTCCATTTACAGGCAAAAACACAGTTCTATTCCCTGGGTCGTTTGTTTTTATCACGTGAGCTCCTCCTTGTGTTCGTAGTCAATTTGTATTCAAGGAGGTAAATTCAACGCTATATTTGTTTTGATAGTGAAAAGTAGTATAAAGTTGAATTGTGGCTGTTCGCACGAATTCCACTAGTCGAATATTTCGCCTAGTGGAAATCCACCTTTAGCAAGCAGTTCCGAATTTTTCCGGCTGCCAAGTTTCATTCTTTATTTTGCCGAAATGCATCCTGGTTGAAAGATTCTTGAAATTGATTGGTTGGTGTTTTTCTAATTGTGTTGGGCTTTTTAAAAACTTCACGCACGCACATGTTCTACGGAAGTGAAGTGCGAAAATAGCTCAAAGAAAAGGGTAGGCTTTTTTCAATCAGTTGCCGATAAGATTTTTGATTTGATTTTTTAAGGTTAATTCCTCCTGCTTGGATTTAATAAATTTTGAATTTCATTTTTAGGTCAAGGTAGTTAAACAAACAATGGTGGGTGGGGGGGGGGGAATCTTATAAAAAAGGTGAGATATTTTTGCTATTGGTCACTGCTTTTTCGAAGGATTCATCACATTTCCCTGCTATGGCTATAACGTTTTAACCTCGAATTTTCAGTATTTTATTGTCTTTTTCCCTTTTCTCTCTCAATGTCCCAAAAGGTACAATATTGATTGGTATAAAGTTCTTGTTTCACCAGAAATTTTGCCAGAAATTTTTTCTACAAAAAATAAACACGAGAAGATTTCTCATTTTGATACATTTCTATTCATACAAGTTCACTTATATATTTTATTAAATTTTATCTACATGAATAATGGTGAATGAATAGAAGTTTCTCTTTTTTACAAATAAAAAAACCTTGTCACTGTTTTCTCTTTTTTCAAGGAACATTTTGCAAAGTTCTAGCCAGCTACCACTTTTAGTCTCAAGCATGTATGATTCAGTGGTGTACAATAAAGATGTAAAGTCGACGTTAGATGAAGCTCAACAATCAAAATAACCGATTAAGTTGAATAATTTCAAAAGGAAAGCAAAATTTAAAAATAATGCTGCAACAGACATTCAAATAAGCAGAGGAACGAAAACTCAAGTTCTTGAAAAAGCATCTTTTTCTCACTGCGAGCTTTCGAAATCTATTTTACCAAAACTTAAAATTAAAGACACCAAGTTGAATTCGTATGATCGGCAAGAAGTTACTGTCATTGGATACATTGACAAAAAAGGTAAATTAAATTTACATGCGAGTAAGCTATGCCTCATTTTGCCTGCTCGACAACTGAACAAGTGAAGACCACACCCACACAAAGTTGCATGAAAATTGTATCAATTAAGAACACAACCTCTCCTCCTTCTCCCCCACTTGAAAATCCATTGTCAGCGTATTATTATTGTTATATAGATTGCTACGAAATAAACTTCAGAGAAGGATCTTCACGGAAGATGGAAGTTTACTTATTCGACGAATCCGATATAATTCCAAGGACCTTATGGAATGAATTCATAGATAGTGTCAAAACTGAACCATACCAAATTTCCAATGCAATCGTTCGTGTATTACATGATGATGACAAGGTGCTCGCTACGGGTCCGGAAACAATATTCGAAGTAACAACAAAAAATTCATTTTGAAACCTGCGCCAAAATTATATCGCAAAACAAAGTTTCCTCTTGCTGATGTTGCGATTGTCAACCGACAACTCAAATGTCACAAGTGTGGTAAGGACGTTAATCACCTTACTCCCGACTGCGAATTTGTAAAGTGCGTATGCGGTGTTATTTCACGTTCTTCGCAACTGAAGGTGAACCGCATAGCTAAGGTCACTACCCAGGATAATAAGGAGGAAATTACAATATTCCAACCACAGCTCTTCGAGTATGCACTAAAGTACAAGCTTGATGGAAATAACGAGGAAGCTTTGACAATTGCTCTTTTAAAAAAAATTTCGAGACTTCCTTCATAATTGACAGACATGTTATCTGTATTTGTTTTTTGTAAACTTTCCATATGTTGACAGGGTGTTGAAAAAAAAAAACTACCCAAGAACGAACACATTTTCAATTTTTGTTATTTTTATAGATACTTTGGTATATTATTTGTAAGCTACCATTGTATGTTCTATTAAAAAATGTGCGTAGCGACTTCATAGACAGTGTCAAATCTGGCATACCAAATTTCAAATTTTGATCGTTCGTGTATTTGTATTTCTCTTTTATTTGTTAGATTGCCGCCATATTTGTTTTTGTTTGCTAGACTCTCGGTGCCGTTTAACTAGAACGGCATTAGGACTAAAGATAGTAGAGTTAAAAGTGTAAAAGAAGAAACACGTGTTTGTTGATTTTATATAGAAGAAAAAACATTTTCGTATTTGTTTATTTTATTACCCCCAAGTGACTGAAATGTTCACAGGCCCAGTCCACCAAGAAACCAGTGGCAGAACTTGATTTTTGATGGGGATGAACGAAAATTTGAGATATGGGAAACAAAGATTTTAGGTTACATGAGAGTCAAGGAACTTAAAGACACTTTAGTTGGAACTAGTAGTATCGAAATTGATCAAGATAAAAATGAACTTGCATTTGCTGAACTTACACAATTTTTAGATGAACGTTCTTTGTCAATGGTCATTCGTGAAGCAAAAGATGATGGAAGAAGGGGTTCAAAATACTAAGAGAATTTTATTCAGGAAGTAGCAAACCGAGAATAATTACCCTATACAACCAACTTACAACATTGTTGAAAAGTGACAATGAATCAGTAACTGATTATATGATGAGGGCAGAAAAAGCTGCAGCCACATTGAAAACAGCTGGTGAGAATGTCAGTGATGCTTTCTTAATTGCAATGGTACTCAAGGGACTCCCCGATCAGTACAAAGCTTTTGTTGCTATTATAACACAATCCGAAACTGTAGACACATTTCACAAATTCAAGCAAGCTCTGAGAAATTTTGATGAAACTGAAACTGCCCGATCTACAAAACCAGAAGCTAATAAAAATGAAGCTATTATGAAAGCACGAAATGAATATTTATCTAAACAACTCATTTGTTACAGTTGTGGAGTTGCTGGACATAAAGCGAGTGAATGTCGACGACAATGGTGTACCGTTTGTAGATCCTCATCGCACTCGAACGGTAACTGCCGAAAACAAAACCGTGACCAGGCCAAGTCGATGAGTGATAATAATCAGAGTCATTCTTTTGCATTCAAGATTAATGATGACTTCAGTATGAAAATTAATGGTAGTGAGACACTACTCGTGGACTGTGGAGCAACAACCCATATAGTGAATTCTGAAGAAAATATGATTGAAATTGATAACAACTTCAAACCAGCTGAACATTATATAGAATTGGCAGATGGGAGCAAATCAAACAATGTTGCATTGAAAAGAGGAACGTATGTCACATACTTACGTACAGAAAGTGGAGAACTAGTTAAAGTTAACCTTGAAAACGCACTGTATGTACCAACTTACCCTCAAAATATTTTTTCTGTTCAAGCCGCAACCCGTAAAGGTGCTGTTGTCAACTTCTCCAATGATCATGCTAATCTCATTGCCCGAAATGGAACAATCTTTCCAATCGAACAACGCCAACGACTATACTATCTGTACAAAAATAATGTGAGCCAAAAACGCATTGAAGATTTGAGAACATGGCACAGAATATTAGGACACTGTAATATTGATGATGTGATAAAATTAGAATCTGTTGTTCAAGGAATGCACATCAGTGAACGAGAAAAATTTGACTGTGAGGTATGTACACTAGCAAAGCAGACCAACACTCGTAATCGTCAGCCAGACATCCGTGCCACGACTCCTTTCGAACTTGTACACACCGACCTAGCCGGACCAATAGAACCAGCATCACTGAATGGCTTCAGATATGCTCTTGTTTTCAATGATGATTTCACAGGATGTATGTTTACTTATTTTTTAAAACAGAAATCTGATGCGTCCCGTGCATTAGAAAATTTTTTAGCAGACATAGCGCCCTACGGCAAAGTGAAAACCTTTAATTTTGACGAAGAAATTTTTCCATTTGGTGATGCGATCGGATGGGGGTGGGGAATACATATCACAGGACTTTAAAACTATCCTGACAAAACACTGTATCAAACACGAAATCTCTGCTCCACATTCTCCTGATCAAAATGGCACTGCAGAGCGCAGCTGGCGCACCCTTTTTGAAATGGGAAGAGCATTGTTACTTGAAGCTAGCTTACCTAAACATTTATGGACATATGCTGTTATGGCTGCTACACATATTCGAAATCGTTGTTTTGCAGACCGCATCAGAGAAACACCATATGGTCTTATCACAGGACTAAAACCTGACATCTCAAGATTACATGTTTTTGGTACAATATGTTATGCATGCGTCCATAATCAAAAGAAACTGGACCCAAGAAGCCGTAACGGAATTTTTGTCGGGTATGACAACTATTCCGACAGCAGGACTGTATCAAGACATAGACTTGTGAAATTTACGGAAAAATTTCATGTCGAAGAGCCGAACACAGCCATCAGCAACGACTTAATTTCAACTGAAGCCAATACTAAACCGGCTACAAAAAATAGTTCAGAACAAAATGAGAACCCAGAGAGAAATCCGGAGGCTCGATACCCAACTAGGGAACGCAAAGCTCCACCACGATATGCTGATTATCACTGTAGTGATTTTGAAGACACCGATTATGATTGTTGTTATCTGAATGTTCCAAACACATACAATGACGCAATTCAACAAGATGACGCAGATCAATGGATAAGCGCGATGGAAGAAGAAATCAACTCTTTGAAGCTCAACAATACGTTCACCGAAACACCACTACCCAAAAATAAGCAAGCAGTGGGGGGAAATGGGTGTACACCATCAAAGGAAATTCAAGCAACCCAATTTACAAAGCGCGTTATGTAGCAAAAGGATTCAGTCAAAAAGAAGGAATAGATTACTCAGAAATCTTTTCACCAACTGCTAGAATGGAATCTATCCGTACTTTACTTCAGGTAGCTGTTCAAGAAGATTGGAACATTCATCAAATGGACGTTAAAGGAGCATATTTACACGCTCCAATAGAATGTGAAGTTTATGTTCAACCAGCTCCTGGATATGAAACAGCCAATAATGTTTGGAAGTTAAATAAATCTCTTTATGGGCTCAAACAAAGTGGACGCAATTGGCACCAATTGCTGCATGATTTTTTATGTGATATTGGTTTTGTCCAATCTCATGCCGATCCATGTGTGTTTGTTCGTAGACAATGTGGTTATACCATTGTGTTACTTGTTTGGGTGGATGACATTATTATTACATCAAGTAAGGACGAACTGCTCAACACTGTCAAGATCCAGTTGAAGAATCGATTTAATATGAAAGATCTTGAAACACTCTCATCGTTTCTTGGAGTTGATTTTGAGAGGGGGATTGACTACGTCACCATGTCCCAGTCCCGTTACCTTAAAAATGTCCTTATCCGATTCAGTCTCAATGATTGTAAACCGAGGAATACCCCATGCGAACAAAACCCTGCCGCATATATATTAGATGAGACCAGTGATACTGAGAAGACCGGTAACGACACCAAACTATATCGTCAAATGGTGGGAAGCATTGTATATGCCATGACTTGCTCCCGACCAGATTTGATGTTGTTGTAACTAAGCTGTCTCAACACTTGTCAAAGCCTGAAAATTCAGACTGGATTATGTTAAACATGTATTTCGATATATAAAGAATACTGTGAGTTATACATTCACTTTTCGTAAACTAAACCATGAAGAATTTCGTCTCTATGCATTTTGTGATGCTGATTGGGCTTCTTCTTTGGATAACAGAAGAAGTATTACCGGTTATTGTATCAGCATCAATCCGAGTGGGCCACCTATCAGTTGGAGGTCGAAAAAACAAGCGTCTGTGGCACTTTCAACATGCAAAGCTGAATATATGGGCGTCTCACTAACAGCTCAGGAGACCGCCTACCTAACACGACTTATCAAAGATTTAACAAATTTTAACCTCAAGCCGCCTGTGATTAAAAATGACAACCAAGGTGCCTTAGCGTTATTGAAAAACCCCGTAAAGCACATGAAGGCCAAACATATTGATATCCGATACCATTATATCAGAGAATGTTTTCAACAGAATCAGATAGCTGTAGAATATATACCTTCAAGTGAAAACAAAGCGGATATATTTACAAAACCGCCAAAGAAACATTTGTTGACAATGTTCAAACAATATTTATTTGGAGAGTAATTTTTAATGAGAATTTTACGTCAAGTGGGGGTACGATGGCCCTGAGGTGTCACTGGGTCATTCCCAATTTTCACTCAGACCTTCCCAATTTTTAACTCAGACCTTCCCAATTTTTAACTCAGACCATCTCATTTTCAACCAGACCTTCTTTGATTTCACAGCGCCGAGGACCTACAAAAACTTTCAAAGTTAGACCCAGACCGTTTGAATGCCGGAACACGCTGGAGGAGAATCGCGATGTAAAAATGGTAGACATAAAAATATAAACGGTAGTGGCTAGATGCAGCGCGACTCAGAACCAAGTTAAAAAAGCGAGTCCACGATTCACTGAATGCGAGTTGGATGTAAACAATAATTTTACGCGGAAAAGTTGTTTATATATATTCAAAGTGTTGATGCTGTAGATACACCACGTGGGTGATCATTCAATTACGATTTATAGTTGTTTGTACGAAATTAATTTGTTTTGTACTGTTTTCCTGACAAGTTTATTATTTTTTATTTATTGAAATTTGGTTCAAAATATTTATTTTATCGAAAAGGAAAAAGTTTAAGATAAATTTGGTAGGTAACTACAACATTTTTTTTCTTTTCGAAATAGTGAATCGATTATTCTTCGGATTATTCCTAACATTGTTGAGAATATTTTTCACTGATTATTATTTCTTTCTTCTCCTAGTTTACCTGTGATATTGAATCTATTAGGGAAGAAAAGTCGATTGATAATATTAAAAACGAGCTCCCAAACAAGAAAGAAGAAGCTACAGGTATATTTTTACTATTATGCATAATTGATTAGCTAAGTAGAAAAAGAAACGAAAAACTTAGACATTATTAAGTGATTTCTTTTAGATTTTGAAACATTTAAGTCATATGAAGAGTTTAGAGCAGAACTAGGGAAGTATGAGTATGAACATCGTTCAAAGTTTTCCATCACAAGATGCTCCAAAGGTTTCACAGAAAAAAGTAATTCATTTTGTAAATACTTATCAGTTAGCTGAAGTTCAAAAAGCTTACTTTTCTTTTTTGTTACAATAGTTAAATTGGGCGATATATCAAGCGAAAAAGCTCCACGCATGTTGTGGGAATTTTGCAGTAAAGACGACCAACTGCCTATGAAATTTACCGGTGCTCCCTATATGGTGTTAGGTTCCCAGGACTACCAGTGTCACCATGGAAAAGATTGGCATGTAAATAGCAAGAAAATAAGAAAATCAAAAAAAGAAGAAATGATGACCTTTGATCACGCATGCATAAGGTCCGGAAAGCTTGTACAACCTACAAAAAAATTGGATTGCCCAGTTACATTTATTGTTAAAAAGGTATTTTTTTATTCGAAGTACAAGATCGAAAAAGATACGAAAAGAAAAAGAACCGACATGGCCAAAAAGATAAAGGAAGACATCGTTGCTATTGCAAACAGCAAAGAAAATTTACATACAGCTGTTGAGAGTCTTGGGGAAGTGAGTCTATGTTCGCATTTCAGTTATTATTACTGAAATGGCCCCTATGGGATTTCGTTTAGAGACAATTATAGTTTGTGTGTTTGAGTTGTCCCTTGTGGTGCGCTAATGTCATTGTGTGTGTTAGTTGTGCGTATCGTAGCTGTGCAGTAATTGTTATGTTTTTGTGTCACTTTTGTGTATAAAAAGAGTTGTATTTATGTGTAAAACAGTTGCTTAGCGTTGTGAACAGCGAGAACAGTTTACTACGGATTTTGAGGATTTGTACTTTATTATTGGAAAGAAACTGTTGAGTCTTACAAAATTCTGTCTTTTTATGTGAGCCGAACAACAACGCGCAGTAACATAGTAGTAAACTTGCTGTAGTAGTGGTTCGAGAAAATTTATACGTGGTACAGGACGTGATAAGAAGAATTTACTCTCGACAAAAAGATGATCATCAAAGAAAGCAGAAAGATATTTCGGTGAGCAAATACAACAATTTTCTTTTAGTTTATCCGAAACAGAAGTCAGCGACTAAAACATCCTTCGTTTTTATTTCACACCTGGTCACCAAACCCCTGACGTCACCTTATCTCCATCATATCCACATTTCGACGTGCTGTAATCTTGGTATTCCCGTCGTCCTGTGCTGTAGTGAGGCAATTTGTTTGTCTCGTGTTCTTCAACCAACGTTCATTTGGTTCTGCTTGGTTCAAGCTGCTGTAGTCTTGGTGACGTTATCTCCGTCATATCCACATTTCGACGTGCTGCAATCTTGGTATTCCCGTCGTCCTGTGCTGTAGTGAGGCAATTTGTTTGTCTCGTGTTCTTCAACCAACGTTCATTTGGTTCTGCTTGGTTCAAGCTGCTGTAGTCTTGGTGACGTTATATCCGTCATATCCACATTTCGACGTGCTGCAATCTTGGTATTCCCGTCGTCCTGTGCTGTAGTGAGGCAATTTGTCTGTCTCGTGTTCTCCAACCAACGTTCATTTGGTTCTGATTGGTTCAAGCTGCTGTAGTCTTGGTGACGTTATCTCCGTCATATCCACATTTCGACGTGCTGCAATCTTGGTATTCCCGTCGTCCTGTGCTGTAGTGAGGCAATTTGTCTGTCTCGTCTTCTCCAACCAACGTTCATTTGGTTCTGATTGGTTCAAGCTGCTGTAGTCTTGGTGACGTTATCTCCGTCATATCCACATTTTGACGTGCTGCAATCTTGGTATTCCCGTCGTCCTGTGCTGTAGTGAGGCAATTTGTCTGTCTCGTGTTCTCCAACCAACGTTCATTTGGTTCTGATTGGTTCAAGCTGCTGTAGTCTTGGTGACGTTATCTCCGTCATATCTACATTTCGACGTGCTGCAATCTTGGTATTCCCGTCGTCCTGTGCTGTAGTAAGGCAATTTGTCTGTCTCGTATTCTCCAACCAACGTTCATTTGGTTCTGATTGGTTCAAGCTGCTGTAGTCTTGGTGACGTTATCTCCGTCATATCCACATTTCGACGTGCTGCAATCTTGGTATTCCCGTCGTCCTGTGCTGTAGTGAGGCAATTTGTTTGTCTCGTGTTCTTCAACCAACGTTCATTTGGTTTTGCTTGGTTCAAGCTGCTGTAGTCTTGGTGACGTTATCTCCGTCATATCCACATTTCGACGTGCTGCAATCTTGGTATTCCCGTCGTCCTGTGCTGTTGTGAGGCAATTCTTTGTCTCGTGTTCCCAACCAACGTTCATTTGGTTCTGCTTGGTTCAAGCTGCTGTAGTCTTGGTGACGTTATTTCCGTCATATCATGTCTTATTCAGATACTCTCCCACTTGCTCGGACCAAGAAAATGACTAGCAAGGGAAAGGAATATATATTTTCCTTGAAGGAATCATTCAAGCGAAAGGTGCTCCTTGAGATTGATCGACTGATTGCAGAAATGGATATTGCCTTATCGGATGAAAATTATGCCTTCATCTTTAACAACGTGGACATCCTTGGCGTAAAACTGTCTGAATTTAAAGCTTACAGCCATGAATGTATGGCATTAGCGAATTTAGAAGAACTGAAGGAAGATTTAAATGCAGAATTGACTAGACTTGAGGATAGGGTTCGACTCTTTCAGCATCATTGTAATGATTGGCTAAAAAGAAATGAATGGGCGTGGAACCAGTATGAAAAATCAAAGCTTCATGCTGACGAAAACACAAATGCTCTGTTGAGAGATGACGCTCTTGGATTCACAACTTCTAAATCATCAAAGTTCCCCGTTGTTGATCGGGCAACTACCAGCCTAAAAGCTGATGTTATTATTTACCCGAAGTCAGTTGGAAAGTCGCATAGATCGCACAGATCGCCCTCGACACGTTCGAAAGAGATAAGATCTTCAGGTCGTTCGCAAGTATCTTCCTTGCGTAGTCGTGCTGCGGATCAAAAGGCTGAGTTAGCGCAACTGAAGACAAAGGCGTCATTTTTAGAAGCAAAACTGGAAGCTGAAGCAAGCATGAAAAGATTGGAGCTTAAAGAGCAGGTTGCTTTGGCAGAAGCAAAACTCAGCATATATAAAGAAGCCAAGGACGAAGATGAAAAAAGTCATTTCTCAAGACCATTGGACACGGATGACGAACAAATCCGCTCATATGCGAAGTGCCAATCTTGGGTGAATAATGGTTGTATAGGTGTCATTGGCTCCGGTTATGAAGGCGCTAGAAGTCATCCAAAGTTGGTAAAGAAAATTCCCAAATTTCTTCCTGATGTGCCACAAAACACCGCGCAATCGCAAGTGGTCGATAATTCAGTTGATGTTAACAAAGACTGGAACATTAACAATGAGCAGGAATCTCCAAACCCATTTGGAAATAACACAGAAAGGGTGTTATGCGAATTACTGCTACAGCAAAGTGCACCAGACATCAAAATTGACCCATTTGATGGAAATGTGCTTGACTTCCAATATTTCATGACCACATTTGAAGCAGTTGTTGAGACCAAGATCAAAAGTAATAAAGGTCGATTGACTCGCCTGATCAATTACACAACTGGCGAGCCAAAAGAATTGATCAAAAGCTGTATATATGATACATCAGAACATTGCTACTCAAGAGCAAAGGATCTTCTGAAGAAAACCTACGGTGATCAATTCAGAATTGCAAATGCCTACAGAAAAGAGCTCAGAGAATGGCCCACTCTCCGTGCTGGTGATTCTGAAGCGTTCAGAAAGTTCTATACGTTCCTCATAAAATGCTACGGTGGTTTGGAGAGACAAATAAAAAGCGAACTAAACTCTCCAGAAGTCCTCAGAAAACTTCAATCAAAGCTCCCACAAGCCTTGCAACAAAGATGGAATCGGACGGTTCTCAACGTCCGTCGGAAAAACCATCACAAAGCGGAGCTGAGGGATTTTGTTGACTTCATGGAGCAAGAGACAACGCTTGAAAATAATCCCCTCTACTCTAGAGAAGCCATCAGTGAATTGAAGAATAAAAAGGATAATGACGTGAAAAACAAGAAAGATCCACCCAAACTTAAAACAAACCTGACGGGCGTCACCAGAGATTGTCTCTACTGTTCGAACAAACATAAATTGGAAGATTGTCGAAAAATAATGAAAATAGACGTAGAGGAAAGAAACAAATTTGTTTGGGAGAAGAAGCTTTGTTTCGCGTGTTTGGAACCAATTACCAGCAATCACCAAGCAAGAAATTGCGAAAACAAATTGTCTTGCAAGACGTGCAAAAAGAGGCACCCAACCATTTTGCATGGTTTCATCCGACCAAAGAGGACCAACAAGAACGACAAGGAAAATAATGATAAAAAGGAAGATGAGGAGCCTGAAATCTCAAATGCATTTGCAAGAACGAAGAAATCTGTTTGTTGCAAGACAGATAACAACGTAGAAATCATCAGCATGTCTGTGGTGCCTGTGGTGTTGTCGCATCCAAAGTCTGCTGAGTCAATCACCACCTATGCTATGTTGGATAATTGCAGTCAGGGTACGTTCATAACCGATGAAATCGTTCATCGCTTGAATTTAACCGGTATTTCGTCGACGATCGTCGTGAAGACTCTCACAACCGAGAGTCGTGAAGATTCTTGTCTAATAACCGGCTTGATGGTAGAGCCCATTACACGAGATTTCAAAGTAACAATACAGAGTTGTTACAGTAGAAGACATCTTCCAATAGATCCCATGGAAATACCTACTCCCGAGAAAGTTGCTAAATGGCCTCATTTGCGACATATAAAGCATTCCTTTCACAAATACGATCCTGGAATACCGATTGGTTTGCTTATTGGATCCAATTGCCCACAAGCGCTAGAACCGATAAAGGTAATTCCATCCGATGGAAATGGACCATATGGGTTAAAAAGAAGGTTGGGATGGAGTCTTGTCGGACCTGTGCTTCGTCGCAAAGGGGAGAAGCAGAAAATTCGATGCAACAGAATTGCTGTGAAAGATTCCTCCACTGACAAAGTTGTTGCACTTCACCTAATTCAACAAGATGAATTACGGGATGTAACAATTGAGGGGATGCTGAAAAGAATGTACGATGCTGATTTTTCAGAAATGAACGCATTCAAGAATATTAAAAGTGATTACGTATCCATTCACGACCAAAAATTTTTATCACTAATGGAAAAGGAAGTAAAATTTGTAAATGGAAAATATCAACTCCCGCTGCCTTTAATAAACCAACTTCCATTTCCAAATAATAAATGTCAGGCCTTGGCAAGGCTGAAATGGATCAAGAAGAAGCTTGAAAGTAATTCGATCTTCAAAGAGGATTACCTCACGTTCATGAACAACCTGACGACCCAAGGTTTCGCGGAGATGGTTCCAGAGCAGGAAGTTGAAAGGGAACCTGGTCATGTGTGGTATATTCCCCACCATGGAGTTTATCATCCGCGTAAGCCTGGGAAGATCAGAGTAGTATTTGATTGTACTGCTACATACAAAGGCGTCTCCCTGAACGGACGACTCATGCAAGGCCCAGATATGACAAATCTGCTAGTTGGAATTCTGTGTAGATTCCGGTTGGAACCAGTAGCGTTTATGGCGGATATCGAGTCCATGTTCTATCAGGTTAAGGTGCCGCCGAATCAACGGGATTATTTGCGATACCTTTGGTGGCCTGATGGGGATACCTCTAAAGATTTGGTAGATCATCGCATGACTGTCCATATATTCGGTGGAAATTCCTCCCCAAGTTGTTCCAACTATGCCCTGAAAAGAAGTGGAACAGACAACGAAAGTGAATTTGGTGAGGAGGCTGTGAAAGTTATTATGAAGGATTTTTATGTCGACGATCTTTTGAAATCCGTGAAAAGTATCGAAGAAGCCATCAATTTCATCAAATCAACGATACAAATTTGCAGCAAAGGTGGCTTCCGCCTCACAAAGTTCATATCAAATAGCAGAGAGGTTATCAATTCCATTCCTACTGAAGAACGCGCAAAGAACATAAAGTCCCTGGACTTGAAAAACGAACGCTGCCGATCGAAAGGGCCCTCGGTGTTCATTGGTCGATAGAGGACGACAAACTAGGTTTTCGCATAACCATGCAAGACAAACCTCTGTCGAAGAGAGGGGTGTTGGCTACCATAAGCTCAATTTATGACCCGCTTGGATTAGCAGCGCCGTTCTTGTTGAAGGGTAGAAAAATTATGCAAAATCTTTGCAAAGAAAAAACATCATGGGACGAAGAGATCTCTGAACCTCTTCGAAGCGCTTGGGAAAGATGGCGATTAGATATCGTCCTTCTTGAAAAACTGGAAGTTAACCGATGCGTCAAGCCACTTCATTTCAAAGAGATCGAGTCAACGTCCCTCCATCATTTTTCAGACGCATCCAATGAAGGTTACGGAACTGCTACGTATCTTCGCATCAGAGATGTAGAAGGAAACGTCAACTGCTGCTTACTCCTTGGAAAATCGAGAGTAGCTCCAATAAAGATGGTTTCAATACCAAGGTTGGAGTTGACAGCAGCAACTGTGGCCGTAAAGGTCGGAGTAATGTTGAAGCAATAAATGCCTGTCGTAGACTACGAATGTTATTGGACAGACAGCAACGTAGTACTGGGTTATATTAATAACGAATCAAGACGTTTTCATATTTTTGTGGCAAAAAGAATTCAACAAATTCAAGAAAATACTTCGTTGGATCAATGGAATCACGTTCCTTCCCATGAAAACCCAGCCGATGATGCCTGGAGAGGCATAAGTTTGAAATATGTAGAGAAGAGTAGTAGATGGTTTCTCAGGGAAGAAAGGGAAGCATGGCCAGCTGCCTACGATCCAGCGAAAAACAGTGTCACTGATGATCCCGAATTTAAACGTAGCGTTTCAGTATTTGTTTCAGCAACTGATTCTGGAATCTTATGTACATTCGAGAGAAGAATTTCCAGGCTACAGAAATGCATACGGGTCATGGCCTTGGTCGGTCGATTTATCGACATTCTGAAGATGAAAATAAAAGCCCCAAGTCATGGGATGACAAGAAGAAGCCAGAAGGTGAGTCCCCCAGTGCTGTGCGTTGAAGATCTTCAACGAGCCGAAAAATGTTTAATAAAATTAGTACAACAACAACACTTTGCCTCTGAAATTAAAGCTCTTGCTTCAAAGGAATGGAGACAAGATCGACGAAACGACAAAATTAAGAAGTCTGCTTTGAAAGAATGCAGCAAATTATACAAATTGAGTCCTTTCATTGACGATGATGGAATTCTCAGAGTTGGTGAAAGATTGTGCAACATGGATGAAGCGTATCAATTCAAATATCCTGCTATTCTTCCCAAAGAAAGTTGGTTTTCCGAACTTGTGCTCCGATGGTGCCACGAAAACACTCACCATTCGGGGAGAGGAATAACATTGCAAGAAATTCGGCAACGTGGATATTGGATCATACACATCAACTCAGCAGTACGACAGTTAATTCGTCATTGTGTACGATGTAGAATATTGAGGGGAAGAGCTGGCCAGCAAGTCATGGCAGATTTACCCAAAGATCGAGTAGACGCATGCCCACCTTTCACATACTGCGCAGTGGATCTCTTTGGGCCATTGGTCATAAAACCATATCGAAAGTTTGTAAAAAGATATGGCTGCCTCTTTACCTGTTTGGCGAGCAGAGCCGTCCATATTGAAGTTGTCAACACCTTGGAAACTGACTCCTTCATTCTAGCTTTGCGACGGTTTGTTGCTAGAAGAGGAAACATTCGAACGATGAGAAGCGACAACGGCACTAACTTTGTCGGCACCAAGACCGAGTTCATAAAGGCATTAAAGCAAATGGACAATGCGAAAGTTAAACAATTCCTTCAAAGTGTTGGTTGTGATTGGATTCTCTGGAAGAGGAATACACCTGCTGCTTCGCACATGGGTGGAGTATGGGAGCGCCAGATTCGATCTGTGCGCGCAATATTAAAAGAACTTTTCAATCATAATGGCTCGCGTTTGAGTGAAGAATCGCTGCACACTATTTTAACAGAAGCAGAAAGTATCGTTAACTCTAGACTTTTATGCGTCGAAGCAATCAGCGATGCAAACAATGCAACACCAATTTCACCACTTGCTCTTCTAACGATGAAATCAAAGGTAGTTTTACCGCCTCCTGGTAATTTTGAAGAAGCGTCGTTATATTGCAGGAAACAGTGGAAAAGAGCTCAGTATGTGTTGGATATGTTCTGGAGACGATGGAAATGCGAATATCTGTGTTCACTACAGACACGAACAAAGTGGAATAAAAACGAACGAAATTTTGCTGCCGGTGATATAGTGATGGTGCAAAATGAGGATTGTGAAAGAGGACGGTGGCCACAGGCAAGAGTGGTGGCTGTAAAAACGGGTGCAGATGGAAAGGTTCGGAGTTGTAGCGTGAAGCTTGGTAGCCGTGCTGGTACAATATTGGATCGACCAATCACGAAATTGATACAATTGTTAGAATATCGAATCCCTGACGAGGAGCCACAATTTTCAAGATGAACTTGAGGGGAGCTAGATGAAATGGCCCCTATGGGATTTCGTTTAGAGACAATTATAGTTTGTGTGTTTGAGTTGTCCCTTGTGGTGCGCTAATGTCATTGTGTGTGTTAGTCGTGCGTATCGTAGCTGTGCAGTATTTGTTATGTTTTTGTGTCACTTTTGTGTATAAAAGAGTTGTATTTCTGTGTAAAACAGTTGCTTAGCGTTGTGAACAGCGAGAACAGTTTACTACGGATTTTGAGGATTTGTACTTTATTATTGGAAAGAAACTGTTGAATCTTACAAAATTCTGTCTTTTTTTGTGAACCGAACAACAACGCGCAGTAACAATTACGCTTTGCCACTTTTATTATGTTCAGTTATACATATAGCGATCATTTATTTTAATTACCATTCTTCGCGTTACCTTCAGGTTCAGTATCTTTGTGCTTTCCCTAACCCCAATACTCACAAGTATCATCACACAGGAGAAGCTGCTGGTATCAGCGAACCATTGGATGAAAGAGTATGCGAATATTTAAAAAGCGAGATACGAAAAGGCTGTAGAAGGTGAAAAGAATTGAAAGCACGAGCAAAGAATTATGTCAACGAAAAAATATTTTCAGGAAGGAAGACTCCGGAAGCCCATAGGCTTAGATTTCGACCAACCAGAAAGAAAATCAAAAATCTGGTCACAGCAGTGAAAATCGAAACTAGGTATTTTAATTCTACGTTCTAGGTTTTCGAAGATAGATCAGGTGAATTTGGACAGTATAAAGGAAAAATGGAGTGAATGGGCTGACGTGCATTATGATGCAGCGATAAGAAGAGAAATCAGTGAAACTGACAGTGAAGATTCGGCTTCTGATGAAGATGAAGAAGTTTCAGATAAACTTAAAAAAGAAGTACCAAAATCTACGGATAAAAAGTTAATTTTTGTATATCAATCTCCCAATATAAAAAGGTTATATCGAGTAAGTATTCTTTGCCCCTTTTCTTTGCTGTTGTCAAAACAAATGTTAACTATCAAGTGTGCGCTGTTCTTGTTTTTCAAGAGGAAACAAAAGAAATGATTAAAAAAGGCCTGAAAATTTTACAATCCTGGTCACCAAATGTACGGCCAAAATACTGTATGGTCGATTTCGACGAAAAAGAAATCACAGCTCTGGAAGAGGTCTTTCCTGGAACAAGTGTATTCCTCTGTGATTTCCATCGTGAGCAAGCATGGACACGATGGACGTCGAAAGCAGACAACGGTGTGGCTGCGTACGCCGAAGATGTGAAAGTCCGTTTAAGACGCATTGCTCACGCATCCGAAAAAAAATGAACTAGAAACAGCTTTAACGGATTTTATGCGGTGGGAACGGTACACAGGAAAATTGCGCAATTGGTTTTCGAACACGTGGCGACCAGAGATCAAAAGATGGGCTGTTTACTACAGACCAATTGACTTAATGTTAAAAAATACTAACAACGGGACAGAGAGATTGAATCGAGAACTGAAATCTGAACAGCTAAATGATTATAGAAAGTGTTCTTTAAGCGAAATGCTGACTGTCGTCATTGATGATTTCTTTGCCAGATTTGTATAACCGATATGTGGAATTGAACGTACGCTACTCGAATAAACACAAAAGTACGTTACTGGATTGCCGGTTTATTTAGAAAATCGGCCAAAGAATACCGTCAACCACATCTTGGCTCGTCAGGGGGCTGTGGATCAAGAAATGGTCGAATCAGTACGTCATGTAAGTAACAGCGTTTTTACAGTGCGAAGCTCTGTGCAATATACTGTCGAGAAGAAAACCTATCGAGTAGATTTCGGTGACGAAAACACAACATGTAGCTGCACTTGTCCGGACGTCAAACGTAATCGCATGCTCTGCAAACATTTCTGCAGTGTTATAAAATCTGGTAAAAGACAACTCGAAGATTTATCACCACTCTTTTCCAAACATGTCTGGACAACCCTGGATGAAGAGTTATTTCAATGCACATCTACTATCACAATAACAACCAACTCTTCACCAACAGAAAACTCGCCGCTAACAACCAAGTCGCCAACACCAATGGACAGTACCGAACATACAGACGTACCGCAGCACGAGAATGCTAATAGTAGTAAAGTAAGTAAATTTGAGACCCCTGTGATTATTACAGCTAATCATAATATACACACATACAGAAACAGTCTCAAAGAAAGTCAAATAAGTTTGAGAGTAAAATTAAAAGAATTTTACAACTTAACATATCTTGTGAAGGACGAGGAGCTGTTGAGATCATACACCACTGGAATTACAGCATTATTGAATTCCGCAAAAACAACTCTTCAAACAGCACAAAAGGCAAATTTAATACAAAGTTCGCCTAATTTGAAAAGGAGAGCCAGTGCATCTATCTCCAGACCATCAATTGCTCCGAAAAAGTTTAAAAAGTCATTTTCGATAAACAAAAAACACCCATACTCACATAGAGTTGGTCAGAGGGCCGAGATGATGCGTCAACTTTACAGGGCAAAGATTTTCATCACAGATAAGAATACTGTCGGTGTAAAGACAACGGTTGTATGTGATTTTTAAGATAGAGCGGTTCATGATAAACAGGTGACCGCTGGTTCTACTGATCATGATCTTGTAGAAACGCATTTCGTTCCGCCAAACAGAAATCGAAGAGAAAGATGCAGGATGTCAGCAAGAATGTCAAAAGAAATCAAGAATGATATTTTAAATGGTCATAGACTGCGAGATGATGCAATCAATTTATGCCAGAAAATATTGAAGTTGCAGTTCCCTTTAGTGAACGGGTTCGAAGATACCGATTCTGGTGAAAAGGGATGGTTCAGTCATCACAAAGAAAATTTTGCACAGATACTATTTCATGCAGATCACTGGACTGCTGTGCTTTCCTTGGATGATAAAGAGGTGAGCAAATTTTATGCTTAGAACCAACTTGCTACTGCTGTTCTGTTTGGTCTAACGTTCTCAACTATTATGAAAAAAAATAGAATGAAAAACAATCACTTCCCCAGAAAGATTGCAGACGTTTCTTTATTCTTCTTGATTTAGATATATTATTGCGACTCACTTGCTGGAAGAATTGCTGAAGCGGTATGGAAGCAGATAGCCGATATCGCATTCACTTCAGAAAGCACCTTATCTGTTAACATTTCTCCTGTCCATCAACAAAAAAAACTCTATTGATTGTGGAGTTTTTGCCGTAGCTTTTCTTGTCGATGCATTGTTTGGCGTTACTCCTGTAGGTCAAAAATTCGACATTGCAAAAATGAGAAAACATCTTCTTTCATGCTTGGTTGAAGAAAAGTTTTCGCCGTTTCCTCGCACAGAAAAAAGGTGCAAGACCAACAGAGCGTTGGTCAGTTACCAGGATGTTTTTTGTGTTTGTCGTCGACCATTTTTCACTAGAGACACCGAAGCTGACAGCAAGATGTTCATGGCTGTTTGCAGTAAATGCGAGGAATGGTATCACAGAAAGTGTGTGTCCATTCCTTTAAAAGTATTTAAAAACGATGACGAGGCTGTTAAATGGAAGTGTGGAAAGTGTTAATGTTCATTTAAAACAGTATATTTCTCTTTCTTATCATTATGATTTTACTAAGCGTTTTTTATATATTGTTTTTATTTACATTTTACATACTTTTTTTTAAAAAAAAAAGATAAAATGATGATTTAATTTAAGTTTCATCTATCCGCTCGAACTTCTCCACAAAAAACATTGATGGAGGGTGACCTCCGAGATGAAGTGTATTTGAAAAAAATATGATGGTTCTGAGTCGCGCTGCATCTAGCCACTACCAATATAAACACACGTGAAGGGAACAGCAGAAAGGGATTTTTAGCAAATAGATAATGGTTGGTGAAAATAAGAGGAAAACAGAAGCAAGATTAAGTGGTTTAATACTTAAATTCAGGAGGAAGGGAGAAAATGAACGAAAAGTTGAAGAAAGGAAGGTATTTTTTTACTCTAATCTAAGTATACTACCAAGCTTTTGGTATTTGCATGTCGTCATGAATTTATAGCACAAGTCAAGTAGGTATGCATGTCTGAAATTCTCCTTATATTATGTAGCTATAGGTTGACTAATAGCTTAAGTCTGTAACAAGTGTATCAGGCGAAAAAACGTGAAAAATTAACTCGCAGGTATCTAGCTACCACAAAATTGTAAGCTTTTGATCCTTTTGGAAATGAAAAACGAACACAACTCTTTAACGACGTTTCGGCCGTTCGACGGCCATTTTCAAGTATAGCTATTTACAATTGACAAATTCAACACTATATACAAAATATCGTACGATATATCATCGTACGATCAAATATTCCGTAGGGGCAAGTCAATTATCTGAAAATAGAAATAATGGCATTGATGCAATATTTCTATTAAGAATTGGCTTATCCCTACGGATTAACAAGCTTTCCTTCAATTCCAAATCAAAATTATTAGATGCGGAGGCGATAATAGAAAAATTATCTAAAGATGGTCTATTTTTACAGAAAACAACATGCTCCAAAACCGCACTAGGGTTAATAGATTTGACGGATTTTCCAGTCAAGGCAGAAACGGCCATGTGTTCGCAGGCTCTAACTTTCAAATGTCGCATAGTTTTCCCATAATAGATGGCATTGCAGCCATCACACTGATATTTATATACGACTTTTGAACGCAAAAAAATCTGACAAAGGAAATTCAGTTGTTCTTGTCGATAAAGATATATACGTAAACAAGATTAGTGATATTTTGAATGACACAACGAAGTTTGCAAAAGTTAAATGTGATAAAGAGAAGGAGCTGAATTTTATCATCAATCAAGAGAAAAAAGTTACAGCAGTTTTGAAAACTTTGCTTGACAACGGTTCCTTGGAAAGAAGATTACATGAAAAACTTAAACCAGCTGGGTCAAAGCTAGGAATATTATATGGTTTATGTAAAATTCACAAATCTATTGTTAACGGAAGTCCACCTTTTAGGCCCATTTTATCGGCTATCGATACACCCACCTACAATTTGGCTAAGTTTCTTGTACAACTTTTGGCACCCTTAACAGTTAATGAGTATACTGTTTTCAGCTCTTTTTCCTTTGCTGAAGAAATTAGTAAACAGGACAGTAGTTTGTTTATGGCTAGCCTAGATGTTGATTCTTTATTTACAAATATTCCTTTGCAAGAAACTATAGATATTTGTACTGATTCTTTATTTTCAGAGACTGACCTAGTCAGTAATTTTTGCAAAAGTGATTTTTGTAAACTCCTCTCTCTGGCCACAGAAAATTCTTATTTCACGTTTGACGGTCAACTATTCAAGCAAGTCGATGGGGTAGCTATGGGATCACCTCTTGGCCCCAGCCTTGCTAATGCTTTTCTTTCGCACCACGAAAAGACTTGGTTGGATAATTGTCCATCATCCTTTAAGCCAGTGTATTATAGAAGATATGTTGATGATGTTTTTGTGTTGTTCTCATCTCCTAACCATTTGCCTCTATTTAAGGACTATCTTAATAGGCAACACATCAACATATCTTTCACGTCTGAGTGCGAGGCCGATAAAACTCTTCCGTTTCTTGACGTATCTGTTTCTCGCAATGAATCGAAGTTTGTTACATCTATCTATAGGAAGCCTACATTTAGTGGCGTTTACACGAATTACAACAGCTTTTTGCCGGAAGAATATAAAACGGGTTTGATAAGGACATTGATTTTTCGGATATTTAAGATTGTTTCCGATTTTTCTAGGTTTCACTTAGAAATGCAAGATCTTAGAAACATTCTGTTAAGAAATGGCTACCCGTCAAGTTTGATTGATCAATGCATTAAGTCTTTTCTCGACAGAATGTTTCAAGATAAGAAAGTTTTCAGTACCGTGCCTAAGTTAGAAGTTCTTATTATTTTGCCATATTTGGGTAATATATCGTTGAAACTGCGAACTCACTTAGTTAAAACATTTGATAAGCATCTTCCGTGCTGTAAGCTTAGGGTTATTTTCAAATCGGGTTGTAGAATTGGCAATTTTTTCCGGTTTAAGGACCGTGTTTCAAAGGCTCTGCGTTCAAAAGTCGTATATAAATATCAGTGTGATGGCTGCAATGCCATCTATTATGGGAAAACTATGCGACATTTGAAAGTTAGAGCCTGCGAACACATGGCCGTTTCTGCCTTGACTGGAAAATCCGTCAAATCTATTAACACTAGTGCGGTTTTGGAGCATGTTGTTTTCTGTAAAAATAGACCATCTTTAGATAATTTTTCTATTATCTCCTCCGCATCTAATAATTTTGATTTGGAATTGAAGGAAAGCTTGTTAATCCGTAGGGATAAGCCAATTCTTAATAGAAATATTGCATCAATGCCATTATTTCTATTTTCAGATAATTGACTTGCCCCTACGGAATATTTGATCGTACGATGATATATCGTACGATATTTTGTATATAGTGTTGAATTTGTCAATTGTAGATAGCTATACTTGAAAATGGCCGTCGTACGGCCGAAACGTCGTTAAAGAGTTGTGTTCGTTTTTCATTTCCAAAAGTCTGAACATACACACCAATTCAATCAAGTTTTGATCCTTTTTTAAACAAATTTTATTGCAATGTAGCTATATGGAGAACTTCTTGACGTTCTAGGTTCATGTTCGGTGGAAAAGATTCGATGTTGAAAAAGGCCGTGCTGTTATTGTGTCTCAAAAAACGGTGGTGGTTATAGGTTCATAATGGTGGAGGACAACATACTGTTATCCGCAATTAAGGAACGAACATAGAGATTATTCTTTTCAAATGAAGGAAAATGTTATTTCGGAGAAACAATCGATGAATGTTTTACAACTCTGACTAACTCTGCTGATGAACCACTTGACGAAAATTTGTCCTTAACAGACTATTTAAACAACAATGGTTTGTATTTGTCAAAGATGTACCTTGTTTTGAATACCAGAAAACGAGAAGATGCAAGTCCTCCAAGTAATTCTATGTTTGGATTTGATCGTGATGATGCTCACAACTTACCACTTCCCATTCCTAATTTGGATTTTGGAAATGACTTCTTGGTTGGTTGCAGAAGAAGATGATCAGCAGATTGTTGACGTTCCTGGTAAGTACAACAGGCTCAGAAAATTTAAAAGTACTTGGTACAGTAGTCTGATATAATTTCGTTCGATATAATTTGTGTCGTATGCTAATTTGTCTGGATAGAACAGATTTTATTTGGCCGTAGGTAATTTTGGTCTTATTTCCCAAGGAATTTTCTTTTGAACATTGGTCTGAATCGATAAAAAAACCTACACACAATGTATATACAGTTAAAGTTTATATTTTTAGAAACTGTACCAAAGCCTGGTTTCCATGGTGATAACATAGTCGATTTGGAATCTGGAATTGTACCTGACCATCAAAACGATAATAATCCCAATTTTGAATTTGAAGCTGGTACAAATCATCATGATAATTCTGTCATCAATTTGGTATACGAAGGTAACCCTAACCAAGTTGATAACCTCGTAGATTTGGAATCTCCAGCCACCTTAAACCATCGTGACACAACTGTGGATTTGTCATTCCACGCTAGCTCTAGCCACGCTAACTTGGAACCAGATAGCAACGAAGTAAATTTGGTTCTTTCTGATGATATTAAAACTATCAAAGTTCATAGGTTGCGCTTGAAGGAAGATATGATCAACGGCTTCAAACAAATAATGGAAAACGATAAAATAAAGTTCACAATTATTGATCCACGAGGAGAAGAAGAAAGTGGCGTTGGTATTGGAGTTGACAGAGATTTGTATACATCTTTTTGGATGGAGGTTGCTGATTCTCTCTGTATTGGAACATCAGAAAGGGTACCTTTCATAAGGCATGATTTGTACTTTGAGGAATGGGAATCAATTGGAAAAATACTGAAACATGGATACACCAAAACTGGATATTTTCCCATTTTTTTTTCCAAAGCTTTTGTTACGTATTGTTTATTTGGGGACACACCGCTCTCTAATGATCTGCTCATGGAATCTTTTTTAAACTTTGTGTCACCAATGGATGCATCATTATTAAAAGAAGCCCTGAAAACCACTAAGTAAGGAATATACAAGGACGAGGATTTCATAGATCTTCTAGACCGCGACAACTGTAGATCCAGTGTTAATCCACTCAATGTTTATGGAGTTGTTCTTGAACTTGCACAGCAAGAAATGATACAAAAACCGTTCATCATGGTTTGCAGTTGGGCGAAAACACTACAATGTTTGAAAGAATATGAACAATTTTCATCAATATATTTCTTGAAAAACTTTTACGATGCTGTTACACCTTCTACCAAAAAAGTTATAAAACTATTCGTTGAAGATCCGAAGACAGAAGGACAACGATGTTGTTACAAATATTTGCTTCAATATGTTCGTGGGCTTGACAATACTGATCTTGTGAAATTGTTGCGATTTTTGACAGGTTCACACATAATTTTATGTAGAAAAATAGATGTGTCATTTGTTGAAATGGGTGAAAATGCTGCCAGAAGACCAATTGCGCATACGTGTGCGCCTTTATTGGAACTGCCGTATTCGTACCGCAATTTTTGTGAACTCCAGGAAGAATTCCAGAATATCTTGCGGGTGGATAGCTGGGGAACTGATTTTACTTGATATCATATACTGTATGTATTTACCTGATATATTTATATAGTTTTAAATTACGTTCTTTTTTTGCTTAATTCAGAAACCTTCAGAAATAGTTGAGAACAAAACGTTATATAAACATGACAGTGCACATATTTTATTTTGCTATTAGGAGTGTGTTTGAAATTCGATCATGTTATCATTTTATACAAAGGCAGTTACAGCAGTGTTCTGTACAAACTTGACGATTTCTATTTGGACACTTCACATAGAAACTATTTTATAAAATTTTGTTATATATAAACTTGGAGATTGTTACTTGGATATTTTATATGAGTTAGAGTTTTGTTCTATATAAACTTGGAGATACTTTTTTCACCGGGAATGACTGAATTAGAATTCCTTACTGGTTAAGTGGACTATAATTTGGTAATTCACGGCATACGTGTGGTGTGTTGTACCATTTATATTTCTGAGCAGCATGTTTTTTTGTTAGAAAGACAGCATTATATAAAAGAAAAATGGCATATCTTTTTTCTGGAAAACAAACTAAGTAAACTGTTCATAAAGAATTGAACAACTGTTCAACTGAACAACTGTTCATGAATATTCTGCAATTTTTTGAATAAGGTACGCATACAAATTGAAACAGCCTTCGAAATTATCTGGCACGTTCCAACCATCTTGAGCCATCAAAGTGGAAGCAAATTCACCAAATTCGTCAGAAAAATCTTCCACTGTACGTATCGAAATACTTGAAAATTCTGAAACCTCGTCTAAATCGACATCTTTCAAAAAATTCGTTCCTCCATGTAAATGAGGCGAAAAATATATTGTATTGGGTCTTCCACTTGGTCCGCCATTTTTAGATTTGGAAATTAGATGTTGATTCCATTCCTGTTTTACGGTTCGTATTTCTTCACGGATAAGGCGCATAAAGCAAAATCTTGCACAATCGAGTAAAACAGCGTCTGAGGGATCGTACATATCTCTATCCACAAGGTCTTTGAAGAAGGAAACCCACCAACCAGGACGGTCTCGACGCAGTTTATACCAATATGCCTCTATACGTTGATTAATTGGTGAAGATACAATAGAAAATGTATCCAAGGCTTCACTATCCCCATTACTATCGCGTAAGGATATATGTATAGGCTCGATAAGGGAATGCTCTGTACCGTCGTCAGCCTTTATTTTGTTTGGAATTCCCTTCAATTGCGTTATAGCTTCCAGGTAGTATCTTGCTATAAACTCTGGCACCTTGTTACTTGATGATACCTCTAACCAAATGAGTCTGCGTGAATAGCCGTCAATGCATCCGTGGATGCTGAATCCAAAGGGCTTCAATTTGTCATGCCCATCAATGTGCCAAACGAAATTTGGACCAGGATTTCTATAAGTACGGCGTGATAATCTATGTCTTCTTCGCTGATCAACACCTTCCGGATCAATATTTAGCAGAGTCTTACGAACATCTTCCCTGTGTACAATCAATCCTTTACTTTTCAACGATGCCCATACACGACGATATCCAAGTTGAGCACCACTACCTTCAAGATCATTCTGTATAATTCATTTACACTGCACCTTCGGGTATTGAGTGGTCTTCTGGATAGATTTTTACGCTTCAAGTTTCTTTTCAGCGTAGAAAGACTGATATCATGACCATGATGTATTCGTAAAAACTCTCGAATTTCTTCATAAGTGTACCCACCAATAAAATAGTCATTAATCAGGTCATCCAATGGTTTCTCTTGATCGGATAAACAAGGTATCAAATCCATTTTGTGCACATACACAGTGTAGTTGCTGCTGTATGATGATGTCGCATCTGACTTTCTTTGTTTATCGCAATATTTTTGTGATGTGCGTTAGCAAAACTTATTTTCAGAATTTTGAGAAGGTCTGAATCCAAACTGATATGGTCTTGCTGGAAAATTGAGAAGGTCTCAGCTGAAAATTCAGGTGGTTTCAGTCAAAATTGGGAAGGTCTGAGTCAAAAATTGGGAAGGTCCGAGTCAAAAATTGGGAAGGTCTGAGTAAAAATGGGAAGGTCTCGTTGAATTTTGAGAAGGACCCAGTGACACCTCAGGGCCATCGTACACTCTTTCCTTATTTTCCTTATACTTTATTTCATTTGTTTATGTTCAACCAGGCTGGCTCGGTGGGCGGGATCTCATTTTTCACAACCGAACCGAACCTGTAAGCGAGATGAACTTTTTCTCATATAAACACTTCATTCAGCTCACTTGCTGGGCCAGAAATTTCATGCCTACGTAATCAATTTCTTCTGTTATTAATATTTCAGTTATAGTTTCTGCATTGTTTAAAATATTTATTGTTCTAAGATTATCAGAGCCCGCCTACCGAGACAGGTCTTTTCACCACAATTTAAAAACCAGCCCGGCAAGTGAGTCAGCTCATTTACCCAGTCATCTCGCCTCAATATAAACAGACCCTTAAGAGAGCATTTGGTAATAAGAGTCGAATTAGCTACATTGAAAACATCCTTGAACCCAGGGTAATTTTTTCCTGAAAATTGCTTCATAAGTGTGAATCAGAGGAAAAATTTTTAAATGAACATCAATGAACAAATTTTTTTTTGATCTGAAAGTCCATATTTCCCACTACTGCTTTCTTTTTCATGTTATTTGTGATCAGTTTATATGGCCGAGAAAAACAAATACCCCAATGAATAGACTATTGTTCAAGTGGAGTATGCTTTGTGGAAACCAGTATATATCGCGCGGGTGGAAAAATTAAACATTCTGATTGGTTACAGTGTCTAAAAATTATGGGTACTGGGGACAAAGTTGAATGATTTCTCTATATCGAACGACCAACCATCATCCACCTGGCATTAAAACTTTTGAAGTGAGCGCACATATTTTCACACACTCCACCTAAATATTTTCACACCCTAATACAGAACGGCAGCTGTTGTTTTTGAACATCTGAGCTTGAAGGATGTTGCAAACAACAATACAAAAGATTTACAAAAAATTGATGCTAACCCCAACCAATGTTGAGAAATCCGAACACTAGAAGACAAAACATTTTTCTGTCGTCATTTACTGACCACATTCACCGATTGACTGCTTCTATTATATTGTAGTTTTTCTACCCGATTCTCGATTCTCAACAACTTGAGAATTCTGTACAGAAAATTTAACAAGACAATAGACCCAGAGGAACGCAGTAAAGTCCGGGTCTATCAGTAGGCTATGTTCGAAATGGAATCAAACAAAAGTAATGCAATGTTTTCGTACGCATGTAGTAAGTAGCAAGTGAAGTAGCAAATGTTTTGTGTGCTGAGCCATAACTTTTTCGCAAGGATCTAATCGTGCTATTCAGTTTATATCACATAGCCTAAAACTGCTAATATGTGATTTGGGTGAGTGTTCAAACCGCTCCGGTTTCTTGTTGCTTTTCACTCACACCTTGTGTGGGTGAGAACGCAACAAAAGGAACAACAACTGTCAATAGCGCGCTACATTAACCAAAAGTTTTTGTTTATGCATTGTGTTTTTGTGTATAGCAGCGTTTTTTTTGTTGTTTCCTTATCATCGTGTAGCTTTATATAGTATACCAAAAATAATGAAACCAGTAGATATATATATTCTATTCGAATTTCGAGAAATCTCGCATCAAATGAGGATGTTCATTGTTTTGAAATGATTGTTTTGATTTACTGTAATGTTGACAATGTTATAACGTTCAAAATTGACTCGTGTTGTGTGCTCTCCAGCCATATCTCAGTTATCGAAAAATAGTCACAACTTTTAATACGATTCAATTTATTTTCATCTCTTTCTCTAAGTTTGTGCCTTAATATTTTATACCAAATTTTATTATTGTATATTTTATATTTTAATAAATACATTTTAATTATTTATCACCATATTGTTGTGTGAGTGTTCAAGCCGCTTCAGTTCTTGTTGTTTTTACATAAGACATTAGAAATTGGATTGACAATATTTTATGTTAAAACTTGGACATCCATGTGTATGTGTACAAATTAAAACAACATTTTACGACGTTTTCGGGTGTCATACACCCATTTTCAAGTATAATAAAAATTATACAACAGGTCTATATAAACAAGAACGTTGCGATAGATACAAGATATATAAACTGTGTATATAACTGTGTTTAGAGCGCCTCAGTGTTAAGTTTTCTTTACTTTTTAAATTTGCTTCTCTTAGTCCCCAGTCTCCTCAAGTTTCTCACGCCTTCCGCTTTCATGTGGCAGTTCGTTTTAAATCTTATCGCAATAAGTTGTTCTTTCTATGCAAGAGACAGAAAATTGAAGGTTTCTCTACACTTGTTTGATTGTGGTAAGAGAGGTTTTATTGTTTGAGTTAGTAGACTACAGTATTAGTTGATGTTTTTACGTTGTTTTTGAGGTTTGTTTTGACTTGACGTTATTTGTTTACATTTGACAGACAGACAGACAGACACACAGACAGACGTATACGGGTATTATAATATAGACTAGTCGTTAGCCCGTGGAAAAATCCACGGGTTCGCCCATCCTTTTATACCACTTAAGCGCGTCTCGCGTTTGGCTTACCCCGGTGTCGAAACACCGGGGTAAGCCAAAGTCAAGGTGTGACCTGACGTTGAACACTCTGTGGAATGCTTAATAAGAGCCGTAAACTGTGCCAGTGGAGCGCTTTAGTACAGGTGTACAGTATGCCGTAAATTAAGTGAAGCACATACACCATTATAGTCTTGCGACTGTAACATATTTTTCAAAAAATATTCCCGCAACGATAGCTGAAATAAAAACAGTTTACAAACAACAGTCGGTACCCCATCATAGCAAAAACAATCAGTCAATATTATTTTATTTTTCGGAATAAGTTTTTGTGAAAGTTAAAAAAATTATCGTGACACTGGGCTAAGCGCTTACTACAGTTAAACCGTGTAGGAATAATACGCCCTTGGAAAAAACTTTCTCACAGACTCTGTTTAAATCAAACACAACAGGGCTGAGCAGTTAGTCCAGGTAAACATTGTTGCACATCAGTACAGACGTGATTACCGAGAAAGCTTAAGAATGAATTGTCACATTAGGTTGACCCCTTAGTACAGGTAAACCACGTTGTACATGGTGCATAGGCGTAACAGCCTTTACCAAAAACAACAGTCTGTTGTTAACACTGGGCTAACCGCTTAGTATAGTTAAAGAGAGTTGAACAGGCGTATAGGCGTAATACCCCTTTCCAAAAAAAATTCATTGCAACTTCAGTTTTAATGAAAATACAGGGCACAGCCTGTCATTACCGGTTTAGCTAAAATAACCTGTCAGTCATTTTATTTGCACAAAAAGTTTTCAGGAAAAAATAATAAAAGATGTAGCTACCTAGCTAACTGCATTTAGCATAACACTTTTTGTTTAAGAATATTGTTGTAGCCAAACTGCATTTTTATACTCTCAATTTTTTGCCAAAGATAGGAGCTAGCCAAATGGCTACAGTCTCAACACAAAAGTAAATGGTGGGTAGGATAAAAAGCTGTTATACCATACAGAATAATAATAAGTAAGGTTCTAGCTAGCTAGCCTACAAAATCTTCGTTCCTAGCCAAAAATCCTAAAACTGGTGCGTTTAAAATCTGTACGTGACTAGAAACGTGAAAATATATTTATCTTAACATTTTAGAACATACAAAAAAACAATATTACGAAAATAAAAAGCTTATAGAGGACAAAAAGGTAAAGCAGACTTAGGGGCTATTTCTTTCGCACGCAAGAATTGGTTCTGAATGCTCCAAGTGCTCTAACTATCATTTCTTTGGTAATTTGGGGCATTCAGAATCGAATCTGGATGAACTCCTCGGGGAGCAGTTCACTTGGAGCATTTAAAGCACTCAGAACTAATAATTTGACTTACTACGGTCAAAGACTTCTTGCTCCGAAAACCCATTTCTTTGGCGCACATTTTTTCGCTAGTGAAACTCTTGCAGTGAAAAACCATTTTGAATACTTTACATAGATTAAAAAACCACGGGAGACGGAACTTAATTATGCGGAAAAATAAACAAACAGGACAGCTTCAAATGTAAACACAACTTGATTAAAAGTGAAAGCTAGCGATGTCATTTAACACAACTATTTAAACAAAACAGCCTATTGTTAACACCAGGTTGAATGTTTATTACAGGTAAACTGTGTCACATGTCACACGCTTCGGCTTAATATGCTTTTAAAAAAACTGTATACCAGCTTTGGCGTATAAAAACAGGATACATTCTATTGAAACACCGGGTTAAGCCACAAGTAATTTGTGTTACCCACCGTTGAACGCCTGGATGAGTGATTAATAAGAACCGTCAACTGTGCTAACTGTAAGCAATGTGACACATCCATATAGATGTAATACATCGAAAAAAACATATCCCAAACTTTGGTTAAACAAAAACAAAGTAAACAGTCCGTTGTTGATACTGAACTGAGTGCTTAGGATAGGTAAACCGTGCCACACACGAGTATAGGCGTAACACCATTTTTAAACAAACTTTATTGCGACGACTTCGGTTAAATAAATTCGTGAAACTTGCTGTTATTCTCCTGTTTAGTTAAAAATAATACTCTGGAATTTTCTTTTGCAGCATAAGCTTTTATTACAGTAATAAAAGTGGTAGCTGTCTAACTGCATTTAACATAAGAATTGTGTTGCAGCTAAACTGCATTTGGCTACTTTCACTTTTTAGCCAGAGGTAGCTAAGGAGCTAGCTAGATAGAAACAACATTTACATAAAAATAAATAATATTGACTGGGATGAAAAGCTGTTATACCAAACTGAATAGTAATAACTAAAGCTAGCTAGCTACCTGGCTGTGGAATGCGCCTTAAAAATTTTCGCTCCGAGCCAAAAATTCTAAAAATGGTGCGTTTAAGATTGTACATAACTTAATAGTTCTCCCTTTGCACACCTTATGCAATTTGCAAGGTAGCTACTCCCTATCGTGCAACTGGCAAGGTACCGTGCAACTGGCAAGGTAGCTACGCTCTATCGTGCAACTTACAAGTTAGCAACGCTCTACTGTGTAATTTGCAACATAGCGCTGTATTATGCTGTATGTAGCCGCGCTAACAACAAATCATCCATGAAGGAGAGCTACTGCACCTAAAACCTATAGCTTTTACACGCTTTTGCTCCTAACTCAAGAACTGATAAAAATGGAGGCGGAAGAGGTAGGAAAAAGATTGTTTAATTTTTTTTTGTATTTTTATGGTTTTTTTTATTGCTCATCATTCTTTTATTATAATCGAAAACTAGATAAATAGCTATTTGTTGAATGTTTTTAAGAGCTAGCTACAGACAGGTCGAGTTAAATAGCTACTAGCTAGCTGGCCAATTTCAAAAGGGAAAAGTTATTAAAAAACTTTTGATATTGGGAATAGACGATTTTTATTGTGACATGTAATTTCCATACCTCTTATGTAAATTCACAGGCAGGAAAGTGCAAGTGGTAAGCCGTAGACTAGCCCATTCATAACTTCATTTTCGGATGAAGTAAGGAATCGTGATCTTTAAAAAGATAGTTTAGTTTAAATTTAGAACATCTATATCTATTTTTATATGTATATTTGATATTCTTTAAGATGGACTGTCAAACTGTCAGACAGATGATCAGTTAAAAAGATTGGGGTTTAAGGAAGGTGACTTAATAAGATTGAAAAAGATAGAAAAAAAAGGAAAGATAGAAAAAAAGGATAGAAAAAAGGAGATGAACTTTTTTGTACAAAACGGTGAAAGATTGAACGAAAAGAAACTCACTGTAAAGGCAGGCAAAAAAACTTTGTATTTAACATGCGCAGGTTAAAGCAAGTACTGGCGGTGGGTGTAGAAAAGTAACTTTTAACGAGAGCTGCACTAAGAGTGGGATGCTCCAAATATGTATGGACATGTTTTAGAGTACAGGATGATTATCATTTTTTCTTAGCAGATTATCAGAAAGAAGCTATTCCTGATTTTATGAGGAATAACTTGGATGAATATGTGCCATTCACAGTTGGTGGCTATTGCCAAGCAAACCAAATGATAAGACTCCGTGTATATTTTGGCGGAGAGGAGCGGAGCCCATTTCCTTATTAAATAAGCCAAATAAAGAGACAGAGGAGAGTGTATAGGATTTCCGCACCTATACATCAAATTTTTTTAATTTTGGTAAATTTTTGACAGGGTTGCCCAGTAGCAAAATCTGGTCATTTTTTGCGTAAACCTCTGATTGAGCGAGACAATGTGTTTTTAGCGCGGCAATGGAGTTTTTGTTTTTTAAAGATGGCCTAGCAGTGAGTCCGGTTGAGAGCAACTCAGTGTACAGTTTTAGGCACTTGATCCATGGGTCATTTGTACTAATATCACGTGACTTTTTCTCGGATAACATAGCGCCTTAAACTCAAACATTCGTTTATCTAAGCTATATCGCAGCTCACAGAGGAAGGGGTTGCTCAAGAAAACGAAGAAAAGGTATGTTTAGCTCGTTAGTATATCACTATTTTTTGCATGTTATGAACCCATTCTTATATTCACTCACACCTAAAGCTAGAAAGCTTAAAACTGCCGATTTAGATAGAATAATAATAGAAATTAGATAGCATTTAGCTAGCTAGCTACACTGTTAGAGTTAGCTAGCATAAAAACAAACAATGCAATATAGCTAGCATCAAACTAGCTACAAGGCTAGCATAAAATTAACTACTTAGCTGGGATAAAACAACCCATGTAGCTATTTTTGGTGGTGTAAAATCAGCAACATAGCTAGCATAATAGAAAAATTCTTTCAGACAGATTTTCTACCTATCCTCTAGCTAGCTAGCTATTATACATATATACTACACAGTAGGTGAGATAATTCTACTCTGTAGGAATTTCACATCATACAGCTTGTTCTAGCTACAATCGTCACAAAATGTGTGTCTCTGGCAATTTTATACCAAAAACTAGGAACAATAAAGTTTAGCAAAGTCGGCAAAATGTCAATGTTTATATACATGTATGTCACGTGTAATTGTTTACGTTGCTTAGCCATAAAAGGGCAGTTCTTAACATTAAGGGGGAATAGAGAGCCATATTTTCATGGACGATTGTAGCACGAGGGTGCCGATAAGCCGCATACGCCGTAAAACGTGCGGGCGTTTTCGGGCGAGTTCGGCGTTTTGAAAAAATATAAGGATTCGCCCGAAAAAACCCGCATAGGCCCGAACAATGCCCGAAAAAGAAAAAAAAACAGACACTAATGTGATTCAAAAAAACTATAAAAATTAAAATAAACTTACTATGTGGTAGTGAAGTTCTTAAAAGAACTGTTTTTGATGGTTTATGATAAAGTTTACTTTATAAATAACTTATATATAAACTATATTAACTCCTTTCTCTTCAAGCGCCTTCTTCCCAAATATCGTCCGCATGGTTTGTTACAAGGAATTGCATTTCAGGAATGTTCCGGGCGATTTCGGGCCAATTTTATGATTAATTTTTGATCTAGCACAGAAAATTTTCCCATAAGATATTGCAGGATTATTTAGGAGCGTAAAAACAGGTTTTGAACAGTGTTTTTATTTTTAAATGTTGCAAAAACTTTTCCACAAAATAAAATTGCTGAATGATTGTTTTAGCTGTGTAGGATAACAACAGGGTGTTTACTGTCTGTTTATTTGAACCAAAGTTTTAAGGATGTGCGCCACAGTATATTTGTACTAATCACTCAGCCTATGATATACTGCACACCTGTACTAAAGCGAGCCACCTGAATGTGTGGTACAGTTTAAAATTTGTATTATTTGTTCCATTAAGCGTTTAAAGCCAGGTAACACAGTTACTTGTGGCTTAACCAGCGTAAATTCCTAAGTGTATATAATATTCACCTGTAAAGTTTTGTATATATATTTATGTTTATGCCCTGCTGGTCTAATGGCTATGACACTCATGCAAATGAGAGATCCAGGTTCAAATCCTGGACAGGCAGTTTTGTTGTCTATTTGCAAATGTATTGTCGTTTTTGAGACATTTTTGGTGAATGCCAATATTGCAAACTTTATTGCCACGAGTTCGAGAGCATTGATATGCAACAGACTTTCCTCGTGACACCATTTCCCTCCCTGTTACTACATCATGACAGTTTGCACCTCACCCTTGTGGGATGCATCTGTCTGAATTATCAAACTCGGATCCTGCCGCAAAACTTTGTGGCCATTGCACGGTTGCAAATTTTCTATATAGCAGGTCTTTTTTCGCAAAGACTGTCAATTTTACTTGACCTTTGTAAAACCCTTGCTGCTTTAATGCCAAAATTTGTTTATCGAAATTGTAAATGGTAAAGTAAATTTGGTTAGTGTCTGAATTGATGTTTTCAGTTTTGTAATATAATTCCTTACATTGTTGAATAATTTTTTTTCATTTTCTCCTGGGTTAGTAACAATGTCATTTTTACAGTATCTATCCACAAACCAAGAAACTATTTGTCTCGTTGGATGTAGAACAGACTTTTTGAGATTTATACCAAAACCCAGATTTTGGAGCAAGAAAATCAATGTGCCTTGGCTATAATAATTTCCTGCCAGGTTTTCCCCATTAAAAGCATATCGTCCAAATAAATTATTACACGAATGTTGATTCGTCTCAACAATGCTATTGGGATTTTTAGTAATTTCGTAAAAACCCTTGATGCCGGTGCCAAAGCAAAACAAAGACAAAGGCATTCGTTGAAACCTCGCATTTTTTTGGGGGAAGGCCGTTCACCTGAACCGCTTCATCCCATACAGCCTGAGGTTTATCACAGGACGGCTTCATCCATCATTTTTTGAGTCAAGGAACAGATTGCTCAGAAATCCCCCCCCCACGTGATCCACTTTTTTTGATGGCTCCCTTGCCCAGCTGTTCCAAAACTTCCTGGTCCACTAACCGTTGTTGATTTTTGGACATGTGTTTTGAGTGTGGAACCCTTTGTTGGTGTATGGTGAAATTGAATTTCGTAATCGTTTACAATTGGCAATATCTCCTTGTCGTTGGTCAGCTTTTCCCAAGCCTTTGCAAAACATTTTAGTTTTCCTGCCAGAGGCAAATCTTGAATGCTCTCTGGCAACAGGCTTTTAACAATTGGATGTACATTTTGCAGTGAGGTTAATGGCATCAGAGTTGGAAATAACTTGGCCAGGTGAGCCTCTTTCGGTAGAACAAAAGAGGTATTTACCCCTTGTTGTGTTGTTCCCGCGGACTTGCTGTTGTAACCGACCATTTTTGTTGTTGTTGTAGCTGCTTCTGTTGTCTAGCTTTACCGCACAATAAAATCTCCCTCCACCATGCGATTTGTTTTGATAGTGTGGAGAGTCCCTTTTTTGATAGGATATTCGTGGACTAAAATGTTTTTATCTTAATTCACGAAGAGCTCTGAGCGTTCGTGTAGCAAACGAAGTGAGAAGAGGAGAGGAATGGGCTCTACTCTGTTAAGCGAGGCAAGGTTGGGAAACGCAGTATTAGACGGCCGGAGATTTTATGAAATAAAATTACGTGTTTGCGTAGATCTTACACAGTTAAACGAAGGAACAAAAGGGGGTATTATGAACTACCAAGTGTTGAGGAAACGCTAGCACAACTTGGTAACAACTGTAAAATCATAGCGAAACTTGATGCCAATTCAGGATATTGGCAGATGCCATTGGACGAAGAATCTCAACAGTTTTGTACATTCACCACACCTTTCGGCAGACATTGTCCAACCCGAGGTCCCTTCGGACTAAATTCTTTGCCAAAAATTTTCACGACAACAAAACTCGACAACATTATACAACGATTGCCTGGGGTAGTAAAAAGCATGGACGATTTCCTGGCTTTTGGGAAAGATGACACTGAATACAATAAACATTTGTCAGAACATTAACAAAACTAGCAGAAAATAAAGTCACCTTCAACAAAGAAAAATGTTTTTTCTACCAAACAAAAGTAGAATTTTTGGAACACCGCATCACAACAGAAGTGGAAGCAATTCAAAAGTGGAAGCAATTCAAATGTTCAAAATACCTGCAAACATACAGAGTTAAGAAGCTTTCTTGGAATGGAACAGCAGCTATCAAAGTTTAGTCGAGATTCATCCAAGGTTGCAGAACCACTGCGTGAGTTGCTCAGTACCAAAAATGACTGGCAGTGGACGAAAAATCACAACGCAGCGTTTGAGGCGGTGAAGACAGCCCTGGCTAGACCTCCAATTTTAGCACTTTATGATGTCAAGAAACCAACAAAAATAAGAACAGATGGTAGTTTAAACAGCCTTGGGGTTATATTATTCCAACTGCATAATAACATTTGAACGCCAGTGGATTGTGCGTCTCGCACCAATACAGTGAAAATGTATTTTCCTGTTGCATCGGAAATGCTTGCGGTGACATGGAGAATTAAACGGACCTCGAGATACCTACATGGACTGCCAGGATTTTTATTAGAAACTGATCACAAGCCTTTAGTTGTAAGAAAGTTGTATACAATCTCTGCCTCCTGCGCGCCAAGTTAGAGGTCCCTAGGTTATTGCCTAAACACAAAAATGACGGCGACAGTTCAAATACAATTCCATACGACACAGACGAAAGCAGCGAGTTAACAATTAGTGAGGAAGAGATAAGCAAAAACATACAAGAAAACGAGAAGAGTATTGTTTATATAACAACATCTGGTCGACTATCAGAAAGCCCAAACTCTTAGATTTATAAGAAACTTTAATTGACATTTATAGTTATTGACATTTTGTGTTTGAAACTTTCTATTGCATTCCTGAGATTGGTTAAGCATTTATTTTGTTATTCAGGGTTCGCACTCTTTTTTCAAAACAGAATTTGAGAAGATCTAAGGGCTTTTGAGGAGATTTTTGTGATTATTGAGGAGATTATATTAACAAAATTGAGATTTGAGGAGAAAAAACTTGCTCTATTAAAAATGAAGGAACACACAGAATGGCATCTCAACAGAAACTTTGCTTCCAATACAAACCCAACATAAAAAGTAATGTTTACAGGCCACACCAACCACAAGTTGTGGTGATTCAAAATACATAATATAAAAAATAATCAAATCTTTTTTGAGGAGATTTAAAAAAAACAACCTAAATTTTCAAAAAAATTGAGAACATTTGAGGAGAATTAGGGAGACCTTTTAAATTTAAAAAGCTTTGAGGAGTTATGAGGAGGCTTGGGAACCCTGTTATTTGCGTTAATATATTAGGGAGATGTGAGACATGTCTACTTTGCTATATGCATGTATATATACAGGTCACGTATGGGGAACTGGGAGTCTCAAATATAACGTAGACCATGAGGTTGATAGACATAATTTTATAAACATTTAAGGACGAAAGTAGAGTTGGCGACGGAGTCACTACGGTAGCTTATTCTACACTTTTTACCAATATGAATGAGAAATTCCAGGTTGAGCCTGAATGCCTACTGTGGAAAGTACAGAGTTAGAAATTATTGGGTAAACAATCACCTATGGATTTTTGACACAAAATAATTTCCCTGATCAGCTTTGTCAAACTGCATTGAAACATATCTTGTATAAAAAAGGAAACAATGATGAACTTCTTCATTCGTTTCTTAATTTTTTACCACACTTGGAGGCTACCATGATTAAAAAATTCAAGGAGGGAGAAAATGTTGATAAACAAGCAATAGGTGACATCCTCAGTGAGAGATACTATTACGAACGAACTTGTAGATCAACCTCTAGCATATCTTCATCCTAGAGCAACCACCTGCTTTAAAGTTTTGATACTTCCTCGTCAGTACGTTAGCTTCACACAATTTCGAAGTAATTTAACCACACATATAGACTCAAAAAATTGGTATATTTATGATGAACCAATTTTAGATTGATACTGACAATTATCTTTATAGTATTATTTTTTTAAAGGCTGTTTTCGCTGCTTTTTGGTTGCATGTTTTCTTTATATTTTGTTAATTCCATTACAAATATTGTGATGCATATGGTCCAAACCCTTTGTCTCTTGTCCTTAACCCTAACAAATTATTTAAATAAAGGGAGGGGGCTAAAAAGAGGAATTACGATACTTTAAATTTAGGTTCACTTAGAGGAAGTTTAGGTGTAAAAATGTCTTTAGAAGATCTAATTACTGAAAAGAAGGATGCAACCGTGAAAAGCAGTATAAATAGGAGAAAAAAGAAAGTTATTTGTATTTCTTCAAATTTAAAGGCAAGACCTATTGTATAAACAGAACAAATTTATTAAAACTTATTATTACATTAATAATAAACCTGCAACTGTATACTTTTTTTTAAAGGATTAGGTAAAACTTTATGGTGTTGTGATTTTTGCAGTCTAAGAAATGTTTTCCTGTGAACTCTCAATAAATAACCTTTGTGTTACACTGTATTGATTTCAGTCCATGGAAACATAGACTAATTACCACTTGATTAATGTGCATCCCTAAAGTAGACATAATGAATTGTAAACAAGTTAGTTTGTGACTGTTGCCTAAAGTGTTATTATAAACCATTTAAATTTTCTTTGTTATCATATCTTGGATGTCCAATAACTTCGCAAAAATCATATACATCAAGCTGGTTTGACCTCAATAAGCATAAACCAAACAATTATTTATGTTCTACTTAGTCTATGTTGTGTTTATATATATATATTCTTGAATCAAAATTCACTGTTTATGTTAGTCCGTAAAATGTAACTTGTCATGTGTAGTGTTACCATTTATCGTTATGCCTTGTTTATTCATTTCTTTACTCACTTGTCCAGTCCCGTGTCTCATTGTCTTGTACGTCCCACTTGTATTGTATCATTATGTTTCATCTTAGCTATACGTATTGTTTAATTGTTAATTGTTACTTGATCGTGTCATTAGGGATTTCATGTCAATTACTTTATAATACGTTTTGTTACATTTTTCATTCATTCCGTCAAATCACAAAAACTGAGCAGTCACAAAATAACTTTATACAAAAAGCATCAAACAATTTGTTACATACGTCAAACTTTCAAGAAACATTTTAGCGTAATTCAATTTCAAGTCTATCTGGTTTTACACTTGGGCAATCTGGTACGATTATTTAAAAATATATTTCAATTTATTTTGTCAAACGTTTATTAAAACTAAATTTGTATATATATTTTTTTTAGTTTGAATAACTTAACTTACCATATCATCTCAGTTTTAAAATTGTATTCCGAGCAACCCGACCTTAAAACTGGATAGACCCACATTCAAACAGAACCAATGTAATCGATGAGGAGGAGCAAAAGATTGGACTACAAAACATTATCTGACACTGGCGAAAAAGTTACCAAAATTACTACTACAACAGACTCGCAGAATGATATCGAAAATCTAAGCCTCTTGGTGGACAACTGGAAATTGGATGAAGATATGTCTGAAGAGGAAAATAGGTCCCTGTTAAAGGACCACTTAGCTGTTGAAGAATCTATGCTAGTAATGGAAATTCAAGATCTCTTCGAGGAAGATGGTGTGAGTGATTTATATCCATCGAATAAAATATATGAAAAAGCTCTTTCGCAAGCACTATCACTACGTGCTAATTACAGACACAAGCATGGAGAACTACAAAAACACTTTGGAGAAGATTATGAAGGAAAGTATGGAAAATTGTTCACTCTTCAATACAAATCAATCAGTGAATATATTAAAGCGATCAAGCAAAAGAAGAAAGAATTACAGGTGGAAGAAGAGAAAGCCATCCGATTCTGCAATGAAAGTTCAACATTGTTTCTTATCAATGAATCCGATTGACTTATTAATGATCTAAAGGAGAAATTCCGCATACCTGAAGAAGAAAGTGACAAAGCAATCAAAAGGAGGTACGATGAATTAATTTGTCAAGAGAAAATAATTCAAAAAATAGGAGAGAAGATCGAAAAAATTTGTACTAATACTCCTGAAAACTCACCTATGATAAGAGATGTTAGAAAACTCATGGACAGGTATGATAACCTTAAATTTCTAAAGAGAGAGTATATTCAGAAAGTGGAACACGAGGTTAATTCACGAGAAATTGAGAAAGTTGAGTCATTTAACACTTCTTCTTTAAATATCAAGCTTATTAAATTCAAGGACTATAGCTCACCTCTTGATATCTACACATTTCAAACTATGTTTGAGAAACTCTACCTTAAATCTACACCAAAACGCTTACTACCTGATCTGTTAAGAAATAATTACCTTGAGAATCCTGCTTTAATGTTAGTTAGGAATGTTGACGACATTGAAGAGATATGGAAAAGACTCATAGCAGCATATGGTGATTGCAAAACCATGCTAGCGAAAAAATTACATGAAGTGAGCAACATGGATTTATTGTGGAAGCTTAGAGACCCGGAAAAGGTTACAAACGGAATAGCGAAAATTATTACAGTCATGAAGGATCTGCTCTCATTATGCAAAAAGCATGGTTTGGAAAATAATCTTTTCTATGGAGATGCACTAGAAAGAATTTATAAGCTGCTAAAAATTTATGGAATAAATTGATTGATTCTTTGGAAAAAGATATGAGAATCTACCAACAAAAGATACTGTTACTAGGAAAAGAAAGAAAACCTCCACAAGTCAAAGAATCAAACTACTTCAATAACAATGACTTCGATGACAAGGTAATATCAAATTTGTCTTGTTTTATATGTGGAGAAAGAAATATGTAGCTACTAATGGACCTTCTGGATCCATGTTGATACAGTACTTTGCCTGTAAGAAATTTGTCACCCGCAGATAGATTTACTGTTTTAAGAAGAAATGGTCTTTGCTTTCAGTGTCTATTTCCAGGAGCTAAACAAAAGCAAGGAAAACATCGAGAGGGGAAATGCCAGAGAGATTTCACATGTAAACATGAATCACATGACAAATATCCATCTAAAATGCACGTGTTGGTATGTGAGGAGCACAAAGACACACCTGAGAATAGGGACTTGCTTCAACACTATAAGCAGAGATGCATCCTACGACAACGATTTGAGCTTCCAGATTTTTCAAAAAACATTCAACTGACCTTTCACTCCACAGCACACGGAAATAAAGTTCAGTCAGATGCAGTTGACGAAAGTGCAATATATATGCTTCAAACAATAAAGGTAAATGATGAACCTTTTACCATATTTTATGACAGTGGATGCGGAGATTTCGTTTCTAGATTTGATGCTGTGAAGAGACTCAGAGAAAATGCTACAAAAAAAGTTAATGGACCAATTAAGATAGGTGGTGTTGGAGGTGTGATGACAGAATTACCATTTGGAATCTATTCTGTTAAATTACCCTTGATAAATGGGAATGATGCAATTATGACAGGAGTTTGTCTTCAACAGATAACACCAGAGTTTCCTGATTTTCCATTGCAAGGAAAGGTGGAGACAGATATCAGTAATGGATACCGAAAAAATCGAGGTAATGTAAATTATTTACCTAAGTTACCATCTTCAGTGGGCGGCCATGTTGATTTTATGATAGGCATAAAATACTTACGTTACTTCCCCGAAAAAGTCTTTCAATTGCCATCTGGTCTTACCATATATAAGTCCTGCTTTAAGAACAGTGATGGAAGTACAGGAGTCATTGGTGGGCCTCATCAAGTCTTCACTGAAATAGAAAGGTACCATCATCTTAGCAAAACATCCAATTTTGTGGCCATGCAATACCCATTATTCAAAAACGGATACCAAGTCAATCCAGATATTTCTATTATTGGATATAAAAACCATTCTTATCAGTTTGATTTAGATTACGATGAAAAAGAAGTTAAAAATGACAAAGAAGTCATGATATGCAACCGTCAACTCAAAAGTTTTGAGAAGGTAGAACACGCTGGAACCGAAATCACTTACAGATGTGTACAATGCAGAGACTGCAAAGTATGTAAAATGCATGATCGAGATGACACTATCAGCATCAGAGAAGAAGTGGAACAGGAGATGATCGAAAAATCAGTCACATTAGATAAAATCAATAATTCAACTGTGGCAAGACTGCCAATGACACACAATCCAATCGTCAAATTGTGTCCAAACAAATTCAAAGCATTAAAGGTATTCAATCAACAAATGAAAAAATTAGCCAACACCCAGAAGGATAAAGATGACGTAATCAAATCAGAGATGAAGCTGCACACTCTAGGCCACGTCGAATATGTCACAAATCTTCCAAGATCAATTCAAAAATCACTTGAAGAAGCTCAAATTCAAAACTATATACCTTGGCGAACTGTTTGGAAAGTCAACTCGGTCACCACTCCTTGCCGCATGGTATTCGATGCGTCTCAGCCTACTGATACAGGTTTTAGTCTCAATGATATCTTGGCAAAAGGGAGAAACAACATGAACAAACTCGTAGAAATATTCATCCGATGGCGAATTTACAAATACGGATTTCATACTGACATTCAGAAAATGTATAATTCTGTAAAACTACATCAGGATGACTGGTGCTTTCAAAGATATCTCTGGAAGGAGAATTTGGATGACTCAAAACCACTCCAACAAAAAATCATCAAAACTTTGATCTGTGGCGTCCGGTCTAGTGGTAATCAAGCTGAAACTGGCTTAAAGAAAACAGCCATGTTGTCCAAAGAAGAATTTCCAGAAATCAAGGAGATCGTGTTTAGAGATATCTATGTAGATGATTGTTTGTCTGGTGAACATACTAAAGAAAAGTCATTGGAAAGAGCAGATCAATTAGAACTGGTCTTAAATCGAGGAGGCTTTAAGTTAAAAGGAGTAACGTTTTCTGGTTCAGATCCTCACAATTCGTTATCAGATGATGGCATCACAATTTGTGTTGCTGGCTTACTATGGCATCCAAAAGACGATTTAATATCGCTTGACATAAAAGTTATTAACTTTGCGAGAAAACATAGAGAAAGAAAAACAGTTCAAATCACATCAATACCATCAACATTAACCAGACGACATTGTACATCAAAAGTCGCAGAGGTATTTGATCTCACAGGGATGTTAACACCTATTATTGCTGGAATGAAGCTTGATTTACATGATTTGGTTGTCAAAAGGCTTAACTGGGATGATGCAATACCAGATAATTTACGCCAGTTATGGATATCACACTTTGAGATGATATCAGAGATGAAGAACCTGAAATTCGATCGAGCAATCATACCAGAAGACGCCCTAAGTCTAGACGTGGAAACACTTGCATTTGGCGATGCAAGTAAGTGTTTAATTTGCATTGCAATTTATGTGAGATTTAAACGGAAATGTGGAGGTTACTCTTGCCAATTAGTTTTGTCAAAGTCAAGATTAGTTCCTGAAGGTCTGTCCTTACCAAGAGCAGAGTTGTACGCGTCATTAGTTAATACTCATTCCTCAGAGGTGGTAAGAAAAGCATTTTACCAATATTATAAAAGCAGCGTGAAATTTACCGATTCGCAAATTGTCCTGTTTTGGATTTGTAATAATAATCGATCTCTGAAACAATGGGTGAGAAACCGTGTCATTGACATTCAAAGATTTACCACGATAGAAGATTGGAGATACATCCAATCAGAAAACATGATTGCAGATCTTGGCACAAGAAGAGGTGTTAGCCTGAAAGATGTTGACAAAGATTCAAGATGGTGCAACGGATATGACTGGATGAGGTATGAAATTAGTCAATTCCCATGCAAAAGTATCAAAGATATTACTCTTACCAATTCTCAACAAGAGGAAATAAGAAAAGAAAGTCCTTTTGATTTTGACGGATTATCTTATGTGCAAAGGAAAATCCCGGATGAAGTTTTTAAAAGAAGAGCATTTTCTAATTATATTATCGATCCCAACAAATACCGTTTTAAAACCGTGATTCGTATACTAGCCATTGTTTTCAAATTTGTATTTAATGTGCGTAAAAGTATTATCAGTCATAGACAATCATCATTGCAATCAATAAAGAAACAACCGATTACCACAAAATCCACTCTGCTACTGTTAGATGACGACATTCGAAAAGCTGAGAAATATTTCTTCAGAAAAGCTGCTCTTGAAATCCAGCATTTTCTACCACGAAAACAGTACGAGAATTTCACCAAGGAAAAGAATGGCATCCTGTATTATACTGGCCGTATCTTGTCAACTGAAGAGATAACTATCGTGGGAAAGATGACAGAAGCAATGAAAGATCTGTCAGCCAGCACATTTTGTGTACCTGTGGTTGATAGATACTCCCCGTTAGCATATTGCATAATTAATGAAGTTCACTGGTACAACAGCACAGTAAGGCACTCTGGTGTAGAATCTGTATGGAGATTTGTGCTTAAGAAAGCATTTATAATCGAAGGAAGAAGTATTGTTAAATGGATTAGAGAATCCTGTCAAAGGTGTCGTTATCTTCAAAGGAAAAATATTGAAGTAGCAATGGGACCAATATCAAGGTATAATGTTACTATTGCACCATGCTTTTATATTTCTCAAGTTGATCTGTGTGGACCGATTAGAGCATACTCACATCATCACAAAAGAGCAACTATCAAAATTTGGTTGGTCGTGTTTTGCTGCAACACAACTTCTTGTACAGCAATTAAGACAATGGAGGATTATTCATCAACTGCATTTATTCAAGCGTTTGTGCGATTTTCTTGTGAAAATGGCTATCCAAAATTGTTGCTATCCGACGAAGGAAGTCAAATTGTGAAATCATTTCACTCAATGGAGCTTAATTATGTTGATATTAAACACAACTTACACAAGGATGTATCAGTTGAATATGAATTGTGCCCAGTAGGAGGTCATAACATTAATGGCAGAGTAGAGAGAAAGATAAGAGAAGTGAAAAAGTCGCTAGAAATTTCGTTGACCAATAGAAGATTATCTATCATGCAATGGGAGACGATTTCAGCAGAGATTGCTAACAACATCAACAATTTACCACTAGCTTTGGGTAACATAGTTTCCAGCTTTGAATCTATGGATCTTTTTACACCAAATCGTCTGAGGTTGGGTAGAAATAATGAGAGGAGTCCCGTTGGAAGTATGATTGTGACAAATGATCCAGATCGAGTATTTAAAGCAAATCAAGAAGTGTTCAATGCTTGGTTTGAAAGTTGGCTCTTGAGTCATGTACCGAAATTAATGGCTCAACCAAAATGGTATAAATCAGATAAAAGTATTCAAAAGGGTGATATTGTATTGTTTCTGAAACAAGATACCCCGTTATGTTCAAATTATCAGTACGGTATTGTCGAAGCAGTCGTGATGGATAAAGACGAGAAGATACGTAAAGTCGAAATTCGTTATCGTAACCATAATGAAAAGGTCAATCGAATTACTCGTCGTGCAGTTCGTAGTTTGGTTGTAATTCACCATGTTGATGAATTAGATATAATGGACGAACTTTCCATGTTTCAACAATGAATGATTGATACTTCCGCAGGGGGAGTGTTGTGTTTATATATATATATATTCTTGAATCAAAATTCACTGTTTATGTTAGTCCGTAAAATGTAACTTGTCATGTGTAGTGTTACCATTTATCGTTATGCCTTGTTTATTCATTTCTTTACTCACTTGTCCAGTCCCGTGTCTCATTGTCTTGTACGTCCCACTTGTATTGTATCATTATGTTTCATCTTAGCTATACGTATTGTTTAATTGTTAATTGTTACTTGATCGTGTCATTAGGGATTTCATGTCAATTACTTTATAATACGTTTTTTTTACATTTTTCATTCATTCCGTCAAATCACAAAAACTGAGCAGTCACAAAATAACTTTATACAAAAAGCATCAAACAATTTGTTACACACGTCAAACTTTCAAGAAACATTTTAGCGTAATTCAATTTCAAGTCTATCTGGTTTTACACTTGGGAAATCTGGTACGATTATTTAAAAATATATTTCAATTTATTTTGTCAAACGTTTATTAAAACTAAATTTGTATATATATTTTTTTAGTTTAAATAACTTAACTTACCATATCATCTCAGTTTTAAAAATGTATTCCGAGCAACCCGACCTTAAAACTGGATAGACCCACAGTCTATATTAGGTTCAGAATACTTTGTATGCAGGGCACTATGTAAGAAGGTTCCTCTTGTGTCTTCTTCTTTAGTATTGATGGCACATTTACTGATTGTTAGGGTCGTTTCATAAACGACTCAGCTGGAGCTGCGAATTGTGTCATGAAATTTATAGAGTATGGAAGAAAACCTCATTTGTGCCTCCAGGCAATCACCAAAATAGACAAAGGCTCAGAAATTAGATACAATTACGGAGTATAGTGTTCTAAGTTTCTTTAGATTACATAATTAAATCTCTGCTGTAAAATGTCTTACAGTATTAAAATTACACTACCAAATAATAAATTGCAGCAGATAAGAAGTAAATCACTAGATTAGTAACCTAATAGATATTAGATGTTTTCCTTAGGCACAAATCCGATTTTAAGCTATTTTTTATCTTCTTTACTCGTTCAGAAAATGCACAAGTACCCATGGACAATGGATATGATTAAAAATGTTGAGGTTGGTATTTATTTTAGATAGGATCTGTTAAGAAGTAACTATATAGGTCTGACTTCATTATATTGTATTAACCAAAGTATACTGTCCTAAAACTTGGCAAACAAATAGGTAAGTATATGTTCCCAAGGTGCTATTTAAATGTTAATTGTCTTAACGTTGGTGAACACATATATTGCTTATCACATCATACTTTTTTATTTTTTTCATCATTTATACAATGAAGGTTTTTTTAATTGTTGGGAGATTTCTTATATGTTATAGGTTTAAAATATATATTTTGATAAAAATAAAATATTTTGTTTCTGTAGCTAATGTAATGATTTTAAAATAAAATTTTGATAATAGCTAAAAAACGTGTTAATGTGAAATATAGGGATCGTGTTAACTAAGATTAGAAATAATTTGTTTTTAAAAACTTCAAGTGCTTAATTCTCTAAAATATATCCGCGTGTTAATATATCCGTGTTGTTTTTGTTATGAAGTGCCCTTTCAAGAACACTTTTCTTTTCATTTCTAAAACGCATTTATTTGGTTTATTATAGCTCTTTGTCATTTCAATTGTGTGCAAGATGCAAAAATCAGAAATTAATCTCCTGCCACAACTGTGCGCGTTTTAGCTTTGAGTGCTGTCTAAATCTTTTTTAGCCCAAGTGATTTTAAAAATTCCGCCTGCTTAGCGGCTAGTGAAAGTCAATAATAGACATTAGAAAGTGTTGCGAAGATGTGTTCAAGGCAAAGCCATCAGAAAAGGCAAGGCATTTACACAATTACGGAGGGCGTTAGAAAATAGGGAAGGCAAAAAGAAAGGCACTAAGTTAGGCATTAGAAAAGGATGTAGGAAAGGAAATAGGCATAACAGTAGGCAAGGCATAAGGAAAAGCAACAAGCAAGGAAATGAAAGGGCAATACACAAGCCACTAGACGAGGCATTAAGAAAGAAAGGTGGCAGGCAAGGCAAAAAGCATGGTAGTAGGCTCAAGGCATTGCAGTACGCAAGAGATCAGGAAAAGCAAAAACATGGCAGTAGGCAATGCACCAAACAAGGCAATAGGAAAGGCACCAGGGATGGTAGTAGGCCAGGCACTAGAAAAGAAAACAGGCAACACACTAGGCATGGCGGTAGGCATGTCATTAGAAAAGGCACTAGGCAGTTCAAATTATTTTGGTCCACCGCAAGAAAATTCCTGTAAAGTTTACAACAGTTAAAAATATTTTTGATTAAGTGAGTTAGTGACTTTCAGTCATCAGAAGCAATTATTTCAGAATTTCAAAAATGTCCTACCCAAGATATCTATCCATATATACCAGTAACCATTTTGATCAATAACGTTGTAAACCTTAAATTAGGAAAATTATAATTTCATAAAATTTCCGTCGATATAATGCTGAGTCATCAACCCTATAGCGCTAGAATAATCGCGGCCCTACGGGCCACACATATCCTCATTTTTAAACCTTTCGCTAACAAACAAGACGTATACTTTCATATTTTGATTTCAAGGTTTGTGTTATCTAACTTTATCGTTAAACATTTATATTTTTTATCGAAATAACTGAGTAAAGCATTTCAAAATATACAAAGGCATTTTTCTGTCTGGTTATTTTCTCTCAAAATGAGAGGTTTTGCTTTATATTTTTGGTAGAAAGTTTATTAAAATATATATGCCATTTCTTACTTCAGAATGGCCACAAATTCAACAGACGTAAATTCAGATTTAACTGTTGAGGATAATGTTATGAACTCCGATGGTGCTGGGACCGATGCTAACGCCAGCCTGTTAGAGCAACCAAGGAAGAGGAAACATACCCTTCTTTGTGTTGGTGACGACCACAACAAAAGTTTTTGCCCACTTTTAAAAAAGTTTGAAGTGATACCTTCTGAAAAGGAATATAATTATCAACTATCAGAGGATCAAATAGAGTATGTGAAAAAACATTTTTCGACTTACATCAGTGATGTAGATTTGAAGAACTGCATCTTGAGGGAGAACCCGGTACCAACCAATGTGCCAAAACCGGCAACTCTAGATATTTATTTGAACAGAGGATATAACGAGCTCTAAAATTCAGCAAAAATTGACTGATATTATGGGGCCTTTGTCCAGGGTGTGGACTACCTTGCAAAAGGGGTTGGCCTCTGAAACCTGTTTAATTGAGCACTCTATGGAGGAATTGAATAGTCTAGTTGAACAGAGCAAATTATTACTATAACTATTACTTACTATAACAAATTATTACTATAACTATTACTATAACAAGGATATGGTAAAAATAGCCAAACAAATACGGAATTTCCTTTTTTCGAACGAGATCATGATTACTGCAGAATATCTTCCAAGCAAGTTGAATGTGGTAGCGGACTGGGAGTCTCGTAACATTGTAGATCCGAGCGATTGGCAGTTGGATCCAGCACTGTGTTCACGACTAAGACAAACAAGACAACGGCCAGAGATAGATCTATTTGCTTCCCGTCTGAATCATCAGTTAGAACGGTACATATCGTGGCGACCAGAGCCAAACAGTGTGGGAATAGATGCACTTCAACAGGCGTGGGGGGATCTGTACGGTTATTTATTTCCTCCATTTTGTCTGATAACCAAAGTTCTCAGGAAAGTGGCCCAGGAAGGGTCAGTTCTGCATTTGATAACACTAAGTTGGCAAAGTCAGCCATGGTATTCAGTTCTGGTGGAAATGTCGAATTTAGAATCTAGTACTCCTGCCTATGCATCCCCAAGCTTTAACAAATGCTCAGGGACAAATACACCCACTAGCAAGACAAAAACAACTGAGGCTAGCGGCTTGGACTGTTTCAGGCAATGCTTGGCTTCAGAGGGATTATCAGAGGAAGCTACAGCTTTTATCACAAACTCCAGGCGGAGAGGCTCAATTTCTAATTACCAATCGGCCTGGAGAAAGTGGACTAGCTGGTGTATGCAATACCAGGCTGATCCTGTTCGATGTGATGTAAATGTAATTGCCAACTACTTAGCAATGCTATTTCACTAAGGTTTGGAATACAGCACAATAAATGGTCATAGGTCAGCTATTGCTGCTTATCATAATCCTATAAATTCTGTTAATGTAGGTGAACACCCTAGGATTTGTTCACTTATGACAGGTGTATTTATTCCGAGACCAACCGAACCTCAATTTACATCTTAATACATTATCAAATAATGACGGTTTATCTATAAAAATTCTGTCTCACAAATTAGCAATATTGTTAGCACTAATACCTGCATCAAGGGGGTCTGAAGTTTGTTACTTAAGCATGAATCATATGCTTAGGTCTCAGGATAGCTACGTTTTTACGTTTGATAAATTAACTAAAACCAGGAAAAAAGGCTCTTCGCTTCCTAGCATTAAATTAACTAAAACCAGGAATAAAGGCTCTTCTCCTCCTAGCATAGAGTTTAAAAAATTTTCCAACAACTCCAAATTGTGTGTTGTGGACACAATTGATTGTTACATCAGAAGAAGTAACGAGTGGCGAATTGGTGACAAACAATCTCAGTTACTCTTGAGTACTTTACGTCCCCACCATGCAGTTGTACCGTCTACTGTGGCAGGGTGGATCAAGTCGATCTTGAATGACGCAGGGATTGATACTAATTCGTTTTCCGCGCACTCCACAAGGTCTGCTTCTACTTCTAAAGCCAAACTTATGGGTCTTTCAACCTCGGATATTTTAAAGCGGGGCAGTTGGTCTGGTAAGACAACTTGGCAAAAGCATTACCAAAAAACTATCCAGCCTGTGTCGCAAGTACTTCAAAAGGCAATAGGATTGAGTGGCGTTTCGACCTGAGGATATGTGTGGTCCGTAGGGCCGCGCTTATTCTAGCGCTATAGGGTTAATGACTCAGCATTATATCGACTGAAATTTTATGAAATAAAATTACTAAATTTTGTAAGGCCGCGAAGCGGCCGCAATGTTATTTGGATTTTATGAATAAATTGAAGTGCGATATAATGCTGTCCACCCGTGTCCTACCCAGTGTTTATTTGACGTATATAAACAGTGTTTTTTCCATTATTATAGCACCAAGAGGAAATCGTGGTGGTTACGGCTATCGAGGTGGAAACAGAGCTTCATACTGTGGTCCGAACTAACGTTATTATATTTATTTTTCATTGAAAATAAAACATGTGCATTTTACTTTATTTAGTATTTACTTTCGTTTTCCTCTGGTCTCTTACTTATTCTAGCGCTTTAGGGTTGATGACGCAGCATTATACCGTACTTCAATTTTATTCGTAAAATCCAACGTAATTTAGTAATTTTAGAAATTAACTTCAGATTTTGTCTCTTTTATTATTTTTCTTGCCAACATTTTAACCACTTTAGCATTACTGTATATTGTCAACTGCAAAGAAGATTATGTATTCAAACAACCTAAACTGGCTAAATTATTCTATCTGGCATATGACATTGCACCATCCACAACAAAAGTTTGTCAAGGACATTGTATAGTGCAAACCACAATAAAAGTTTATGCAAACAACCCGCCAAATACAACTCGCAGCATGTACAATCTGAATTAGCTTATTCAGCATCTACAATGTTTTAAGACATAGCTTTCTTATTATGTACTGGATAATTGTAGCTATAAGAATTACTAAATGATGATGAGGTGACAAAACAGATAGCTGTAATATTTCTTGTCAATGACAGCTGGTTCTACTATAGTTAGAGGTTGCAACCCTCTTAAAATTTTTCAAAAAAGCAAATTCCCCTTTTTGCAAGGATTTCTTAAAAACATTGACCGTAAAGAGGCAGAAAAATACAACAGCAACAGAACACAACACAGAACAATTAATATTAAAACAATTCGAAATGAATTAAGTAGGTACAAATGAGATGAATAAAACTTATCACAACGTCAATATCCTTAAACGGATAAATTTAAAATTATTCTTAACGGAACGTGTTTAAGTTAAAGCTAACAACTATCTGTGCGCCAGGACTTGTAACACTGGCTGTAGCTTTCCACATGTGTTACAGAGCTCCAACACTCAGCCTTACACAGATTATTGTTGCTGTGGACCTGTCTAAATGACAGTACCAGCCTGTCGTAACTGGGGTAATATGCGTTGGCATGACACCACGAAGACCAGGTAAGAAAATCTAACCCCATTGCAAAGCTTCTTCTAAAATGCCTATGGGCAGCAGAGTTGTCAATCCTGAAAGCAAAGTGAGCCAACTCTGCCTCCCTACTGGAGTGGTGTAATAAGTGGGATCGTCACGCCCAAAGACAAGATATGATGTCAAGCCTCCTTACTGTGCTTCTTACGGTGTCTCTATACAAAGAGAAGAGTTAACAAACTCTGGTTTCACGGTGACTGACTAACATAATTATTATTATTATTATTATTATTATTATTCATGAATTTTTACCCAGGATATGTACAATTCAGTATTTAAGTATATACTGCTATTAATTTGTGTCCTGCGTTAAAGAAAGAGAAAAAGAAAAAAGAAAAAGTTGAACTGAAAAAAAGAGACAGAGAGAGAAAAAAAAAAAACGAATACTGTGAACTCCCAGCAGCATGGACAATTAGACAATTAGACTGGGCTATGGATGGATTAGGCTGAACTATCAATGTAACAGGAAGGTCACAGATTAACTTAAATATTTACAAGTTTATTTTTATTTACAATAAAAATTCTTCAGGAGTTTCTTGTAGATAACGATAGAGTTTTCCTTCCGAATGACAATTGGTAAGGCGTTATATAATTTTGCGCCTGAGAAGTAGAACGATTTTTTCGCAAACTCTAGTTTGACTTTAGGTAATTTGATTTGGAAGTTCTGATTCCGAGTTCCTTTTGCGTGACGATTTATCTCAAAATACGAGTGGAAATTGCTACACAATGTTTGATCAAGCGATTGTCTAAAAACTATATTTGCCCGTTCTTCAATCCGATTTTGTATGGGTGTCAAATTATTGGTTTCTGTAATATTACGCGCTCTATTTTCAATTGACTCCAATTTTGATTTTTGGGAACAATTCAGATTTAAGTTTAATGTACCACAGTAAGTGAGTATTGGCACAATCATTGCATTGTATATCATGACGGAAACAGATTTCGTGACATATTGTCGTAATTTATTAAGGAGTTGCAATCTGTTAGATGCTTTTCGATATCTACTTTTAAAATTATCATTCAAATCAGCTGGGGTAAATAAAACCGCTAGGGTCATGGATTTTCTCCCCCATTTGTTGTGTGAGATACAAATAAGCTAACTTCTGGAGAAGAATAATTCAAGTGGAATGTGTCTGCTTGAGAAATACAGCGATCGTTGCATTTGAACCACGTGTTTTGTTGATCCTTAATGAAGGCCCAGTAATGACCTGCTTTCAATGTACCTGAGTGGTTAATGGTAGCAACCAAGTTGTACTTGTTGTTGAAAGACACATTGCAGTTGGGTGAGATGGTACCATTAAGACATGATGTTTTTTAGGCAAGCAATTGACTAACTTGTTGTCTTTAAAACCCATTTCCTGATGTGTATCTCAACAATTTTCACTTGTGTTTCAATTGTGGCCTCTTGATGCGATGAACACTGGGGGCAGAACCACTTGTTATCACCTAGAAGTTCCTGATGTTGTAAAAATTTGTTAAAAGAGTCTGCTATTGACTTACACGTTGGTGAAATTAAAATTGAATCCTTTAGTTCCCTGGAAGTGGAGAAACAACAGTAGCTGCATGACGTTGTTGTGGTCACAGTTACTGACAGCAGATTGCCAACAAAGGAAAAGACCCAATAAGTTCGTCAAAAGCAACCTGAAGGGTCTCCGGCACATCTTGTTGGTGATTGTGATTAAACGCGTTATTGCTAAGAGCATGCATTCTGTTTTGCAGCGCTCGTAAGAAATTGGAAGGATCAATCCGTGAACAGGAGCGATTCAGTAGTGACTTATTTAGGACTATGGACTTTACTAGAGGAGATGACAAAGAGAACTCTGATGGTAATTGGTAAGTCTTGAAAGAACCTTTAATGCTTGCAAAATGGAGTTTGCGTAGCATGTGTTCTCTTGTTGTGTGGACGATACTCACTTTTTGTTTAAGTTCCCGGCTAAAGTTATGGTGTTCCAGAGACCTTGAAGAGTAGCCCCTAGCACCCACTTCTACTGTGAAAAGATGCGGAAACGACCCGTTGCTACGTATTACCTCGACCAAAGGGAAGTATTTGGAAAGCTTGGGTGAATGCCAGGATCCCATGCTTTCCTCACAAGGACAAGTTAGTTCAATAATGGTGATGCGCTTAGAACAATTTGAGTATATTGCAATGTCTGGCCTGAGGGATGTGATTGCACTATGGCCAGGAAACACAAATTTTTCATTCAGATCTGTTAAAATCACCCAGTCACTATTAGCATGGTGGAATAGACCAGTTGGATTTGATCTTTTAGCGGAGGTATAGCTACGAATGACACTTTAAGGTACTTTTTCGTTTCCGGAACAACTTCAGATGAAAAACGCTGTAAACTTAACAGGAGCCCGCGAAGCACAGCATCGTGTCGGAAAGTGAACCTTCCTTGTAATAAACAACCTTGCAAGCGCTAAAACATGCGCAGTTGTACATACTTGTTTGGAACATAATGCACAAGCAGATTCAATACAAAGGATTCAGTACAAAGGCTTTAAATTGCTAGGTGAGGGAAGAACATCGTAAGTAAGGCAGAAGGAAAGCAAGTGACTTCCAAGATAGACCATTTTTTTATGTAATTTTCCCATCTTGTCCACCGACCCTGCACTTGCAATTGCAATGCTCTACCCAAGTTGGCTTCCTCATCGATATCTTTAGCTGTGTTCGATATCAATATACGATAAGCATAGCACTGTTTTGAAATCGGAATCTTGATCGTAAGTAAGGCAGAAGGAAAGCAAGTGACTTCCAAGATAGATCATTTTTTTATGTAATTTTCCCATCTTGTCCACCGACCCTGCACTTGCAATTGCAATGCTCTACCCAAGTTGGCTTCCTCATCGATATCTTTAGCTGTGTTCGATATCAATATACGATAAGCATAGCACTGTTTTGAAATCGGAATCTTGAAAGGTTTGTTGATCCCTAGACCTGCTTTTCCATACTGGGGAGTTCCACGACTGACTTTATTTTCACCTCTGCTTCTGCTGTTCTTACTGCGTTGTCCACTTTCCACATGTCAGCTTTTAAAGTAGGTGCACTGTTAGACACAAGAGGATCTTTGGAATCTTTGGAATAAAAGAAAATGACCACTTATTTTGGAGCATATAAGCAATGACGTCAAGCTCTGAATTGGCATTGGACAAGGCGAGCAGGAGTTGTATAGGTAAATGTTTGACGCAGAATTGGGCAGGGCTATTTTCTAATAAAAAGTTTGGCTTCTTAATGTCTATGGATTTGAAAAATTCAAATCCAGAGGAGGAAAGACCTTCCTTTGGTGAAGGCAGTTTCTCCGAAATTATTTTTAGCGAAGAAATGGTAATTTTAAAGGAAACTGTTGAGTTAAATCCTCTTGAAACTTTCAAGACGGCTATCAGACAATCTTTGTGTGAAGTATTCAGTTGCGAGTTTACGCTCATCTCACTAAGTGATTTTTTTACGTGAATAGAGAAAGAAATAATCTAGTTTGCTTAAAAACAGGACCTGGTCACTCTTGGGGTTTCCAAAATTTAAGAAGATTATGTGGACAAGGAAAACTATATTGTGTGTTAAAAGGACAATAGAGAGACCTTGTAATTGGAGACAACAATTACACAATAGAAAAAGAAATTGTTAAGATAGAGGAGGAGGAAGGTGATAAAAAGAACGATGACTTGCAAAAACCTTGCTGCTCCCGTACAGGTACATATATAGATATATTTATATATCTTTATATATTTAAATTTATAATATAGCATTTTTAGAAAATCATTATCTCTCCCGTAAAGGTCTATACAGTCCTTGACTACAGGTCTGACATTGGTCTTTTTGAACGTAAACACAACATGGTGCTGTTAGTAGGATGTGACATAAACAAACATATGATGAACTTAGGATTCTACTTCAATTCTGACAAAGTGAAAGTTGTGAAACTTCCATGCAAAATCCATTTTTTAGATATCATTTTATTTTAATTTCTAGAACTGCCCTCAACGACATCCGAAGCTACACCAAGTTCAGTTTCTGATGCAGAACAACTAGTGAATGAATTGCCGGAAGCTAATGATAGAAAGAAAATTGTACCAAAGTTTGAATCTCTGGATGAATTTGTTGATTATTTTGATAAAAAATGACAGGAGATAAGGAACGGTTACGATTAAAAGCAGAAAATGCATTGGAAGAGGCATTGTGTTATTACAAGTCTGGCGACTTTGATGCTGCATCTAAAATTGTAATAACATACGGCCAACCAGCTGTGGACACTGGTGGTATTCTACGCCAGTTCTATACCAATGTCTTTGCTCAAATGGTTACTGAAATGGAAGATATTCCACCATTATTTGAAGGAAATAACAGAAGAAAACTTCCATGTTACAGTGCTGCTGCAGTGCTATCAGGGCTGCATAAAATTGTTGCCAAGATCATGGCTCATGCTCTGTGCTTGTGTGGATCGAGTTTTGGATATTGTTCGCCGGCTGTGTACAAATTTATTGTTACTGGAGATATATCAGAGGTGACAAACAGTATCTCACCAGAGGATGTGTTTATTCTTCACATTAAAGACTATATTAAGAAAGTATGTTTCTTGATTATTTCTGTAAATTCAGCAGGAGTTTACTAATTCGCAAAAATTTCTTTCTGCAGGTTCCACTTTATTTATATTTTGTTTGTAGTAGTATCAAGTAATGTGTAATTTTATGGAGTTATTGTTATTTTAGATATATGCTTGTAAGGATGATGAAGAGCTGAAACAGATATACCATGAAGGTAATTTTCAACAGCTTTTGTCTGATTTGGGCTGCACAAAGCTACTAAAGGTATAGTATGCTTTACATATCCGCACAAATTTATCCCGTCTACACCCTGCCAATACTTCTAGTTTTATTTGCTTAAGAAATTGTGCTTTCTCATTTATACCTAGTGTCTATACATTATTTTTATAGATGGAAAACCGTTTAATTTTTAATGAAGTAGTTGGGAAAAGATTACCAGTTCTTCAACAAATCAGAAAAGGATTGGCTATACTTAGTGTATTGGACGTTATTATTGAAAATCCTAAATTGTTTGAACCATTATTTGTCCATGATCCCAGTCACCTAAATTTTGATAAAATAAAAGCAAAATTGGACTTTTGCACTGAAGAATACTCGGAAACTTCAAAGTCATGGTTATTATGTTATCTTAAGGATGCTGATGCTGAAAAATTAAAGAACTTTCTACTTCATTGTACTGGTAGTATGATTCTACCTATATCTACAATTAAGGTGAAGTTTGGTAAATGTAATCAAATATTTGCTTCTACATGTCTTTTGGAATTGGTAATTCCAGAAAACTCTAGTGATAAAAAGCAACTTTATTTGCATATGGATACCGTTTTAAAAGACATTCGCACTGCCAAAGCATTTTCCGCAGTTTGAGAGGACAATTTTTTTGTTTATAACCTTTTGTTTATTTTTAAAATGTATATATATGAGATTTTTTTAAACTGTATATTTTGTTGAGTCATATTTTTTAACATGTGCCTCATGTTTGTTCAATCATTCTTGGTAGAATTGATATTAGTCAGTAGGGTTTTGTTAATTAAGTTTTAAAATTTTCGTTTCTTGTTCAGCCTACACCTTTTCGTCATAGCTGTTTCTTTAATGATATTTTAAGGCCCAATTTATGTTTACTTTGTATAACAGAAAAGACATCTTTACAAAAAAATTGTTTTTAAATTTTTGCGAAATCTATTTTTACGGATTTGGCCCAATCTAATTTTATACTGACAAAAGTTTCAAACAATTCGCAGATTTCATTTTATATTTTTTAAAGACGAACATAACTTTAATGATGTTACATTTCAAGCTAAACGATAATATAAACAATATACGACAAATTCACGTTGACGTTTCTTTGGTTTAAGGGTAGTCTAGGGTGGCACACCTTTTTAGGCAATTCGATTTCGGTCTCAGGTAGAAATTGCTTGCGCAATTTTTTTTGAAAAAAAAAAATTAACACTGCCAAGTCCCTGGATTAGTATCAACTGAAAATAATGCTAAAGCTTCCAGGTAAATGTCTATTCCATAACATGTTGAATCCCGCAAAGGGTCAATCGAGTTCAATGTTTGTAAAATATTTTCAGCTATTTCAAAATTTACATCGTCAAGTTCTACTGTCGATAAGCCATCATCATTCGGACTTAGCCCAGTCCATACCATACCATTCAAGGTCCTCTAATGTACCATCACTATTAAACAGTTCTGCCACTTGATGTTGACTTCTATTTCTTCTGTCAATCATCCATTGTTCTGGATTCTATTGGGTGACCAATTGCGTTCTGTTCAGAGGGTATGATTATTCCAGCCGGCAGTAAAAGAAGTGATAACTCTGTTTATTCTTGGTAGAAACACGTAATGTAAAAAAACATGCAGAGCGGTGTAAAAAATGTACAAATTTTCAGCGGTAATGTCTTTACGCTTAAAATATGTTTAAAAATCTTAAAAGTCTTTTCAAGGGGTTGCTAAGTAAGTTGCTTAATTTTTGACATGGTTTAAGCTATAAGTCGGTTATAACCGTGCCATTCTAAAGTGCACAATAAGTGAATCGGTATTAAACAAACCTTGTGTCTCCATGACTTAAAAAGTGTAGTAAAACTGTGCACAAACATATTTCCATACATCCCACCAAAGACGTCTATCCCCTGGTTATGGGCCGACGATCCAGCTAAATAACTTCCCCTACCATCACCCCTAAGCTCAACCATCCTTTGTCAGACTAGAGCGTTTTCACCACCTTTATCTGATCGAACGCGTGAAGGGATACCCCATTGATTTACTGCCATATCATATAATTTTAGTACAGTATCTTTTTTGTTATTTGTACTGCACCACAAATACATAACCACACGCGAATATCCATCCATTCCGCCGTGAATTACAAATTTCCAATTCCAACGTATTCTTGAAGTTTCAGGATCAATTTTTCTTAAAGTTTCAATTACTCTTTTATGCTGTACACGTAAACCAAGAGATCGTAAAATCCCAAGGGCCAAGGATCTTCCAACAAAAGAACCGTGACTATCTTTAAAGTCTTTAACAGTCTGCTCAAGTGCCTCATCAGATATGGAAGAGTAGCCAGTAATTTCTGAAATACCGAGTTCCCTAATTCTTCTACCCACAGTTCATCTTGAGACACATAGCATTGATGAAATTTCCTTCCAACAATAACCCAGATCACGAAAGTAAAGTAATACATCCTCCGATATATCCCACTTGGGTCTACCAGGTCCATTCCTGTAAAGTTTATTTGGGGTATAATCAATAATAGCTACTCTATCAGATATAAAACCTACAGATTCTCGTTTTACTTCCTAAAGAATCACGAGTAAATTCTCGACGAGTGAATTAATTATAGTTTTTAAATCAAAAGATAATATTTGGTCTTGACAAGACAAATTTGAAAGTGTGTTGCAAGAAATTCCAATTTTGTCCAATATACCATTTAGCTGTTTTTTGTCCAAATTATCCCTTTGCTCGGCTCTTTTTACTACTCTGTTCGATTCTTGAAAAAACGCATGCAGATGACTTAACTCCATCTTTGTTTTTATATTGAGGATAGGAGCGTAAAGTATATCGAATATGTTTTTAAACAAAACCCGAACCAGATATGTTTTAAGTAAAAACCTTGCATATAGCAAACATTGAACATATATTTTTGGATGCGAAGTATATATTTTTGTTGCATATATTATTACCGATTTTCTTGAATATATATATTTTTGTTGCATATATCTTTATTGTCCATATATATTACCGATTTTCTTGCACATATATATTTTTTCTTGCATATATATTTTTTTGTTGTACATATATATTTAATTTTGCTACAAATAAACAACCATATCAACTCTTAGGAACTCCATACCTTTCCATTGCAAAAAATATAATACAAAGATACGCATTTGCAATATCCAGCCATATATTTGCAAGGTGTGATTTATTGGCCCTGACCTCTTTAAGTGCAGACCATAGAAATGTGTTCCCAGCATCCTGGGATTTTCTCCATACAACCCTTCTGAACCGACGTGTTAATGAATTTGTTATTATTTATAATGTGAGGTTCTAATCGTCTTGATACAAGGCTAAATAAAAGCTTGCCTTCGACATTTAATAATGCGATAGGTAGAAAGTCTTTAATATTAGACTCCATAGGAGTTTTTGATTTAGGAAGATAAACTTCACGAGCACAACGCCATTGAATAGGGACTACACAATTTTTGAAACAAGACTTAAAAACATTAAACAAAACAGTATTTACTTTATTACATTTTTTAAGGTATCCCATTGATACCTGGGGAAGAGCCATTTCGCCGACTGACAAGAACCTTCATAAAATCTTCATAATTAAAGTGAGAAACTGGAAACGATTTCAAAAGAGGTGGAGTGGATGATAACTATGGAACGGAGGAAGGCTTCAACTTTGGTTTAGTTCCTTTAAATCTATTTTATGGTCAAGTCCATACCTTGTCTGTTAAGGCATTTTGTAATTCGTTGTCTCACTAAGCCAGATTTTTACAGAACATAAAAAATTGGACAGACAAGGTATTTTGCCGTTTTTGCACCCAATAAATTTGCAGAGTACAAGTTTTTTAAATTTCAAATATTGGTAGAAAATCAGCAAAATTTTGGATTTTTTAACATATCACCTATATAATGAGGATATAACCAGCGTTCCAGCCAAGGTTCTCTCTCTCTCTCTCTCTCTGTATAATAATCTATATAATAATACGTTAATTCCGTCCGTGTGTGGCAGGCAAAGTTTAATTTTTTGAAGCAGTTGTCTACCACATCATACGTAAAACATACCTTAAAAAACTGTTCTGTCTTTTATAATTCTTCTCCAGACCTTAATTTATGCGTTCTAATGGCTAGAAAAAGCCTATTCAGCCTATGTTAACATTCCTTATATATAAAATTAAGCACAGGAAAGTGAGTCAAAGGAGGATACGGAGAGACTAAAAGAAAAGAAAGTTGACGAAAAATAATCGTTGCATATCGCGGGTACAAAATCATTAGTGTTTTGTTGTTGTGGGTTTTAAAGCTACTTTGTACAATGCAGGATGTCTTCACTTTTTATGCGCAACTTCGAATAGGGAAGTGAGGCAAGGGACTTAAAGAAATCAAAAATAAAAATAAGGCTGCTGAAGAAGGAATTGTCTCATGTAGTCCACTGCAGATTAATCAATCGTCACCAGTGGATACAAAATTGGTAAGCTTTTTGCGTTGATGTCAGAACGATCTTGCATGTTTACATGCCTTTAAAGGTGCAGATTGATACTATTTTTTGTTCTTTCATTAATTAAGTTGAGCGAAGTTCTTGAATCTGTCTAAAAAATCTATCCAGTTATGCCCAGTGTGAAGGTAAATTTCATTTTTTATTAGTTTTGAAAATTTCAAATTTCAAATCTCTTCCTCATTTTCTTTTTTGTCCACACGGCTTACAATTATGACTTTTTTTAACTCTAGAGTTACATGGCAGATTATAAAATAATCACACAGAGAAGCAAGGATTGTGACAATTATATCAAAATTTCTCTTGATTTGATTATTCTGATGATTCCACCAATAATGAGGTGTTCTCTTTTCCTATTTGGTCAATTGGTAAGTTTATCCAATAACGATAATAAAACACTAATTGTTACATTTTCAGATGGCGGCTGGAATTTAAAATTTGATTAAAAAAATTTAATTAAATCGAAATTGTTTAAGAGGTTTAAAAGATATCAATTGTGAGTGTTTTATCATGTTTATTTTACATTTCAGAATTGTCAAAAGTCAATTTCCAATGACTATGTTCTTTTGACGCTGACCTGTCCATTCTAAACACAAACTCAAAAAATGAAGACAGTGCTAATGAAGAGATTAAAAAGGTACACAACATTGTATCCATTTAAGAGTAGCAAATTCTTGGCAAAATACATATTTTATTAAAACTTATTTTATATACTTATAAACTTCGCAAGCCTGGTACCAATCTAGTTCAGTCTTTGCAACAAAATCTATCATTTTAGCATAATCAATCTGTTGGTATGTGAGCTTGACCCTGCTAAAGTCTGGCTTTTTTTAACTAATTTAAGTGCTAGATGTGTTATTTCATACCAATTGGTCTATAATGTTGCTTCTATACTATGCCTTCCCTGCTCTTCTACAGTGTGCAAATTTTCTATTTTAGGAATTAAATAAAGAACTTCTTCCCTTCATAACCAATGTCGCTAACCTAAGTGCCAAAACAACTACCTTGAACTCTTGTGGAAAGAAACCCCTCAAGGTATGTTTTTTCACTAGAATTAATTATGACCGTGTAAGATTACAATACACTAAAATGTTACAGTACTTTGGTGTGCGGATCCTTTTCATTAATGATGTTTCATTCATGTGCATTAAAAAGAGTTGTGACCTTAGGCATTTTGGCGTTTGCTCTTTTTTAAGAAAATAAAGTCAACAACGCAGAGAGAGAAAGGGAAAGCGTCCGAAAGAAATTGCATTTTTTGTAGAAGAATGCAGACTAAACTCTCAAGGCACATAGGACTTTGTCATGAACTGAAGCCAAGGGTAAATCACGCCATGAGTTTATTAACGCGGCAGAGGATTGGAGAATTCAACCAATTTGGAAGGGAAAGAATCCTGTGCTACAACAACCAGCAGGCACGGTCTGAAAATCCTATCTATCAACGAGAAAGAAAAGGATTGAAATGGAAAAGTACAAACTCATGTGGCTCCTGCAATGCCTTTATTGCAACCAGAGGATTTAGCAAATATTTAAAAAGATGTCAGAAAAATCATTGCCGCAGCATTATTAGTGTACCAACGTCATTACTATCCGTCCCAGAGAGTGAGGATCTTGACGGGAATTATTGAAGGTTGGATCTGTAATTTATTGGCGAACAAAAAGAAAAACAGACAAAGCTGCGCAAGTGAAGAAAACAGTTAGGCTCGAGATGGGGCGATTGGGGCACCTTCATTTGCATTTCAAGGAAAGACCTGGACTCACTGCTCGTTACAACAATGGTAATGATATGTTTTTAAGATGTAATTTTGATGGTCTTAGAGAAGCCATTGATTATACTCGACAACAGATGATGGGAAATTAAAGCCCGGTTTGAAACAAAATCACTGCATTTGATAAAGAGATCGTAAAGGTGATGAAAGCTGTTTACATGGCTAAGTCTATGGATGACGAAACTAAGGAAGTGGTGTCATGCACTGACGTCCTTGAACTACGGGAAGATTTTATCTTTGAGATTCACAGTAAGAACTAAATAAGCGGCGCCGAATGAACTTGTGACGTCCAGAGAATCTCCCAAATGAGCTGATGTGACATTGGTGAGAAACGAAGTCCTTTTAACTATAAAGTCCCTAACAAGTGACAAATGTACGCTTTTTGACGAATCCATGTTTGTTCAGCTCCGAGATAGTGCTAACCGTAATAAGTGGACGAAGAGGTGGAGAGCCTGCTAGACTTCCCATTGCGGAGTGGAACGATGAGAAATGCAACAAGTGGACTGATAAGCAGAGGAAAGATTCTATGGATGAACTTGACAGGATGATGGTTGATTCCTTGAAACTCACATATTTAACTAGTAAGGGAAACAATAATCTAGTGCCGTTACTTATAACCGAAGACACTATCGCTGCTATCGACATTTTGCGTGATTCGGAAGTGACATGTGCTTGTGGTGTGAGAAGGGACAATCAATATGTTTTCCCGTCAACCAGGTTATCAGACAACCATGTTTCAGGCTGGCATTCAATGCATAATGTGTGTGACCGTTTGCAATTAAAAGAGCCACAAAATATGAAGCCTACGACAAACCGGCATTGCGTATCCACATTATTTGCTGCCCTGGATCTTTCCAAAGACACATATGTCATTTTGCTCAAATAAATGAACAGATATATCAGGCACTGTTACAGCAGAACAAACAAAACTACTGTGAGGATTTTTACTGACAAGGATTTGTATATAGTCACACAAGAATATCGTATACGATCCAAGACTCTAAAACAAGATACAAAAAAACCCAACTATAGTACACAATTTCACACAACCTAGACAGTTAGTATGTCCTCCACTAATGGAAGACCAGTTTGAGCAAGAAGTCTCACAGAGAAAGGTAGACTATATGAACTGGAGTTGCAGAAAAATGCCAGGACTCAGTTTTAAAGAAGGAGAATAGGAGTAACTACATCGCAATGCAGATATAACTAGCCTTTTAAGACAGAGATGTTAATGAAAAAAGGAGGTTTCTCTCCAAAGAATATGGAATATGGCATTTTTGTTCTGCCAATACAAGATAGATGGCACCAGCACAGACAACCATCACATCCCACATACGTTTCCTCGGAAAGATCGTTTTTGCAAACTTCGCAAAACCATTTCTTATTTTTTGTGTTTTTTATAACATGCTTCCACGCAGCTTTACCACACAAGTGTTGGATCATCGATAAATCGATGTTGTCTTGATCAGACAGTTTTGGATGAAATTCTGTCTGCATCATTTCCAGGGTAATTGTTTTCTTTCCAGATAATATGACTGGAATGTCTGCTGTAGTCTTTTCTTTTAGTACCCATTCTAACATTACTAAAAATAAAGAAATATAAAATGATAAATAAAGAGTATACACAAAAAAGCTTAGTAAAATGAAGTTTCTACAACTAACATTTAATTACTTTTATTGGTCGGCAAATTAACGAATGGTACCATCTTTTCTTTTGTTTTTCTGTTGGGCAGGCCAATAGCTTATAAATCCCTTTCGGTCTTCCTTTTTTGCACATTTTTGGGGCAATTTGATGAGGAAGAACCCTAAATTAAGAATTATTTTTTATATAACAATACGCTAAAATTAAAAAATTGCAGAGAATTATAGACTATAGTACTTACGGTTAAAATTCGAATCGTTATTATCTTCAAATGGCTTCGATTCAACAAGGCTTTTTACACCTTTCACCTCAGAAAAGGTGTTTGAAATAGTTGGAGCTGAATAAAAAACAAGTAACAGTGGTGCTCTCAACCAATTAAAATCTCATTATTACAGGTGCCTTTCACCTACCAACTAAATTTACCCATAAAATCACGTGACTTAGTCTTCTTTAGCAACAAGACAGCACATTTTTTCCCTTTCCATTTCTCCTCGCTAATAATCGCACGTGGTTTGTTATCAATCACTGATCAAATATGTTAAACATGGCCAACAAACAAACCGAGAAAGAATTATATAGAGTTAACCCATTCGTTATAAACAGACCCTTCATAATGACCGACCGCTTACGCCAGGTCGGTGGTTTTGATTCTATCATGGATCAATTTCACTACTCGAGCAGAAAGCGGTATAAGAAACAAGGCCTATCCGTCTGATGAAGCCTTTGTTTCTTAGGTCATCCCTTTACCCACACAACATCCTTTCTCTACATACGATACTTCGAATCCTCCACTGGAGAGTGGGGACACCCAATCAAAAACAAACTTACGTTTTTTAGAAACCAGTAAAGAAGAAGTTTCAATACCGCAGTTACGTACAACTGCTGACGAAGATGTTGTTGATATCAAGGTAGCTAAATAATAGATAAATGTTATGTAAACGAAATATATTTTTTAACTTTACTATGAAACGAAAATCATAGACTATCATCGAGATACCCATCTTAAAAAATAGAACTTGATTATGACGCATATAGATTCAGTTCTATAATACTCACGATTGTTTTGGACGTTTTCCAGTTGAAATGGATAAAAATTTCTTGCCACCATTAATACACCAATAATCAATCTCAGAGAATTTTAGGTTTGTATTACACTTTTTTTTCGTTGCATGTTTAGCTGCGCTCTCTATAGAACGAGAACTCCTGACATAAAGTTGAATATAATTAGATTTTTCATGACTACAAATTGCTTCATTTAACTGCTCGAAGCTCGAAAAACTCTGTCCGACCTCCATCTTCTTCCTTCAGCATACAAGTCCTATTCGCGTCTTTTTGCAATTGAAATTGTAATGAAGCTGAAAAGGCTGGTTTCTACTACTAAAACTTTCTTCATAACAAATTGAAATTTTATGCTAAGTATAAAAAATCTTTTTTAATGAAACGGGAAAGAAAAGATTTTACGTACGAAGAAAAGATATAGAAAATCGCAGATACAGAAAAAAATAAAAAAATAATAAAGTACGTGAGTGTCACGTACGAATAGAAAAAAATAATAAAGTACGTGAGAGTTACGTAAGAATAGAAAAAAAATATTAAAGTACGGTCACGTATGAATAGCCATTGCGTTTCTTCTTCCTGTCAGTCGGTTCACCCAAGACGGATTTCGAGGAATTTTCCGTTCAGGAAGATCTCACAAATCAATTTTGAAAAATAACTGCGTAGTGCGTAACAAATATCATTGTCTATCCGAATAGCAAAATATGTCGTGTCTAACTAACTTCGTAACAAAAATCACAATTTGATAGACAGCCTTTTGTATACTTTATTCGCGAGGTTGTTTGCGTATATCATACGTCTTGTATGGATTTAATAGCGCTCCAGCCGGCCGACGTCACAATTTATTTTTATCGGGCATTGTGGGATTGAAGTGCGGACAAACATGTAATAATTAGTTTGCTTGGCGGGGGGAAAGATGGATGCTGCTTTACCTCTACAAGAACTTATTCTAACAGAAGATGATGTTCCTGGCGCAAAACTTTTGAAAGATGTTTGTGAATGTACGGTGGTGGAGTTAAAGCATTGGCTGGAATGTCATGGGCAAAAAAAATGTGGAAAAAAAGCAGAGTTGCAAGAAAGAGTCAGAGGGTCCACACTCTTGGATTTCAAAGTTGATCCAAAAATCGATGGTGGGAAATGGTACAACTTAAAAAAGTGTGGAAAAGTTGTAGAACATCAAAATATAAATTTCAAAGATGATGCTTTTCCTGTTCAAGGCTGGAAAGAGTTCCCCTCTCTAAATATTCCAACCATGTTTAACTATGGTCATGTCTATCACTATCTAGTTGAATCAGTAGATCATCTTTTAGAGACTGAGGGTGACAATGATGATTTTGCAGAAGATACTGTGACAGCAAAGCCACTTCGAAAGGGGAGAAATCTTCTGGAAAGTAATTTCATTGAAAATCTTCAAAATGTTGATGATGATTCCCACTATTTTGTTAGAGCACATGTGCATCACTCAATGAAATCTGATTTACCTCTTCAAGTGTTTGTGTCACTTAGCAAAGCAAGTGGTTATATTAAATCTTCTACATGCAACTGCAAGGCAAATGGGCTTGGAAGATGCGCACATGTTGCTGCAGTTTTGATGCACTTAAGTGACTACGTTTCAAAAAATGGACATGATTATTGTTACACCATCTACATCAATGGAACAAAGGCAAGAAACGTATTAAAAACCCTACCCCCCCCCCCCCCCCTACATGTTGTTTCATATAATTCAAGCAAAAGAATAAAAGCTTGCGAAAAGTATAACTGGGATCCTCGACCACAAAGATACAGACAAATAATATCTATTGACGATGCAAATAATTTTGTATCTGATTTGCAAGTTTATAATGCGCCAAAAAAACAACTTTCGATGTGGGAAACTTTGTTGCAGATTCATTATGTAGACTTTGCAATTTATATTGATGATGCAGATTATTATGCGAGTCTAACTGAACAGTTTGAAAATGAACTCATTGAATCAGTTAAATTAATTATTCCAGATGACAAGAATGCTGGTTCAATTACTGGGACAGAACTTCAGAGTGATTCAGAACTTTGGCATCAATCAAGATGGTGTAGAATTACAGCTTCAATATGCAAAACTGTAACTGACCTTGGAAAGAGAGTTTACGATGTAAACAATCGTACAGTGTTTTATAACTGGGTATGGAATAAATTCTGGCATAAGCAACATTTTACAACAATTGACATGCTGTATGGAATAAATGAAGAACCTTATGCTGTCAAGAAATATGAAGAATTCATGAAGGTAACCGTGACAAAAAGTGGGCTACGGATTAATAAAGCATACCCATATTTAGCTGCATCACCAGTTGGGTTGATTATTGCTGAAAACCAGCTAGTTGGAATTTTAGAGGTTAAATGTTTGAAAATACTAAAAACTAGAAGTGTTCAAGAACTTCTAGAAAATAGAAAAACAATTAAAACTATAGTTCGACAGGGTTTTCAAGTAGTGAATGAACAGTTTTTTTTTACGGAAATCACATGCATACTACTATCAGATACAACTACAGTTGCTTCTAACAGAAGCAAATTATTGTGACTTTGTGTTACATTCAGGTGTTGGTCCTCCACATGTTGAGCGCATTTTTCAAGATGAGCAAGTTCAAGGTGAAATAATAAGACATTGCTATAAATTTTGGAAATGTGTCCTTGTGCCTGAATATGTTTTAAAGCGTGTGCCACGTAATCTTTTACCATCAGTAAATATGGCATAGTGTTTTTATTTATTTATACAAAATTGAATAGTTGGTAGCGATTTCTGAGGAAGTGTGCTTTTCCTGTTGTTAAGGATCCTATGTTTGTATTCAGTAGTTTTTGTGTAAATCTTAAATATTAGTGTATCATAAAGATGACAAACATTCATTGAACTTTTTGTTCTGCTTCCCAACCCTTTACCTCACGTGAGACGGATGTTTACATTATTAGCCAATCAAATCAAGACGGCATAAAAATTAACAGGATACCTCATGTAAATTCATAATAAGCTAACGAGTGATCCTGATCCGTACATCAATAACATCAACATTTGATTGATTTGAGCCTCGTTTCAATGTCTCTCTCGCGTTGCGAACCGTGTTTTTCAAAAAGGGGGCAAAGATTGTTGTCCTTCTCTGAACCACTTTTTCCTCCATTAGCGAAACTTTTTACCCGCGAAATATCTCGAAGGGGCCATTCACGAAAGTTTATTCCCGCAAAAATGAATCTATTCTTTACCATCTTCGAAAATAGTTCGAGTTCAGAAGCGTACTAATTTTCGCATGTATTTAGCAAAGGGACATATAAGGAAGACAAATAAAGTAGGTTTTGAGTACAGAATATTATTTACATAAACAGTCTTGAAAATTAACAAGACAGCAACTAACATACACAAGCTGTGAAGCCATTGGGGATAGCACTAAAGGTATTGTCCCACATGTCAATCTAAACTTCTTTAATCGCTCATTGAATCTTTCTACGTGGATACCAGCTTTTGCAATCCTTTTGGTCAGCATTATTTCTTTTTTCGTTAATGAATCACGTTTGCCAAGAAATGGTGGAATGAAAATCGTAGCTTGCTTGGACAGGAGTACATCTTGCACTGTAAAACCCTTATCCACTAAAAAGCTATCACCAGGGTTGAAAAGACCACAAGTTTTGAAAATACGGACATCATCAACACTTCCTTCATATAGATCAGATACGAAACAAGCTGCACCATTCAGGTTCACTGCGATTAAACATTTCATTGTTGTATGGTGTTTATATGATGAATACATATTTCCTTGACAACCATAATCTCTAGGAACTTCACAAAAAAACTCTGTACAGTCAATTGAAGCTCTGATGTTTTTAAACTTTTTAAAGACTTTGGGCATAAATTGCTTAAAAACCTGTCTTTCTGGAAACATTACTGTTTCGTAGTCTTTAAAATGTTGATATAAAAACATTATCCATGTTGTAAAAATATTACTAATGTATGAATCACTCACACTATACATATGTGCTAGGGATGACAAATTAAAACCTCGACGCAGGCGTAACAAGGTTACAAACAGTTGATCTCTTACACTTAAACATTTTGATTTTAATGCTGGAGATGAAAGTACATTATTTCTGTGTTTCCAGTAAGTGTAAACTCATACTTTGAAGGACCAAGGAAGTTAAACAACATATCGAATTCATCTGGATACAAACCAATAAAATACTTACACTTGTCCTGATCTTTTAAAATAATATCTGGTGACATAGGATTACCCAGATTGATGGTAATGAAGTTTCCCCTATCTTGAATTTGTTTCTCAACACAATATTTTCAATTTTTGATCCAAGAACGGTCTTCTCGTAAATGGTTTGAGTGTATTTATTTTTCGTAAATATTGTATCATCCTCATCAACTTGCTCCATATCACCATTGTCAAAGTTTTCCTCTGTGTCCTCGTTGGTTTCAAGGCTATCATATTGCAGCTTGGCCCTCTTTTTTAATATTGGGGTTCTAGACTTAGGTACTTTTCTCTTTCCAGAAGATTTTTGTTTTAATTGCTCTTCTGATAAAGTTGCAATTAAAGGATCAGGATTGTCATCAGTAGGTCCATTTCCCCCAACAAAGTGGAGTGAACAGATGTAAGTGTCCTTCTTCACTTGACACAACTTTGAAAAATCTCTTCGACCACAAGCATGAACCCATCGTTTACATTTATCCGTTCTTTCACCTTCTCGCTGCTTCTCCCAGTTTGTCATTACTTCCTTAATATTTCCTGGCTTTGTAAAACGTATAAAAAACACATCTGTAGGCAATCGATCTGCATATCTAGAATCAGAATTGCATTTTCCCCAACAACAATGCTTTGTTGCCCCTTTCGACGTTAATGTTGCCCCTTTCGACGTTTAATGTTATGGTGTTTGTCCGCATTTCAATCCCGTACTGCTTTGTGAGAAATGCGTCATATTTTATTTTTGCGGAGAGTAGCGGAGGGCGCGTCAGCGCCCGGAGCGTAGCGGAGCCCATTTCCTCATTAAATAAGCCAAATATAAAAGAAAAAGTAAGCACGGTGGAGAGTATATAGGATTTCTATACGATTTCCGCGCCCCGTCCCCCTATACATCAAAAATATCAAAAATCCGTCGTTTTGGGGCCCAGTCTCCCAGCGATTTCATATGGTCATTCTCAAGTACATTTTTCTAGTGAGCGAGACAACATGTTTTTAGCACGGCGATGGAGTTTTTGTTGTTTTTTAAATATGGTACCAAGCGTTAATGGTGCCGTTTCCAGTTTAGGTTAAATCTGCCTACACTTTTTAGCCACGTGATACATAAATCACTTTTACTAACATCACGTGACATTTTCTCGGACACATAGCGCCTCAAACTCAATCTAAGCCATATTGCAACTGACGGAAGGGCTTGTTATGTTCAAGAAAGCGAAGAAAGAAAGGGTATGTAATGAACCCTTTCTTATTCTCACTCACACCTAAGGCTAGCTAGCATAAAACTACTGACTGAGCTGGAATAATAATAGAACTTAAATAGCTAGCTAGAGCTACTTGAATTGAAGAGCTAGCTAGCTAATAGCATAAAAAAGATCAAGCAATATCATAATGGCTAGTATAAAACTAGCTAGCTACAAAGAAATAGATTTTCTGGCTATAGCTAGCTATAGCTCTACATATAATACACAGTGAGTGAGATAATACACTCAATCATAGTGCCGTGTTTAATTTTTAATCTTTAACAGAAACTTTTTCCATTAAATATTGCGGGGTTTTTTTGCTTAGAGAAGGTAAAAACAGGTTATAAACTGCATTTTTATTTTTAAATGTTACAAAATTTTCCACAAAGTATATAAAATTGTTTTAGCTGCATAGGATAAGAACAGGTTGTTAACTGTCTGTTTGAACTGAAGTTAGGATAGTTTTTTAGAAATGGGTATTGTGCCGAAACGTATGTATGTGCGAAACAGTATAGCTACCTGTACAAATCACTCAGCCTTGTGTTAACAACAAGCTGTTACCTGTGTTTCTATTTAACAGAAGTTTAAGCTAATCTGGTTTAGTCACAAGTAACTATAACACCTGGCGCGATTTATACGTTTTGTAAACTGCCACATTGAATGTTGATTATGTCTGGTTTGAAATGGTATTAAACCTATATGGATGTGCAACATACCTGTTTTATTATTTAATTTTTCAACATCTGCATTTGTTATTACCCAGGCGTTTTAAATTCTAACTTTAACATCAACGTCTACGTTTTTTTTAGGCTTTTTAAATTCTGACAAGCTGTTCTTGTGCAATCATCAACATGTATTGAAACATGTATTTCTTATTTAATTTCTCAATAGTCTAATTAATTGCTATTATTTTAAAGTTTCTGCTCAGTTGGAAATAAGAATTTTTTATTGTCATGCAGGGTAACCAAAGTTGCAGTAAAGTTTTTGGAAAAATGTATTACGGCTATCCGATTTCACGATTAATGTTTGATCTTGCACAAGAACTTTTCCCATAAACTATTGCAGGATTCTTTTTGCTTTAGGAGTGTAATAACAGGTTTTAAACTGTGTTTTTATTTTTAAATGTTACAAAAACTTTTCCGCAAAATAAAATTGCTGAATGACTGTTTTAGCTGTGTAGGATAACAACAGGGTGTTTACTGTCTGTTTATTTGAACCAAAGTTAGGATATTTTTCGGAAAGGGATATTATATCGAAACGTATATGTGCGCCACAGTATATCTGTACTAATCACTCAGCCTAGTGTTAACGACAAGCTATTACCTGTGTTTCTATTTAACAGAAGTTGTGCTAAAGTTTTTTTGAAAGGGTTTTTTTACCTATACTAATGGCGCACCACAGATAAAAGTACATATATTTTAAGTTTTACCGGGAACATTTTGTGAAAAATAAAAAAGGTTTGCTGACTGTTTTCGCTATGACATGGCACAATATGTAAATTGTGTTTTTATTCAAGCTAAAGGATAAATATAATTACACCCGAAACACCTTAAATGTTGTGTGTTTCACTCGATTTACGATATACTGCACATCTGTACTAAGGCGCTCCACCTGAATGTGTGGTACAGTTTTCAATTTGTATTAACTGTTCCACCAAGCATTTTACGCCAGGTAACACAGTTACTTGTGGCTTAACCAGCATTTCTCAAAAGGTTAATTAACTAGGCTGTGTGCGGTAAATTCCTAAGTGTATATAATGTTCACCTGTAAAGTTTTGTATATATATATATTTATGCCCTGCTGGTCTAATGGCTATGACACTCATGCAAATGAGAAATCCAGGTTCGAATCCTGGACAGGGCTAGGAAAAACATAATTATCTTGCACCTACAACAACCAGGCCTATTATATGTAATCTTTGAGTTGTAGATTTGTCACTTTCATTTATAGAGCCCAAAAGTGCTTTGTTTTTTGTAATAGATCTATCACTTTATGGTAAAAAGTTTTGTGTTGACATACCTGGTAGGCACAAGAAACTAAAAAAGACGTTTTTTAAATTTTTTTTGCCTTTCTCGTGGACTTCTCTGATTATTTCCATAGCTTGACTTTTTAATGTTGTTGTCATTGGAATCAAGTTAATCTCAGGTTTATCAAAAAATCATATGGCGTTATGACCGATTGTTTAAATACTTGTAATGGCACATAATTCTGCTAACATGATTCACTGTATATTGACCTGAGATAAATTTGAGACTTTTTTTGAGATATTGAATTTGAAATATTTGCACCTCAATACTTTCTATACTCCTGGACTAATATGATACTTATCTTAGATATATTGAGTATACACAATCTTTGAGTTGTAAGGTGGATATTTTCTATTAAAGTCATGCACCCCTGCCTTGCCGTTCCATTTCCTTGCCAGCACTGACCGTGCCTTTCTTTGCCTACCCTTCCTATGCCTTTTCTGGTGCCTGCCTACTATGTCCTTGCCTGTGCCTCCCATGCCTGTGCCTACTATGCCTTACCCACCCCTGCCTTCCTGATTCCTCTTCCTGTTTCCTTGCCTGCCTTTGCCCTTTCCTTGCCGTGGTTAATGCCTTTGCCTTGGCAACCTCTCCGCAACTCTTTCTATATTGATTAGCCTTCGGCTAGAGCGCTATAGGAGCTTAGTTTTAATACACAAAATCGTGTAGCAAAACAAACTTAAAAATATGTTTTTCTTTTGCTCAGCTCATGAGTACACATGTCATTAGTTTATCAGTTCGGGAGATGACACTAAAAGGGAAATGTGTAATAAAATATTAGGTACCCCCAAAATAAAAGGTACCCCCTTGGGTTTCCATGTATTACTTTTATTACAAACAATTTCTCCGTAGATTCATTTCTACGGTGACCGATCACAAAACGACAGCTTCCGGGCGGAACGCTCACTGCAGCTTACCTGATTTAATTTCGCCAAAGATTTGGATATATTCGACGTCAAATAATGTTATGGCGTTTTCATGGATTTATTCGCCTATAACCAAAAGGGGGACCTTATATTTTAGCCATTTACACTAAAAATATGTGGTCCCTCCTATGGCATTTGCTCATAAAAAAGCGCCCATAACCAAAAGGGGTAACTGTGAATTCAAGCATCCATACACGAAATATTTGGTACCAACTGTGAGCTTTTATCAGATTTATTCGCCTATAACCAAAGGGGGGGACCTTATATTTTAGACATTTACACCTAAAATTTGTGGTCCCCCCTATGGCGTTTCCTCAGAACTACGCGCACCCATAACCAAAAGGGGTACCTTTTAATTCAAGCATCCATACATGAAATATTTGGTACCAACCTTAACGTTTTCATGGATTTATTCGCCTATAACCATAGGGGGGACCTTATATTTTAGTCATTTACACTTAAAATATGTGGTCCCCCCTGTAGCGTTTGCTCATAAAAAAACGCCCATCACCAAAAGGGGTTTGAATTCAAGCATGCATACACGAAATATTTGGTACCAACTGTAGGTTTTTCTCGGATTTATTCGCCTATAACCAAAGGGTGGACCTTATATATTAGCCATTTACACCTAAAATATGTGGTCCCACTTATGGTGCTTCCTCATAACTAAGCGCCCACAACCAAAAGGGGTAACTTTTAATTCAAGCATCCATACACGAAATATTTGGTACCAACTGTGAGTTTTTCTCGGATTTATTCGCCTATAACCATTGGGTGGACCTTATATTTTAGCCATTTACACCTAAAATATGTGGTCCGGCCTATGGCGTTTGCTCATAAAATAGCGCCCATTACGAAAAGCGGTACCTTGTATTTCAAGCATCTCTACCTGAAATATTTGGTACCTACTGCCACGTTTTTATGGATTTATTTGCCCATAACCAATGGGGGGACCTTATATTTTAGGGATTTACACTTAAAATATGTGGTCCCCCCTATGGCGTTTCATGGTAACTAAGTGCCCATGACTAAAAGTGGTTTTGTTACTAGAAAAAAATTCTATAATTGAAATGTTAAGTATTTTACAAATGGTTGCTTTTATTTAAATCTATGCCTCTTTTTTTGAAAGCTTTCATCTGGTCTTTAGAAATGAAAACATTCAATGGATTTGATACTTCTTCTATGTTAAATCACGTCTCCAAGCATTTTTTGTCCATGTGATAATGTACATTTGTTTTCTTTCTTTTTCCATTGGGCGACTTTTCCCCTCTGATTAGGCGCAACTTCGTGGCCATTAAGCACACGTCAGTGTTTGCGAAGTTGCCACCACACGCTGCACATTTTCGCATATAATTATTCGTTGGTTTAATAATGAATTTTCCCCCCTCAACTTCTATAACGTTCTTCTAAAGGTATGATTATAAAGTTACACAACAACAGTACACACAGAGGGAACTACAAAATGCACCCTGGCCAATCTTGGAAATGTTATTGGTTCATTATGTTCCATGGAACCATACCTTTACTTCTGCTGTTTTTTTTTATTCTAAATAAAATTTGAAATGCATTATAATATTTTATATTGTTCTGTATAATTTTTTTTTTCGAACTCACCGAAACCTGTCTTTTTAGTTCTTAATGTCGACTAACGTTTTTTTAAATTTTCGTTGTAATATAGGAAAAAATAATAATATATTCATTTTTAGGTTTTATGTTCGAGTTGTTAAAGTAACTTTTTATTCTAAGCCTTCAAAAAGACGTACATTATTTTCCTTGTCTTCTATTACAACTACTTCCTGTTGTCCATTACTTTCCAGTGTCCAATTAAATTCGAGAGGTGCCACTTCGAGCATAGAACAATTGAATTGCATATTTCTGTATGCTTTCCTGAGAGACTGATGTAAGCACTGCTGGTGATACCATCTTGCAGGTGAGCAAGTATCACAGCAAACCTATTAAACAGAGCGACAACTTATGAAAAATATTAAAAATGCGAAACAATATTTACCAGGTACTGACATAGTTCCAAACGCCATACCCAAGAGTCAGTTGGTTTGTCTTGGACCTTTGGCCCTTCTGCCTTTTCACACACTCTGCAGATACTACTACACCATTGTTCTTGACCTAAGCATATTTAAATCGTAAAGTACGCTCTCTAAAACAACTTGTAAGGTGAAAATAAACCCAGCGTACCGTAATGCTTCGAATAAACGCTCCCTTCTATTAAACGCCCCCCTTCTATTAAACGCCTCCTCGAATAGACGCCCCTCCTTTTCAGTCATTTTTTAAATAAACGCCCCCTCGAATAGAAGCCCCTCCCTCATAAGGGGCGTTTATTCGAGGCAATAATAAAAGTATACTTACTTACTTTTTTCCTAAATCTTAGGTTTAAGGTTGGAAATTTGAAGTTCATTAAAACGTGAATATCTTTTATTTTCTGTTGTGAAGATATATATTATAGGCATCCTTTAAAACTGCAAAAGAGACGAAGTGTAAAATTTAATAAACGCCCCCCTTTTAAACACCCCCCTCGAATAAACGCCCCCAAAAAATGTCAAAAAATTTAATAAACGCCCCGGGCGTTTATTCGAAGCATTACCGTATACCTCCCTCTTCGACCAACTTTGTTACGATTTCATCTCTGTAACTTTGGACGCTTTCTCTTGTCCATGTTGTAGGTACTTCTTGTTTTTCTAATATCAGGCATTCTGCAAACAAAAAGAAAGCATTGTTGTTAAAATTTATTTGGATATGTAGTAATTTGAAAAACAGAAGTATACTTACTTTTAAACAAAATATGCCACACAAGATGCTATCCTGTTGTCGTGCATGTGGCCAACACGAAAGGTTTCGGCAACTCCATAATTAGCAGAAAGATAAGAACTAAAAAGTATGGAATATAGAATAATAACACGATTTTTTAGGATAAATATGTAATACTTTTTAATTTGTAATCCATTTTTTACTTACTTCCATTGCTGTTTTACCTGCACAAGTTCTTTAACAATTCTCCCATTGGATTGAAATAAATTATTGTTGCAGCAGATGGAATGACAACCTGGATGTAAGTACCAGCTGTTAGAAGTATGTTGGAAGACAAATGAATACATTGTACAAATAAAACACTAATAAACAAGTGAAGGTTTTAGTATCGATAACGTCCAGTGGTATCCATTACAGTGGCAACCAACAATTAAATCATATTGTGATATATCACCACGCTAAAAGAAACACGTCATGGTATCAAAAGCTTAGCACAAATACAATCTCATGATTTGCTTAAACAAGAGATTTCAATTTGGAATCTCCTTTTCTTTATGCGCAACCTCCTTCCCAAGGCCCTTTTTTGCTTTTCGACATGGTAAAAAAGTGATGGGAACGAGGCGAGTGGTACATAGTGTGAATAACAAGAAATGTTTTACGCAGTAACTTGCAAAAAGGACCAAGAACTAAGAAAATCCTTTATGTGAAAATGGTAAATTGGAAAACAGTCTCGAGATTGCCTGTATTTACCTGTTTTATTTTTGATGCTGGCGCGTTGAACATCCAGGCCATCTCTCCTGGGGATAATATTTACACTCTAAGAAGAAATTAATCTTATCAATTTGTATGGAAAACTTGCAAGTCGAAACAATGGTATTCAAATTCGTTACCTTATTATTACTTTCCCGGGTAAGTATCTGTAAATATGTGTAAATGATTTCGTCATTTACACTGGTGTGCAGAGCGTCCTTTAACAAAACATCGGTCAGTGGCACGCTTCTAAATTCTGGAAATCGGCTTATGATAATTTTTTTGCTTTCAATTGATGACTTTAATGCAAGCATTTCTAAAGAGTAAACAGACATTATATGACATAGCTCCAATAAAATGCACTGTGTAATATCAACACACTTATTAAAGAAGGGAATATAAACAACATTTTCATATAGAAATACCGTAAATCATTAAGTTTTTTGGGAGATGTGTTAGGAATAAATTCACCCTTTTGCAAAGAAAGCTGACCAAGTTCTCCTTGCATGTATAGTGATGAAATAGAAATTAAGGATTTAACTTATGTTGGATCAGATTATACACCATCTGCCCCATAGATGATGCCCTAGAAAGTAATTTATTTCTTTGCAAATTGGCACTTTCTTGGATGAGTATCAATATCCTGCATTTGAAATTGTTGCCATCACTTCTTCCAGAACTTTAACATGTTAGAAACCAAAAACATTTTACCTTGTCACTCTTTAGAATAGCTAACAATGTGTGAGAAAAGGTACTAGCTATTTTGTTAATTCCGTTCAATGGTAATTCTTTTTTACTCTGTGTGGAGCTTCCACAAATATCCAAGTTATTTGTGCACTGCCAGTCTACCATTTTGGAAATAATTTAACACTGGAGTTCCGGACAAATAACTAAAGAGCTGAAGTTCTAAAAACCATCAGCGGAAACCTACGGGGGTACCTTTTATTTTGGGGGTACCTAATATTTTAATTCAAATGGTTTCCCATGTTTTATAGGGAAGTTCCTATGTCATATAGGGAAATGGTTTCCCGCATAGGGAAACTTTCCTACACTAATTTTTTTTATTTTACTTTGGGTTTCCCTTTTGGGGAAACCGTTACCCGTTCTCAGAACCATTTTACGGAATTGCAGAAAGAGGCTGCGATAATTTTTTTTCCTTCGGTGAAAATTTGCGGGGAAATATTCCAGTTAGGAAAATCCTACATTTGCGGTATACTCCAATTGCGGTATAAAAATAATCTGAAAATTTTGTCACGCAATTGCGGGATATACGGGATTCAAATATATCCCGCAATTGCGATATATATATCACTTGTTTTAAAAGCGAACCAATATTTGGAAGCAAGTAGAAGAATCTGGTGATATTTGTAATGTAAAAGTAGACTATCTACGCGTTGTGCCTGAAAAGGATATTGATAATTTACTTTACGTGGAATCTTATAAAGAAGATTGAAATAATAATATTAAACAATATTAGGAACTATGCAACTAGAATTGTCATTTTTTTGCTGAAACTGTCTTTACCCTTTTTTTTTGCTGGCTGCTTTCGGTGGAGCAGGTGTATGTTCCTGACATGTCCACTTTACTGACTTTATATTACGTGGCATTATCAGGCCCATACACTTATAATGCTGCCACCGGTCGCAGCCAGTGTGTTCGCAACCAATCCACGATGAGTCATATCGCTTGTCGGAACTGTATATTCGTACGCACTTTAATATGACATAAAGTGCATATTAATAGTGCGTAGCGCTATTCATACGTAGAAAAAAGGAAAAAGAATCCTAACCCTAACCCTAACCCTGAAGCACTTTACGTACGAATAGCGGATGAACATATACGTACGCAAAAATGGGCAAAAGTGCGTACGAATATACACTTCGTCGCTTGTCCCTGTCACTATCGTATTCGATACCGCAAAGTTGACATACATATTTGAATCTTTTTTTTCTCGCCTTTGATGGCGAGTTTTCGGTCAAAAGTTCTATCGACGGCAATGGAGCAACAGCAGCCTGTGCACCTGAAATCGCTGCTCGGTCATTCAAAGAACGGGCAGAGTTGCAAATTTTTTGACACAGCAATTGTCTTTGCCATAATCCTTGAAGACTTTTAGAAACACTTCGTCCCCAGTTGCCATTTTTAAGTCCTGCATTTTCCGTAGCAGCCCATTTGTGTTGTTGTAACGCGATTTTGCCCTAAAGGCGGAGTTTTTCTGATATTGGGTGCATCTTTTTCCACGTATAAAGATATTATCGACAATTTCTTCTTGATTTCTTGCTGGTGCGTTGTTAATTTTCTTCGCTCTAGCTTTATTTCTCCGTGTTCGCTGTAAATAGTGATGTTGTTGACAGGTTCTTCTTCTTCTTCTTCAATATTTTCAGCTTGAACCTGTTGCTGCTCATCAGGAACAGAAGTCCCATTTGAAATATTTGTATGAGTGTTTGTGGAGCGCTGCTGAGTTAAAAAAGTGAATGGTTGAATGGGCGAGGATGCATTAAAAAATGACGAATTATTAAAATTTGAAATTTCTAACGGGCCGCAATTTCCAATAATGCTTGTAATATCCTTTAACACCGGGAGACTTTCAGATGATTCGTTGGATAAATCCAAAGTTGGTTGAAAGGGATCCATTTTGTTGAGTTGATAAGCTATGAAAAAAGCAATTAATTAGCAAATTTTAAACAGGTTATTCCACTTGTGACTAATAATGCAAATAAAAGAGACTTCCTATCGCAGTCGATCAAGTGTTATTTACCGCTCTAATGACTTCTCTAAGGACACTGAAACAATTTTTCTTTAATTTGGTATTTATACATTAGGATTCGAATTTAGAACAGCTGCATTAAAAATCGAACGTCCAAGATTTCTAAGATCATAAGTTTAAGATTTAAAAAATTATAATAACACCTGCTGGGGAATTGTAAACTTAAGTTTAACTTAAGACAAAAGTTTCTTTAAAAAATGTATATACTGAAATTGCAGGATATGTACCGCAATTGCAGTATACCGCAAATTCATATCCTGCAATTGCAGTATACAAACTTTATTCCCACAACGTTCACGCATAGTCTTTTATACTGCAATTGCAGTATACAAACGCGTAATACGTTTTTTTTCCCGCAGGCAAGAATAAAGGTCATAGCCTGGAGCTCCCGATGACATATTTCACTGGATGCGATTTTTAGCCATCCGATGCGAAAACGAAAAAAACCTTGTTGATGCAAGCCTTCTTGGGCAAGAGCAAAAAATTTTATACCGCAATTGGAGTATACCGCAAATGTAGGATTTTCCTAACTGTATTCCCTCTTTATTGGTTTCAAATTTTTAGTACGCTTCTTAACCAGCTCGTGCACAGATTCCTTTTTATTTTAGACCAGAATGAGTCAGCAAGGGGGCTTGACTACACTTAGTCTTTTTGTAGACTCCACTTATTACCCCAGTCAAAAATAAAACAAGTGAATAGTTATAGGTCCAAGTTGGACAGTACTCATGCTTGTAATAAGCAAGAAAGTGTATTCAGCACCTTCTTCTGGGAGCCTAATCCCAATTTTATTTACATCCACCGTCCCTGTAGACAAGATACTTCAGTGCAGCTTGCTGTATTGTAAACCTTTTCCAAATGAAATAAAAAATAAGTTAGAAAGGGGGTTTGATCATACTAGGTCTTGTCTTTGGAGAGTGACGACTCCACTTGTTACCCCAGTTAAAAAAAAAAAGTATTAGCAGGGGGGTTTGATCACACATGATCTTGTCTTTGGAGAGTAACGACTCCACTTATTACCTAAGTTAAAAACAAACAATAGCACAGTTGAACACAAAGTGGTCAAGGTTTACTTTAGGAAGATAGGGATGTCTAGTTTCTGCTGATGACCGTCCGCGGATCTCTTCGAGGTGACCCAGCTAGACATCCAGGGTACTTAGGTTCAGAAATATGGGTCGAAACCTACCTACCTCGGTTAAAGTTCTGTTCATCTTTTCAATGTGTTGTGTCCCTATTATTTTTTATATTTTTTTAATTAATTCCTTGTAAAAAGGGAGAATTGTGATTTTAGAGGTATTTTCTCTAGAGGAGTACAACCTCTACCTTATTTCCAAGAACCTAACAGGTTGAGTTCATCATTGTTCATCAACCTCTTTGTAAATTATTTTCTCCTTTCTTTCAATACGTTATGATAAGTTTTATTTATCTCATTTGTACCTATTCAATTCATTTTGAATTGCTTTAATATTTATTGTTTAGTGTTGTGTTCTGTCGCTGTTGTATTTTTCTGCCTTTTACGGTCAATGTTTTTAGGAAATCCTTGCAAAAAGGGGGATTTTGCTTTTTTGAAAAATCTCTAGAGGGTTGCAACCTCTACCTATAGTAGAACCAGCTGTCATTAGACAAGAAATATCATTACAGCTAGCTGTTTTGTCACCTCATCATCAATTGTTGTTCACCGTAACGGTTTCATGGCTGCTAGGAAAGACTAGCTGACCCTGGGAAAGACTAGTGACGCTGGGAAAGACCAGATGCGCTCCATAAATACCTTGACCGTTAATGGACTATTCTTTCGGATTTGATTTTAAAATTTATTTTACTCGGACCTTAATCTACGGTACGCGCCAATAGATGAATGGCTATTAGGTTAATTAGTCCCTAGCGAATCCTCGCAGTAGTGGCGACACTGTGAAAATTATAGCTTAGCCCTGTGTGCCAGGCAACTCAGGGTGGTCTTTTGCCCTGTGCATTTTACTCACTGTAGCTATAGATAAATCCTTAACAAACTCTAACAATCGCTGCGGTGAATCTGAAATTGATTTTGAGATCACAAATTCAGCATTTCCAAATAGTCCAATAAAACATCCTCCTATTACCAAATGCAAAGTTGTTCTTCAGGATATCTTCCCTAAATGTGGTTCTGAAAAGCTTAAGAAGGTCAATGATTCTCCGGATAAACCCCACACGAGACATTCCCATCACACTGAGGAGAAGTATCTTAATAACTTGCAGATTAAAACACCAATATCTTGGGGGAAAATGATTGACGACCGCTGGTCCAATTTGGATAATGCTGCTTCAAATATTCTTTCTAATAAGCTTCATTTGTGTAATTCCTTGTCCGAAAAAGTACAACTGCTTGAAGACACCGTTTATAATAAGGCAGCACAAATTTGTGGTCACTCAGTTCATAAGGGTGGCAGAAAGCTGTCAGGAAAAAGCCGAAGAACTATTCAATCCATCAATCTAATTAAAGAGAAAAATTCCCTAACTAGTCAAATACAGTCATCCTGCTACCTAAGTCAAAGGAAGGAATTACACCAACTTCTTACGGATGTAAAAGGTCGAATAACTTTATTGCGCCGAGCTGAAAGGTCTAGAAAAAAACGCCATCAATTCAAAAAAGCCCAGACCGCCTTTAAGAACAATCCATACAAGGCAGGAAAAGATCTTCTTGACCCGAAGTGCAAATCAGTTTTAAGGATCGAACAAGAAACGCTGGATAACTTTAAACTTGAATCAGTTAAAGACAAATTGTATGATGTACCTTTAGGTAATCTAGATGGGGAATCATCCACTCCACCTCTTTTGAAATCGTTTCCAGTTTCTCTCTTTAAATATGAAGATTTTGTGAAAGTTCTTGTCACTCGGCGAAATGGCTCTTCCCCAGGTATCAATGGGATACCTTATAAAGTTTATAAAAAATGTAATAAAGCAAATACTGTTTTGTTTAATGTTTTTAAGTCTTGTTTCAAAAATTGTGTTGTCCCTATTCAATGGCGTTGTGCTCGTGAAGTTTATATTCCCAAATCAAAAACTCCTATGGAGTCTAATATTAAAGACTTTCGACCTATCGCATTATTAAATGTCGAAGGCAAGCTTTTATTTAGCCTTGTATCAAGGCGATTAGAAGCTCACATTATACATAATAACAAATTCATTAACACGTCGGTTCAGAAGGGTTGTATGGAGAAAGTCCCAGGATGCTGGGAACACATGTCAATGGTTTGGTGTGCACTTAAAAGAGGCCTGGGCCAAAAAATCACACCTTGCAAATATATGGCTGGATATTGCAAATGCGTATCCTTCAATTCCACACAAGCTTATATTTTTTGCACTGGAAAGGTATGGAGTCCCTCAGAGTTGGATATCATTCATTAAGTCATACTACGTTGGTTTATATAGCAAATCGTTTTCTTTGTCTGCACCAAGCAACTGGCACAAGTATATGCGAGGTATTTTTGCAGGTTGCACTCTTTCCATCATTTTGTTTCTTGCTGGTATAAACATTATTCTTAAATACACTATTGCGGCACCGGCCCCAAATTATATTACTTCTAAAACGTGCCCCTTCCTTTAGTCAGAGCTTTCATGGCTGATATCAACCTAATGTCATCCTCTGTCTGTGGAGCTCAAAGCCTCCTTTCCAGGTGCGTCACTGCTTTAAAATGGGCTGGCATGAGTTTTTGCCCTCGTAAGTCAAGGAGCATAATCCTTATAAAAGGTAGATCTGTAAACTCCACACCTTTTTCTGTGTCTCACATCTCGTCACAAACCGACTTCTCTTCATTCATCCCTTCAGCCATCTCTGACATGCCAAAACCCACGGAACACCATAACCTTAGCCAGGAACTTAAACAAAAGGTGAGCATCGTTCACGCTGGTTTGATAAACAAGGGGAACACATGCTACGCAAACTCCATTTTGCAAGCATTAACGGTTCTTCCAAGACTTTGGGTCTCAATTACCATCAGAGTCCTCTTTGTCCTCTCCTCTAGTAAAGTCTATAGTCCTAAATATGTCACTACTGAATCGTTCTCGTTCACCAATTGATCCTTCCAATTTCTTACGAGCACTGCAAAACAGAATGCATGCTCTTAACAATAACGCGTTTTATCACAATCACCAACAAGATGTGCCCGAGATCCTTCAAGTTGTTTTTGACGAAATTATTGGATCTTCCCCTTTGGTTGACAATCTACTGTCTGTAACTGTGACCACAACAACGTCATGCAACTCCTGTTGTTTCTCCACTTCCAGGGAACAAAAGGATTCAATTTTAATTTTACCAACGTGTAAGTTAATAGCAGACTCTTTTAACAAATTTTTACAACCTCAAGAACTTCTAGGTGACAACAAGTGGTTCTGCCCCCAGTTTTCATCGCATCAAGAGGCCACAATTGAAACTCAGATTTCTAATTGCGGCGACTTCCTTGTTGTACAATTGTTAAGATACACATCAGTAAATGGGTCTTCTTTTAAAGACAACAAGTTAGTCAATTGCTTGCCTAACAAACATCATGTCTTAAAGGTAGCATCTCACCCAACTGACGATGTGTCTTTCAACAACAAGTATAACTTGGTTGCTACCATTAACCACTCAGGTACATTAAAGCAGGTCATTACTGGGCCTTCATTAAGGACCAACAAAACACCTGGTTCAAATGCAACGATCGCTGTATTTCTCAAGTAGACACATTGAATAATTCTTTGTCATACATACTTTTCTTTTCCAGAAGTTAGCTTATTTGTATGTCACACAACAAATGGGGGAGGGAATCCATGACCCTAGCGGTTTTATTTGCCCCAGCTGATTTATGTTGGTCAGTGCACCGTGAAACCGGAGTTTGCTCACTCCTCTCTTTGTATAGAGACACTGTAAGAAGCACAGCAAGGGGGCTTGATATCATATCTTGTCTTTGGGCTTAACGATCCCACTTATTACCCAGTCCAGTAGGGAGGCAGAGTTTGCTCACTTTGCTTTCAGGATTGACAATCCTGCTGCCCTTAGTCATTTTAGAAGAAGCTTTGCAAAGGGGTTAGATTTTCTTATCTGGTCTTCGTGGTGTTACGCCCACGCATATTACCCCAGTTATGACAGGCTGGTACTGTCATTAGGCAGGTTCACAGCAACAATTATCTGTGTAAGGCTGAGTGTTGGAGCTCCATAACACATGTGGAAAGCTACAGCCAGGGTCACAAGTCCTGGCGCGCAGATAGTTGTTTGCTTCTTAAACACATTCTCTAAAGAATAATTTTAAATTTATCCGTTTAAGGATATTCACGTTATGATAAGTTTTATTTATCTCATTTGTACCTATTCAATTCATTTTGAATTGCTTTAATATTTATTGTTTAGTGTTGTGTTCTGTCTCTGTTGTATTTTTCTGCCTTTTACGGTCAATGTTTTTAGGAAATCCTTGCAAAAAGGGGGATTTTGCTTTTTTGAAAAATCTCCAGAGGGTTGCAACCTCTAACTATAGTAGAACCAGCTGTCATTAGACAAGAAATATCATTACAGCTAGCTGTTTTGTCACCTCATCATCAATTAGCACCTCTGAGCAAGTAAGTCCATTTCTTCAACTGCCCTTGACATCGACTGTACAATCTTCAGTAGATAACTTTTTCGAGAGCGAAGAATTGTCAGGTGTCAACTCGTACTTCTGTCACTACTGCAATAGTTACCAAACAGCAACAGTTGAAAAAGAGGTTGCAGAGTGCGGTTCAATTTTGGTTCTGCAATTAAAGCGCTTTGCCTATAACAAAGGTCTTGTGTCTAAGGTTTGTTCTCCTGTCACATCTTACCTGGACACCGTTTCTATACCTATCACTGTAGACAGTGAAGTCTCTTGTTGCAAGCACTAAAACTTAAGGGCTATAATTAACCACTCTGGGATGATGTACATTTAATTCGGAAATGAAATATGTAAATTTAAATTATAAGATGAGAAAAGTATGAACTGGTTTACACAGAAAATAAACTTTTGTTAAATTTAATTATCATTTTTTATTTTTTTGGACCCATGTCAAGAAAAAAATTTATATTTTTAAATTTTGTATATAACATCATAGAAAGGTAGGTTGACTGTTGACTGTTTAGATGGATTTATCAATGGGATTAAATAATTAAATGATTTTATACTTATATTTTGTCCATTCAAAATGAGCTGTTTCTGTCACTGATTCCCCTGTTGCCTAAAAAAAGAGTTTCCATAACTACCTTTAGTTTAATGTAACACATTTAACACTATGGTTGCAATTCCAAACTAAATCTAAAACATAATAATCTACCTTATTTAAGCTTATTTCCCCATTCATTAACTGAAGAATTTGTGAAGGACATGGAGGTGCACTCTTTTTCTCCTTTGGCTATATGAAAAAAATACAATTTTCCACAACTCAATACAACAGAATTAGGAAGTTTTTAATTCAGGCCAAATCTGAGTGAAAACTTTCATCATACATTGTTCCACATTCGACCATCTAAAAATACAACAACTTTTACTAAAAATGTGTAGGCATTAAGGATGTAACCAGATCATACTTGTACAGCTACACAGTTATATATACCTAAATAGTGAGAGGCTTCTTAAACACATCCTGAAATGCAATAAAAAATACTTTATGAAAACAGTAGGAAAACTATAAACCCTTTCCTGTACAGATATACCCTCATCATCATCATCATTCTCGGCGAAACGTCCGTTTTCCATGCTAGCATGGGTTGGACGGGGTATATTAATGACCCTCTTCCAATCTGATCTTTTTTTTTTAGATCTAAACTCAACTTCCTCTGTATCAAGTCTGTCCTTATAACCTCCTGCCAAGTCTTTCTCGGTCTGCCTCTGGGCTTTGCCCCAGGAACTATCAAGTCTCTACACTTTCTTACCCAATTATCCTCCTCCATTCTTTCCAAGTGCCCCAGCCAATTCAATCTTCTTATCTGGATAACATCTTTAATTCTACGGAGACTTAGCCTGCTTCTTAGCAAACCTTATAATCAACTGTGACAAAACCAATAAGCCAAATCAATGTATATTTTATGTAGGAGGTTGAACACTTCAATAATTAAATATTTAAATAATTACATTTTTTCTCCACCAAATATTTTTGTCATCTCCATAGTTATATCTTAATTCCTTCCCAATGGAAATATCTTTTGTTGCAAAGAGACAAAGCCGTACATCATTACCATCACACACAATTTTTCTCATCACACAATTTCCATATAAAGAATCATTTACAAACTTCCCATTTTGTATGGATTTTGAGCCGTCAATGCTAAAACATATTAATAATACGTTAGAGATTCCTGCATTGAAAATGATATTTTGTACCTTATAAAGGAGAAAATTTTTAAAATATCTTTTTTCGTTTTTAACATATTCAGCTTAAATGTTTAACTAATCCTCTGGATGGAATTTTAGCATATGTAAAGTTTTGTAGTTTAAGAATGATCTTATCTTCAACTTTAGGTATGTAGAATTGTAATGTCAGCATTTTTTAAAACTTACTGATGATTTCATCAGTTCCCTAAAATTTAAATATTGAAATCTATTTTTAAAAATTCCAAAGGACTTGATAAATTTATTCTCCACAACAATCCCTTTAATAGTACTTCACTTTATATTTTAGCATATCATAGCATATTTTAGTAACCTACCATCGCAAATCATCTGCTCCGTTCACAGTAAAGAAATAAAGATATGAACCACTTGTTGTTTTTCTTTCAAATAACTCTTCACCTTTTTCATATGGTATAGAGTTTCCTGCATATTCTAAGAGAAAATCTCCTTTTCCAAAATTTTTTGTTGTAAAAATTCCATAACCTAAATAAAATATTTACGTCACTTATAGATCAAACATAAACTCTCTTCAATACATAATTGAGAGAGAAAAACTGGAAAATTTTCTGACCCTGACACAATAAACAAAAAAACTAAAAAAAAGCTGTTAAACCAACTGATTTCAGAATGAATCTATTTTTTTATGAGGCCTTCTGGATCAATATGTAGGCAACAATACTTTTTAGCAATATCTTCCTGGCTCACAGTTGGATTTTTTGAACGAGTCTAAAATGCAATTACAAACTTAACATTACTTTTCCTTAATTTGGCAATATGTATAAAAAAGATGCAGAATTAAATCATTTGTTACAACTTTCTGTGAATTATCTATAGTTCAAAATTATAGCGATTTAAATCCAATACGGCCATTGCATACAAAATGAAAAATCTTTTTTGAACTAACTTAACACAGATAGAGATTATATACATGCTCAAAATTATCCACGGGGCCAAATTTGACGTGTTCGTTTTTCTTTGATATCGCTAAAAAATGCATGTCTCAAATGTGAATTGATAAATTAAACCTTGTGATGTCAATAACACTAATTTAATGTCAATATTTTAATTACAATTAATTAAGCCATTGCAATGCAGTTGTAACTTTTAGGCTAAATAGCTTGGAAACAGGGTGGTGGTGGCATCAGTTATTTTTAAGTATGTGGGTAACTAGGGACAGTTTGGGACCAATTTGGGTAACTTTTCCAAACCTGAGTCCCAGAATCCGTTTTGAAATGGACATGTTGATGACGTCATCAAAAAACCCATCAAAAATTTTCAATCCTTTTACGTTCATTAAAGCACAAAAATATATACATTTTTATCAGCATTCCGTGCTATACACATTACAGGCAATGGGCTAACAAACTGCTTCGGAAGATAATTTTCATACGCACTGCTGATGTCAGCAAAACTCCCTAAACACCCTATATTTTTTTCATTTTTATCCTGTCTAAGTAAATTTTCCACAGACCTTATCGATTAGTTTAAAATACAGACATTCTAATACAGACATTTTTTACTCATGAACGAGATATAAAATTAAATTAATTTGATCTTGTCACATGTTACTGGCTAAATTTTGAAGTTCCAGGAAAGTGTTGCAAGTAAAAAAAAGCTAAACTGGTGACACAGGTTACCATTTTTTGTGATAAGAACATAAGCTTGTTAATTTTTACTGAGGAGTTACCTATGCTCCCATGGCTTAAACTACCATGGTAGGTTAACCGTCATCATACCTTATTTAATAAATATAATTTAAACAATACTTACAACAATCCTTTTGTTATTCATTGTTTAAAAATCTGTAGATTACAATAAGTAAAACCATTCATGAATCAATATTGTCTATGTGTAAATATGTTACAACGTTAAAAGACAAACAAATAAATGTTTTATTCAAATAAACAGGTTTCTTATATAACATGTGTATATACCTAAAAATTCTAACATTCCAATATAAACAAAAATCCCACTCACCTTCTCCTAATATTAATAAGAATATCAAGTGGGAAAATATGTCATTTTTCAGGAAATAATTGATAATTGACAGTGCCGTCTCTGTATATAACACTTAAAATTTCATTTTTGGCCATAGAAAAGGTCAGCGACAAATGAATTATGTCACGTTTCACAGACTTTTTACTACTATTCTTTGCTTAAAACATATATCATCATTTATATTTAAGTCAAAGTTTACACTCAACCCATCTTTGGCTATTTTTCAAATTGAACCAACAACTTTGTCATGTGTCACAGTATTTTTCCAAAAAAGAGGGGTTTGGAAGGTCTGATGAAAAAGACAAAAAGCATGATTAACACACTGTAGCTTTTCCAACAGGACTGTCCATATATTCATTCACTTTAGCATCGGTTTTAAAAGGTTCACATTATAAAGTTTGAGAGTATTAGCTACATTCACCACGATAGTGGGGTAGCTATAAAGCCTTTCTTTTAATCCTACCCTACCTTTTAAGCACATAGGCTAATTAACAGGCAATAAATTATCATCTATACAAATGTTTTGAATATATTTTTATAGTGTACTGTAGCTGGGTGGAGTTAGCTAGCTAGCTACTGGCTGCACGTGTAAAGTCTGGTAGTAGGTCGAGCTAGCTAGCTACAAAAAGGTCCCGGGAAATTTATTATTATTTTAACAAATTCAGTAAAAACTTTGGCACAAAATAAAACAAGACATGAAGAGAAGACAGTTTGCCTCCTAAACGTAACAACGCAACACATCCATTGTCCATTCAGTCTGTTTATGTTGTACTGGGCTGGCCGTTTATTAATGCCTATCGAAGTCCGTTATTTTTTTATTGGCAACCCGGTGGTTGATCACACCAATAATGGTTACAGAGTTCTGGGTTGTATTATTCTGATAGTTTGATATTCAAAATCACATTTAGGGCAGTATTTGTCATTGTCCAGCCGTGTCAAGTGTCTTAAGTCATTAGTGCAACTTTGCTTTTTATGTTTTAACTAAAAAACTGTCAAAAATATTTTGTGGAACTTTGAGATTTAATAAATTAAGATCGATAATCAACCTAATCATTTTGATGTGTCGATTGTTTATGTCGTTTTAAATAAAGTTTCCAAAGTTTGAGAAGTAACATTGACACACAAGCCTAATAATGAGAGTTTATTTTGGTTGTGCTATTCTGCCGTTTGTCGCAAAAAGGTGACATTCAGCTATAGAAATACTATTTTTTCGCTTGCGTTTTGTACAATTGAGCCAACAACAATGTATGAACCAAATTGTCACTGATAATTTTAGGTTTATCCATAAAAAAAACGCTTTGCATATTTTTTCAGAGTGATACAACCAAACTACGATAATTATTATTATTATTATTATTATTATTATTATTATTATTATTATTATTATTATTATTATTATTATTATTATTATTATTATTATTATTATTATTATTATTATTATTATTATTATTATTATTATTATTATTATTATTATTATTATTATTATTATTATTATTATTTCCCAATTTATATACAGGATGAGTATGTCAGTAAAAAATACTGTTATAAATTTACGTCCTGTAAGTCCTTCTTAAGACCAGTGGCTTTACTGCAATGACAGAGCTGTGACGCAATGTGACGTTCGGAAGTAACTTAACACCAAACTATCCTACGTTTTTTCTTCCAGGCAGTTTAAAATAACAGAAAAGAAAATAAAAATAGAAAAATTTAAAAAATAAAAAAAAATTTAGAAATAAAAACGTGGCATAGGAAAGGGGTTTGACTTGCTTAGTTCCCTTTTTACAGGTTCCTACAAGTCTTGTCTTTGGGTGTGACGACCTCACTTTTTACCCCAGTCAACCCTTGTTTTATATGTCAATAGATTGCGTGGATTAAAGAACATTTGGTGACAGAAGAGGATTCCAAGGCCTCCTGATGACCACTTAGTGGACCTCGGATTAAAGGTGCCCCACCTGGAATCCCGACACCCCTTGGTTGAGGCTTTAAGGCGAAACCGTTTGGTGTCAAGGCAATGTGTGTTGTGTGTGTTTTGTGTTGTTGTTTTTTTGTGTGTTTTTTCTTCACTGATATTGTGTATCCTGCGAAAAGGAAGTTTAACTGTCTGTTGGCAGTAACTTTGGAGGAACAAAACCTCTATGATTTAACCCTAAAACTTAACAGGTTGAGTATTTCATTGCGCCTTGCTGCAATGTTCAAAATTTTCTAATTGAAGAACCCAGCTTTCGTGTAAATGTTAGATTGGTTATAGATCACTTGAATTCCTTGCTAGAACACTTTAAAAAGAAAATTAATGCAGAAGAACGTGCATCAGGTATAAGTCCTGAAGACACATAGTTAGATATAGCCCTACAGGATATTATGGAAAGATTAGATGAAGCTGAAGAAGAGCAATCGAAACAAACACCAAACAGGAAAGCAAAACAAGGAGATATGCAAAAAGCTAAGGAGATGAAAACAAGATGTTTAGAGACTTTTTCGGAAACAAAAGATCGTAGTATGGAAGAAAATTTTTGTAAACGTTCAAGAAATAATGGCTCTGAAGCTGTAGCTTATCTTAAGGAGAAAGCTGCCATGGAGGTGCAGCTCAGAAAAGAAGAACTTCAACAAAAAGCTCACCTAAAAATTCCTGGAATTGTGAGCCACTCCACCCCTTGCTCACTTTCGTTCATTTTGACTGACTCCCCTCCCCTCAAGGCAACATATTTTTTGCATGGCCCCTAAGTTTATCAAATGTTTAACATTTCTCTCCTAGTTGATTTAATTTTGTTTTGGAAAAGGGAACCACTTTACTGGTAGCGTATTATACTTTGTTGTTGTTGTTTTAGCTGTTTTGTTTTACCAGCTATTTGGTAGTGTATAGTTATATTAGTTGAAAGATGCATTTTGTTGTGGAGCTATAAAAATGAAAAAAGTATTTCTTTATATGCATTGCATTTACTCTAGTGACTGTTGATGGCTTAGTGGGACGAACAACATAAATTATCACTAGAAGTATTCTTCTAAAACAGGAGGCTCAAGATGAAAATACTTTGACACTTGATTTCGATGTAAATAGTTCCTAGCATTACTTAATAAGGCACAAATAAAGTTTGTCTTTCCAACTGAACTTAAACCAATTTTTTTTTCTTAAATCAAGTAATTTGAAATAGCTCAATATCTCACCAAATGACCATTCAACAGCCACTCTAACCTCACTCATTCTTTTATTCCAGTCTTTCTGTTGTGCATTTAAATTAGCTCCTTTAAAACAAGATTGCAGGTAAACCCGGATGGGATATGCAGGGTCTCTATAGATGCACAGCGGATATCCATTACTGTCATAGCTATGGTGTTAAAGGAGGGTAAGAAGCCCTGAATCTGCCAGCATACCACTGTCATGACGTTTTCCCTCTATAGGACCAAACATTTGCTATATGCCCATTTGGTGTTACTACTGATTAAAACTTAAGGGTGTGTACTCTTTTGTGTCCATTGTAGACTATGTGCTGATTCTCACCTGGCCGACTAACTGGTCTGACAGTTACATCAATAAAGCCCCAACAGTTTTCAAGTGGTGACCCTTGTCATGAACTTTGTTAGCAAAAACTTCTACACAATCACGTGTAAGCCAAACTTGGTTGAAAGAATTTAGTAAATCACCCCAGCGTAGAAAAATAAAAAATTTCCATATGTTGCAAAATGATACACAGTTCAGGTATAGGTCTACTAAAACGAGGGACCATGTCAAGGTATCTGTAGGGATAAGCAGACCGTTCTAGTAGGATGCATAGTGCTTCTCTCGATGTGCATACAGTGCCATTATAACAGCAAATTTTATCTGCTATTTGTAAACATCATTAAGGCTGTAAAGATGACCGTCCGCGGACCTCTTCGAGGTGACCCAGCTAGACATCCAGGGTACTTAGGTTCAGAAATATGGGTCGAAACCTACCTGCCCTTGGTTAAAGTTCTGTTCATCTTTTCAAATGTGTTGTGTCCGTTTTATTTTTTTTATACATTTTTTTAATTAATTCCTTGTAAAAAGGGAGAATTGTGCTTTTAGAGGCATTTTTTCTAGAGGAGTACAACCTCTAGTTTATTTCCAAAGACCTAACAGGTTGAGTTCATCATTGCGGTGGCTTGCCGCCTCTTCGTAAATTATTTTCTTATTTTCCAAAAGCGAAATTCAGTTCGGCATTCATCATCACATAGTAGTTCAAGATTAAATCTATTATACAGCCATTAGGGTATTTCTGGATTTTTTTGAAGAGTTGAGATCATACAAAAGCACAAAGTCATCATCAGTGATCATATTATCGTCATAAGCTAACGGGAACGACTCTCTAACGGTATTTAACTTAAGCATTTTTTAGTTGTGGACTAAAGTGGTGCTTTTATGTGAAAAATGATTTATCTTGGAGAACAATTCTTTCACTCCCACAATGTCTAACTTCCTTTTGTATAGGGGCAACCTACGACACCCTTCCCTCTCCAACCAATCTTGTGAGATGCGGAATTGAGAAAGACAAAAGTTGCATTCTGTGCAAAAAACCATCCTCAAATGTCTCTCGCATATTGGGTGCCTGTAGGACCTCCCTTACGCAGGGTAGATACACATACCGTCATGACTCGGTTTTAATAGTTTTTATTAAGGCATTAAAAGAGTTTTTGGTATCATATGAACCTCTTAAGGTTTCCAAGTGCAACAAAATTAATTTCATTCCGGCCGGTCAATCACCATCTATGCAGAGGAATACAAAGTGTTCAGGCCTTCTTCACCTTGCTTCTGATAGGAAAGTACTGTCAGATTTAAATTCCGTTTTAGTTGTTCCACCATTCATACTACACCCCGACGTCTTATTAAAGGGAGATTTGCACGAAGCGAATTAAACGGCGAATTCGCTTTTTAATTTTTACGACAAAATAAAAAGGCGCCAAATTCATTGTTTACATTAGTTAACCGCGTTCTGATTGGTCAAAAACTAGCAGCGAAACCTTTGCCGCTAAAAAGTAGGATTCACCGTCGTTTAAAAGTATTAGCAGGGGGGTTTGATCACACATGATCTTGTCTTTGGAGAGTAACGACTCCACTTATTACCTGAGTTAAAAACAAACAATAGCACAGTTGAACAGAAAATGGTCAAAGTTTACTTTAGGAACATAGGGATGTCTAGTTTCTGCTGATGACCGTCCGCGGACCTCTTTGAGGTGACCCAGCTAGACATCCAGGGTACTTAGGTTCAGAAATATGGGTCGAAACCTACCTGCCCTTGGTTAAAGTTCTGTTGATCTTTTCAAATGTGTTATGTCCTTTTTATTTTTTTTTTATATTTTTTTTAATTAATTCCTTGTAAAAAGGGAGAATTGTGCTTTTAGAGGCATTTTCTCTAGAGGAGTACAACCTCTAGCTTATTTCCAAAGACCTAAGAGGTTGAGTTCATCATTGCGGTGGCTTGCCACCTCTTTGTAAATTGTTTTCTTATTCTATTTACTGCAGTTCCTAAACCTGAAGTTAACTTTTTCGTGAGTCACTTGAGACAGAGAATGAGCAAACGAAGCCACAAGATTTACCCAGTATAGATGACATAATTCTTATGTCATCAAATAAGTCGAGAATTATTGACCATGCCACAAAGATGGTTAAAAGGAGTCAGTCGAAAGAAATTGTTTTTTATTTCAAAAATCTAAAGTACATGATGTGTTATCTAAAATGAAGCGAGTGGCCAAGGATGGTGGTGGATATTTGGATATGTGGGCACGTAACCAAAAAGTTTCTGGTTTAACATTTGTGCACCTCAGCATACCAGCCCGTAAGTACGGCCGTACAACGGAAAGCGATGTTGTGAATAAATTTTACAGCATCTTTAAATCAGATAATAAGGATGTGGTATTTTCTGAATGTGGTTTGTATTTGGACAGTGAGATACCATTTATAGGTAGAAGTCCGGACAGAATAACTATTTGTTCTTGGTGTCCACAAGCATGCTTAGAAATCAAGTGCCCTTATTTAATTAATCACGAATCAAGACATCTGCGCCAGATGAAAATTTACCATATTTGAGTAAAGATGAAAATGGAGTGCTTCACCTTAAAGAAATACTTTACGCAGTGTCAGATACAAATGTCTGTAACTGGACAAAGTTTTCTTACTTGTTGTATGGAAACCACATGGAATACAAAAATTTTTTTGATGAGAATTTATGGCTTGAGTGGAGAGAATTCTGTTCATTCCATATAAATGCTCGTTCCATATAAATTCTAAGGTTTGGACATCTTTTGTTGTACAACATTCTGCACTGGTCATTTGGCTTTTTAATCGTGCACCACATGGAACAACTAGCTTACAAAGTATCGGTAACAATTCCTCTTGTATTTGAAAGTCCTTATCTGCCTTCATCTATCATGATGCCATTAAAATTTATCGTCTCGCTCTAAAAGTTTAAAAATCCACTGTCCTTTGTTATAAATTTGTCACTTGAACGACCATCGTAGCAGTTTGACAAAAATATAATAAAGCCAGTGGGTGATATACCATTCATGAATTTTAGGGTGTTATGATGCTTATAATCAGAGCAAGTACATGTCTGATTTAATAAAGATTTGGTTCATTCAATATCACACGATAGTTTCGAATAGCCAGGCTTGACAAATACTTCTGGCGGATTCTCACGGATACTTTCTCTTGATAACCAAACAACCAAAGGTCTGCCTGAAATCAAACTAATCACTTTGATCCATGTTGTAAAAACACTGGATGCTAGTCCTGTTAGAATGCCAAAACGCGCTCACTTCTACAGCGCACCCGGCTTGGCATGGAAGGCTGCACTCAAATTTACGGGGATTAAGTTAGAGCTCCTCAGTGGACATCTGTTACTAAGAGATTCTGTCGACCCTTGTGTGTCTAAGTGCGTACCAGTTTTGAAAGCTGGAAATTGGAAAGTTAGTGAGGCAGTTCTTTCGGCAGATAGTCAGCTCAATTTCAAAGAGATTTTAGGTTTGCATCAGACTGGTGGAGCTGGCTTAGGGCTCTTAGACCACAAAAATATACCACCAAAAGGCACTTATGCTTACCAAAAGCTTGTTTCCAATATCATTGAAGAAAATGAAGAAGATATTTACAATGCCAGAGCTGTACAGTTGCATTTGCAAGGCAATTGGACGAGATGGTGCTCTTATGTGAAAAATGATTTATCTTGGAGAACAATTCTTTCACTCCCACAATGTCTAACTTCCTTTTGTATAGGGGCAACCTACGACACCCTTCCCTCTCCAACCAAGCTTGTGTGATGAGGAATTGAGAAAGACAAAAGTTGCATTCTGTGCAAGAAACCATCCTCAAATGTCTCTCACATATTGGGTGCCTGTAGGACCTCCCTTACGCAGGGTAGATACACATACCGTCATGACTCGGTTTTAATAGTTTTGGTTAAGGCATTAAAAGAGTTTTTGGTATCATATGAACCTCTTAAGGTTTCCAAGTGCAACAAAATTAATTTCATTCCGGCCGGTCAATCACCATCTATGAAGAGGAATACAAAGTGTTCAGGCCTTCTTCACCTTGCTTCTGATAGGAAAGTACTGTCAGATTTAAATTCCGTTTTAGTTGTTCCACCATTCATACTACACCCCGACGTCTTATTAAAGGGAGATTTGCACGAAGCGAATTAAACGGCGAATTCGCTTTTTAATTTTTACGACAAAATAAAAAGGCGCCAAATTCATTGTTTACATTAGTTAACCGCGTTCTGATTGGTCAAAAACTAGCAGCGAAACCTTTGCCGCTAAAAAGTAGGATTCACCGTCGTTTAAAAGTATTAGCAGGGGGGTTTGATCACACATGATCTTGTCTTTGGAGAGTAACGACTCCACTTATTACCTGAGTTAAAAACAAACAATAGCACAGTTGAACAGAAAATGGTCAAAGTTTACTTTAGGAACATAGGGATGTCTAGTTTCTGCTGATGACCGTCCGCGGACCTCTTTGAGGTGACCCAGCTAGACATCCAGGGTACTTAGGTTCAGAAATATGGGTCGAAACCTACCTGCCCTTGGTTAAAGTTCTGTTGATCTTTTCAAATGTGTTATGTCCTTTTTATTTTTTTTTTATATTTTTTTTAATTAATTCCTTGTAAAAAGGGAGAATTGTGCTTTTAGAGGCATTTTCTCTAGAGGAGTACAACCTCTAGCTTATTTCCAAAGACCTAAGAGGTTGAGTTCATCATTGCGGTGGCTTGCCACCTCTTTGTAAATTGTTTTCTTATTCTATTTACTGCAGTTCCTAAACCTGAAGTTAACTTTTTCGTGAGTCACTTGAGACAGAGAATGAGCAAACGAAGCCACAAGATTTACCCAGTATAGATGACATAATTCTTATGTCATCAAATAAGTCGAGAATTATTGACCATGCCACAAAGATGGTTAAAAGGAGTCAGTCGAAAGAAATTGTTTTTTATTTCAAAAATCTAAAGTACATGATGTGTTATCTAAAATGAAGCGAGTGGCCAAGGATGGTGGTGGATATTTGGATATGTGGGCACGTAACCAAAAAGTTTCTGGTTTAACATTTGTGCACCTCAGCATACCAGCCCGTAAGTACGGCCGTACAACGGAAAGCGATGTTGTGAATAAATTTTACAGCATCTTTAAATCAGATAATAAGGATGTGGTATTTTCTGAATGTGGTTTGTATTTGGACAGTGAGATACCATTTATAGGTAGAAGTCCGGACAGAATAACTATTTGTTCTTGGTGTCCACAAGCATGCTTAGAAATCAAGTGCCCTTATTTAATTAATCACGAATCAAGACATCTGCGCCAGATGAAAATTTACCATATTTGAGTAAAGATAAAAATGGAGTGCTTCACCTTAAAGAAATACTTTACGCAGTGTCAGATACAAATGTCTGTAACTGGACAAAGTTTTCTTACTTGTTGTATGGAAACCACATGGAATACAAAAATTTTTTTGATGAGAATTTATGGCTTGAGTGGAGAGAATTCTGTTCATTCCATATAAATGCTCGTTCCATATAAATTCTAAGGTTTGGACATCTTTTGTTGTACAACATTCTGCACTGGTCATTTGGCTTTTTAATCGTGCACCACATGGAACAACTAGCTTACAAAGTATCGGTAACAATTCCTCTTGTATTTGAAAGTCCTTATCTGCCTTCATCTATCATGATGCCATTAAAATTTATCGTCTCGCTCTAAAAGTTTAAAAATCCACTGTCCTTTGTTATAAATTTGTCACTTGAACGACCATCGTAGCAGTTTGACAAAAATATAATAAAGCCAGTGGGTGATATACCATTCATGAATTTTAGGGTGTTATGATGCTTATAATCAGAGCAAGTACATGTCTGATTTAATAAAGATTTGGTTCATTCAATATCACACGATAGTTTCGAATAGCCAGGCTTGACAAATACTTCTGGCGGATTCTCACGGATACTTTCTCTTGATAACCAAACAACCAAAGGTCTGCCTGAAATCAAACTAATCACTTTGATCCATGTTGTAAAAACACTGGATGCTAGTCCTGTTAGAATGCCAAAACGCGCTCACTTCTACAGCGCACCCGGCTTGGCATGGAAGGCTGCACTCAAATTTACGGGGATTAAGTTAGAGCTCCTCAGTGGACATCTGTTACTAAGAGATTCTGTCGACCCTTGTGTGTCTAAGTGCGTACCAGTTTTGAAAGCTGGAAATTGGAAAGTTAGTGAGGCAGTTCTTTCGGCAGATAGTCAGCTCAATTTCAAAGAGATTTTAGGTTTGCATCAGACTGGTGGAGCTGGCTTAGGGCTCTTAGACCACAAAAATATACCACCAAAAGGCACTTATGCTTACCAAAAGCTTGTTTCCAATATCATTGAAGAAAATGAAGAAGATATTTACAATGCCAGAGCTGTACAGTTGCATTTGCAAGGCAATTGGACGAGATGGTGCTCTTATGTGAAAAATGATTTATCTTGGAGAACAATTCTTTCACTCCCACAATGTCTAACTTCCTTTTGTATAGGGGCAACCTACGACACCCTTCCCTCTCCAACCAAGCTTGTGTGATGAGGAATTGAGAAAGACAAAAGTTGCATTCTGTGCAAGAAACCATCCTCAAATGTCTCTCACATATTGGGTGCCTGTAGGACCTCCCTTACGCAGGGTAGATACACATACCGTCATGACTCGGTTTTAATAGTTTTGGTTAAGGCATTAAAAGAGTTTTTGGTATCATATGAACCTCTTAAGCTTTCCAAGTGCAACAAAATTAATTTCATTCCAGCTGGTCAATCACCATCTAAGAAGAGGCATACAAAGTGTCCAGGCCTTCTTCACCTTGCTTCCGATTGGAAAATACTGTCAGATTTAGATTCCGTTTTAGTTGTTCCACGATACATTGCAATAACACAACTACGCCCAGACGTGTTATTAATATCCAGTTCTTCCAAAACTGTTATTATGTTAGAACTGACTTGTCCATGTGAAGAGAACACGGAATATTGGCACAAACGAAAGCTTAACAAATATTCTTCACTTTGTTATGCTATGAAAAACAATGGATGGATCGTGCATTTCTTTGCCATTGAGGTGGGTGCAAGGGGTTTCTGTTCAGAATCAGTAAGGACCTGTTTTCGTCGCCTTGGTTTCCCTAACAAGCCTTTACGTTCCCTATTAAAATCCCTAACTTTTACCTCCATGAGTGCTTCTTTTTACATCTGGATGTCTCGAAATTCTACCACTTGGGTTGAGCCTGAAAAGGCCCCAATCATTCCTGAAGTTTCTTCTGTTACAAATATGGAATGTAAGAAATCAAAAACCCCTGAGAAATCTTCCGCAAATCACACAAAATCTTGTAAAATCAAAGAACCCGAAAAACTTGCTACAAGGTCTTCCAAAACAACAGTCGCATTGTCATCTAACCCTGATTTTAGGAATAGCGGTCTAAAAAACTTCATCAATGTTTTTATAACCTTCCAAAAGTTAAAGAAGCCATTTCTGTCAGCAAAACAACCTCAAAGTTAGGCGAAGCATTTGTAGGTGTTCTTCAAAGTTTGGCTGTTTCTAGAAGTCCAGTTGATCCCTCCTATTTTTTGCGTGCTGTGAAACATCATATCTCAGCTGCGAAGGGAAGTGCATTTAATATCTTTGCTCAGCATGACGTCCCCGAGGTTCTTGAATATCTCTTACCTGGTCTGTCATTAGACTTTCCATTTCTTGGAAGTCTTTTTAGTATTGGCATCAAGACCTCAACCACTTGCAATTCATGTCATTTTACCAGCTCCTCAGAAGTTATAGCACCATGCATCCAACTTTCTCTTCACGCTACGTTACAATCTTCCTTAGATAATTTCTTCGAAAGCGAGGAGTTGTCAGACACCAATGCCTACTTCTGCCATGTTTGCAACGCTCATCAAACTGCTGTAGTTGAAAAAGAAGTAGTGTCGTGCGGTTCCCATCTCATTTTACAGCTAAAACGTTTTGCCAGTGCCAACGGCCTTGTGTCAAAAATTGCCTCTCGTATTACTGCTTACCCTGGTACCCTTTCCATACCTTTAACCGTAGATGGAGAAGTGAAATTTCGTAAAAACTTTCAATTAAGGGCTATTATCAACCATTGCGGCAACTTAAATAATGGTCACTACACAACCATAGCCTTCGACCAAATGGTACACAGGTGGATACATTGCAACGATAGAGCGGTAATTTTCTGTGATGACCGCCTTATTAACAGTCACGAGTCTTATGTTTTCTTTATAGAAGAGCTGAGATAAGAATATTTTAACCGGAATGAGTCAGCAAGGGGGCTTGACTACACTCAGTCTTCTCTTTGGAGAGTGACGACTCCACTTATTACCCCAGTTAAAAAAAATAATAATAAATAAAAAATAATAAAAAAAATATTAGCAGGGGGGTTTGATCACACATGATTTTGTCTTTGGAGAGTAACGACTCCACTTATTACCTGAGTTAAAAACAAACAATAGCACAGTTAAACAGAAAGTGGTCAAAGTTAATTTTAGAAAGATAGGGATGTCTAGTTTCTGCTGATGAGGTGACCTTCGAGATGACCCAGCTAGACATCCAGGGTACTTAGGTTCAGAAGTATGGGTCGAAACCTACCTGCCCTTAATTAAAGTTCTGTTCATCTTTTCAAATGTGTTGTGTCCTTTTTATTTTATTTTTTTATATTTTTTTAATTAATTCCTTGTGAAAAGAGAGAATTGTGCTTTTAGAGGCATGTTTTCTAGAGGAGTACAACCTCTAGCTTGTTTCCAAAGACCTAACAGGTTGAGTTCATCATTGCGGTGGCTTGCCACCTCTTTGTAAATTATTTTCTTAATAATGTCAATAAAAATTTGCCACTGTGTTTTAATTTTTTAATCCAGTTTTGTAAGGCTTTGTATGTTTATTTGTTACTTAGTGCTTGCTTTGGACCTCTCCAGAACCTCAAATTTGATAAATATAGCTTGGGAAAAATAAAGATTGCATTAAATAAAGCAATGGTCATGAATCCTGTGTAAAAGTTCATCTCCTCGCCACTCTTTATTTTTCGCTATATGAATGTCCAACTCCCTATTAAAAATCTTTTCTCGAGATAATGTTTGGTTTTGTAGTGTAACGGAGTTTACTTTAGATACTAAAGAATTTATTAGCCTTGTTTACCAGTGCACTCACTTCAGCTTATAGAAGCAGGAGTTTTAAATTAGGTGTGTTCAAGTGGTGGAGTAAACAAGCCATCAGCATCAATATCAATATTAGATGTGGAAGAGCTACCCTGATTTTCCATATCTGAGGTACACAGTTTTAACTTTTTGGGGGGTAAAGGTTTTAGATATACCTTTGATAATTATCATCGAGCATAATGATGGCAAGTAAATCTGTTCGCAATCGATTGGGTTTCCCAAACAAAAAAGCTTTCCAAGCCGTCTGGAAATTAGGCGACGTTTGTATAAAAGCATCCTTCTGCATTTGGCTAGCCAGGAACTTAATTACGTGGAACCAAGGCAGCTGCAATCTTGCGTCAGGCACAACATCTGTGACTACCCCTTTATTGCCAAAGGTTACAAGCCTGCAACAACGGAAACATCATCAACAAGAAAGGCCTACAACGGCTAAAGGTCACTTACACCCAGACCCAGAACCACCTACCAACAGCACTCCAGCAAAACCAAGACCTGATTAATAAAGAGAATACATGCTATTATGCTAATTTTATCCCGCAAGCATTATCTGTAACTCCTGCACCTTGGTCACAAAGTGAATCGGAGTCCTCTGTTGTTATCACCCCCCCCCCCCTAGGTCTGTCTTGCTGAATATCTCTATTGTCTAAATCCACCTCAGTTGTAGACCCAACGAAGTGTATAGAGCACACACGATCACTTGATTTGGGTGCCCATTTTGATTTGTCAATATTTTTTCGTTTCATTGCATTAGTTCATCTTTGTACCGAATACTTGGAAGGAGTACATTCTAAAAGGGAGGTCACAACCACAGTGTCCATGTTTAACATTTTTATGTACTTCACATAACTGCTGTTTTCATTTCTTGATTTTCTGAGTACTGTTAAAGCAACTTACAACAGCGCAATTTACGTTTAATTAAATTTATTCTTGTTATATTTTGTTTTTAAAGACTGTAAAAATGTGGTGTTGATACTTCGTTTTCTCAAGTGAAGTGGAAGAAGCTGTAAGAGAGCTCGATCACCGTCCCCCCCTTCTTAGTACCCAGGCTCTTTCTTAAACGCAATTTCATAATGGCGGACTATATGTTGAAATTGTGTATTACAGGCGCGAACATGTAAGTCATTTAATTTAACTTTCTGCAACTGAGTCGTTGATCCTTTTTGGGGAAAAGAGTATAATGCAGGGAGGGTAATTTTTCCACCCAAGCAAAGTATTTGCAATACACGATTTTGTTTGTAAAAACACTAAATTCTAACTAGGCTTGTTATTATTCTTGATTGTCTATTTTTTCTAAAGAATAGATCTCTTGTTTTGACCTAAAGTTCCAGTCTGATATTTTTTATAAAAGAAGACGCAGTAGCCTTTTTATAGATGAGGCTGATAATTTTATGACTTTCATTTTTTGGTGTTCAATACTTTTATATAATTTTATATTGGTTAGTTACATTGTCATGAAAGTTTCCCAAATGCTTTGGGCTTTGAAACACAACCACCCACACCTGAAAAAATAAAAACCCAAAATCCCTCCCTACTTCCAAACATAGTCATAAGAAAAAAAGATAGTCTGGAGGCCGGCGATGACCCATTGTTTAGCCTTTAGCTAATTAGCTAGCGCCCAGACCTCCGAAAGTACACAAGAACTTCAAATTGGCTGATTATTAGTGGGCTACTCCCATCAGTTGAAGTTGTTGTGTAATATTTTGAGTGTATTTACAACATGCCTGGCGCAAATTGCTCAGTTTATGGTTGTTCTGTTTCTCGAAGAAATAAAAAGTTCAGTATATTCAAAATTCCATCTCCTAACAATGATTTTAATAAGAAATGGAGAAGTGAACTTTTGAATAAAATTACGAAAGATCGTGTTGTTGATGACTTGCTAAAGAAGAGAATTGATGCTAGCCAAGTTTATATATGTGAAAGACACTTCAGAGAAGACCAGTTCTGGATATGTAAGTAGCGAGTATCCTTATCTGTAATCATTATTGTTAGCTTTTAAATGATGAGCCGTGATACGCTAACGTCATCAACCCTTTCATCCATCCTGTAGTAGCCGTTTTGTATTTTTGTTTTTGAATTTCAGAGTGTATATTTTCAAGAGAACTCAATAAGAATAACAAAATACCTAATGGGTGAAAATTTTACGATTTTTTAAAGGTTTGTTTGGCAAGCCATTTAAAGCGGGCATCTGTAAAAAAAAGCGGTGGTGACAAGGTGGTAGGGCTATAAAAAGCAGTTTTTTTGAAAGACCTATAAAAACATCATTTTGGTGTTTTGAAATGGTGGGGTAAATAATGCATATAAATTTTCAGGAAAATTGTTTTTCAGAACATTATTCAATATCAAGCCTTAGCCAAAATTTTGTGTTGTTTATGAAGAACAAGAGTGTAGAATACAATACGTTGATACGCAAGTAAAATCTCGATTAACCTGCTTGATAGGTTAGCTAAGTTTTTTCACATACAATAATTTTGTAATAGCCGTACTACCGTGGAAAAATCCACTAAATCTCTCATTAAATCCATGTTAGGGATAGCAGACACAAACATACAACATAGTAATTTTTAAAACTTACAATCTAGATTAATCTACCCCCTGAAACAAAACGTTTAAAAATAAAGGCAGGTGCAACGAAAAACAAAAATAAACTAAAAATGCAATTAGTCCAACGAAATCGGTGTCTAACAACCGTTATGAAAAATTTTTTATACTTATGCCACAAGTACAACAGCAGGGAATATAGTGTACCATTAAAAAACCCCAATTATTCCGTTAAGTCGTAAAAAAAGGTTATTACAGAATTTCCACAATTTGCAGTTTGTAATTCACCATACCAAATCAGATATTCCGTCTATGCAGTCTATGCATACACAGTAACCGTCTCAAAATTTTACTTATAATAAAAGAAATCAACAGTTAACAACACATAAAAGAGAAAAATAAAAACTTAAATCATTTTACTTGAATTGAAGTCAAAAGCTTTATGCAATCTCAAATTATCATGTTTTGAATTTTCGGATATAGTTGAAAAACACAATCATTTGAATAGCACAAAACAAAAATAAGTTTTATAAACAGTCTCTATATTAAAAAGTCTATATTATGTTAATATGCACCAGCTTGATAAGAATCTACAGCCTCTTTTTCTTTCATCTGTTGAACCTCGGATTAGAGGTGCCCCGCCTGGAATCCCGACACCCCTTGGTTGAGGCTTTAAGGCGAAACCGTTTTGTGTCAAGGTTGGGATTGTGCAATCTGTGTTGTGTGTGGGTGTGTTTTGTGTGTGTGTGTGTGTCTGTTCGTGTTTTTTTTTTGTTTGTTTTTGTTTGTCACTGATATTGTGTATCCTTCGAAAAGGAAGTTTAACTGTCTTTTTGGCAGTAGGTTTGGAGGAACAAAACCTCTATGATTTAACCCTAAAACTTAACAGGTTGAGTATTTCATTGTGCCTTGCTGCAATGTTCAAAATTTTCTCTCCTCATCTGTGAAACCTTTCTTCTTAGCTTTTAACCTCTTTCTTTGCTTTTTATCTTGGTCGGTTGATCTCCTACTCATACGAGCCATGCGTGATTCATCTATCTTTTCTGCCATAATTTGGGAAATTGCACCAGCAATCCTTTTTACCACCGTTGTAATGAACGACAGCAGAGTGAACACCCATTTTAATGGTTTCCCTGCCAACAAAAATGGCTTTTGGTGTCCTAGACCATACAACGCCTCATTAGCATTTCGTGTTTTTCCATACATGCACTTTTCTAATAATCAGTTTTCAATAAGTACAGGTATAGTGTTGGAAGGTTTGTACCTTCTATCACCTTTTGACCAGTACTTACGCCAGCTGCTAATATCACGGGGACAGAACTGGTGACATGTCGCAAAATCATCAAAATCTGTAAAATGAAAAAGTATGGCATAAACTGTTTTTTCACTACATACAGGTTTCCAATGTTATTTTTTATCGCCATACCATAATAATTCTGCATTAAATCAATGCATTTATTTGTAAACTTTCCTTCACTGGATAAAGGAGTTTTGGTACCCTTGTGAGATTTCACAAGGTTGCGTAAACGTGTTGCAAGGCGTTTCTGAACATGTCCAACACATTCCAGTTTAATTGGTGTAATGCCATTCTCCTCATAGGAACCCTAACCACATTAGATGATAAAGTATCCCCATCCCCTGAATATTCCTTGTAAATTAGATTACGTGTGGTAATCAAACGATTAAATATGTCAATGTCACCTGCAGACTCCATTGCGCCTGATGATTTATCATGGTTTATCTGACAGTTATATTCAAGCTTCCAAATTTCATACTCAGGGGTGTCTTTTTTATTCTCCCCCATTTTACATCCAAAGCAATGTCTTGATTTCACTTCCATGTCTATACATTTGTCCTCAGAGATAGATGTTACAACCCCATGTAATGAGGAATGTCATCTTTTTCGCCAGGAGCCATTAATTGAAAGTCGCGTATACGATATGTCATTGACAAACTCAATTTTTGGAACTTTTTTGCTGCAGCTTCCATACTGCTTTCTGCTGCACTTCTTATACTCAATCATTGCTTTTTTTATTGAGCTGTTTAGAAGGAAAAGATGACAAGCATTTGACATTCATGACTGATGAAAATGTCTCCATGGCTGAACATCCACATCCTGTTTCCCGAAATCCAGTAACCGTCCTATTGTTCACATCAAATGCTCTACGACTTCAGTGTTTTTGTTTGTAGTTGTTTCATGAGATGTAGAAAATGAATTCATCCAGCCATACTGCAAACAACTGATATTTAAGGAATGAACAAAACCTCGTTGTTTTAATTTGTCATCAGAATTGCTCACTTCGCCAGCACAATTCGGACAGGCAAATTTTCCACATATATTTTTGAGCACGTTAAGATGAATGATAATAAATAATTCATTATGAATATCTTCTAAAGACATAACATCATAAGTTATTTTGTTACCATTATCACGCGTAGATGCTGAAGATAATTTTCTTTCACTCAAATTGGAGTTAGAAGTTGAGCTTAAAGGTGTATCAAAAGCACCAGCAACGATCACATTTTTCCAATTTCTTTTTCTTTTAGGGCTATAGTTTTGTTTGTTGCTACTTTTAGTAATTTTGTTAGTACCTTGTTGTTTTATCAACCATTGCGGCAACTTAAATAATGGTCACTATACAACCATAGCCTTCGACCAAATAGTTCACAGGTGGATACATTGCAACGATAGAGCAGTAATTTTCTGTGATGACCGCCTTATTAACAGTCACGAGTCATGTGTTTTCTTTTTAGAAGAGCTTAGGTAAGAATATTTTAACCAGAATGAGTCAGCAAGGGGGCTTGACTACACTCAGTCTTGTCTTTGGAGAGTGACGATTCCACTTATTTCCCCAGTTAAAAAAAAGGGGAGGTTTGATCACAGATGATCTTGTCTTTGGAGAGTAACGACTCCACTTATTACCTGAGTTAGGGATGTCTAGTTTCTGCTGAGGACCGTCCGCGGACCTCTTCGAGGTGACCCAGCTAGACATCCAGGGTACTTAGGTTCAGAAATATGGGTCGAAACCTACCTGCCCTTGGTTAAAGTTCTGTTCATCCTTTCAATTGTGTTGTGTCCTTTTTATTTTTTATATATATTTTTAATTAATTCCTTGTAAAAAGGGAGAATTGTGCTTTTAGAGGCATTTTCCCTAGAGGAGTATAACCTCTAGCTTGTTTCCAAAGACCTAACAGGTTGAGTTCATCATTGCGGTGGCTTGCCACCTCTTTGTAAATTCTTTTCTTATTATTTTTATCCATACTGACAACGTTATACAGATTTTCCACAACACAATCTTTGGTCAAAATGTAGCTAGCTAACTTTACTTAGAATTGAGTTTTTGATTTCAATATGTGGGTTTTAGACTGGCAATATAATTAGAAAGCAAAGAAGATATGTCAATATCTCTGCCATACCCGTGACTCTAAGTTTTGAGCAATAAAAGAAGAGGTAAACTCGGGTTAACACGTCTTGTTGTGGTAACTATGGGCGTTGCTAAGGAGCTTTTTTGCTATAAACGAGTTTATAAAGCCTTAAAAAGCACAAAACGTATCAGTTTATCATTAGTATTGATTGGTAATGGAAAGTAGACATATTAAGCAGTCAGATTTTTAGCGTTTTAAGGTATTTTTATAACCTCAACACCTAGGTCATGTTCATTAAAGAGTTACCAATTGAGCGCTTATAAACCACTCTGGTTCTCCTAATAATGGGCACTATACAGCCATTGTTCAAGACTAAAAGACAGACCAGTGGGTTCACTGCAATGACAGAGCTGTGACACAATGTGACGTTCGGAAGGAACTTAACAGCAAACTATCCTACGTCTGTTTCTTCCAGGCAGTTTAAAATAATAGAAAATAAAATAAAAATAGGAAAATTTAAAAAATAAAATAAAAATTAGAAATAAAAACGTCGCATAGCAAGGGGGTTTGACTTGCTTAGTTTCCTTTTTACAGGTTCCTACAAGTCTTGTCTTTGGGTGTGACGACCCCACTATTACCCCAGTCAACCCTTGTTTTATATGACAATAGATTGCACGGATTAAAGAACATTTGATGACAGAAGAGGATTCCAGGGCCTCCTGTTGACCACTTAGTGGACCTCAGATTAGAGGTGCCCCGCCTGGAATCCTGACACCCCTTGGTTGAGGCTTTGGGGCGAAACCGTTTGGTGTCAAGGCTTCCTGCTGGCCCATCAATTCTGAAAGCTTTTAACTCGTCTTCTCTTAAATACAAAGATTTTTTAACTCTTCTAGCAAGCAGGAGAAACGCTTCATCTCCTGGTGTTAATGCAATTCCTTACAAAGTTTATAAAAAGTGTCCTAAGATTACCCTCTTGTTTAATGTTTTTAAATGTTGTGTCAAAAATTGTGTCGTACCTGTTCAATGGCATATTGCTCGTGAAATTTTTATACCTAAATCGAAAACTCCTATGGAGTCAAACATAAAAGACTTTCGACCTATAGCAATTTCAAATGTCGAAGGTAAGCTTCTCTTCAGCCTTGTATCAAGCGGTTGGAAGCTCATATCATAACAAACAACAAGTTTATAAATACATCTGTCCAAAAAGGTTGTATGGAAAAGATTCCGGGCTGCTGGGAACATATGTCAATGGTTTGGTCATCACTCAAAGATGCCCGTTCATCAAAGTCAGATCTAGCAACTATTTGGCTAGATATCGCAAATGCATATCCTTCAATTCCTCACCGTCTTATTTTCTTTGCTCTTCAGCGGTACGGTGTTCCACCACCTTGGATTGCTTTTGTTAGGAACTACTACATTGGTATCTACAGTAAATCATTTTCTGAATATGCACCAAGTTCTTGGCATAAACAAATGCGAGGCATATTTTCTGGTTGTACGCTATCCATTGTCCTCTTTTTAGCTGGCATCAATATTATTCTTGAATATACCTTATTGGCTTCCGTTCCAAGATTTATCACATCAAGCAAGGTGGCACTTCCCTTAATGAGAGCTTTCCGGGTAGTCAAAAGCTATTATACAGATGTGCTACCGCACTTAAATTGGCTGGTATGGACTTCCGAACCCAGAAGTCGTGAAGTATTGGTATTATAAAAGGCAAGTCTCTGAATTCTACACCTTTCACCGTCCAAAAGCCTGCAAACCCTACAGACTTCTCTTCCTATATACCATCTATCCACTCCATGCCAGTACGCTTTTTAGGTCGCGTCATAGATGGTTCTATTTCTGATAGGAAAGCTATTGACGAACTTCAGGAGAAATTATCTGTAGGCCTTTCAACCATAGATAAGTCAGTTTACAAAGGTCCCCAAAAGTTGTGGATTTTACAACACCTTCTAATCCCGCGTATCCAATGGGCATTGCTGATTTATGAAGTCTCAATGTCGTGCGCCAGTACTCTTGAGCAAAAGGTATCATCTTTTATAAGAAAGTGGCTTCATCTGCATCATTCCACCACCAATGTTTGTACGCGTCATGTACACCCTGTCCGTTACCGATAAAAAATCTAACTAAAATCATCTAAAATTAGTGGACACTTGCTCCTAAGGGGATTCGATGGACCCATTGGTTTCAGCAGGCTTGCCAATATTAAACGCGGGTAAATGGAGTGTGTTGGGCACAGTTAGGACGGCTGAAGCTGAAATGAAGGTTAGATCCATAATAGGTTCACCTCAACATGGTAAAAGTGGCCTAGGTATGCATCCCAACCCTAAAGTACCCACGGTCAAGGGATGTTACCCTTGAAGATTGGTAACAGAAACTGCTAGAGACATCGATGCAGAAGACCATATAAGTATGGCTATGCAGTTACGTGTAATTTTGATAGAGCTTACCTGTCCATGTGAGAAAAATATGGCAATCTGGCATTCAAAGAAGCTTTCGAAGTATTCACCCTTAGTTGAAATTATTAAACAGAACGGATGGAATGTAGATATTTTCGCAATTGAAGTAGGTGCTCGAGGTTATTGCTCCCAATCAGTGTCACTGTGTTTAAAAAGATTAGGGTTGAATAACAACAAAACTTTCCGAGCTGCGCGTAACCTTGTTGATGTATGTATGTATGAAATCCTCTTTTTGTATTTGGATTGCAAGAAATTCAAGTGAATGGACTTATCTCCATATCCTCCACACCAACGGGGCCTGATTCTCAAATGCCAAAAACAAAAACCTTGCCACAGAAACAAAACCGAACTTACTGTAAAAGCAACCCGTCAGAAAAGCCTTTCCCTGATTTGCCTACCCACAAGACTGCTTCAATAACTTTACATGCAGGGCTTATAAATAAGGGTAATACGTGCTACACCAATTCTATTTTGCAAGCTTTAACTGTAACTCCTACACTTTGGTCACAATGTGCATCTGAGTCCTCTTATGTTTCTCCTCTCTCCAAGTCAGTTTTACTGAACTTATCTCTGCTGTATATATTACGCTCTGCTATAGACCCGTCCAACTTTCTCAGAGCAGTGTAAGATGTCAGGCATTAGGGGCCCTCCATTTATTATTAACACTCAACAGGACGTTCCAGAGATACTTTTACACATCTTAAATGAATTAACAGGACCGTCGGTTATTGCTAACAATAGCATTACTAATCTAACAACGACCATGTCATGCAATTCGTGTCTCTTTTCATCTAGTAGGGAGGAGAGGGTATTGTGCCACTTGCTACCTCAAGTAGCGTTGCAAACTCCTTTCACTTGTTTTTCCAACCCGAAAAGCTGACTGGCAATGACATGTGGCTTTGTCCACTGTGTTCTTCCCTCCAGGATAGTACAAGAGGGATAGCTTTTAGTCAGTGTGGAGATTTGTTGATTCTTCAACTAAAAAGATTTACCTGTGTCGAGGGAAGATCAGTAAAAAACAACCAATATGTTAATTGTATCTCTCACTCTGGCAACATATAGGAGGTACCTTCACATCCTGCAGATGATGTATCTTTCACCAACAAATACAAACTAGTTGCAACTATAAATCATTCAGGCACACTAGCAGCAGGTCATTATTGGGCATTTATTAAAGATCGGAATGTAGACGAGTGGTTGAAATACGATGACAAGGCAGTAGTTAAGGTTAAGCCGTCTGATATAAATAACTCAACAGTGTATGTGTTGTTCTTTCTCAAGCTGTGAAAACGCAAGTTTTACTTTGCAAAATGGGAAGGATTTCTTTTCCTAGCGGTTTAATTACCCCGGCTGTTATTTTCACCGGCAGCCTACCGTAATTCAGGAGTTTGCTCACTCCCCACTCTTCTTACAGAGTAATTAAAAGAAGCTAAGCAAGGGGGTTTGACAATCTGTCTTGTCTTTGGGTGTGACGGCCCCACTTTTAACCCCAGTCCATTAGGGAGGCCAAGTTTGCTCACTTTGTCTACAGGGTTTAAGATCCTGATGTACACACAGTTATTGTTATAAGAAGCTTTGCAAGGGGGTTTGAAATTTCTTTTTCGGGTCTTCGTGGATTTACGCCAACGCATTTTACCCCAGTAACTTCAGGTTGGTCCTGACATAAGGCTGGTCCGAAGCGTCAATCACCTGTGTAAGGCTGAGTGTTGGGATCCCGTAACACATGTGGAAAGCTACGGCCAGGTTCACAAGTCCTGGTGCATGGGTGGTTGTCTGCTCTTATTTATAGTTTTGTATTTATAGTTTTATATTTATTTGTTTCTTTCTATGTCGTATAGCAATTTGTAACTGTCAGTAGGTGTTTGTGATGTAATGTTTATAGAAGGTCTTTAGTTCAATTACCTTGATTCTGCAGACTATCCTTGTAAACTGGGAGATCTTGCACTGAATATAGATCTCTAGAGGGTGTAACCTCTACAATTCAAAAACAAAAGAGTCAGTAGACTAGTTCCATCATTACAGCTTGCTGTTTTGTTATCTCACAATCATTGGGATTGTGCAATCTGTGTTTTATGTTTTTTTTTTCACTAATATTGTGTATCCTGCGAAAAGGAAGTTTAACTGTTTTTTGGCGGCAACTTTGGAGGAACAAAACCTCTATGATTTAACCCTAAAAGTTAACAGGTTGAGTATTTCATTGTGCCTTGCTGCAATGTTCACAACTTTCCTCTCTTGGCAAAAGTGTGAAAATAAGGGTGTACTCACAAGCGAAAATTTGTAGTGAGTCTTATTCTGAAAGTATAATTTGAGATATGGCAAGTCGAACAAGTATATCTTGACATGACATTTTGTGCTCTATAAATAAAGGCCACACTACCCGTCATTGGAAGAATACCCATTATCTCTAAAGTAGCTATATCTCTATAATAATAGCCGTCATTTGTCTGTTGGTGCGTCTATTTGTCTTTTTGTTACGCAAACACGAAATGTGATATATAAAGGGCGGGCGATCCAGTGGATTTTTCCGCGGGTTAACGACTAGCACTTACCATATACTCATTATTACCTGCTTGTTGCAGAGGAAAGATAATTACGTTTTTCCTAGCCCTGTCCAGGATGTGAACCTGGATCTCTCATTTGCATGAGTGTCAATGCAAAACTTTACAATTGCATAATTTGTAAATCAAGTAAAGTGCGCACAGCATTAAGGTGTTTGGATGCACTATATTGTCCAAATAATAAATTTCCTGCAACTTAAACTGAAATAAACACTGTCATAGCAAAAACATTTAGCCAACCTTTTTATTTTTCACGAAATTTTCTTGGTGAAATTTTCAAGATGTATTTAAACCCCAGGTGAGCGCGCAGTACAAGCAAACCGTATAGGCATAACACTCTTTTCCAAGAAAACTTCGTCACAACTTCGGTTTAAACCAAAAATACAGAAAAGAGCCCCTCGTAAACACAGTATATATCCCCTTGCCTAAAAAAGAATCCTAACTTCTGTTTGAATAACAAGACAGGATGAAGCCCGGTGTTACATTGTACAGGTAAAAAATATCATTCAGCAATTTTATTTTGTGGAAAAAGTTTGGGTTAAATTTAAAAATAAAAACACAAAGCTTGTTTTTACCCTGTGAAACAAAACCAATTATGCAACATTGGTTAATTTTGTGGGGAAAAGTTCCAGTAAAAGATCATAAACTAATTGTGTCATCAGGCTGAGCTCTGAGTGTATACAGATAAACCATGTAGCATATCCGTATAGGCGAAATACCTTTTTTAAAAACTTTTTACAACTTTCACTTGAATCAAAAAGAAACACCAGAAACAGGTTAAGTTCCAAACTGAATAAAAATCTCATGAAAATAGCAAAAAATTAGGCTAGCTGGCATTGGTGTTACACTGGCGACTGATCACTATCTGGCTTACATAAGAGATCAGTGTCTTAATACATGGTTAAAATGTGATGATAGGGCAGTGATTAGTGTCAAGCCATCTGATCTAGATAACTCCACAGTGTATGTGTTATTTTTTGTTAAAACTTAAATAGTGTGAATTCGTACTAAAACGGGAGTACATTATATTAAAAGGGTTAGGGTTTTTTTTTTTCTTAGCGGTTTGAAATTACCCCTGCTGTGTGTTTTAGATACAATATACTGTTATTCACGAGTTGGCTCACTCGTCGCTTTTCTAGAAAGCAATTATAAGAAGCTTAGCAAGGGGAATTGGCAATTGCCTTGTCTTTGGGTGTAACGATTGGACACCTAGTAGTCATAATAAAAATAAAAACAAATAAAAGATCGTCATTCTTATTAAACTGACCTGTCCATGCGAGGAGAATATGGTGTCATAGCACTCAACAAACTGTCAAAGTACTCCCCCTTGGTTGAAATAATCCGTAGTAATGGGTGGTCCCCTCATCTTTTGCCATTAAGGTTGGTGCGAGAGGTTACTCTTCCAGATCTGTTACATGTTGCCTAAAAAATCTTGGTTTTCCCACTGAATCTGCATTCTTGACTGCACGCAAGCTGGGTGACTTAAGCATGAAAGCCTCTTTCTGCATTTGAATTGCCAGAGATTTACCGCAGCAGTCCATCACCATCTTCAACGCAGAAGAGTTTCCCACCACATGCATTACATTCGCCGGGGAAGCCACCAAACAGTAACCCATCTCTGACCACCATTTCTAAGCCTAACCAATCAGTAAACGAAGGAAGGTTCAGGTCGGCATAATAAATAAAGGTAATGCGTGTTATGCAAACTCTATCCTGCAAATATTAACAGTCTTTCCGAGAATCTGGTCTCAATTGCCATTTGAATCCACCTTTTCATCACCAGTAGTCAAGTCCATTTCCTTAATTATGTCGCTCATTAAGCGTTCCAACTCACCAATCGACCCCTCCAATTTCCTACGGGCTTTGCAAAACAAAATGCAGGCAGTGGATAAAAAAGATTTTTATTTTAATTCTCAGCAGGATGTTCCAGAAATTCTACAGGCAGTTTTTGACGAGCTGATTGGGTCATCCCCTGTGGTTGACAATCTTCTCTCTATAACTCTAACAACAACAACGTTGTGTAACTACTGCTTTTTTACATCTTCAAGGGAACAAAAGGAAACCATACTAACCTTACCTATGTGCAAGTCAATACCAGACGGTTTCAACACACTTTTACAACCACAACTGCTTCTGGGTGGTGACGAATGGTTTTGTCCCCAGTGTTGGATACATCAGGAGAGCCTTCCCATGAAACATCATGTTTTAAAAGTTCCATCCCACCCAACGGATGACGTATCGTTCAATAACAATTACCAATTAGTTGCAACCATCAATCATTTTAGTACATTGACAGCCGGGCATTACTGGGCATTTATCAAAAACCGGCAAATCACCTGGCTTAAGTGTGAAAACCGCTCTATTTCCGAGGGTGTGTGCTTCCCACCTTAACAATTCCTTGGCTTACATACTTTTTTCGCTAGAAATTAGCTTGTTTCTATGCACGAATTAAAGAGGGGAGGGAATCGTTCCCTAGCGGTTTCTATTTACCCCAGCTGAACCTTGTTTGGTCAGTTTTACCACAATCTTTCAACCCCAGTTCAGTACGGAGGCAAAGCTTTGTCTACAGGATTGACGATCCTGCTGCCCTGAGTCATTGTTTAAGTAGCCTTATGGGGTTGTAATCTACTCTGCTTGTCCTTTTTATCTACCCTTTTCGTACACCACCTCTGTTAGGAAAGGCTGGTACTCTCCTGTGGCCGGCCCACCGTAACAACTATCTGTGTAAGGCCGAGTGTTGGGTACCCGTAACACATGTGGATAGCTACGGCCAGGTTCACAAGTCCTGGCGCACAGATAATTGAATACTTCAATTTACATTCTTTAAGAATCATTTCAAATTTTATCCGTTTCAGGATATCTTAATTTCCATAAGTTTTGTTTATTTTTTTACTTTATGTGTGCCTATTTGATTCGGTTTGAATTCCTTTTTTGTTGCTGTCTCTATTCTTTTTATAAATGTTTGTATTGTGCTCCTAATGTTGTCCTGCTATGGTTAATAGTTTATTTAATCTAAATCCTTGTAATAAGGGAGAATTTTCTAAGCTTCAAAACCTTAAGAGGGTTGGACCTCTACATTTAACTACCGTTTGTCATTAGACAAGTATTATCATTTCCTATTCCTTGTTCGGACAGAATGAATAAAAACATCCGTTTTTGGTATTTGTTGGTATCACAGCATCAAGTTTCTGCTGATGACCGTCCGCGGACCTCTTCGAGGTGACCCAGCTAGACATCCAGGGTACTTAGGTTGAGAAATATGGGTCTAAACCTACCTGCCCTTGGTTAAAGTTCTGTTCATCGTTTTAAATGTGTTGTGTCCTTTTTATTTTTTTATATTTTTTTAATTAACTCCTTGTAAAAAGGTAGAATTGTGCTTTTAGAGGCATTTTCTCTGGAGGAGTGCAACCTCTAGCTTTTTTCCAAAGACCTAACGGGTTGAGTTCATCATTGCGGTGGCTTGCCACCTCTTTGTAAATTATTTTCTTATCTCTGTTGCTGGAGGAAGCCCATCTCCCATGCGTTCCAATTAATCTATCTGAAATGTTATTATTGTCGGCTGCTGTTGCCCCGCCCGATCTCAATGAATGCAAACCGAAACCTTTTGTTTCTTCTTTTGTAATCGGTTTTATAAATTCCATGAATGTGTCTCTTAATCGGCTGTAAGATAACTGATATTTTCCTATGGCTTTATGTCCTTTTCGAGTTTTTGAAAGTCTGTACATAAGGTACGAATCTGGTTCAAGTTTCGCTATGAGGATGTACTTATTCAACCAATAAATTGGACAGGAAATAGAATTGGTTTTGCTAGTATATATAATATTACCTTCTCGATGCTGATCTGTTTTAGATCGAAGAACGTTTATTTTAATACCTTCATGGCTTTGCGGGATGTCTTTTACCTTTAGTTCCTTTAACTCTCCAATTCTTAGGAATCCTGCGAATCCCAAAACACACATTACTATAAATCTAAGATGTAATAATTTGATAGTATACCCGTATAGTTTTACTATTTTGGTAAGTATTTCTGGAGTTAAAGGTTCCTTCTTCTTTTTGGTTGAAGATTCCGAAGATTGTCTTGTAGCGCCTTCTAGACATAAGTTAACAAACTTTTGATCAGTTGGATTAGTTATTCCTGCTGAAATATGACCCCAACGAATGCTACAAAATGCTGATGTTAACGCGCTATGTGGAGACTGTTCTTTTAACAAATCGTTAAGATAAAGACACACAAAAAACGGATCTGCTGGTATGCTTCAAACTTTGCTAATAGATTGTGACCACCCGACCCACTTTTCCCAAGCAGGTTTATACTTTTTTAGACTTAGCGAACGCCGATTGGATCACTTCTGGAAGAGAACTAGAAAGATTGCTTAAACGAGGGTTTTCAATTGATTTTGCTGTCTTCCATATGCCTTGCCGGAAAACGTTACCTAAAGAAATATCACAGGTAAGTTAATAGTTAGTCACATATACATTACATTACGAAATGCTTACATTTATATTTCGTCTAAAAAAGACGTATCGAGTCGCACTGGCAAACAGCCCAGCTACCCCAAGAGGGTCTTCTGCCTTAAAGAGGACGTATAAGTGTCAGCTGTTGTAGCACTAAAACAGCCCGGCTACCCAAAGAGGGTTTCGGTCCAGAGGACGTATGAGCTTACATCGGTGGTTGTAACACAAAAACAGCCAACTACCCAAAGAGGGTATTCAGTCCAAAGAGGACGTATCATTTTGCTCACTAGCATGTTGTAACACGACAGCCAATTACACAAAGACGACGCTTATTTCAATCTATTGAACTCCGTTCAAGTTTTGTAATAGGAAAACAGGCAATTACCTTCAAACGTGGTTTTCGTAGCTTGTTGCTGCGACACAAATTTTGCAGAGTGTTCACTCAAAGGTGTAGAAGTAAAAATGCTATAATTTAATATGAATTGCAATGAAATACAAGGTATTTACAACGACAAAATACGAACTTCGAAAAACTAAAATGCTATTAATAAAGCTAGAGTTCGAAATTTAACAAATCCAGAAAAAATCGAATTTTCTGTGCTAATGAAGTAAGGGTCTAATACCAAACAATCCTTTACGAAGTCGTAGAATACTTTACCGTCTGGTGTTAGCAACGGCCAAAAATATGCCGTTTTCCACTCAGGTACTATTAACACGCCGCTACTTTTGCAAATTTTCATATGCGTTAAAGTTTCACCAACAAGATCGATTGGAGGGCATAGCCAATTAAATTCCGCGTTCCATCGTTCCGTAAAACAGTTAACGCAAGACGTCCCTGGGCAATAAAATTTTGAATACAAATCAGGATGCATTTGCACAACAGGAGAATGAAGAAGTTGACCAGTTAGTATCAAGAGAAGAAATTGATTCAGAGAATGAAACAGAATCAACTTCTGCCAATTCATCTGCTCTGCCAAGAAACACTTTGTAGTATCCATTGTAGTATCAGATGAAGAGATTAACAACAGTATTAGATCTCTCAATGAAAAGCAACGGGAAGTATTCGATACAGTATTTTCTTGGGCAAGAAAATTTATAAAAAATTGAAACTGTATTTCACCAAGTGTTGTTGAACCTTTGTCTATATTCTTAACTGGTGAAGGTGGATGTGGAAAATCGTACCTGATCAAAACAATATACAAGTCACTCACTAAGTTATTAATTTACAAAGGTGATCATAAAAGCAGCAGGTATGTCTTGTATCTCTAACTGGTGTAGCAGCTGTAAATATTGGAGGTACAACAGTTCATTTTTATTTCGGAATACATGGATACAGTTATTTTCCTCTCAGTTACAAAATGCGAACCCGTTTACGAAATAAGTTATCTAAAGTTTGTATTATTATCATTGATGAGATTTCCATGGTTTCAAATACTCTCTTTATAAATATCCATCAACGACTAATTGAAATATTTGGAGGTCCATGCCGAATTCCTTTTGCTGATAAAGGCGTTATAGTATGTGGTGATCTATATCAGTTCTATTCCTTCTGTTATGGGAAAGCGTGTTTACTCCAACGATGGAGTTCTTGTTAGCATATTGAAATTATGGCAAATTTCAAGTTGGCAGAACTTACAAAAGTTATGCGCCAGAAAGGTGATTTTTATTGATCTGTTGAACAACATAAGAACTGAAAACCTGACCATTGAGGATAAAAATTATCTTGAAATTTAAGGTTCATTGACGAGAATGATTCTAACTATCCAGTTATTACCCTACATTTGTTTGCAGAAAATCAGCCAGTGCAAAAACACAATGAGGACATTTTGCAACGTGTACATGGCTCTTTGTGTAAAATAAATGCCATCGATGAAGTACCAAATGACGTACCATCGCATGTTATTGATGAAGCATTGAACAGGAAACAAACAGACACAGGTGGTCTGGCTAGACAGTTGATTTTGAAGGTTAGAGCAAGGATCATGCTAACTACAAACTTGGACATTGATGATGGAATGTTTTCAGTATTGATTCTGGGTGGTTTGAATTTACATTAATATACAACGGGCTATCTTATTCTACTTGTTATTTATGTAGCAGATTACCTTACAACCATGGAATACCCGTGTTTCACGGCAGAATGGGTGACTGCTTTTTGCGCAGAGCAGGAACAAAAATTAATAATACCCCGATTTGAATAATATGTAACAAGTCCAAAGTACAACACACTTAATCGACCCTATAACTCCATTAAACAACAAAATATAACTTGTAGATTGAGTACCCTTATTTCACCAACAGAAGAGAAAATCGACCTCCGGGATAATTTCACAGCCAGATAAAATAGTTATTTGATTGGCCAGTGGAAAATGTGGCGGCAAATAAGAAAACTGATAATTATTATTCGAAATTAGATATCGTCTTTCAGACAATCAAAATGCAAGAATGCAAGCAGGTTTATTCCAGGCTACGTATGGACAAATGTGGCTGTCACAAATGACAAAGCAATCAAAATTATTTTTAACTAATTTACCCAAATCAATTATCTCACTTTATAAATTTGCTGAGAGCCTTTTCGGTAGAGTTTCATTATTCAGGACTAAAATAAACAAATAAAAAAACTCCGTAGTTAAAAATTTCTATTTTAAGATTTCTTTTATGATTTTTCATTCTCTCAGATCTTTCTACTTGTCTATTTGACACTTCATGGTGTTCCTCTTCACAGGTTATTAGGGAATTTTTTATACTTTTACGTCTCTTATGGTATTTATTTTCTCCTGTTGTGTGCACAAACAGGGTTAATGGGTATTTTAATTTTGTTTCCTCATAATACTACTGTTTGCAAATATACAGCGACGCAAATTAAGCGAGTTGACAGAAAGAAAAGAAAATTGTCCGCACGGCTGATCACAAAAAATATAGATAAGATGAAATAATACCATAAAACCTATTTGATAAAGTCTGTGAGGGAAAACATCGAACACATTTTACATACGGAGCACCCTTAACAAGGGAGTGTTACTACAGAACAGCAAATCGAAAAAAAATTGTCAGAGTGTACAAGCCCTCAAAATGCCTAATAAAAGGAACCTGTGCATTTTTTGGCCTTTATTGGTTAGATCATACCTTTTGATAGGAATTATTTTAAGGGTACCTAGCTATGGCATGCTACAGAAGAGTTCAAAGATACAATTATCGGTCTTTTTGAGCTTGTATAGCGTTGTTTATCTTTGAAGTATTCTACGTGCCCCAAAACAAAATACTTATTATTGGCATTTTTTTACATTATTTTTTCAGTGTCTCACCTATAATTTGTTTTAAGAAAATTACGTTGGTGTACTTTGCCGAACAACGATAATAAATTTTTCTAAACGAGCTCATACATGCGCCTAATTTTACGAAATTATTAAAGTTTTATGAGCTTTTCTTGATCGAAACATTTTCTTAAAAGTGATTGAAAATACGTACGCATTCAAAAATTTATTATTTATTAAAGAAACTTCATCAATGAACTTGTGGTATATAATAACGAGAGACTTCGTGTCATGTTTCAAACAGCGCTCCCACATAAATTGATGACTGGAGAAGGCTTAAATATCTAGAATATATATCTATAAAAAGTATATATGTATAATAAAATAAAATTCATATTTTATACATTTATGAATCTCATGAGTTAGATAATAAGTCGTGTACGTGATTCTAGTACGGCTTTCATATTGCTGTACAGTTTGTCACACACGGTTCGTTATTTGAACATGACAAGCTTAAATTTTTGGTCAAGTTTTTTTGTCGCGATTAACATGGCTAAATGGTATAATTGCATATATTACGTAAAGTCACACGAAAGTTCAAAATACAAGACGATAACAGAGATTTCTTCTTCTCCTTCACTGCTAACATGCGTTCAAAAATGTCGATTGAAAAATTTGGATGTTGATTATAAGGACGGAAAATGCTACTGCGTTATTGTTGCTGGAAACACAGATGGCGAAGAAAACGAGGATAAAGAAAAAGCAGCAGAAGTTTATTCCGCAGTAAAAGATGTAAGTTTTCAGTAACAACATTAATCCAAAAGGTAATCCTCTTCTCCTCCTCCGGCTTCTTTTTATTTCTTGATTGATTTTTTAGCCTTCGAGTTATTTGGAAAACGGACATCAACCGGGTAGATTTTATTTCTGTATTTGTAAATTACTTGTACAGGTCAATATAAAAAACCTATGATTTTATTCGCATTCTCCATTAAGTATGAACAGACATTCAAATTTGTATATTTAGCCTCAATTAATCTTTCGCGTGGAAAACCAGCAAGACAATCAAGCGTTCTCCCTTTCAGTTTCAGTACAGACGCACCACTTGGAGTGGATGGAAATACAAGTGGTAAGTTCAACGACAGATCGTGTTTTCACACACTTGGTAAAAAGGAATCATCCCCTTGGTGGGAAGTCGTACTTCTTCAGAATGCTGTAATAACGAATGTTGTTCTATATCCTCGTACTGATAACTGTTGTCATTTAAAAGCAAATAATTTGAAACTGCTGGTGAGGTTTGCTAATCAAGATTCCTGGAATTTGTGTGCGTCTATCGAACAACTTGGTACGACACCATTTGATCAAAAATGCGATCAACGTGTCGTTGGTGGTATTTTTCGACTTGTGCAACATAATACAGAACCTCTTCATTTGTGTGAAGTTGAGGTATTCGGGTACTTTTTATAAATAACAAACTGCACGAAATTAAACTTCACTCTTATTGTTTATTATTAATTAATTTGAATTTTAAGGGTTCGAAAGTATTAATCACCTTAACTTGGTGATTTTTTCCAATTTACCATTAAAATCGCCAAAAAAAATTAAGAAAATTATAGAAATAATTAAAACAAAAACAAAGAATTCCACAGCTGAGCGACATATAATTAACAACACTGTTTGTTATGATTTTTAAACGGTCATCAACACTTTTTTATCTTACGTACTTTTCCTTCCTCGTCATCCTCACCGTCCTGGACATCGTCATCGACCGTTAAGCAACTTTATACATTTCGTCGTTATATTACATTGCAATCACCCATATCTGTTTTTTTTTTTTTTGCTTTGTTACAATAATTGCTTTTATCTGATGGCAAGGTAATTACACTTTTGTTGCATTTCCAAAGAGGACTCGTGGAGGGCACTGGCAAAGGTAACTGTTAAAATGCCTTAGGGAAATATTTGGGAAGTCTATAACCTTATAATCAATCAGGGGGGGGTATACCAGCCTCCTTTTTTTACTAACTTTCGACATCATTTAAACGGTCTTAATTTTTGTGACTTATCCTAGTATTTTATGACATAGCACGGTAAAAAAATTCTTATTTTAAAATTTTATGCTTTGTGGGATGGCCAGTTCGTTGACAGTGGATATAATCAGAAATTTTTGTAAAAAATTTAAACTAAAATTTTTACTCACTACACTTTATTTGCTGTAATTATTATTTATTTACTATTTAGACTTATTCTTAGCACGTCTATTTTGCAGACTCAAATATGTGTAATTTACAGACCAGATTTTTTAGATTATATAATTAATGATAACTATTAAATTTTCCTGACATAAATCTTTTTTCTTTTTCACAACTTTTCGAGAGAGGCAAGGTCATTTGCAATAGATTATTAACTAGCAGTTTTTACATTATCAGATTTTGTTTGACAAGTCATTAATATTTAATAAAACAAATGAAGTTTGTTTTATTAAATATTAATGACTTGAAAAATTGCATGTTTCAAAACCACGAGATGAAAGAAACACCTTTTAGGAATTCAAAATGTAAAAACAGAACTTTTCAGGCTCTATGAAATGTAAAAAGTACTCTGTACAAAGAAAGGGATGAGAAATAAATATCTGCGACAAATTAGAATCAAAATCTTCTCTTTCAGTTTTTGATGCTTCTGTTTTCAGTAAAACAGCTATCACTATTGCGCAGCAGAACGCCTGAGTAAGGAACCATGTTACAAAAACAAAAGAAAAATTTAACATCTGATACACATGTACACGCAAGAATCTGATATGAATAATTAATGAGAAGACTTTTAAGACAAATTCTGATAATTTAAAGGCTGCTTTAGGATAATACTTTCAATATATTTGTTTAGTGTCTATAACTATTAAAGTTCGCCGATTATTTTCCCACATTTTTAATGATGAAAACCCAATTTCTTCCATCCATAAAATCTAAAAATTTGTACTACTATTGGCTATCCTTATTAATTACATCATTTTGAATAAACATACAAGTACAAGCAAATAATTCTTGTGAAACAATTATATGTGTCATAAGAAAGTAATCCTAACCCATTCTAATAAAATAAAGTCATAGATCACTCACGTGACCAAAATATAATTTTTTACTTGAAACTCACACTAAATTGAAGTTTCATTCTACTAAACTTTATTTGACAACTGTTTACGAAACCCAAAATACTTTGTGGGATCTTAATGCCTTTTCCCCCTAGCTATATGTGTCAAAACAGCCTTTAGCTAATAGCGTTAACAAGTGCGCAAAGCATTGCAAATGACGTGATAAAATAATGGGAAAAGTATCATCAAAGTATAGAGCTTTTTTCAACAACTAATGCCATTGTACCATTACTTCATCTTGTTTGAAACGCTTCGTTAATATTAACATTTTTTTAATCAATTGTTATTTTTTTTGCTTTCGCAACTTCATGTGATGCCACGTGATACATTGATTTCAGAAAACAAAGAGTCATAATGAGGTTCAAAAGAATTAAGTGAAATTATAGTTTTTGTTTACAGAAGCGTTTTATAGGAAAGGTCAGTATATATGCTAGATAATTAGTTGAAAGATTAAGCGCTTCAATCGCCTTAAGTAGTGATTTCGCAGGGATGTACCTGTTTTCTTCCCCAAAGATTCAATTTCATACTACCTCAGATATTAAAATCATGTGATTTAGGCGAAATAATACTTTAATTTACAAATAGATTGCTTCTAAAGAAAAAATATTAACAGCCTTTCGAGATATATCAGAAAACCTAGGCACGCATTATTTATTTCTCTCGATGGCGAAACCGAGGTGATAGACATCGACAAGGTAGCGCCCAAACCTATTCATAATTTTTTTTATGATAGTTGCTATTAAAATGTAAAGACAACCTAAAATTATCACTTGAATGACGAAAGAGTAGTAAACACGCAGTTAATGTTGTGAGTGAATTACTTTTTGCTAACGATATTGCCTCGCTTTCAAACGACATCAAACATGTGCAAAGCTGCAAGAGGTGTTGAGGATACTGCTACATTGGTAGGTCTGGCAATTATTGCAAGTAATTTATGTCCTTTAATCAAGACCGACCTGTGAGCCTTCTCCACAAAAATCTCCAACAGGTAAAAAACGCCTATGATTTTAAATATTAGGGTGCATGAGTTAGTAGTTATGAAAAGGATATTGACGATTTAAGGATACTCTGTGAACATTATCTATTTAAAGTTAAATGCAAAATTAATGGTACCAGATGGTTTCATAAATGCGTTTGTGCTATGCGGGTTACGATTTAGAATAAATAAACCACGACAATATAATAGATCAATTAAGCTATTCAAGAAAATGATTTTTCAACACGCAAAAGAATTAACTTGGTTAGAGTTCTGGGACCAAGAGATTTCTTTAAGGCAAATCGGACACCATAAGCAATCATTAATTATTAATCAAATTTCTCATAAGTTTTCACTTCACGTCGTTATTAACTACTCAGAAGATTTGCAGGTATCCTTGTATATTTAGAAGTGGCTATTTTTTCCAATAAGATAATTACAAACGTACTATAAACTAAATATGTAATCTGGATAACGCGACGGATATTGCATATATTCCGTTTCAACCTCCGTTTGAATTGCTGACAATCGTTTATTTATATCATCAAAATGATCTTCGGATATTTTTCTCAACTTGCTGCACATCATGCAAACTCCGGTCACACATTAACTGCTGTGTTACCAGGGTGACTAATTATTCGCACTAATTTTCTTGTGCACTAAGGAAAGCAATAAGCATGACGTCAAACAATATGTTAACAGGTGGTCATATTCACCACCAAAAACCTGAAGTATGATGGCTTAAAGAATCTAAAATCTTGAAAAATTATTTTCAAGGTGTATGTTTTTGCTTCAGTTACGCAGCATGTTAAAAAAAATTTATTTTCTTTCTTTTTTCTGTAATCTACCGAGTTCCGTAACTGCATCAGAACAATTAGCGAGCTAGCATGGTCCTACTTTTTCCTCTTTAGTTTGGCCAAAGTACATTATATTTTCAATTTTACTAATATTAGAATGCTACTATAATTCCGGACGTGATGTATCGCAATAGAGGAAGTTCGTTCCACAAGCAAATATAAACACTGTTCCTATGAAAGACATACATATCACACCACCAAGGTTGGTTAGATCTTAAAGGATAAGCGATGCAACGTTTGCTAACTGGCAGCCTTGTGACGGAGCGTTTTCTTCGGATGTGGAATGTCCTGGGTTCAAGCCCTGGCCGGTTCATGCCAGAGACTAAAAAAATTCGAATTTTTTCTTTTCCCTTAAAGTTCAGTACAAAAATAGGATAGACATTTTTGGCGATTGTAATTAAAAAATATACTACCAAGTTTCACAAACACTCTAAAGGGTAAAAACCTTGGGTTGGTTGGTTAGATCCTACACATAGGCTATGGAAATGAGACTATAAAAATGCGAATATTTCCTTTTTGCTTAGAGTTTAGCATGAAAACAGGATTGACATTTTAGCCGGTTGTATTCACAAACATAAAACACCCGAAATACTACAATGTTGTGCGCGCTTCACTTGATTTACGACATACTGTGTAGCTATACTAAACGCTCCATCCAGATGTACGTTTTTATTAGGCGCTAAATGTGCCGTTCAACACCGGGTCACAGAGTTACTTGTAGCCCCATCTAGTTTTCTAATTTAGGTAAGCATTTGAAAAAATTATCAAAAAATTTCGTGCTAAAGCAGTTTTTAATTCGGTAAAAATTTCAATTAAATCCTATGATCTAGACACCAAAGCTTCCATCCAATTTGAATCAGAACAAATGGGTTTGTTCTTGTGGTCCGCCGTACATCGGTGGAACCAAATTGAAAACCCCTTTGAGAATCAAACAACACATAAAAACTGTAGGAACAAGCCAATTTGACAGTCCGGTTTTGTCGAATCATGTGCGTAATGACATGGTACAATAAATTGGACATCTGTCAACACCTTGCACGCTTGCAACAATTTTAAAAGAAAAGTGAAAGAAGTACTTGAGACTAAATACTGCAACACAAAAAAATATTATGAACCTGGACGATGGGAACTACGGTACTGTAAAGTTCTAGGTACCAATATTTCGTCATCTACCTAATAATGAAATAAAGCCACGTGAGTACTCGCCAGTCGTATTCCTCTTTCGCATCGCTATTTCGTGCAACCTTCTCGCCTGGTTACATGAAGTAAGAAATATTGCTTAGTCAGGGGTTTCTACGTTCATAATGATGTTTTCGATTGTAGTAATTTTGAGTTAAATGCTTTATGATCGAATCGCATTGTTATTACCTGAAAGTTGTTTCCCTGAAATAAAAATACACAAATAAATACTCTGTGAAAAAGTGAATTTCATGTATGAAAAATAATGAAACAACTAAGAAAGCACTTACGCGCGAAGCTTAGTTGTAACACACGAGTGTTTGCTTATTTTTTTCGTTGCATCCTCATATCAAAAACACGCAACAAGCCCTCACACCTGACAGGCAGAGACACTTGTCGAACAAAATTATATAACACATACGTTTCTGTGGCTGGCTGTGAATACACAAATTAATAATTACAAATAAACGCAGAGTAAATTTAAAATGTTTAATGTTTAAGGTTTACAAATATTTTACAGAGAATATGTTATATGTAGTACTCAAAGCACAGAGCCGGAAAAAGAAATTCGAAAAGTATTTCTTGAGTGTTTTTATGTTTCCCTTGACATATTTCACGAGCCTTGAGGCGAATAACTAGCTCATAATATAAACCGAATAAAATCATTGTATGCTCGGTAGATTATTGCTCAGTTGCAGGCATGGTTCATCAGTCAATAAAATTAGTGCAAGATAATATATGCGGATCGTGTGAAAAATTACACGATTCATAACGCACTGCAATCAAAATGCGAGAAATAATCAACCATAAACCTGTGAATACTTAAAAATTACATGTCTAGGAAGAGAGAAATTAAAGTTACGAAATAACGTAAAAATTTTCTTTTGCTTTTTCACATTAATTTTTGTTATTTAAGTTGTATTCACATACAAGATATACTGAGATGTACCTTCAAACATCATTTTAATAAAATTTTATAAAACAGAACTCTATTGGTTTCCCAAGGTATTGTATTTTTATCAAAGAAAAATTTTGTAAGAAAATTGCATTTGTTAGAACGGCACTATAAGATGGACAGGAAATACGAGGAAATAATAAGACAGACAGACAGAATTCAAGAAAAACCAGTGGCTTTAGGTGAATGGAGATACAGTATAGGTGAAAGATTAAAATTAAAAAAAAATATATAGCTACCTATTATTCTTTTAATTAAATTTTCTTTACTTTCAAAGTATTGAATCGATCTTGATTTTTTGTAGAATCCTTTTTGTTGTCTGATGCCAAAAATGGTGTCTGTTGCTATATTGTCACCGAAACATTTTTTCCAATGATTTTTTTATTATTTTATGCCTTTCTCTAAGTTGTTTCTTTTATCAGACTTGCACTTAACTTGAGCAATATTAGCTGATTTGATCTTTCTAAAAACCTTTGTGACTGGAGTGTCATATGTACTGTTCCATTTATAGTTGATGATTATCAAGTACAGATTCTGCTGTAATTTTTATATGACATGTCATTCTTTGTATAATGATTGGATGAACTGATGTTGTGTTGATACTGTTTGGAATGGTAATCGTTGATATGTTATCATATTTTACATTTACAGGTGTGGACGTAATATTTGTTGTAACAGGGGTTTTATATCCGTACTATTTACAGTGTTTGATATATCTGTTAATGGTTTTCTAACATGTTTATTATTGTTGATTTTCTTTATTCTGTGTGATCTGGAGACAGAAAATGTATAGTAGTATAGTACGCCTAAACTTCTGACTATCTTTGAGTTTCTTCCAATTGTCTTCAGAAAAATCATGTAGGTATTTTACCGTTCCACTTTTCTTCTTCACAAACGCAGTAAGTTCCTTGGACTTTCTCTCAAAATGATTTTTCGTTATAGATACATTAGGAAACATTGCCATAGTGATAATGATTTATATTTTTCATCGCATTCAATACTTCAACACGCAAAAAAAAAGCGCATTTAAAAACGTTTGCCATGATATTCGTTTTTACTCTATTCCACAAAAAAAAAATCCCACTGAAGCTACCATTTTTATGGTTTTGCGCGTTTTCTAATATAACATGAAAAAAATCCGATACCGTGATGAAAATGACTAAAAACCAATAAAAATGTGGTATTTTACAGTTCGCACCACTTGGGGGTATGTGGCGTCATCGGATATATTTTTAATCCACAGATATTATGTCCACGATTTCAAAAAAAGCCGTTTATAAATGATCGCGTGTTTATTCATATGGATTTTACCAAATTAAAAAAGTGAATAAAATCAGCAAAGCGAGGCTATAACGACGTAAATACAACTAAGGACTTTTAAACAGCTTTTTTGAAAATCGATCCTTTACCTGATCAAATAAAAAACCTAGGGGGTTTTCTTATCAGTCAGGTTGGTGGCCGCCTTGTAAAACTAATAAACTTTTTAGAAACTGTCCGTAAGTTCCCCGAGCCTTTTTTTTATTGTCTCTTTCTCGGAATTTATTTCTAAGCTTTATGAAGTTTATTTTAGTATTTTCGGCATATTTCTTGAAAAAATGAAGCGACAGACAAAATAAATATTTAAAAACAGGCTGGTTGTTAGCGCTCTGGGCACATAGCAAAACAAAAACAATGGACATGGTTGGGTTGAAAAAAGTGTCAATCAAACGAATAAATAGCGTAGACCGTTTCACAATGCGCCCCAGCAAAAGTTAAAACATTATTTAAACGCTTAGAGTGCTTACAACAGTCATCACTGTTTCGAAGAGTTTCTTAAACACCATTTTATTTCATTTTTTTTATTGCTTTGACACCCTGTGTACAACTCTGCTTCGGGTGATTATTGACTTGATTTTTTACAAAGTTACGATACGTCTGCATGTGCAAGATATGCAGGCCATCAAGTGTTTGACTTGTTAAGTGTAACTTTCTGGTTGTTTTTACAAGTTCAATTGCAGACGTATATAAATACATCCATGCTGCACCACCACAGAAGACAAGAAAACAAGTCTTTTCATTTTAGAATGCAAATTGACGAATCTGAAAAAGTAAAAAAAAACGGAAGAGACAAAACTCCTCGACTAAAGGACAAAGTGTTATCTGGTGAACCATTAAAATTGAAAAATGAACTTTTGCAAGAAAAAGTGGAAAACCAGTTTGTAGAAATAGTCGTTATTTAATCTTCACGAGTATCAAATTTGGACCCAATTTAGATAAATTTTGAGCGTGTTGAAGTTGATAAGCAGTTTATCACAAGAATCAAACTGTTGGAGAATTGGTGTTGGTTAGGGCATAAAATTGACTTAAAGCACGCAGTGAAAAGTCTGTTGTTTACAGCAAAAAGAGGTTCAAGTCAAGAACCAGGCATTCCTTTTTGATGAACATGTGAAAATATGTAACTAACCATCTGGAATAAATGAAGCAGAAATTGAAAAAAATAACACTTATTTTCAGTTTAATAATCTACTAGTTAAAGAATTTAATGGATCCATAGGCTTAAGCGCTAGTCTTGACACACATTGTTTGTAATTACCAAATAAAGAAATTCCTGAACATAGAAAGAGAGTTTGACTGTGGTGAAAAATTGTTATAGGTAAAGTGCAACAAAAAAGCTGCCTTAAGATTATTCGTATAGATGAAATGGTGTCTTATGATGGAAATAACCACCAGGATAGTGCTGAAGATGAAATTCATGACGACAGTGAACTCTACGTTGTAAATGCTTGATTTAGCATGTATTGGTTTTATTTTGCTTTTTTTTGTTTTGGGCAGGGACCATTTCTTTTTATTTTATTATTACATAAGATTCGCTTATTCCCTTAGTGTGCATCTTTATTCAGGTGTATTTAGAAGTATAAACATTTATCAACAGAAAGCTTTGTTTGCCCGAAAAATGCTTGATCAAAACCGTCCATTGAAATCGGCCCGATTGTTCAGATTAACTGTTGGGTGGTCCGTAAAATAATGTGTTGAATTACAGTGTCTAATTTAAGGGCTGGTTAGTGATTTATACAGTATATACATTGAGAATTTTAGCAGAGTCGAATACAATGTATATTTTATCGACTCTGAATAAAGTCAAATTAAATCAAATCAAATCGAACTTAAAGAGCAATAGTATTTGTCACAGGCATCTACTGCCTTTTTTTGTGAAAATTTTGGAAATTTCCTTCAAGTTGATAGACAACTCCACAAATCAAAATAATTAATCATTATCAGAAAATCACAAGGTATTTTAACTGGACTACGAGACACGTGTGATTTTGGAGCCTGAAAGACCATTTAAAAGGTCATTGAGAACAGTTTCAAATAGTGCTTTTTCAAAAAATTATCTTTGCCAAAAGAAACATTTCAGATAAATCGTCATGCAAAAGGAACACGGAATTACAACTTCCGAACCAAATTACTTAAAGTAAACTAGAGTTTGCGAGAAAATCGTTCTACTCCTTAGGCGCAAATTATATAACGCCTTACCAATTGACATTCGGAAGAAAAACTCTATCGTTATCTACAAAAAACTCCTGAAGAACTTGTAAATATTTAAATTAATCTGTGACCTTCTGTTACATTGATAGTCTAGTTTCGTCAATTGTTCATGCTGCTGGGAGGTCACAGTATCCGTATACTTAATTACTGAATTGTAAATATCCTGGGTAAATGAATAATAATCTATATAATAATACGCCAGTTCCGTGTCTCTGTGACAGGCAAAGTTGATATCGTCATTTTTCTTTGATGTAGCCGAAATTTTCTTAGAAGTCTCCGAAAAAGTTATATCCATTTTGCTAGCGGGTTTACTTTGTTTACATCATGTGATCAAAATTTAACGGATTTCTTTACAAAAATGGCGTCCCTCGACACCGAAAAAAAACAACAAAAGAACGGTCCCTTCGTCTTGAAAAAAGTGCAAAAAGTAATTCAGACAAAGAAAAGTCCAAGAAGTGAAGTAAGAAGTGGTAGCGAGAGCTAGAAGTAAAGTAGTAAAGTTAGAATTAGAAAATAAAGGCTGGAGTTTGAAGTGGATTTAAAATAAATAATAGTAAGAACTTTGATGTTTTCAGACGTTTAGTTTTTACTGGAGCAAGCAGACTCGCCTTTTCCAAGAAAAGCCTCAAGTTCTTGAAGTTTTATATTTTACCGCTTTTTTTAAAAAAAACCAGCCACCATATTTGTTTATGTTTTTGTTGCATTATTAATGTATTCCCTGGTGTGTTTGTCCTAAAATTCAAAATGCTACATAAAGCTGTTAGCTGACTAACAAACGGCAAACTTTAGTATGTTGGACTTACTGCTCACTGTAATGTTATTATTTTTACATTACTATTGTTTCTCTTTATATGTGTTCGGCTAAGCATAAATAGCTAGCGTCAGTTTTAGCAAGTGTTCCCAGTTTGAGTATATTAAACTGGGACTCTTAGCTACAGTTAGCTAGCTAATGTTAGCCTCTAATGCCTGCTCCTCATCCCATGGCTAGCTCTAACCTATGACTTATATTGTTATTCCTCTTTTTTAATTATCTATAGCTGGCTAACTTAGTTTCCAAACTTCTTTTCTTTTATGAGCACGCATTATGATGTAACAAGCTGGCTAGCTAGCTACCTACAAAATCTTTCAAAGACGTGAACTTTGCAGGATAGTAGGATGTATTTTTATGCCCATAAGAGTATAATTATTTTCACATTTTCACAGGGGACTACGTGCAATATGACCAGTGCAATAAATATTTTCAGAATTCAAAGCGTGTGTTAAGTTATTTTTTATTGTTTTGTTTCTGACATCCAGTTAAACTTTTGTCAGCCTACATGTGCAATACCAGGTCATTTTTTACAGGAGGTTGTAAACACTTGATTAGAAATTTACGTGGGTTTATAACTTTATTTTAATTTATGAGAGGATGGTAAGGTTGTTCGTGTTTTTGTTTGTGTTGCAAACTGCTGTTTTTTAAAATTTTGTGTAAAATGTTGTGGGGAAAAGACCACATGCAATATACTGAAAGAACAAATTTTTTTCCACTAAAGGCTGTTGTGTAAGCTAATGGCTTTTTCATAGTTCATATTATAAACTTTTGTTGGGAAGAACTAAACTATATATATATGATGTCATTTTTACTGGAAGAAAATTCCATGGTTTCAGGTTTTTGTTAAGAATTTTAAAATTGTGGTAATAACTGTGTTTGGTGATGATGAAAAAATTACTAATTGTTCTGACTTTTTTGTTTTTTATATTTTATGAAATGCCTGATTTTTTTATAATTTGATGTGCTTCATAACCTTTTTGTGGAAGATTTATGGACAACGGCAATATAGAACATGTTAAATGGACTGATTTTTTGTTGATTTGGAAGTGCTCCTCAAAAACCGATCTGTTTTACATTTTGTGTTAACTTTTGTGAGGACGGACATATATACACTCTGTTTTCCAAAAATAATATCTTTGTGGATTCAAATTAACTCCTTATTCATTTTTGACATCCACGTTTAAAATGGTTGGTAAAGGTAACTACAGACCATTATACTAAGGAAAAAATTTTTGTATTCTTAACCTGTTCATTTTTACAATTTGTGTATATTTTTGGGAACAGGATAGTATGTAATCGAAGAAATGATTTTCCAGATATAAATTTGATGTTTTTTTGACACTTCTGATTGAATTATTAAAGGTTTTTAACGAAGTAAATATTTGAGATGTGTTATTTTTGACTTTATTATTATTGTTGGTGTTGTACATGATTCTATACATTATTTTGATTATTGTTTCAAGCTCTACACATGATGATCTTTCTTGATTCAAGTTTATTTTTTGCTCATTGATTTTTTGACATTTAGGTTAAAAATTGTTGGTAAAGGACAGTGCAGAACTAAAAGAGAAAATATTTGAGTTCTTAACGGGTTGATTTTTACATTTTGTGTAAATTTTTGTGGGACAGGATGGTATGCAACCGAAATGACTGATTTTTCTAGATTTAAATTTGATATTTTCTAAACTATGGCTTTTTCATATTTTTGTATAAGCTAATAAGGGAAAGACAATATTTAAAATGTGTAAAAAATTTATTTTTGTTGATTTGTGCTAACTCTTGCAGGCCTCTTTTTAGACATTTTAGAATAAAATACTAAGGGTTTTCAACATAATCACTTATAGGATGTACGTATTTGTGATGAGTTATTTCTGACATTGTTATTATCCGTGTTATGGCTATTGGTGTTGTAACTGTCGGTGTTGTAACTGTCGGTGTTCTTACTGTCGGTTTTGTGAGTTTGGTGTTGTGAGTGTCGATGTTGTCAGTGTCGTTGTAACTTTATCAACTAGATTTCAAACCTTGCAAGCTGTTCTTTTTTATTTTGCGTAAGACTTGTGTGGAGGATTTAATGCAATTTGATATTTGACATTTTGTGTAAGATTTTAAGAACATTTATTTTTATATGCACTGTTCACGTCAGAAAAACATCTAAAGCAACCTATTTTTCATAGGCCTTTTGCCTAAGTGGATTTTTCCACGGGTTTTATAGACTAGTCTATATAATAATACGCCAGTTCTTTCTGCCTGTGACTTTTGCAAAGTAGATTATATTATTCACTATTTTCTTTCATAAAGTCTGTAATATTCCCAAACCTGGGTCTCCGAATCCGTTTCGGAATGGACGGGTTGATGACGTCATCAAAAAACCTTTAAACCTTGAATCCTATACATTTTCCTCATCAGCGTTTTAAGATCTATACGATGAAGGCAACAGGTATACAAATTTATAAAAAAACATTTTGGTCTTGATGGGGCCATTGCTAACGTTAAACCCTTCCTTATATCTCATTAACCGCTCATATTAAAAGCACATAATCATATACATTTTCTTGATCAGCGCTTTGATCTATACACAATAAATGCAACGTTAAATCAAAATTCTAAATTTTTAATTGATAGGTTGCTGACGTCATCAAAATTTTTATCCTGCTTCAGTGGATTTTTCCACGGGCTTAATCGACTAGTCTTTATAATAATACGCCAGTTCTGTCTGTCTGTGACTTTTGCAAAGTGGATTATATTCTTCACTATTTTCTTTGATAAAGTCTGCAAAACATCGCCCATAAAATTGTTCTGTAATTTACCAAACTTTTAACGTTAAAATAACATTAACGTCAAAGGAAAGATTAATGAAGCCATTACAGTGCACTTAAAACTTTGAGGCAAAATAACTTGGAAACGAGGTGGTGATGTCAATGATTTTTCACCGCGTAGGTAACTAGACACCACCTGGGACCAATTTGGGCAAGTTTTCCAAACCTGGGTCCCCGAATCTATTTCGGAATGGGCGGGATAATGACGTCACCAAAAAACCTTCAAATCCTAATATTTCTGCAACCGTTTGTCAAAAGTACACGATCCTATACATTTTCTTGATAAGCGTTTCAAGATCTATACAATGAAGGCAGCAGGTATACAAATTTCTAAAAAAAAATTTTGGTACTTTTGACGGGCCATTGTTGACGTCAGCAAACTTTTTAAACCCTTACATCTTATTAACCGCCCATCAAAAACATATGATCCTAGACATTATTTTGATCAGCGTTTCAACCTCTACACATCACAATCAAAGAATAAACTAAATCTCACTATTTTGTTAGGATATGCACTGCTGACGTCAGCAAAACATCTAAAGCAACTTTCTTTTTGTTGACCTTTTGCGTAAGTGGATTTCTCCACGGGCCTTATCGACTAAGTCTATATAATAATACGCTGAGTGTGTCTGCCCGTGACAGGCAAAGTGGATGTGTTCATTTTCCTTTAATATCGTCGAAAAAGTTATGTCTCAAATGTTAAATTTTCTGACATAACGCCGCGACGTCAATAACACTACTTTAACGTCAATATCCTATATATTAAATTAATGAAGCCATTACAGTGCACCTAAAACTTTGAGGCCAAATAACTTGGAAACGAGGTGGTGACGTCAATGATTTTTCACCGCGTAGGTAACTAGGGACTACCTAGGACCAATTTGGGTAGTGTAAAAAAATTAAAAAAAAATATTTAAAAGGTTGATCAATACACAATAATCAGGGGCGGACACAGGAATTTAAACAAGTTATTAAAATATTTTTTTCACAAAGTTAGTCCCATCAAAACTTACAGAACACACTCTATTTCTTCCCCGTAATTTTTGCAAAGACAGACTAAGTCACGCATGATCTGCCCAGGTATAAACAATGTAACTGGCGGAGCTAAGCCAGTAACCTGACCCCTGCATAACTTAGACAGCATACGTGCACCTATTTCTCGTAAGCAGCTATCTATCATGGGGCCTACAAGAGCAAGGTGATTGCCTATCAGTTTTTCAACACCAAATACTATAGAACTATTTATACAAAAGTCTTTCTCAACATCACTTGCTACACCATGAAACCAATGGCACTCGATTGTACCTAATTTCTATTCCAAATCAGTCCAGAATTTGCTATTTCGGTTAGAAGCCATTTTTGTGTTTAATAGCTTTTCAGTAACTAGGTAGCCAGCACGTATCAAAATGAACCGCTTTAAAACTACGAATGCGGAAAATGCAGGTCAAATACTTAGAAGCTACGGGACCGATGAATTTTTTATCGCCTATAATAATAACCTGTAGAAAAAATCGATTACCAGTTTTCGTAGAAAAATATGTTACGCAATTGATGATGGGAGAAAATGGAAAGAATATTACCGCCGTGTAAGAAGTATAGCTTTTCATTTTCTTTACTGACATTTCTTACAAAACCATTTTTTTGAAACATTTGCGTAATCCCGTAAAATATAAATGTTTATATTACTTTTTCATAATTTAAAAACCAAAACATGAAATGCCTAGGAGATTTAAAATTTACCAAGCCATTGTTAAGTAATACCGTTTTTGAAAAATAATAAACTTTTATTGTCCAGTTGGTCATTAATTAACAGCTTTTTAGTAGAAACATAAAATGCCTAAGATTTTTTCTTTTTTTGTGTCTGTACTTGCTTTAGCAATTATAGACCAGGTAAACTCATGATGTGGATTCTGGACGAGATGTTTAGATGGGTCTGATTTCTCATTAGAAGAATTGTGCGCACAATATCTGACGGTTACATTGCGTTTGCGATTTTTTTCAACCTTCAGTTTAATATTCGGATGAAAACTGCTGAGTTATTCGAACAAGTCATCACTCATTCCCTTCTTACGTCAAATGTAAGTGTCATCCACATATTGGTTGTAAAACCTTGGTCGTCTCGAAACCACAATTCTTTCTCCATTTGAATTATGAAGCACGCATTAAAAACAACTGATAATGAACCGCCTATTGAAACTTCTTCTGTCTGATTATAATGGGTATCATTGACTGGGAATATGCTGTGACTCGATAGTATCTTTGACAGGTACACTGGTGAATAACGATATCTTCTTTCGTTTGCAGATTGTGAGATCTAATTTTGATTCTGCTCATCTCTTGTGTGTATGTGACAGCATTTCAATTTGCACGCCTCATCATCACAATCACGGCATAAATACAAAGTATAACTCGTGTTTGTTGAACTTCCACTAGTAATCCTTCACTCTGTGTTTCTTATCACTGATACGCTTTCAAAGGTGAGGTCAACATCATCATCATCATGTATTTGGTTCCATTATTTACAAATGGTTCTTCTCCATAAAAAAAAAAAAAAAAAAAAAAAAAGAGAAAAGGTTAAAAGTTGGGAGACAAAAGAAAATTGGAACGTGGAAAAAGTAGAAGACAAAAGTGCATAAGTTCGCCAATTAAATTGTAGCTTAAATAAATTGAATAAAATAGACATAAGTAGGCACATGTTGCTAAGTAAATTGGGGTAGTAGACACCAGGACGCTAAACCACAAAAGATATATGTAAAATATGATGAAAATTATTCACTTGCTAAAAGTTAATTTGTTGAAATCGATTGAAGAGTTGAAGTACCATTCAACTGATCTCAGCAAGTCGTTAAAGATGAAAATAAAATAGTTATACGTAAGAAAAAGTATCACAATGACAGAAGCCTCGCTAGACCTTTGTCTTTGAAATACTCTTTCGCATCTGTTTTAAACCTGTAAAAATTTTCACAAACTCTTATTTTACGTGGTAGGTCATTATATATGTTAGCTTGTTCAGAAAACGTTTTTGCTTCACCATGTTGTAATGTCATTTCATTACCCAAACGTGGATTAAATGTGTTCATATGTAATGGAAGATAGTCTGGCCATGTATCAGTGTGTAAAGCTTTATGTACCAGTTTAACAGTCGCGAAATCAATGTTTTCTCTAACTGGCAACCACCAAAGATCGATAACGTCTGTTGTTTTCACATATCTTCCAAGAACATAAGATGCTGCTGTGTTCTGCACTCTCTGAAGTCTATTTAATAGGTACTTTGGTAATTGGCCAAATACTACATTATTATAATTAAGTTTGGATAGAATGAGTGTTTCAGCGAGGTTCTTTCTCACATGATACGGAGTAAATCGTTTCCATTGTTTAAGTGCTCGAATTACTGCATAGGAAGATTGTGTAACTTTGGTAATATGATTTTTCCAATTCAGATTTTCGTCAAAATGTATTCCCAGTATTTTTGAGATTGAGTTACGTTCGATTGAGCAACCATTGTGAATAATGTTACAGTCGTTGGTTGTTTCAAGATGATGATAGGAACTCATTTTGTTTGTTGAGAATAACATTTGTTTCGTTTTGCCATCATTAAATAGAAGGTTCTGATTGGTTGACCAACCAGATAAACTATTCAGATCGTCCTCAAGTGTTTTTGCACATGTTTTCAAATTTTTCATTTTGCAGTGTTGGTATAATACAGTGTCATCAGCATACTGTGTTGTGTTAGATGACACATTCTGAGACAGATCCATGACATACAAGTTAAATAATACTGGGCCCAGAATGCTTCCTTGAGGTACCCCAAAATGGATAGGTTGCGTGTTTGATGTTTTATCATCCACTTGAACAAACTGCTTTCGTTCGGAAAGATAGTCATGGATTATCAATAAGCTTTCTTTTGTGAAATTCATTTGGTGTAATTTGAGAAGTAAAGTTTCATAATGTACAGTGTCAAATGCTTTCGAGTAGTCAATTAAAACAGCCAGGGTTACCTCGCTTTTATTCATAGCTTTTCGAATATCATCTCTTAGTTTCAATAATATCGTTGTTGTCGAGTGTCCCTTCCGGTAACCTGATTGTGTTTTATTCATTAAAGACTGTTTATCTATATAGTCACAAAGCTGTTGTAATATGACACGTTCGTATACCTTAGACAAAACTGGTAACACGGAAATTGGTCTATAATCTGCAATTTGAGTAGGGTTTTCGATTTTTGGAACAGGACAAATTCTCGCCACTTTCCACGCACCTGGAAAAACTGTTTTATCAATACTTGTGTTAATTATATGTACAAGTGGCGAAGTGACGAAATCAACAACTGGTTTCAGATATTTTACCGGAATACTATCAAAACCAGTAGAGCAATCATTCTTTAAACTCAGTAAAATATTTCTAACTTCGTTGTAATTAGTGTGTTGTATTTTGAAAGAGTTTTCACTGTTATTGATTGGTAGGTTTTCTATGAATTCGGCATTAACGGTGTTAGTGTTTTCTTTGTTGGTCAGTTCACTCGCCAAAGTACAAAAGTACTGGTTGATATCAGTTGGGCTGTGTCTAATTCGTTTGTGTTGTTGTTTAAGAATTTGATTAACTGTCCTCCACACTTCCTTTGGTTGCTTTAAAGAAAGTGCTTTTCTTAGAAACGTCTGTCTTGTTTCTTTGATGGTTCGTTTCAACTTTGACTTTGATTCATTGTAGCTTTCTCGATCGCTTACTAGTTGACTCAATTTGGATTTCATTCGTAATATCTCTGTGTGATTTTGTAACGAGCTTATTTTCGGGTCATTCATCCAAGGTGATGGAGGACGCGTCAATTTAATTTTTCTAAGCGGGGCATGATCATTGATACAGTCACACACTAGCTTATTCAAAACACTTATCTGGTCAGCAGGATCATCAAAACTGAAGACAAGATTCAATGGGAGATTTCGAAAGTCTGCTTTGTACTTATCAAGATTAAAAGCCTTCTCGTTCCTCTGCTATTTATATCTGGTTTCGTACCGCTGCTTTTTGATGTTCAAGATAACGTACGGCATGTCATGATCACTTATTTCAGGGGTATATATAACATCTTGATGAATCAATTTTTGTGGTATATTACAGCTTATGTGATCAATTAGTGTTTTCGATTTTCTTGTTGGCTCAGTAATCAGTTGTTGTAGCGAGTATGAATACAAGATATTTTTATATCTACGAGACGATTCTGTATCAGCTAAGAGATCTATGTTGTAATCACCAGTTAAAATAATAACACCATTCCACTTAACACAGATTTTACTCAGCAAACTGTCCAGTTTTTCTAACCAATCTAACTTGATGTTTTCATCAGAACTCGGTTGATACATTACTCCAACTAAATATGGGGTGTTTTTGTTTCGGCCACGCACTTCAATCCATTGATGTTCTATTGATTGGTCGAGTTTGTTGAAGTCTTTACGTTCACTGGTGACAATATTATCTTTTATATAAAACCCTACTCCACCACCTCTCTGCCCTTCTCGATTTCTGAAGAAAGTTTCGTATCCTTCGACTTGAACGTAATTGTACTGATGAACGCTACCTTTCAACCATGTTTCTGTCACTGCAAGAATGTCGAACTTGTATTTGTTGATCATCAAATGAAACGCGTCAAAGGTGGAAGCTATCGATTGCGTATTAAGATGAGCGATAGATATGTTGTTACGATGTTCGTTTATACGTTGTAGGTGATCAACTAGGATGTTTTCGTTCGGTAATGAAGCGTCAAAGTCGCATGTGTCGTCTAATGATCTAACATTGAGGAATGGTAAAACGGTGTGAACGCAATTTGTACAAATCCAGTCATTGGGCGTAACAGATTGCTTGTTGCTCACTCTAATCGCAGAACAATTAAGGTGATACAGATTTTGACACACACAACACGAAACTTGTTTGCTGTTGGAACGAATAGTTTTCTCGCACTTCGGACATTTCGGTGCTTTACGTATTGTTGTTGTTGTTTTTGTAGGTCCCGGGTTCACTTCAATATCATTTGATAGTAACAGGCGAAGAGTGCAGACAGTATTTGCGTAACATAGTGTTCTTGCCTTTGATAGTCTCTATCTTTTCATCCGTGCTGCATTAATATTCCATTGTAAGTTAGTGCGGATAGCTGCTTTGGGAATATTTTCCACAGTTGAGTTATACTCATTAACGTGTAAAGCTACTATCAATAACAGAATGAAGCACTCCATCATAGATGCCATTTTTTATGAAGGAAAATGGCCGTCTCTGTGAATAAAATCCAATCTACTGAAAAACACTTTAATATCTTGTGAAAGTATCCACATGAAAATCCAAACAATAAACAACTTTCAATGTAATTCCAGTAACCACAACAAGTAATAGAACCACTTTATACTGATAATAAGTTCGTTATTTGTGTTTTAAAGGTAAATGAAAATATTTCTACGAAAGCACGTCCGTTCGCACGTCCGTCTCATTCAAGATTACCAAGCTAAAAAAAACTAAAAAAAGTTTCAAGGTCAAACTAGTATCGTGACTTTCTTGAATATTTTTTAACTTTTTTGTTGCCTTTCCTTTTGTTAATTTGATAATACGATGAAATGCCTTGTCTCTGTCAAATTTAATGAGACTTGAAAGGTATTTGTCGACACGTCCACTTTTGTTTTCCTTTAAGTAATCGTACTTTAAACACAGTGAAACTCTTCCACATACATATTTGTATTTATCCCATAACCTTTATAGTCCAGGATCTCATAACAAAACTTTAGGTCCCATTTTCTACAAAAGGTTTGACCTTCCAATTAGGTTGGTAGTATCACGGACAATAAAACTCACATGGTCAGCTGACCCAATTTGAGGGCGTTTGTGTCCCAGGCCCCTAAAATTACCTAAGACTCCTAAGTTTGAGTTTGTACCTGTTGAGGTCTAATTTGAGTTACCTGTTGAGATGTTTGTCTGACCTGCTGATAGGACTGCATTTTTTGGTAAGCTCAACCAGTTATGTATTACATAGTTAGTATAGAACACAAATATTGAGCTTGGGCTTTGTAGACACTGGTTTTTTCACCCTCAAACGCTGTTTAAAATGGGGATATGGGGTGACCCAAATTTTTGGTCAGCTTTATGACCAATGACATTCCACTATGTCAGAGAATGTTTGTGCAAAATTTGGAGTTTGTTGCTTATGGAGACGAATTAAGGTCTTAAATATGGTCTTTGAGGGCGGTCTGACCCAGTCTTAAGACCCAATTTTGGTAAGCTTTATCATTTTTCAGATTCTCTTATATAGTGACACACATTACCAACTTTTAAGCTTTGAGAATTATGGGACCAAATAAGAATCTTGAATTAGGGTAATATTTTAGGGGCCTGCGAGACCTAAACGCCCCAAAATTGGGTCAGCTGACCATGTGATTTTTATTGTCCATGATACTACCAACCTATTTAGAGGGTCAAACCTTTTGTAGAAAATGGGACCTAAAGTTCTGTTATGAGCTCCTGGACTATTACGGTAGCAATAAGCCCATTTACGAGTTTTGCTCATCCAGCTTGCAAAAAATGCTCCTTCAAAACAGCCACATGCCTTCAAATATCGCACATTTTGGTTCTTCAAGCACAATTCTTAATCTCTTGTAAAACTCCTTGTACACATCTAGATTTTCGTTCTTTTCTCGAAGCTGCTCTTTCCAACTCTTGCCTACATGTCAGATACAAAATAGTTACAAAGGAGTGCATTGGTTAACATCACACAATGCGTTATAGAATTCAGGGGTCAAGTCGCTCATGAACCGTGTAGGTCACATTTTTACGGAAACCTCTTGATTTCCTAAAAAATAGAAAACAAACTTCTCGATGACATTGTGACATAGAATACATAAATATAAAATAAAAAATTAGATATTTAGATCAACCAAGTCGGATCACCATATAAATGATACTTTAAATATATGATAAATCATATTTCTCCTACCTAGAAAAAAATATTTTCATAAAAGCATAATTTTCATGGTTTGATAAGCACCATCCGGCTGGGACGTCCTCGACGTATTCATCAGTTACTAGTACCGTGCTTAAACCGAAATAATAGCCTGTTGTTCATGCGTAGAATCACAACACAATCCGTTGTTGGCGACTCGGTCAAACATGCACTTTTGAAACTGCGTTTAAACAATTATTATAAAATCATCCGTTTTTAATTTAATTTTCTTGTCTTCTTCTCTTCGCATTTTATAGTACAATACATGGTTCTACGGATCGGAGTTCCATGCTCAATCCAAGACAAAACACTTTCCTGGTCACGCTGAATGTCGTTTATTCGAAAACAAATTTAAAAATAGTAAATGTATACCTTGTAAATTTTTCAATGCCCAATTTGTTACAATCGGCACGCTTTTTCTGTAATGAGAGGCATTTTTTGATTCCTTGTTATTAAACGATGCCTCAATTATTTCTAATAATGCTTCTTCTTTGCACCGACATGATGTGGAAGCTCGCGGTAGATATTCTTAATGTGGTTCGACACACCGTGTTAAGGTTCATTATTTAATGTTTCATAATCCTCTAGGTTGAGCTCACTGAAACATGAGTGCTGGTAATTTTTTGAATTCCGTGCATTTCTTATTGAAGCAAATTGTTATCTCTTTTTTGCAGGGTGATCACAAGAGAACTTTACTTTTCATTGATAAAGTTAATTTATCAGCTCATGCTCTTTCCATCCATCATGTTACGTGAGGGGGGGGGGGGGGGGGGGTTAAATGGGAGAGGGGCAAAAATCTAGTGTGCTAAAAAATAAAAACAACGATTTTAACAGAACATATTTTTTTAAAAGTATAATAAAAACAATCACTCATCGATCTCAATACCACTATCGCCTTCTTCGTCCTCGTCTACGATCGTCTCTAAGGGAGCTGCATCAATAATTGCTTCGCCATCTGGGATAAATGGGTTGTCTTCCGTCTCGTTTACCAGTTGTATTTGTTCATTGAGCATTGCAAGACCAGCCTGACAGGGTTGATGCTCTTTGAAACAATGGATCTCTTTATCCTTGCTCCCATCAGTAGCCGATGTTAAGACACACGCTTTGAACGATTTACGTATTAATTCAGCTATGCTGCAGCTGAATTAATACGTAAATCGTGCTGCGAGGCGGAGGTTTCATATTCTCGCCATCGGTTACTTGATGGTTTCCGACGGTTTCAAGCCATTCAACGTATTTCTCTGTGCAATATGCTTTAAACGGCTTGTTCCAACTAACATCCGGCGCCTGAATATATTTAGTGTAACCTCCAGGGACCAAAACGGTGTCAATCTTTTTAGCTTTAAGAGATGCTCCGACTACTGGCATTAAATGACACTCAAATGTACCCTAACAATCTGGGTTTAAAGTTGAATCGGTATTCATCCATCCGTTTGTCGATGAAGCTATTATGCACCTATTTCCATACTCTTTCTTCATTTTTTCAACACCACGCTTTCCTCCCTTGAATACAATGAAGGGCTTCATTTTTGTTTCATCGCTTTTCACAGCCAGTCCAAGGGTACACGACATTTTTCGTGTCCGGTTGTCTTCATACTAACAGTTTTTTTTCCCAACAACATCTACTGTTGTGTTTGACACCATATCCGCCCAAATAGGTGTCTCATCAAATGCTATTATATCGGCTGGTTGGTATGAAAATTTTAATCGTAATCTTCTAACACGTAATATGTACGAGACGATTTTAGCTACTCAAAGATCAGGATCTTTCTGTACTATGGAGGTTTTTCTTCTTAATGATAAGTTATTTCGTTTCATAACTTTAAAAAGCCAACCATTCGTTGCTTCAAATTTTTCGTCATGCCTATCTGGATCTGTACATCTCCATAGACAATAATTGCTTTCTTCCTGATAAGTTTCCTTGACACACGCAGCATCTTTGTACAATGTTCAACAATCCATCCTAATACTTTTTCCTCCATTTTATCGCTCAACGGTTTTCTTCCAGCCCCTTGTAAACGTTTTCTTTTCTTGTTACTAACAGACTTTGAAAGTTCTTGTAACTCATCCTTTTTTTCTTCCAATCACGAATACAATATGGCGGTCAACTTTATATTTCACCGCAGCAGCCCCAATTAATTTGTTTTCCGCAAATTCAACAACTTCAAGTTTAAACTTAATCGTATAAGAACTTATTTTCTCTCCTTTGTGAGAAATTGTTGCTGGCTCTTCTAGCTCCATTTTCGCAATGAAAATAAAAAAATTGAAACAAAATTCTGTTCAAAAACAAAACATTTGAATTACACAAATATTTGAATTCGAATTACCTAAACATTTGAATTCGAATTCTCAGAGCGAAAACGATACGATTATAACGTTGGTTTTATATGTCACAACGAATATAACTTTTAAAGATGTCTAGAGCATTGTCAGTGTCGTATAAGATGAATTTTAAAATTGAGTTCCAGACAGTTATTCGTGGACATCATATTTATAAAAACGCTTGGGCACCACATATTGGACAAAAATTAATATGCAAAACAGACACCCGGGATGAAGCAATCGAATATGGTCAAAATGCTACTGGCGTTTTTAAATCAACCGATGAAGTACAACTACTGGTCGGAAATCTACCAATAGAAATTTCTTGTTTACTTACAAACTTTTAAAACGTAGCGCCTGAAAACACACTTAAAGCATTTGTGATTGGAAAGAGAAAAAGGGAGGTCGGACTTGTTGTTCCAGCAAAGTATGTTGCTTTAACAGGGAGCAAGATTTTTGGAAATATATTGTTCGACAAATTGAAAGTCAAAAGAAAAACACCCTAACTTTGAATTGGGGATTATAATAACGAATGTTATTAATACCTCAACCTGCGAAATAAATACCATTTAATCACTTGTTTATAGTAGTATTGTCTCAGCCCCTATCAACTATATTGAAATTACTGTGAATTCGAATAAGCCCCCATGGGGACTTATTCGGGACGGGGGGGGGGTCATTTGTCAAAATGGGTTTTAGGGGAGGGGGCTTATTCAGGAGAGGGAGGGTTATTCGGGAGTGGGGGCTTAATCGATCATTTACGGTATGTTGTCTTCTTTCAAGATTACTTTGGTGAAGGACTGTGGCACGATCTGATCCCCAAGTAAGTATTCTTTTTCTTTTAGTTCTTCGTTAACTTTTTTGTTTGTTGCTTCAACGAAAAGGACATTAAGGGATAAATCTAACCCGGATGCTGTTGAGACTTTACTAGAATGTAAATATTTTGAACAAATGCAAATTTGATGATATAAAACGTAAACACGGTGGTCCTTGTGAATCAAACAAGCGGAAAATTGTAGAAACGCCGACAAGTTCGAAAATCCGACGGAGTAGACAAAATGACTTCGCCGTTTTAGCAATTTTGAAACAAATTTAAACCAATAATGATTTTTATACAGAAAAGTATAGCGGTTGAAAATAAACAAAAAAGCAGACATGCACAACCATAATCGGTCAAATATTGTGCAAAGTCGAATTTAATGATTAATGACAGGTCGGACCATCAACATTGGCATAATTTGCAGGACAATAACGATATCCATTGCTGGCATTTGTGACAACACGCACCAACCTTGTTCTCAGTGCATGTTGTCTATTTTTTTAATTTCGATAAGCTCTTTGCTTTTATAATCATTAGAAATGGGATTTTTTTATATGACTACCACCTTAATGCAAAACGCTCTTCATGCTAAGGTAATCTCAGATGAATTTACACTGCAGAATTTTGACTTACCTAAGAAAATCTTATACTATACGTAGATTACCCTTCCTTATTTCTTTTACTTTCCTGTAACGTGAAAGCATGATGTTGTCAAACTTTTCATCCAACATTTTCAGCTTCATCCAACACAATTTTCATGAATTTTCATGTTGGATGCATTTGAGTCAAATTTCATCAAACATGTTACGATTTCCTAAGTATATTACGTAATTTTCGAATTTTCAAACACATTTTCCAACGCTTTTTGACAACCGAATGTTTTTTTTTCAATGGAATGCTTGTAAATAAATAAATCGAGAGTGTGTGTGGAAAAAATCATATGTAAATAGCAAAAAGGAGCAGAAAAAGTCACGATGGCAGCTATAGCCAGTGATTCAGAAGACGATACCTACCAACAAGGCGAAACATTTGAAAAACAAAGAAAGGAGAAGGATGCTGAAAAGACTGAATCGACCGAAAGCGAGGCTGAAAAAAAGGGAAAAACCAAGGAAAAGAATCCAAAACAAAGGCGTCAAAAGATTGGATATAACCCTACTGATTGTCAAATGAATGAACACGTCATGCTGGATGAAACGTGTTGGATGAAGCAACTCAAATGCAAATTTCGAATTTTTCAACTTTCGAAATTTGAACAAATTTTCATCGAACATTCGAACCAAAATGTTGGTTGAAATGTAGAATGCATTTGAGCCGGCCTTAACGCAAATAAGTTGTTGTTGCAAATTTAAATTTAATTATAATTAATATTGATGATAAGTTGTTTAACTTATCGTACAGTTGGTCGTACATCTTTGTTTGTATTTAATTAAGATCGAATGAACATTCTAGGATAAAAAACTCCTGTTTGCAGGTCAGAATTTCCACAGAAATTGGACTGCTAAAACTCTAAATACAAACATTGCTACACCACAAGCAATATTAAATGGATGTGTTTTAACATAAGTTGCTAGTAATTTCAGATGTTGGGAATTGTGCGTACAAAACTATGATTACTACTTCCCTCTGCTGCATAAATGTTACCTTGTGTTTTACATTTCTGGTTAGTTTTGCCAAGTTGCCTGTTAAGCTGAACACACCTTTGGAAATATTAATAGAATAAAATTTAATGTTCAGTAAACGTAGATTATAAAAGACAACAAACTAAATATATTGAACAATAGTGTGACTCTCCACAAGGAATGACTTGGTGTATTTTCCTCAAATTTTTCCTCAAAAAATTATTATTTTAAAAACATAAATCTTAGCCCCTATTTTAACTCTTATTTTCCTCAAAAGATTATTCTTATGCCCGATAAACGTACAACACAAAAAACAGAAGCATTACTTTCTACTTGTATGAAATTGTAAAATGGGTGTTTTACTCTTGTCGACGTTTGATGAATGTTATAACGAGATAGTTTATGGAGCATGTTATTTTTTAAACAAAAATATTTCTGTATTAATAAAACCTGTATTTCCTTAATAGCTACGTGTTCTAAGGATGTGAAAAATAGCAATTCCCTGCGTATGTACGACGGGAGAAAATTTGATGATTGGAAACTTATACGACGGAAAAAGCTGGAAAATTATTTGAGGGCTAACGTAGTCTCTATAGCTTTATCTTTGTTACGAACTTTTAATTCATTATGATGACGGGAAAACCGCAGATTTTGAATCTGTAGATTCTCTGCGGGTTAATGGCTTCACATAATTTATTATTCAAGAAAAGTCGACGAAAATTATAGGCAATGCTTAGAGTAATTTCCCTATAGAAAAATACATTGAATAGAACGGTGTTTTCTGAATCTATTTGATTTATTAGTAGGACAAGATCGAGTCAGAAATTTATTGCATTTGTTGCCATTATTACTATGCCTTGCTTAGGAAAATATAATTTTTGCAGCTCGACGACAATCCAGATAGCTCAATAACACGCGAAATTTCAATTATGTTTATTGGCCACTCATATTCCTGGAGGGTCACGTGGATAGATTTTCTAAGGTTAAAGCATCTTTTATGGAACTGATACAAAACAGGCAAGATTCCAGTACAAAATGGATTTCAATTAAATTTTAGGTGGTACTACTGGCTGCAATTACAAAAAAAAACGTATGGTCGCTTTAATTCCGACATTTTTTGGTTTGCATAATTAAACGGCAAAAGAAATGCAATTAGAGGTCGGGGCAACTTCCTGACTGCTTGTGCAACACAACACTTATTACTTATAACTGAAATAAGTTGTCTTAAGGGGCCTTGAAGTACTTCATCCAGCTAAGTGTAAAACATCGACCAAAGTACAAATGATTGCTATGAGATTGCTATGGCATTATTCTCGATGTTGATTGAGAAATGCACCGGTTTGCACCAAATAAACCGAAATTTATCAGAGAATTGCTAGCCGCTGTATTTTCAGATGAATTCAATTTCTAAAAACACGTAGATGTCAACTATGGAAATTCGGGACTAAGTTTAGAAGGAAACTCTTAATGGCGGCTTAGTTAATTTATAAAGTGCTAGTTTTACTGTTATATCGTACGGCAGGGTGAATTGTGTAATTTTCAAAATCACATAATACATCTACTTTTCCTGCATTTGTGTCAATTTAAGCAAAGAAAGTGTGAAACAAAAACTGGAGCGTCATTTTTTATTTAAAGTCTGATTTGGGTTACATGCAGCTTCTCGTTCATCAAGGTACATACATCGTTTTTTAGTAACTTGTAACACATCATTTAAGGTGAAAATCCACTTTGATCGAAAAGCACGACGTACTCAGTGCTTCGCGGTCGTTCGCCCAAGCGACACAATGCGCACTGGAAACAGAAATGCGCGCAAAAATTTAAATTGGCAGCGAATCAAGCAAATTCATTGGTTAAAATCATAAAATTACGTCATTATACACTGAAGCTCTTACAACGCTCTTAAAAAAAGTCTTGACTTATCAGCGCGTGCAAAAGCGCTCTTGAATATTCCGCAATGTTTAGCGCTTTAATTTACGCGCCTTGAACCAAGGTGCTAAATGATTGAACTGGACCTTCACCTTTACTTGCTTTTCTTCTTATGCGCTTATTTATTATATTGTCATAGATTCAAAGCACGTATTTGTGCATAAAAAATTCCGCCCATTGCGGTCTTTTCATTTATGTAAATTCAGCGAAAATACCATTACTATAATGACTAATTGTGCTGTTTCAACAGTTGTAATTATGTCAATCACGCAAAACGAAAACTAAATTTCAAAAATATTTAAATAATTGCGCTGCTTCGTATATTTATATTGCATTCACAGTAATAATGCCCGTGGGGTTGACTGATAGTTTACGTCAACAGCTTCTTAATGAAGTAGCACACAGTGAGCAACAACATAGGTGGTTGGCAGTCGAACACACGCTTTTCTTGTTTGCAATGATGCTTTTGTATTCGCTCGTATTATTTTTCTTGCTCGAGGGTTAGTGATTTTTATGCTCATTTTTTGCTTACAAGCTTAAGATGAGAAAAGGATGCGGGATTGATGATTGCGGATTAATGTCGCTTTATTGAACTTCACTTCAGTCAAAAATTCAGTAATGACCTATATGTTCGATGGCTATTTCGACATGGCTGACAGCTTTTTTTAGAATAATAAATACTAAATAAATTATTATTATTGTGATTGTCATTGTCATTGTCATTTATTATTTATTATTTATTATTTATTATTATTATTTATTATTTATTATTTATTATTTATTATTTATTATTTATTATTTATTATTTATTATTTATTATTTATTATTTATTATTTATTATTTATTATTTATTATTTATTATTTATTGTTTATTATTTATTGTTTATTATTTATTATTTATTATTTATTGTTTATAATGCTATTATTTATTATTATTATTTATTGTTTATAATGCTATTATTTATTATTATTATTTATATACTTTATTATTATTATTTTTATATTTTTTAAAAGCTTATTTTTTTCTGAGTTATTGAGTTAAGTTATTGTTTTCTTTAAAAAAAGAGTTGTCAGTGAATTTTTTAGTGCCCAGACCTGCGCGGCATGAAACAATCTATTAAAAACCCTCCATGGAGTCACGATTAATAAAAACACTCCACCCTTATTATTTAATGGAAGTAACAAATTTCAAGCAAACCCGTGCGGGAATATATCTCATAATACATGAAAAATTTGTTTATAAAACCAGGGAGAAACCAAAATCTGTACTAAATGTATGGAGATTTTCGAGATGGACAGTGTTAAAGACAATAGTTCACTTTACTCTTTCTGATTAAAACACAAATGTGCAGTAATAGTGCGACGTATTTCCTGCAAGAATTGCTTCAAATAAACCTCGTCCCCAGGGCTCCTTGTCTATTATTTAAGTCTTGTCTCTCACAAAATTATTATGTTGCACTAACTGCTATTCCTCTCTTACTAGTCGTTAGCCCGTGGAAAATCCACTGGTTCGACCGTCCTTTTTATACCGCATTGTGTGCTTCTCGCTATTGCGCAGCTAAGCTACCATTTTGCGTGACAGACAGACGGACGGACAGACGTATACGGACATTATAATATAGATAAAAAATTGAAATTTGAGTTTCTAAAATTAAATGAAACAAACCAAAACACTTTTAAATACAAGTTATTTTATTAAAACTTTCAGGCTCAGATTTTGTCATATAAGAACAAATAATTTGAGTCTAGAATTACTAAGAAGTAATTGTTTCTTTCTACCAGGATATACTTACATGATTTTACTATTAGAAAACCTCAACATAATTTCAATTCCTGTGGATTTCCACAAAGTTAAGGCCGGTTTTAAACATTGTGCCAGCTAACTCATTTTGCAGATTCACTGGCACATTGCAGCTAACTCATTTTGCAGATTCACTGGCTCATTGCTGCGTCAAAATACGTAATACGCTTTGTTCTTTGAAGAAAAAATATTTCTGTCAAAGTTAATCCCTACTATAAGAGCGCGGCACATATCGTAACAAAACTTTACATAACCAACGCCTTGTGTGTTCACCTTGTAGAAGAATTGGTGAAATATCAATGAGTATCTGAAGCTTTCGATTAATTTGTATGTTTTATATCTAGGTGCTTGTGGAGAGGTCATACCAGTAAATCAAGGCGAGTTACTTATTTTCTGTAGTTGTTCTTCTTTATTTTTTTATTTTGTTCACTAAAATTTAATATCACCGCTTAAACTTGTATCACTTGTACGACTATGTATTAGCGATCTTTAAACGCTATAGTAACTCATAAAAACGTTGAGCATTTCGGTGGAATTGTCTTTCTAGAGGAGTGTATTCGTGTAAACAACGTTCTCAGAAACCTACACAACGGCACCAAACCAGTAACATGGAGTAGCACATTGGCAACACACGCGCAAGAATGGGCTAACCACCTTGCGTTGGTCGGAAATATGCAGCATGCTAAAAATATAAACGAAGGAGAAAATCTTTACTGGACTTCTGGGACGGGTACATGTGCTGATGCAACGTTGAGTTGGTGCGTAAATAAGTTTTTGTGTGTAAATTTCTCTTTTTTATCAGATGATCTAAGATATGAAAAATTCTGCAACGGAATTAATTTTTAGTATCCGAGGTATTCTTTTCAAAACTTTAATTATTTAGCTACATGCAATTATTTATTCATAGAAAATAACGTTTTATCATTTTATATGCTTTCTAAAAAACATCCCTGTTGTATTTTTTTGTATCTTCATGAATAATCTCAAAATTATTTTGATTTCACGTATTTATTTTACCTGGCTATCCATTGAGAGTAAGTATGTCTAAGGTTGTTTCATAGAGAAATAATAAAAAGAATTTTCGATGTTGATCTTACCCAATTTAGCAATTATTATCACGTTAGCAATATTTTGAACATCCAGACTAACCAGCCAATGATAACGTACGGTTAACTTGACTTTGATACAACTTCCCTGCAGCTTAGAAGTAGAAATGTTATAGGTATAACGAATTTATAGGTATGAAGAATATAAGGACTACGACTATAGCACTACAAAATCCACAGGCGGAGCAATTGGTCATTTCACACAAGTAGTGTGGAAACCTACAACCCATATTGGCGTTGGGATTGCTAAGAGTAGCAGTGGCACATATATAGTGGCGCGATATTCTCCTCAAGGAAATTTTGTTATGATGAATTATGGGGAAGACTATACTACTGCTAGAATACGTGTTTACACCGATGAAGTTGCACAAAGAAAAGACGGAGGTACGTGATATATAAAAGACTTTGCAGAGATGGAAACTATTTAATCAAATGCGACATTTTAGTCTTATAAATGTTCTTTCTTTATTTTAGCAAAAACTCCTTCAATCTACGAATTGATACCTTCCCGATGTGTTGATGGTTTGGATGGACGTTGCGTTGACTACAAGAGCTATTTCACTTGTGATCACAGCTACGTTAAGCTTCACTGTCCATTACTCTGCAAACAGTGCTCAGTTGCTTCTGGATAAAAAATTACCAATGCAATTTTGCAGAAAAAGGAACTGTTTTACTTCTGATCGCAGCTATGTCTGCCATTACAATTTGGTGAAATAGGCTTTGTATTTTTCTTGTGTGGTAATGGTTTGTAATTTTTATATAGTACAACTTTTAGTATATACTTTTATGTTTAATGCGAACGAGTAAAGAATCTTATTTGATTTCTCATTTTTTACGATGCAGTTTCTTTAAAGAATAGACCGAAGACAAAAAAAAAGTTACCAAAAAACATAACAAATTTTAAATCAAAGTCACAAGTAACCACAGTCTTTACTAGAACTATAGAGAAACATACAATATAAATAGGCTAGAAATCATTGACATGCGCATTTGGTAAGCCATGTGCTTTGCTAGGGTATGCTTAATGAAAAACCCACTAGCAGTCATAATATGTTCGAAAAAAAACCCTAGCCGCTTGACAAAAATGAAAGGAACAAACTCAGTAGCCAAAGTTTGAAATTTCAAACCAATAAAATTTGACTAATTGATCGGGAATCGGGAAAGGTGTATACAATACACCTTTCCCGAATATCATAAATTATAATAATTATGACGTCATTCAAAATTTTATAATGATTCTGTGCTCTTCAAAAAAAGATATTCAGATAGAATATTAAATTATCATGACAAAAATAAAGTTTTTAGAGCAATATAATATTCTGGTTAGATTTTATTTAGATTTAAAGAAAATAATTGTTTTAAAAACGAGGCTATTCTTGGAAAGCTCGGCTATATAAAGGGTTTGACCGTAACTTTCAGCTCGGCACTTACTAACAGAAATATTAACGAAATTAGGTAATTTGTTCTTCCTCTTGCTAAGGAACTTAGGGATAAGAATCATTTTTAGTATCGACCTCTTTAAATAAGTTTGGCATAATTAGGAATTTCGGGAAAGGTCTATTAGATTGGTATTCTGAAAATTTTTGCCACAAACGTCACGGGGGGGGGGGGGGGGGGGGGGTGGTTTTCCGTGATCTCTTTAAAATTTGACTCCGTGTTCTTCTAGATCTAATTTTTTTGACAATGGAACAGCAATAACAATCCTTTTTGAGAAGAAACGACCAAAATGATACCGAAAATTTTGATTTTGATATTTTCTGCATGACTTGGAATGAGAACGAACTTGATAAGTAGTTACTGAATTAAACAAGTTGGAATTCCGTTCTCTATCTGGAATTATGTTTTGATAATTTCATCAACGAATCTAATATATTCCTTTAATGGCGTGCTTAGTCTATGTTGGTGCATTCAAAACCCATATAAAAGAATTAACGTAAAGTTTTCCTGTATTTGAAATTCCACTCGAATTGTACATGTGTAACTTTACCAAGAGGTCCATAAACTATTATTTTCTTAAAAAAACGCTCAACACGATACTGAAAACGACTAGCAAGTAAAACCTGTTTTAAGTTTAAAAAAATTCATATCGCTCAAAGTAAGTTATACTGGTGACTTCTTCATCAGAGAGATCTTTGCTATTCTAATTTCCTATTATTGAAACCAATCTATTCCATCTCAAGTCTGCATAACTTATTGTCATAAAAAATGTAGGAAGTTTAGGCTGTTTGGACATTCTCTGTCTTCTGCAATGAAAGATTTGACAGTTTTTGCTGTAAGAGAATTTGTAGGGAACTTTTTTATAGCAATTTTAATTTGACTACTTAGGTTGTTTTACAATACTCTCGTTAAGTGGGACATTCAAGGAACGGAGAAAAAATGTACTACTAAGCGGGCGTCCTACTTATAAATATATGTTTTCAACTTTCTGTATTCTTTAATTCGACATTTTTGACGGGTATTTCCGTATCGTCCTTTTTTTCCTGTGTTTTATTTTTTCACCAGACACTGTATGAAGCTATTCCAGCCAAACACTGGGCCTAACACAACAGACAATACTCCACCCCGCGACACACCATATAAGGCATTAGTGTTCTAAAAGTAAAAACCCACAAGTGACATTCTCTTTTTTAAAGGATTGATTATTTTTCATATGGTGATTAATACTTGCCTTACATATAGCTACGCTTCTTCCACTACGACAACTTTGGCAACGAGAAAACGAAGTAACGCCTTACCGGAGACGTTTTCATGAAGCTCACATTGGCGGAACCCAAAGGCAAAAAAATAAGTAATTATTTATGACTAATTTTACATTTTTAACGCTAACAGCTGTAAATCAAATTATATTGCCATATGCGTTTCAATGTCTCGTTTGCAACGACTTGGCTGCACCACCAATCAACTTATCGTCTTGCTGCAAGCAAATTCTCGTTTGTGCGAACTGTATTTTGCAATGGGCAGTAAACGAGGAGCGGTGCCCACACTGTCGTTCCAGTGATATGAACGCTTATACTGTAGAAAGTTTAAATTGTATTTTAGAAGTTCTTAGAAATATTATATTGGATAACTGAAAAATATGTTGTTTTTACTTAATGTTAAAACTTCATAGGTAATAAAAATACCTTATTGTATCTAAGAACAAGTAAAAAACATAACAGTTATAGGATCATTAACACCACAGTTTACCTCCACCCAAAATCTTTCAATGGGGAGGTTCTAAAAAGATATAATTAAGAAACAAATTTCCCGCGTATTATAATTTCATGATTAATTTTTGTCTTTCTAACCTGCTTGGATTCTGTTTGTCGATAACAGGCCCGGCGGAGCCACGGTGCTGGGGGGCTAAAGCCTCACTTTTTTTGCCAAGAAGTGATGTTTTTTTATAAGGTTAACATGTGTTTTAATCAATTATTAATTGATCAATATTTACATATGCTCTGAGATCAACAATGCTTCCGGCTCGTTTCAACTCCATCTCGATTCTCAATTTCCAAAACGATAGGACTGACAAACTAGACCTGATCAAAATTGCCAACGCATTTGTTTAATCGGACGACAACAGAAAGCGAGTATTCGGAAAATTTACAAAGTAGGACTGGTAGTTGTCATATACTATAGCCTTTCTCTGGATTATCTCTATTTTGCTTTGATATTGCTTATTTTGAAAATATATCTTACATAAAGTATGGCATTTCTATATTTCTATATATAATCTCCTGCATTTCGTGAACGCTTTCGAGCGTAATATTTCGAGAATTAAAGTATGCTTTAGCCAATCTAGGAGACCGAAAGCTTAAAAATGGTTGGGCCTCCTTTAATACTGAATATAATTTAGCCCCTCCACCCTACCGCAATCAACTCGCAGTTGATCAGGTATTCCGTATGTTACCAAGGTTTTTCTGACGAAAAGAAATAACGCATTGTTGGAATATATGCCTAAAAACTACATTTAAATTTATTCACGAAACATTTAAATGTGATTGACGATAAGAAATTCTCACCTGTATATATTTCCATGTATTTTAACGTTGTTTTTAATTGCCCTTGTTGGTCCTGCCCTAACATACCACCTATATGTCATATATGTCCATCTATAGCTACAACATGAGTTACTCCAAAAATTGCCAACTTTTCGTTCTGCTGGTCAATATGTAGATTATGACCAAAGTAATCCGCCTGATATGGGACTGTATTCAGCAACCGCTCGGTCCTCCTACTTTCTTGATTTGTTGGTGAGACAATTGTCAATGCTTTGGCAACACGTTTTTGACTAACATTCACATTGTGTTTTTGTCTTATGTAGCCTGTCATCATTTTTCGTTCTTACGTGGGTCCAACCTTGAAAATTTGAAAATCTATTTATCTCTTATATGTTTATCAAATTTAAATAAAACAAGATAAGAACATTTATATATACCTCGCTGATGCTGTCAATCTGTTTATCTCTTCTTGTGACTTCCGCGAAGTCATGTTATGTTTACTGCAAAATCTCTTCACTGATTTTTCGCTTAACCCTTTTACTCCAGCGTACATGGACTTATATTAAAATATCACTATCTCTTTGCGTGTTTTTTTATTATTTAAAAGTTGCGATAAATATTCCATTGATACTTTTTTCATTGTGTATCAAATAGTAGAGAAACGAGTAAAAAAAGACGAACTCGCGAATAAGGTTACGGACTGTTTTCTGTGCATTAGCGAATGAACTAACATGCGCAACACCCTCCTTTGTGGTGACTAGACAAAAAAATGTCGGAAAACTAAACAGGTGACCTGCGTAACGTGTGAAATTGAAAAAAATAAAACTCCCAAAATTGAAACATTAAATTGAAGAAATCCTTATTTCAAGATCTAAAATCCAAAATTAAAAAATTAAAATTTGAAAATAAAAATGAAAATCCAAAATTCAAATATGAAAAATTGAAAATCCAAAATTGAAAAAAATCCAAAATTCCAAAATTCCATTTCACCCGAATGGAAATTCAAAATTGGAAGCACTAAGGTGAGCTAATTGTTAAATAGATAAGGATATTGACATTTTCTGTGCCAAAACCAAGTTCTATCAACGAGAAATTAAATGACCCTTTGGGTACACGCATTAACAGCCCTACTGACCGCATTTACATGCAATGCAAAAGGATAAAAACATCAAAAAATGAGGTTCTGCGTTTGCTGTTTCTTCAGTCTATAAATTTTACAAGGTTGCATTAAATTAAAAAGAACCGCAAGTAAGTGATTTCGTGTTTAATAATAAAACTAATATCCATATATATATAATATATAGCTATTTACAAAAAACAATATCAACAGCTCTACCATTGAAATGGAGCGCTATAATAATTAAAAATACTTTAAAATTGAGCTATATACATATATGAAAACAGAAAACAAAAACATTTAAAATTTAAAATTTAGATTACACATTATAGAAATCATAAAAAATCAACATATGCAAAAATAAAGGAAATACTGGTTAGCACTGCACGTTCTTCACACGTCCTTTTAGACATTATTACGCCGGCCCCTTTTCGGTTATGTTCTTAAGCTTCCACAGTTAAATCTCTAGTGTTGGTCTTAGGTCCAGCCTCACCGAGGGCCAACACAGCAAGAGTCAATAGGGTACGATAAATACGAAGCGTCTCAGATATAAAAAACAAAATTATTCTTAAAAAGTCTGATTTTCCGTTTGTGCAGCGAGGGGTATTTCAGACACCGTTTTTTGCTCTGTACGAAAGAGGCAAGGCAGGTAGAAAATAGAGATTACTACTGATTGCTAAAAAAATATTTAAGTAAATTTTTACACAGCTGTAAACCATACTTTTGATAGCTTTCTTGAAAAAAGCTTCCTTGAAGACAGCTTCTGGCTTTTCCGACACGTTGAAAGCATGGATGCTTTTTAGTACAATCCTGCCTTCTTTTTCCAATTAGTTTGTTGCCAAACTGGTAATTTATAAAATGTCTCCTTGTGGAAACGAAATACCTCCTGCAAGAAATAAACAACGATACAAAAAGTATTTTACTTGTGACTTCATCTTCTTAACCTAAAACTAACTACATGTTAAACAACTCCATATTTCATTTCAGCCTGGGGTTGCTAAGGAGACATTAGATTTTAAGCCTGGAGTAGCTAGATTTATTAGATTTTAAGCCTGGTGTTGCTAAGGTGATATTAGATTTGAGCCTGGAGTTGCTAAGGACATATTAGATTTGAGCCTGGAGCTTTTAAGGAAATATTAGATTTTGAGCCTGGAGTTGCTAAGGAGATTATAGATTTTGAGCCTCGCAGTTGCTACGTAGTTGGAAACTTTTCAATTGGAAAATAACTCCGAAGAAAACAAAGATGAAGAGAATGAGGAAATAGTGGAGGATGATTAAGACCTCTAAAACTTACAGGATACCTATTACTGTTATTATTTAAGTAATGAGAACATATTGAGTGAGTTTTAAATCTGATGTTTTGTCTCGAGTCCCTCTGTTTCTTTGTAGTTGCTTAGTGCATCTTTGAGGCTGAGTCCTTAGCAACTCGGTTGGTTATAAAAATAACGTGCACTGTTTAAGATTTGCGAAACGGAAAGTATAGAAGACGTATACATACAAGAAAATCTTCCTCTGACAAATATTTTTCTAACTTCGTTGGATCAACACCTTGTGGTGGAGGTTTAGCTCTCAACTCTTCGATTGTATAGAAATCCCTGAACAAAATACATTACACAGTTAAAAAAGTGTAACGGTTAAGGATTAGTCCACATAAAAATGCAGCTGTACGACACTAAAATTATAACTAGTCGTAGAATTTCTTGCAAAATCCATGGGAATTCACCCGTCGGAGCTACCATATTTGACATGCAGACAGAAAGGCAGGCATTAAATATAGCTAGTAAGGGGGAAATTTTACGCAACAAAGGGGCACGGGTCATGTTGCACAAAAAATGCTGCAGATGTATTTTGTATCGTAGCAACAGTCATCATGTTATTTAACCATTATAGTTAATGGTTAGAACTGCCGGACACTTACTTGGTAAATATAGCTAATTCTTCAGTGATTTTGTACAGTTTATCTTCTTCGATTCCCTCCTGAAATTAAAGCTACTTTTTTAAAATATAAGGGCTAATAATTTTCGCAGGAATTATTTTGCAAGTCAAACAAAGTTTTTTTAGTGGGAATTAATATTTACAAAATGATCTGATGTAAACCACGAAAGCAGGGGGCATTTAAAACATATTATTTCTAAAAATGAGCTTTTTTTGCTATGGCTTTAGCATTTAGCAGTGACATAAATCAGGTATTTTTTGTGTCAAAAATATTTACGGGAATTTTATTTTCGCGAATTTAATATCTTGAAATATCCGCGAAATATCCTAAACTTCGCAAAATGGCATTATGTTTGCCTTGATCTGGCCATATCATATTCATCCATTCTTAATTACTCTCAAGGTAAAATTTATGTAAATGCATTCATTTTTTATAATACGCTATTACAGGATACTTAATAAATATAAACCAAAAAAGCGTTGTTACAAGCGAAAACTTAAAATTGCCTCTGAATCCCCTAGCTTTATTTAAAGATTTCCTATTTTAAATGATTCCAAAGGCCTTTTCATTTATTTTTATCATTATTGTTTCATAAAAATTACATATAAAAATTTCGGCGTGTATTAATGTAACCAACAACACCATTGACGTCATATCAAGTGTAAAATTTTATGGTGGAAAATTCAATCTCAAAATCAGAATTTCATCAAATACTCATAAAATACTTATGAAACTAAACTATCGACTTCGGAGGCAAACTTACGTCCAGCTGGAGGTCTGTTATATCATCTTGCACAACCCAGTAAGGGAACAGCTCAATGAACGATTCAGGTTCCAGGCCTGCATATACTGCGTAAAGGCTTTCCAAAGGACGACCAACCTCTACAAAAGGTAAAAATGAGAAAAATAAAAATAATGGAGAATATATGAAAATAATAGACGCGTACTTTCCGGCTATGTGTTGGGGCAAAAATATCCCAGTTTAGAAAAGCAGTCATTTCTTTGTCAATTCACAATTCTGATCAAAATAAGTCAGGACAAGAACATCTAATTTTGAAGTAGACTGCTTTTCAATAGTACGTATTTTAAATTTGTCCAAGGTAATTTTTTACTGTATAAAGCGGACTTGTTCAAGTTCAGAGGAGACGTAAAATTTTATTACCCGCTTATTAACGCAATGTTTAAGCTTTGTTTACAAAAATAGCACATTATAAGCCTCGTAAAACTAAATAAAAAATCTATTTCTTTGAGGTCCACTAAGAGTTAAAATATAAAAAAAAATTAATACATTGTCAAACATATGTATTAAAACGATTTAGCTAGCTTTGGTGAGAAAAAATACAACCATGTATAAAACAATAAGAATAGCTAGCAAGAAGTGTGTTTCGTAGGCTTTCTAGTGTATAATGACCAAAAAAAATTGTACTGCGCACAGGATGATGTGCTCTATTCTAGGAAGCTAGTACATAAGACAAGTCGTTTACCTTGTGCATATAAAACTGCACTTTCCATTGCCTTTCTTCGTTCTTCGTCATAGCGTCTCCTACGAGACATGATGGCGTCTGTTTCATCTTCATCCGGCCACCAACCAAACCACAAGTAGACATGAGTGACAGCGTCCAACAAAAAAATTGCTATGTAAAAAGAAGTTAAGAAGGAATTACTACAAGTTTGAGTAGTATGTCAATTCTTGAGACTGGAATGCAGGCATGCAACGATCGCGACCGCCATAGCAACTATTTCAAGAGTCCACTGGGAAAGTGCAATAACTTTTTTATTATTACTTTAAAAAATTTTGTCTCTCCACTCAATTTTCAATGCAAAATCGCTTTACTTTCCTATTTATCCTAAATTGATGTCAGCAAATGTTTTTTGTGTTAATCCGTTTTTTCCCTCAGTTGGTACCAATAAAGGCCGGCGCAAACCGGGCAACATGTTGCCCAACATTTTGACCAACACGCTGATCAATATGTTGCCCAGCATGTTGGTCAGCGGGTGTTTGTCCGGTTTGCTTTAGGTACCAACTTGTTACAGAAGAAAAAAAAAGCCAAAAAAGTAACCAATATTTATTACATTTTTAATAAATTTTGGCCAGCACCGTCTTCAAAAAATGGCTAAAACCACATGTTGCGCGGTTTTCTTTGGGCACCAACATTGTGACCAACATTTGAAACTTCGAACGCACAATTTGAATGTTTTAAGAATTCGAACGTCATGACCGAAAGAAAGACAAACAGCAAGTGACTGAACATGTACAAATGTTGGCCGTTTGTTGTTTAAAAAAAATATGGTAAAACAAACCGTACCAACATGTTGGTCCGATTTACTAGCTGAAATGTTGGGCAACATGTTGTTTTTTGGAGTACATGGAGTATTTTGAATTAAAAGTTATTCGAATTCATTAGTTCACGAAAACTTGTTAAATTATTGCTTATAAAAAAATCCAGAAAAACATAAATGCAAAAATTTAATTGTCACAAATTTTACGTTGTGTGGTCAATCATAAAATATTATCTCACATAAATCACAAATATTTTGCGTTGTTTTATTATACCTACAAATTATTCTTTTCTATATCTTACGTCTGATGTGCGTTATACACAATACGATATTATTGAAATGAACTTTTATTTCTTTTCCCTTGTTACTGGAAGTTAAATAACCCTCTTAATCATCTTTAGACCGATTACTGACGGACAGAGAAAATCAATTAAAGTAAAGGAATTACCAGGTTGCTCAACATTGTACATATCGTCTTGTAGTACAGGAAAGGGACAATTGAAACTGGGTGTCTTTGATGGACATAGAACTTCATGTGACAAGAAAGTGCCTGTTGTACTTTCAAGATGGAATAATCGAGGAGACAAATCGGAGACATCAGATGGATCTAAATATGGAAGTTCACACGTAACAATGCTGTTTGTAAATTTCAATAAAATGCACTCAAAAAGACAATAAATCAGCGGCACAACAGAACAGGTAAACCCGCCCACACGCACAGAAAGAAGTACAAACTAACCATCTAGCAGACTTCCGTAATCTTCTTCACCACCAAGTGCAATCCAAAATACTTGTGGTTCTTCTCCTTCTTCAACTTCGGTTAAAAATATTTCAGTTTTCTGTCCGATCGAAGCCTCTTCAGGATGGCTATAAAACGGAACGGAATAACTTAAGTATCACAGTTAATAATAGCTGAGTGCAACTCTTGCTATCGGTTATCTCTGAGAGCGAAAATTAACGTCAAAAAGAGCCGGCAAATATTTAAAGCCGACAAAAAAGGGCCGATAAAGCTATACCAGAAATAAAAGAAAAGAAGGAAGCCAATGGAATCGCTTAATTTTTATAAAATCATATTTAAAAAGGTCGAGAAAAATTTAAATAATTTAATAAGTTAAAAATCAACGGATTTCAAAAGATGGTAGCCGCTTACTCGCAGCTACCATCTTTTATTCACACATGGAAAGTTCTGTATTACAATACAGATCACTGAATGAGTTAGAATGGTTTTAAAATCGTTAAACGATTGTAAGCAAAAGAAACTTACTTTTGTATCAACATTTGCGCAGCGTGTTCCGCAGCCTTTCTTGTACCTTCGTTCGAGCGACAACCATGCCACAAAAACAATTCACCTTGACTACACAACAACAAAACGAAACTCGACCTCGACCTTAATGACTCGCACACTGCTGGAACTTGTAACAAGCAAGCCTCAGATTCACCTTCATTGCGCACGCTGTACAATCTGATAACTGATTGATCTGTGAACTGGTCACGTACACCTTGTGCTGGGCGTTTCCCCGCGTGAATCACCATACATCCATCAAACAAATTCAACAAAGCTGGTGGCTCCTTGCCTAACACTACACGAATCTAAATAAAATTCTTGCAAGTTGAAAAGAATTCCAGTTCACTCAAGGTTAGATATTTTATTGAACTTTTTCATGAATTTTGGCAAAATCGATTTAGCGGGTTTTATTAATTTTATTTTTAAGATAATTAAAAATGAAAGATTGCGGATAGGGTGATTGAAAAAATATATTTCTTTGAAAAAATGTGCAGGTTATCCAATGCAACTAAATGTTCTCCTCACCTGTGGTCCCTTCTCACTATCGAGTTCGAGCGTCATCACCGCAGTTGCTCCTTCTTCATTCACCGTGCAATCATTTCCCAGCCAGAAGAAATAGCAACATCTTTCCATGCCACCAGCTTTCATGATATCTGAGCAATTACGTAATGCACGCACTTTAACCACTCTGTACTGCCATCGAATTACATATCCTTCACCTACATAACGTGAAATGATACAATGTGAGAACACAACTTCATTCCATACAAAAGATGTGAAAAAAATGCAAGAATTTTTTTTTTTGATAGAGAAAGTGGTTCTCTAAATATCATGATATAAAAACAATTGCAAGATGCTATTATAGTTCTGGCAATCAATTTATGCAGAAATAATTACAAGGTGCCACTTCAAAGAATATGATTCTTCCATTTGATCTACGCAGAAATAATTACAAGGTGCCATTCCAAAGAATATGATTTTTGCATTTAATCTATGCAGAAATAATTAAAGGTGCCATTCCAAAGAATGTAATTTTTGCATTTAATCATTGCAGAAATAATTACAAGGTGCCACTCCAAAGAATATGATTTTTGCATTTAATTTATGCAGAAATAATTACAAGGTGCCATTCCAAAGAATATGATTTTTGGATTTAATTTATGCAGAAATAATTACAAGGTGCCATTCCTAGAATATGATTTTTTATTAACTTATGCAGAAATAATTACAAGGGACCATTTCAAAGAATACGATTTTTGCATTTAATTTATGCAGAAATACTTACAAGGTGCCATTGCAAAGAATATGATTTTTTGCAATTAATTTATGCAGAAATAATTACAAGGTGCTATTCCAAAGAATATGATTTTTGCATTTAATCTATGCAGAAATAATTACAAGGTGCCATTCCAAAGAATATAATTTTTGCATTTAATCATTGCAGAAATAATTACAAGGTGCCATTCTAAAGAATATGATTTTTGGATTTAATTTATGCAGAAATAATTACAAGGTGCCATTCCTAAGAATATGATTTTTTGCAATTAATTTATGCAGAAATAATTACAAGGGACCATTCCAAAGAATACGATTTTTGCATTTAATTTATGCAGAAATACTTACAAGGTGCCATTGCAAAGAATATGATTTTTTGCATTTAATTTATGCAGAAATAATTACAAGGTGTTATTCCATACGGTTACAATATTGATTGGCAATATCTTAACACGTTTTAGCGGCCCTTTAAAATAGCAGAATGGTAAGATTGTTTTTGTTTTGCCACAGATTTGTCACAATATTATAGTTGAAATTGAAATTGTTTCTAAGAGTACTTAATGTGAAGAAACCAAGCACCCTCCATATCATCTAAAGCAGTTTTAAATGATGTTAAGGGATGCTTTTAAGTTGCTTAAGGTTTACGCTGATTCCTGCAGCGTAAACCTAGTGCTTAAAAAAACATGAAAATAAATATACCTGAATGGAACTGTCCAAAACTTGCATCTGGCATTAGAATGCTGTTGTTATCACAAACGTGCCATGTTTTAACATCTAAAGTAATGATGTGATACCCATCCATACCCTTTGGTATGCCACGCCCACGGCCTACATCGACATTCTCGAGCACCATTTTAAAGAGTGGGGGTACAGTCACCATAGAAGAGACGTCAACTACTTCGATGTTAATATCCGTGGAAACGTTCTAAAGATAAGGTTTTGAGAGATAAATCAATCAAAATAAAAATTAAAGAAGAGAATTCCATAACCACAAGACAACCACCACTTTTTCTCAAAACCGACAGTTTTATGTATTTTAATTTGCGGCATTTAATTTCGCGGTATTTGGCATCACTGAGATATCTGATTAAAGGCATAAGCTTCCTCCTTCTAGGAAACAATATGCACAACTTTGACAGTTGTTATACCGGCTGGACAGACAGCTCTCTGTGGGTTGATGATGTGCCATGCGCACAAGAAATGATAACCAGTCACCAAAGATATGATATTTTATGACAAAATGGACAAGCCACAATTGACAGTAAATTTCATCAAGTCCTTACCTTTGCTTCTCCCCCTGCGCCTCCCTTCATTCGAATAATACGCGACTCGTCTGGCCAATCGCAAAACTTTTCTTTAAATATAACCCATTCGGAACCTTCATATAACTGTAGGAGCAACGAATGATTAGGTCTTGGGACCATTTCGCGTTTTTGATGCCGCCCCTGTTGAATACTGGCACGCCGGTGTGGCTTACTTCCACGTCGGTGATGAGCTGTTGTTGCAGTAATGGAGATCTTTCGCGACGAACCTAGATGGCTAGCATGCACTGCGTGTAAATGATTTGATTCGAGAATGAGTTTGTAGTATCCTTCTTTAAATTTCTCAGCAGCTAGCTCTTGAACAAGTTTTCTTTGTTGGGAACCAGTTTGACGACCAAGCCACACATAAACCTCCGTTATGAAGTCAAAGACAAAAGTCTAGAAGAAATGAATACGGTAAAAAAGGACAAGGTGCAATCAATCGGGTACTGACCAGTTTTAATGTTATACTTTAAAATACAAAGCTAGAGCTCAAAATTACAGACCAACTTGTGAATTTATACGAACAGATGGTTTTAGGTGAGCTTTTACATGTTTTTGTGTGCTATGGAAATTTGTTTTCTATTTGTTTACGTGTTTGTAGGAAAAATTTAATAATGGCTTTCCATATCAGTTATGGTTTTTGTATTAGTCAGGTAATTATAATTAATACAACTTATAACGACATGCTCTTTCAAAAAACGCTAAAAATGTAAACATCGACTAAATTTTCGAGAAATATTTTCTAGTTTTTGCTTTTGTTTATTTTTTAAGTTTCCTTCTTGTTTGCCAACAAGTAATTCTGGTGATATCATGAACAGGCTTTGGAGGTCAAACTTAGAAACAATTGAAATATATAAACCATGTATCGCCCTTTTTTGTAACATAAACAAAATATTTCAAATCAACAATCCTTACAGAGTCTGTTTGTAAAATTTCCTTGCTAGGCATCCTGTGGCATTGTGAATCCAGCGGAATGAGTTCTGGTGTTTCGTTAACTTCACATACAATGTATGTCATGTAGGCAGATATCATAGTTTTCTCAAAGTCTTCATCGTTAATTGCAGTGCCTGAAGTGTAAAGAAGAAGTGTTATGTGTTGATATCGACAATGATATTGCAGGACATTTAGTGGAAATTACTTTAGCTGGAAGATAAAATTTAGTTGGATTAACTGGTCTAATGCTGAGATTTGTGAAATCTAGATAACAAGCAATTCTTTAAAAGAATGAAAATGTATTCTTTTAAATAAGAAATAACATTAAAGAGAATAAAATACAAGTTGTAAAAGTGAACTCCTCTAAAATTTGAGGCTGAAATCAAATCTTTTTAATCAAAAAATATGTCTGCTGTTGTTTTAAAACAAACACCTTTTCGTGTATTGCAGCATGACATAAAATGCCTTTTGTAATGGTGAACCAGACTATTCTCCCGGTAAATTGTCAATACCTTTTTGAAGACTTTTCCACGTTTATTTTTATTTTAAGGCTCTTAAAAAAATTACTACAATCTGTAAAATCAATACCAACATACGTTTCAAATTCACAGTTGATGAAGCAGTTCCACCAAGGGCACGCAACACTCTACCGTCAATGGAGCTACCTTGATCAACATACGACACTTCAGATGCCTTACAACCAATCTCTTTCTTCTGATTAATCCGTGAAGCTACCTCAGCAGCCTACAAAAGAAGAACTAGATAACCCCTGAAAAATAACTCTTGATTATGTGTTTATAAGTCCTTTAGAGTTTACAGTTTTTAGGTAATATGTTAAACGCTTGTTCTCACTGAATGATAACTAGCAATAGCCAGCGATAATCTGATTCATAACTTTGTAGCAGTAACATCAGTGTTTGGCGGGATAGTGCAAAAACAACAAAACTATATTTACTATATATACGTTATTGGTTAAAAACGACAGCGACTGTGTTAAGCAAACTTTTTTATCAATCTTCCTGTATTTTTGCAAACGCATGCAAACTTGTTACTCATAAATTTAACTTATAAATATTAACTTTAAAGTTCAGCCAATTGTGGTTTTAAGCTGTTTAAGAATTATACAAATAAGGCAGTCAGGGGAGGGGGGATTTAAAAAACGAGGTTGTCGAAACATTCTTGCTCTCCCAAACTAGATTTTTTCTTGAGGGCTTATAAGTAACCAAGTTTTAAACCAATGTTTAACCCTATCCGGTCCGGGGTTTTTCGAACATACTATGACCGGGGGGGCGGATTCCGCCCCCCCCCCCCTCAATAACTTTTCATAGGATTGTTCAAATTGAATCAAACTTGGCACACTTATAGTACGTCATAAAAGGAACAAAATGGCGGCAATAAATTTTTGCTTGCGTCAGCACATTTTCTGTGACCTCATCAGAAGCCTAAAAATTGTTAAAAATGCCACTATCTGCTTAAAATATAATTACTTTTGTTCTAGAGCGAATTTTTACATTCTGTTTGAAGTTTCTGAAAGCTAAGTAAAATTGTATTGACATATCTTCCGGTTTTTACATGGATCGGATAAAAAATTGCCAAAAATTGCCCGAAAATCCGTTTTTTTTCGTTTTTCGGGTAAAATCCGACACAATCGGGAAATCGGATTAGTCACGTGTCAAAATTATTCAAAATGATTCTTCTTGATGAAACAAAGTTGTGTTGCAAGTTTTAAGCTCTAAGGATAATCCTAACAGGAGTTATTATATTTTCCCCATTATAAGGATTTCATAGAGATTTTAGGGGTAGTTTCAAGTAATGGCCAATATCAAAGCTTCTGAAAGGTATGGGACCTACAAATTTAACATGCAGGTGTCTAATAGATAAATGTTGAAACTCAGTAAGTATCATAGCCATATAAGAAAGCAATCAGGAGTTATTAAAAAAAACCGTCAGGGGGGGCGGAATCCGCCCTGACCGAATAGGGTTAAGATATTGTCTTCTGATAAGCTGACTAAAACGTAACCTATAGATCTGACATTGCAAAAACACAACAGAGTTACTGAAGGTTTATCTTGTGTGTCAGGTGGACTATAGGATATAGTTTCAGGTAGAAACAGGTAGAAAAAAGAAAAAGAAAGTAGAACAAGTTTTAAAGTCATAACGTTATGTGGTTGTGCTCTTAATTTTTAGTTAACTTTTTCAATATTTAAATATACTTCTTTATTGTTATTTTCTCACACTTAGAGTTTGGTAATTCCACTGCCATATCATTAATTTGACGGAATCTTTTGCTATTATTTATCAGTTAGCGACTTATAATTTGTAAGTTAGGAATATAGAGATACATACAGAGAGAGGAATAGGTTTTAATGAAACGATTTTCTTAAATCTAATTAAATCTCTAGAAAAAAAAGGACTCCTGGGAATTTTATACCTTAGCTCTCTCAATTACATTAGATTGGGCACCAGTCCAGCAAATTAGATCTTTTGGTGTGACAACAACAAAGCAATCATTTGAATTCAACGATTCAGGTTTGTATTCAACAACAGTTGTTTGACACTTCTTTCGTCCTAAAAAAGAATTGAATATTCTTTGTTGTAGTACCTAAAGAGAGTTAATTTTCGCAAAATTCGCGAGTTTTTTTGTCAATTTTGCGAAAATTAGTTTCTGTGAAAAATATTGGAAAACTCGCTATTCACGAAATTAGCGAAAGATTAATTTTGATTTTTTTTTTATTTCGAAAACGATTTACGCTAAATTTTTTTTCTTCGATTTACTTAGAACTACATAAATATATATGTGATTTCAGCAGTCTTTATTTTATGTCTGTGCTAAAAAAGCCCTTGAAACACGGTACAAGTGAGAATCAAAAATGTCATCAAACTCATTTTTTCGCAAAATTTTATTTTATGTGCAACAAATTTCTCGCGAAAATTGGTTCTCTCAAGAATTAGTTCTCGCAAAAACTAGTTCTTGCAAAAACTAGTTCTCGCAAAATTAGTTCTCGCGAAAACTAGTTCTCGCGAAAACTAGTTCTCGCGAAAACTATTTCTTGCAAAAATTAGTTCTCGCAAAAACTAGTTCTCGCAAAACTAATTCTCGCGAAAACTAGTTTTCGCGAAAACTAGTTCTCGCGAAAACTAGTTCTTGCAAAAATTAGTTCTCGCAAAATTAGTTCTCACGAAAACTAGTTCTCGCGAAAACTAGTTCTCGCGAAAACTATTTCTTGCAAAAATTAGTTCTCGCAAAAACTAGTTCTCGCAAAACTAATTCTCGCGAAAACTAGTTCTCGCAAAAACTAGTTCTCGCAAAATTAGTTCTTGCGCAAATTAAATTCCCTAAGGTCGGAATCTGTGGATACATTTCTAATTATTAATTTTAGTTTGTATATTTAGTTGTTCATTTTGTTCTACAAAATGAAATAACAACAAAATCAATATCTACATACATACAAAAGTAATACAAGTTTTAAAACTGGCAAATAAAACATACCTTTTACTTGTAAAAGAAGATTCTTCACTTCACTTGGATGGAAATTCTCTGCCAGTATATCAGACGCTTTTTTACCCACTTCCACTTTACGAAGTTTCGTTTTTGAAAAATCCACTGTGGCACGTAGTGCGCTGATTGCTTCTTCTGCGAGATCATTTCTTTGCACTACAAACATCATTTAAAGGGATATCAATACAGTATGCAACACCAAATTGGAATGATAATAAAAGTAATAATGCTAACAAGATTCGCTTTTGCATTATCGTAAAATTTCCCCCTAATAAAATATTTTTCTTAAAATAATATTGACTATTTTATTGTATATCCAGACTAACACAATCGCAACACAACTCATAACAAAAAACTTTGAAAAAGAAGAAAATCTAAACTTCTTTACAAATAGTAAAGCTATTTCGGACCCAAATGTTGTAAAACTGTTAAATAAAATCAACACTTAATTCTAGTATAGATCACCAAAAAAACAGGGAGGTGGGAAGAATGGGGAGAAATAGGAAACATGGATACTTCTGTGCCTGCTTTCATAAACTGCATTATTTGTTCATTCAATAACATGCCAGCCCAGAGCAACATCAAGCATCATGTGTTCATGATTCTCTGTTTGACATTCCTACTTGTATCCTAATATGCTGTTTCAATTAAATACTAACAGGGGTGGATTGTTTGGATGTTCACGGGTGATTGAAATGAATTAAATATTTTCTAAATGGGGAAGGGTGGGAAGTGAGAAAACTTCAAAGCTTGACAAGGAATTAATCAGCACTCTATAGAGTATTACTGTACTTACGTGAACCTTTATGTTCAGCAGCCTATAAAAAAATGAATAAAGTAACAAGCGTATGGAAATTTTAAATGCAGGATTAAAAAAGAATTCAAACGGGACTAAAATTAAAATAGAAATTTCTGATGTGTACAAATTTCTGCACCTTTGGTCTGTTAGATACTTCAGTTTCGTCAATAAGATCTTCCCTTTGCTGCAATGTTTTTACAGGGTTAACTGCACTTCGATGTTTACGTTGTGGTCTCAAGCTTCTTTTATTAGAGGCAATGTTAGACGAAAGTCTGAAAACAAAATTGCGCAGGAGATTAAAACATGCTTTCACGATTACAGTAAAAGGAAAACAAATTTACAATAATATGTAACAATCAAGCATGACTTACTGTTTTGTCTGGCTTGATATAAAATCCAAATCAGACAATGGTACTTGTGGGCCATTTGGAATAATTTCTTTCTCAGGAAGAACCTCCTTAGGAACTTCTTCTTTAGTCTCTTCTTGCCTAGTAACAGTATTTGTAGTCTCGTTTCCAACATCAAAATCAACTGGTGTACTGTCTTGATGCAAAGAGGGGTTGCATCCAAGCACATCAGCAAGATCAGATTCAGATATTCCTAAAAAAATAAGTCGACAGGTATATTACAACAACTTAACTTGCTTCTAAATTAAAATAAATAAAATGCACTTCACTTGATTATTAAAGATAAATTTTATAGTGATAATGATATCTTAAATACAAAGTTTTTCAGAAAATTTTACATGAAGATAATGAGAACTTAGGTGTTTTTAAATAACAAGAAATTGTCAAATAAAAGATGTTTAGTAGCTTAAAGGGTTGAAATTGTAAATAACTTACCATTATCTAAAATATCATCAATATCATCAAACAGGTCATCAAATAATTTTTGGCTAGTTGCTCTTTGATACTTCTTCTTTTCTCTTTTTTGTGGTTTGCCTACATTTATCTCACTTTCTTCCTTCTCCTTGGTTTCTACTTGTTGCTTTTCTTCTTGATTCTTCTTGAAAGTATTTTCTGGTGTGTCACTAATTTCATTTTTTAGTTGTTCCATGGTAATATCATCCAACCCACATATAGTGTGAGGTCTGTCCTTGCGACTTCTTGTTTTATTTCTACGTTTTATTTCTATCGGAGTTTTTTTATTTAAATGCTTTTGTTTTGTGTCCTCCATAGCTTGCAAAAATCTATTCTTCAGCTCTGATAAAGGTTTGATTTCTATTTCGTCCTCATCCTCATCATGATCCAATTGTAAATGCATTGTTGTCATACTTTTAGTACGTTGCAATGCCCGGGGTGGTGGAATAACAGCTGCGGTATCTGTCTTTGTATTTAAATTTTCATCTGATTTATGCAAATTCTCAAGTGATTGATACCTGCTGGGTGGACGGCTCTCGACTATAAAACTTTTACGTTTGTCATTAGTTGAAGTTAATGCAGCAGTGATTTGTGCTAAAGTATCTTTATCTATTGTATTTTTAGTCCCGTTTTCACCATGTTGAGCTTCCATAGCTTGTTTTGCTAATTCCAAATCCCTTGGTGCAATACCTTCAGTAATCGTCTTGTAACGTTTTGTAGATTTTGTTCTCCTAATCTTTTGCCTCTCTTTTCCAGATACTTTTTCTGGTACCTTTTTATCATCTGTGAGACCTTCTAGTAATTTCTTTTTAACTTCTGCAAAGCTTAGATTCTCATTAACAACACCTGATTTTTTCTCTTCACCAACATCAATATCCTCTTTTTGATTAAATATCAAATCAGGATCAATACCAGCAGTTAATGTCCTTGGACGGTCAGCACGTCGTTGGTTACGCTTGTTATTTCGTCTCATGACAATACCATCATCTCGAGACTGCATAGACGAACCTTCCTGATCCATGTGTGGTACATTCATAATAAACTCTGTATTTGCTCTTCGTGCTTTGTGTTTCTTCCTAACTTTGGGAGCTTGTGCTGTGTTGGGCGCAATAGCTTGGTTATTATTTTCATTCTCAGGTTTTTCAACAACTCCGTTTGCTTTTGAAAAATCAATTTCAACATCCCCAAAACCGACCGGAAGAGATTTGTGCCTTTCTAAGGCTTCTTTTCGAGCTGCTTTGCGATTTCTTATTCTTTCCTTATTTCGACTACGATTTTTTGATCCGATATCACTATCGTATAACGAATCAGTGCTTCCCATATCATTAACACCTGGTACATTTAAAGATGACAAAGGAGTATTTTTTAGAGTTTTTTCAGCGGCAAAAAGCTCAGAAGGAAGCCCATTGTCTGCGTTATTATTTGTAGTAGAATGGCATTTTAATTTAGAGTCTCCATCTACATATTTTTTTTCATGACCATTTAGTTTTTCTACATCAGCAGGATTATTAACATTTAACTTATCTTCAGGTGACAAAAAATCTGGAATTTCATGTTCAAGGCCTTTCTTACTTTCGACTTCAATATGAGTAAAATCTTCTGATTTTACAAGTTCTTCCTCGTTTTTGCTCATATTATTACTAATTTTAATATTTAAAGGTTTACTTTTGGGTTCTTCATTTAAACTTTGAGTCCTTACAGAATTTCCCCTATCTGATTTTCCCCAAGAATTGGTTAAGTCACTTTGAGTTCTTCTTGCTGTGACCCGTATTATTGTTTTTTTCTTTGTGTTTTCATCAGGCTGTTTTGCCTTTATTTGGACAGTACTAGAAGTTTTGATAACAGATGGAGCTTTAACAATTTTCTCTGTTTTTCGGATTGCAACTTCACCTTCACTTTTAGCTTTACTAGTCTCATTTTCAGTAGATGTTTCTTCAATCACTTGAATGGCACTGCTAGAAGATTCTCCATGAGGACTATGCGACTTTTTGTGAAATAATTTTAATAATCCCGATCCTCTACGGTCTTTGTTATGGGATGGTGATAAGGGTGTTTCACCCAAAGAATCACCCTGGTCAACACTTTTTGATTTATTAAGCTTTGGCGATGTAGGTGGTGAGTCTTTGTTTTTGTTTTTGTCTTTTTTGAAACTGAAATATGATGACAGGGACTGCTTGCGATGTCTTTCTAACTTTGGGCTTTGTGGTGAAATTGGCTCTTGGCTTTTTTTCTTATGAAGAGAAAAAATTGAAAAACCACCATGTTTTCCACCAGGCTGGATACTGGAGTCACCTCTGTCGTCTTCACCATTGCAATTTCTACCTATATCATCAGCAACATGATCTTCTTGAAAATTTCGAGCTAAGTAAAACAAACAAAATGAAATTACAAGCAAGGCAATGTAAAACACACAGACTTAAACTAACATACACAATAATGTATATGGTTGATTAAGGTACACCTCTAGTACCTTATATGTAGTATTTAGTATTACACAGTTACTACATGCAAAATAAATAAAATTGATATTTTTTTTCTTAACAACAAATTTTTTTGAGTTTAGCCTATCCACAACAATCATCTTATTTTCCACATGCTTGAAATAAAATGTACAAAACAAATACTGTAATTCATTCTTGCAGCTTGAAATATAACATTAGCAAAGTTTAATAAGATTTTTATTGATATACTGATTGATTGATTGATTGATTGATTGATTGATTGATTGATTAAGAAATCATAAAGTAAATCATGCATTTGTACTGATCAAATACATTAAGTACAGCTGGTATAGTTTATGCGTGTACTTAGAGCACAAACACAAAATTTCATAAAACATTAAAACATGACATCAACAGAATCATGAATCGCTTAAGCATGATAATACCTGGCTGTTCAGTAGGTGATTTCCTTTTATCTTCACTTTCTACAAAAACAGAATTACACGAATGGCAATAATATATATTTCTTTCATTAAAAAATAAATGAAGGACACCAATCTTATTATGAAAGCATTCACATATGGCTACCACAGACATTTTTTAATAAAACTACCATAACATTAAAATTGATACTATTTTTTCGTAAGGTGTATTTGAAATTGAATTCAAGTATAGTAAAATAATTTAGAGAGACTATTTTTTCTCTCTTTTATTCCACAGAAATGTATTAACAGATTGACAGAATGGATATCTATCATATTGAAACATTAGAACAGTGACAAGACATAAGAAAAATAACATGAACCAATGTTTTACAAAGAAAGAACAGTACAAAGTACAAGAACAATGATAAACTCCACCAGGTAAAGCTCTTAGATTTAAAAGTTGCGTCTCATGCCCACACAAACGAGCAAGTGATTAATTTTACAAAACAAAGCTAAAGACTTTTATAACTGATCATTCATTTTGCAAACACTTTCTAGACTGTCAAGCCAATCACACAATTTCCAGATCCTTCAGACTTTTCAGGACTTTACTTCAATTCCAGACACTATCAGTAGATGTGGAAACTCTGTAATATCTGTCAATCAAAATATTTCATTTAGGTAAATTGATGGTGCATTCTTGCACACTTTTTTGAAACAATAACAATAGAACAAGCTATTTACATACTAAACAAGGAACCGTTAAAATTTACGTGCTTTAGCTATATGTAGTTACTAAATTTCCTTCATTTAAATGAGAAATTTGTCTCAAACCCGTTACATAAACACCAATTTTTAGTCAACTCACGACATTCTTTTCTCATAAATGCTTAAAAAAATTGTTAATATAACGATTATCAGTGTTTGATTCATTAAATTACTGACATATGAATTACTGACTGACTGACTGACTGACATCATGATTTATAAAAAACTGGAAATTCTTACACTTTGTAATCCATCAAGTCAGTACCCACCTTAACTCAAACATAGGTGGTTTGTATATTTTCTCAAATTCTGGCCTACAAAATTTTCCAACTTCGTTTAATCAAATAATAAACCAGTTACTTTACACACATTCCACAAAACATTCAAGTTATATACATATATAAAAAAGGAAATAAACTGTTTATGTATATTTGAGAAAAAATAAATTTCAGATGGTTTAAAATAATTGACTACCACGATTTGTATGATTTATTTTTTTACAAAACATGTTTATCTCCATATGACCAGGTAACATTAGAAAAAGTCGTGAAAACCCAATAAATTTAATGCATTAAAAAATATAATACACTAAACACATCAATATGCGCATAAACACTGAATATATTTTTTATTATAGCAATTATGCCCCATTCCCTAACTAAATAAGGTTCAATATGCACATAAACAGGAGAACAATCAACAGTGCCCAAGATTAGTTACACATATTAGCCTGTCCTAAAAGCAAAGAATGTTGAACTTAAGCTCACACCTAGATAGAACATTTTTTCTCTTCTGTAAATAGTAAAAGTCACAGTGCGTGATGAATCAAAGTTAAATTTGGCTAAGAACAATGGAAAAAAGCAGTCATTTATTGTAAGCATGACCTACAAAGTTAATTAGAAAGAATTATGGGGACCATTATTGTGTATGATGAGTTTGTGGTGAAAATTCTAGTGCACGAACATGTGCAATATTTTCATAAAGATGTTATATATGTACCGAGAAACACTATGCGCACAAAATTCCTAACTTACAAAGCCTGAGTAGAAACAAGTGTGTGCTATAAACAATGAATTAAATTCAAAATTCAAATAAGAAAGATTGGTGAAGAAATTAACAGACTGAATCCTTTATTAATGAGAAAATGAAAAATGATAGAAAAAAGCAAAAATGTGATGTTTTGAGTTTAAAATCAACAAACATGCTAAAAAAGCTGAGTGCAAAAATCTTGACTGGTGGAGCCCTGACTAGAACATTAATATTATTAATGTATTTCATTGCTAAACTATAAATACATGTTCTTATAAGCTTTAAGCATCATTATATTTGATTACCACAAAACACTTATACTATCTTGGTCATCTTACAAAAACATAAAGGGTCGGTATCTTTTGTTGCAAACAATAAAAATGTGATTGTGTAAAGCATTACATATCAATGTATTTGTTGCGAAAGTGTCAAATGAATATTGCTGTATTGCAACAAAGCCTTGTTTATGTCATATCAGCCCTGATGTTGCTACCTTTTCTTCACGCATTTAATAACAGCAAATGTTCAGGGACAGCAATGCCAGGGCAATCCCCCAGCGTACTTTTAGCTAAAATTTAAAAACGTCAATAGTCTTTTTAATGACATTTGCTGCGCTCTTTCTCTAAATTAAAAACACCAAAATACAGCAATTCAGGACCATTTAAGAAGATCCAGAGTCTTTTTTCTTAACAATTTTTTCTTAACTAAGGTGGGAACCATTTCGTGGCCCCTCTATTTTTAAAAATCATGTCACTGGCAACATGATATTTGTTGAAAATTTAATACATAGCACTAACCAGCCAACTAACCAAATTTTACAAATAGTCCTAAGCTAATATATTTTTGATAGTATATTTTCTAATTTAACCTTATACTCATTTAAATTTTATAAACACATATTTATTTAAAATTTTCAATATTAACTTTATTTGCCAAGTCCCCCAAAAATTGTATTTTAGAAAGGAATAAGACATATCTAGTTAAATACGAAAATAATGGTAAAAAGATCCTAATATAAGTATAAGTTGAATGAACCATCCATCATAACAAACAGTTTATTTGCTTAACATGCTGCTTTTATTTAATGTCAAAATGTAATTCTTATTTTACATAACCACAGGTAAATATTTTTACATGGATATATTTGGCATAAGATATTTTTATACACTGACGTTTTTTTAAAAAAAATAACCAATTTTAAAGGACTCAGTTATTTTGTATCTTGAAGTGAATCAAAAAAACACATTTTATATATATACAAAAAGAAAACAGTTACTTTCCAAAAAATTTGAAATTTAATTATTTTTTAATGAATGTTTTTATGGAAAAAATTATTTATTTATTCCAATCAAGGAAAAATGTGAAAAGTGGTATCTGCCAGTTCCATTTGACAACAAACAAGTTTTTCCTATTTTTTTTTATTTATTTATATATTTAAATAAAAAATCCATTTAATATGAAGCTTTGAGAACTGAATTTGAATCATATTGATTAATACAGGCCTTCCCTCTTTAGCTCTTTACCATATTTTTAACAACCAATTTAAAATAAAGTTTTTATATCATAAAATCCATTGCATTTTTTTAACTACAATCATGTTCATAAATTATTGGAAAAATGGCTTTTGAGGGTTTTTTCAGAGTTTGCCCCCTTTCCCCCTCAATCAGTGTTGATTTTGTGTTGATTTGTGCCCCAAAATACTGCCAGTGACTCTGGAAAAGACCTCCAACCAACACTGAAGAGAGGGGGAGGGAGGGGGAGATTGGTTTTTCCAAAACTATTATGAACATGATTGTAGATACTTAACATATATATAGAGAGAGTTTCTTGATAAATAAAAAAACTGCTTTGCTCTATTTTTACATCTTTGTGCTTCTTACAAAATGTATATATATATATATATATATATATATATATCAAATTAATTTAAAGCCTTAACATTTTAGACCACATGAGCTGTCCTTTAAAAATACATTAAAAAAATTGTGGAGATTGCTTCAACACCAAAACTTGACTAAAATCAATAATGCAAAACATATAAAATTGCTACAGTTTCAAAAATTAATAAAACTTTGACCTGCTGTATGGAAGAATTAAAATCTATACATGCTATATCATGCTATATCCATTTAAGCCATGGCCCCTCCTGGAAATAATAGACAGGGTGTATCCCTCGATATTTGTGTGGCTAGCTATGTAAAATATGCACATCTATCTATTAATCCGTTAAATAAGATTTAATAAGAAGTCATTGCAATATGCTATAGCCATGTAATTTTAGGACCAATAACAGCAAATGGTACTTAGACAGCCATTGCCCACGTCAGGTAGAATTACTATTAGACAGATGTCTTACCCACTCTGCCCAATTTATAAGTTTTTTCACATATCATCACTTAAAGCTTTATTGACATACATTTTAACGAATTTAAATTTCGTATCTAAGACAAAAACAGAACCAAATATAACAGTGTTGTTGCCGGATCTAATGAATGAAACTTACCATTTTTCTTCTTTTCCCTGAAATGTGCAGAAGATTTCAATTCACTAGCACCAGATATTTTTGAGACATGAACCCTTCTTATAGAGCCAAAAACTGAAGGGCTAGTATGTTTAGTTACTGTCTGAGATTCACTATTATCCGATATCAAAGGTCTGTCTCTTTCAGAACTTCGAGAAGGTGCATTTCTTATAAAAGGTGTTTTGCCATCCAAGCTATTTTCAGACAGCCTTGATTTGTCATTACGTTTGAATCTACTTCCACTTGTTCTTACAGATGCACTTCTTTTAAAAAAATTATCCATTTCACTATAGTCAAAATTATTCTCCTGAAATTCACTTTCTGAAATATTTGATTCTTTTTGAGATATTTGTCCTTTGCAAGTCAGTTCTTTTTTTAAGTGATAACTTGTTGACTCTGGAGAGGATGATCGACTTCTTACTAAAATTGAGTCCAAATCCTCATAACCTGAGTTAACTAAACTCGATGATTTAGCAGGTGTTTGGCAATTGTAGTTTAATTGTCTATCTTTATATGACTTTATAAATGAGTCAATTTCTACTGGATCATATCTTCCTTGATTAGTAGTAACTGATCGTGGTCGAGTTCTCAGTCTTTCTCTGTCTGTGTTATCTTTTGACGGATTACTTTTCTCATTGTTAATTTCTTGTAGTCTTTTTCTTAAATAAGCAGATTTAGGATGATAATTTCCATATGAAGTTGATACTGTATCTTTTAAACTTTTTTCAGACCTAAAACTGGTTGAATTTTTATCATACGACGTCCAAGAGCTTTTTCTTGTTACATCAATGTCTTTGTGTATTCTTCCATTCACGCTAATGTCACTTAAATCGTAGGAATTGCTTCTATTTGCTAAATTTTTTTCTTTAGATATAAGTTCTCGATAATTATCTAAGCTGTTTTTATTATGCTTTGTTGATCCTTCGACTAAGTTTGGTGACGTATTATTTAAATTTCTTTCATCGTAATAACAACCAGGCGTTGCAGAGAATCTTCTTTGAACGTGGTTGCTCATAGCTATGTTATAATAGTCACCAATTATAACATCATTTGTTTTGATATCGGTAACACTATTTGAATTGTACGCTGATTTTTGATCGTGTTTTGACTCTTCCTCGTAGTTTTGTTGATAAATTTTCATGGAAGGTTCTGATTTGCTTCGAGCAAGTGCGATATTTTTGTTCTCGTTTGTTATTGAAATTGTTGTATTTTCACGGGGAGAGTGTTGAGGCGATTTTTTTCGTGACACGAACCCGCTTATTTGATCGTCGACGTCGGTATAAGATTTCGCAGCTGTTGGTTTATTTAACAGCGATTCAGAATCAATATCGATATCACATTTCTTTATTAAAAGCTGTCGATGCTTTCTAAAATGTTCCTTTTCATCCGTGTAACTATCTTTCCGTGTTGAGTTTATATCTTTGCCTCTTTGATTCAAGCCAGTAGCACTAATTTTACGATTTTTATTATCTTTAGGGATAATTTCAATGGGCTTTTCCCCCGATGGATTGAAATGCTTATCTGACTTTAGCGGCTTTTGCAAAAAGTCGATATGCACGTATTCGTTTTTAAATAGATCCGACTTTGATCTTTTTATGCGTGATTTTCTCTCTTTATTCTGACCAACACTTGCGGTTTTCTGATCTTGTTTGTATAACGTAAGCGAATGTTTCCTCTCAGGCAAATTTTGCGTCGAGAATGACAAGCTTAAATTTTCTCTTTTAATTTTTTCATTCGCATTATCGATATTAAAATCGTCTAGACTTTTTATTCGGATTAAATTTTTACTTTCGTTTGAAATTGATTTCCCGATAAAATTACCGTCGTAATTTTTAAAATTCGTGCCTAACGAACTGTCGTCACGCTTCAGTACTTTCTTTTGCCTGTTCTCCTCCACGGATGATTTTTTGCCTTTCTGTTTGTTTAAAAGTTCAGAACATCCGTTAATTGTATTCTTTTGACTAATTTTGCTGTTATTATTTTTAGCATTTGGTGAGATAGTTTCCGTGATTCTATTTTCAACTCGTCCTGTCACAGTTTCGTTTGTTTTAATGACGTTTTCATTAGCCAAGCTACAATTTAGTGCATCATTCTCCTTCGCAGCGGTTAAATTTACAAAACTTGAATCTCTTCTGTTTAAGCTAGAAATGTCGGAAGATGTCGAAAGAGGACGGGGTTTAAAATACTTCCCCCAAGGAGTGTTACTAAGGCCTTGATTTAAAAGATTTGATGTTGATTCACTTCGTGAAATATTTTCCGAAGATGCTCCGAGGTCACTGTTTCTTTTCGCTATGTTTACCTTGCTTCTCGAAGCCCAACGCTGTAAAACAGGCTTTGCATTAGCGCTGATACTGTTTAATTCGTTTTTACCGGTATAGAAAAAGTCCGACGCAAATGTACATGATCGACGCTTAGATGAATTATTTAATGAACCGTCGGAGGTGCTGTTGTTATTGTTGTCGCTGATATTGTTGTTGTTGTTGTTGTTGTCGTTGTTGTCTTTTTGTTCTTTTGGAGTCCTCTTTGCATTGACAGCGGTGAACCACTTGTTTCGAGATGTTGAAAGCGTGTTGGCGTCACTGTCTGGTTTAAAATCCTGCAAATCTTTGAACTCTTTTACATAAAACTCTTTGAATTTTGGTTCATTGCATTCCAAAAATGACATCTACGAAAGAACAACAATTTGATGAGAAAATGAAATGAAATTGGGCAGCGGAAACTAAAATACGGTTAACTTAGTCGTAATTTTTTGAAGCTAGAAAACAACTTGATATTTTTATTTTTTACATACTTCGGCTTCTTTTAATACCCTGGAAATGAGATTGATGACGACTGGAACACCGAAGTATAAATTCAACTTGATAAATGTTACTTTGTGCGTTGTAAACAAATGGCGTGCCAGTGAGCAGGATTGTAGGCAGGCTGTAACAGCTAACCATTAACACTCCACAACTTTTTCATAAGAAACCAAGCGAAGTATTACTCAGAAATATATTTTTTTATTTATCTTTGAAAAGAAATATTTCGAAAAATCAATTTGCCTGACGAAAATTCACGCAAGTATTAAAATATTGTTTTGTACTTGTGCTTGAATTTCCTCACTGATATCGTATACATACGAAATTAGCAAGGAACACCTCGTTCCCTTATAGTCTCTTATACAAAAATTATGGATTTTCCTAGTTTCATAAGGTTCTTAAACTTTGAGTAGTCTAGTACTGCTTATAAATCTGTTTGTTATGAAAAATCATGTATGCATTATTTGCCACGCTATTGGCGCACACAAACAGCCTATCCGGATCGCGTGTATATTCAGATTTTAGATTTATTTAACAGCTCATTCATATCGAACTTATACCTATAGCTGCAGCTAATATATTTATCTACTCACGCGATGCCAACTTTTGTTTCTAACACGTTTGTAAATAATTCTGCCGAAAACTTTCCATGGATTTTCAAAAATCTTTTGCTCCTTTCAACAAACTTTGTACGTGGCTCGAGGATCGTTTGGTATCCATTGGTATACACGAATCAAAGGTTATTGAAAAGAAAAATTGCTTTGTTGACTTGAGATTTCTTAATTATAAGAGTGCGATAAGAAAATTGTCTGTTTTGATCAGTTACTAGCCACAATTAGTTTTGGCATATAGTCAGCAGGAGCTTTGAAAACTATTTTTTTTAAACTTAGAGAATGCCAATCTTAATCGCTAATTTAAAAAACGATTTTTAATCAGTAACCAACAGTACTTGGTCCTTAACTTGAAAAAGATTTACTGCTGGAATCTGTGAAAGTCTAAAATAATCAACCTCTTCCTCCGGGTCTTCTTGCCCCTGAGCCGTTATTACGGAGTGGTCAACAATTTTCGCCGCTATCAACTTCATCAACAAGGCAAAATGCCCTGGGAACGAGGCTGTGGAATAATGTTTTCGTGAGTATGATTCCTGCCATAATATAGCCTTTTTATGCTTCAAAATTATTACTAGCCAGGAAAAGTTTTAAAAATCAGCAAAATAATTGAAAAACTACACCCTTTTATTTCCCACTTTTCTATTTTTAAGAAAGTATTACTAAAACTGTAGAGTAGAAAAGTTTCAGCATTTAAGTCATTCAAAGAGTTCTTCAAAAAAAGTGTGTGCTATAAATATCGATGCACTTAACACAGGAAATTGACATACAAATTGTTTTGGCGGCAAGCCAAATTTATGATACTGCTTTTGTTATGCATCAAATGTTTTAGCGCTGATAATACTGCCTTTCTTAATAGATCTAACCTGCTTCCCAGGGTTAACCTATGCTTTGGATAATGTCAAACGAAAGAAGCAGTCCTATTAGTCATATTATAGGCGTGGAATGGCCTTAGAAACAATATTAAAAAAGCTTGCCAGAAAAAAATTACTTAGTTGTCTCTGTTATGGAATTTAAGATTTATTTTTGGATGTTGCGGTTTTTTCGTAGATTAGCTCATTTGCATACCTCTGACTTTTTTTAATACCTTTTGGTTAAATGAGCTAATAAATATATAAATAGGAATATTTTGCATGTTACATCATTTTGTGAGTAAGTTTACCAGCACGGTACATTACGAAGCACATGCTTTGTGGTCAATAATTTGGAATTTACATTTTCTATTTATATCATGTTTATTTACATCGCAAGATGTCCAATATCATCATCAATGTGGGTGTATTGGAAAGCAATTCGAAATATATTTTCGTGTTACAAAAAATATCCTGAATCGATTAATTTATCAGAGTGGTACAAAAATAGAGTTATGTGCCTTCTCGATTATGAATACCTCGATCAACCAGACAATAATTTTTGTCCGAAGAAGAGATTATCTGTCTTATCGTTTCATTTTTTCACTGACTTAATCTACATCGGCCCCTTTTATAACGGACTTATTAATTAAACCAAACTTGCTTTCAATTATACACCTTTTTCGCACTAGCATTGTTCTCTCATTCTCGTTTTCAGGTTTTGTTGCGTGATGTCAGAGCTGTTAGCGCTTACTTGACGGCTAACAATGGCCTTGATGTCAAAAAGGCAACGACCATGGGGACGAGGTTGGTTGTTTTCTTATAACGTGTACTTCAGATGACTAGGCCTAGTTTTCGTTTTCGACAACTTTGACACCGTAAACACACTATTAAATCTTGCATACCACAGATGTGAGACAGCAAAAGTTCTTCGTCATGTTCCTTTAACTAGATTGAAGCTTTTTTGTCTACTTTTAATCAAATCAGAATTCAACATAATCAATTTTGTATCCTTAGCCTTAGTTGCTCAACCAAACTGCCATTTATGGCCTAAAATCCAGGGCCGTCGTATTTTCGATATGGCAATAAAAAGATTTTGCGCCTTTTAAACTCCAAGCCTTACAGGTGCAGCAACCGGTTAAGGTATTAATTTTTATCTCTAGCTGTCTAATAAGCAGAAAGAATCGATTTATCCTTTTATAGCCCCTGACATGACGAATATTAAATCCACAATCTTCCGCACTGGAAGCGAACACTCTGCCACAAGGCTACAAATTGGTGCTTTCTTCATTTCGCCGCAGGCTCTGCGCTCGAGGTTATGATCATTTAAACTTTCTCTGTGGTAGGAAATGTTTAACAAACAAAAGAACCATTAGTAGTAAAACCAATTAATTGTTATTCCGTTCTGTAGTGAAAACCAGGCCTAACTTCCTGAACTTTTTGACTACCCGGGCAAAGGATAATTACTAGCAATTTTGAAAAAGGGATGTTTAAATTATAAATAATTTCCATTCATTTGATTATTATGACGCCGAAGTATGAAATTTAAGAAAGAATTTGGATTACTTTAAGCAAAATACAGCAGGGCAAAGATCGTAAATTTCGATTAGCAGTCCTGTTTGGTATCTCGCAGTCTTCACACTAACTGCACAGGTATAATTACTTGCTTGCTCGCAACTCTGTTCTGTTCCTTTGACATGTCAATATTTTGTACTTCCTGAAATGCGCTTATTCAAATATACCTAAAAAGTATTATATAATTGCCGCAGAATGTTTTTATAATTCACCCTTGGTTGTTTACGCAACTCCTATCAACAAGGCTTTTGCAAATGCGGCCCTCGTGCATTTAACGCTTCCTGGCTGTACACTGTTGTTTTTTGGTGTCCTGCAGCTAAACCTGCTTTTCGCAAGTAACGAAATGTATTTCTTAACAGTGGCAATGCTGCCAGACTGAAAATATATGCGATATTGATCAAGTGGTTAACATATTGGCCATGTAGTGAATAGTATGTGAGCGACTCAGCGATTTCACCTCTTGCTTTTTTTAATGTTCATTGATAAGAAAATGCAACGCAGCCTCCCCGGGTTGAAAAAATTTTTTATCGACATAAAAAAGGCCGAGTGCAAATTATAACTATTTTATCGCTGCTTTACTCACATAAGCAAGATATGGTTAGTTATCGCCCTTTACTGTAAATTCGCCATTAGTATTAAAGACACGTTGTTAACCCGTAAAATAATTTACGAGTTCGCCTGTAAGCGCAATGTTTTACTTTGTGGGGTGCCGAAATAAAGCTGCTCGAACTAATTTGAGCATGCAAATTACGGCTAATATATTAGAAACTAGTGGGTAGCTAATGGTTGAAACTGCGGGTTAGCCTGTCCTTATATGTCGTATTTTTTGTTTCTATAACACGCTCCAATCGACTACAGATAATAAGATATTCAAGAATACGTTTTGAACCTTTTATTGCTTATTTATTACGACTTGTAAAAGGCATACCAAGTTTAAAATTTAGCCTAAAAATTTTAAATATAGAGAGAGGGGGAGAGAGGGGGGGAGAAAGAAGGGGACAGTGGGGGGAGATACATTTCAATGCTCAGTTAAGCTGATGTAACTATATGAAATGAAAATAAATAAAATAAAGGACAACTTACCGAAAGTGCTTTTGTTGCTTTCTTTTTCCTTGGAACTCGTCTTTCCGAGTGAGGTCTCAACTTGACTCCAAATGGTGTCGCCTCCGAAGGAGCAGCTGAAATCTCCGTCATTTTGAGACGAGAATATACTAACCTCTAAAGTAAATATACGAATGTTTAATTGCATTTTTGTCTTATGGGAAAATATAGAATTCTGTGTGTTTCAGCTATTAGCTTAGCGATTGAGGAGTGTTTCCACTCAATGATAAAATTAGAGAAATTAATAACGCTAGCGATGTTTGCATATGCTGGTATCATGTTTTTACTTTAAGAAGGAATCAGTGTTTGTTCAAGCAATTAGCTGAGTAATTGAATAATGATATCACAATGAAAATTAAAAACATCAAAAATATTTATATATGTCTGGTAGTATATATTCACATAATAGTCAGAGATACGGTCCCAAAATTGACCAAATTTGTATGATATTTACCTCATAACTTTGATGGCTGAATTTTTTTGCTTATGTGTCAGAAAGAAACATTGGATTAAAAACTTTCATAACTTCACATATACAAGTTATAAGGCAATTTAAATGAAATTTGGGCAACCATTGGAACGCTGGTAATATTCATTAAATTCAAATGCTTCTAGAACTTAATAAACTTTGTATGTAAAACTGTTTCAAGCAATTTATCGCACAATATGGCGTTTACCAGATTGCCTTACTGCTTGGAAAGAGAGATATACACATACTAACTGCTAATTAAATTATAACATAGATAAATCATCTCGCATTTTATAAAAGTTTCAAACTCCACGTATATAATCTCAAACGTAAACTCATTTATGCATGTGTGTATCTCAGGAATTACCTCGAGTTTTTTTATTCTTTCATAAAGCTTAATGTAAATACAAATATTTGATCGTTTCTTCAAAATATTACCACGAGGAAAAAAAGAGCTCAGTCTTTTTTATTCATTGATTTTATAACTTTGGAGAACATTGTGACGTTATGTATAGTTGTATTATGCAGCGCTACAAGGTGTTCAGATGTTTAATAGATCAGGATGTGAAAATATGTTTTTTTTGTTTATAAAACTTAAGTACTGATTTTAATAAAGTTCGCCGTCGAGTTGTTGCTGAATAAGAGTTGTATAAATTTGAACAGAGCCAGCTCTGATTTTCTATGGTTAGCATAAAGAGAAGCAAAGCTTTTACCTACATCGAGTTTTCCACACAGAGTACACGTCTAAAAATTTATGAGTTACTTTTGAATTTTTCATGTTTCCTTTTTAACTAAACAATGTTTAAGAACGTCAGATAACTGTCAATGTGAATTTATATTGAATATTTCCTGAAGTGGTAGTTACATCAGTATCTCACAAACTGATTTCGTTGAATTCATTGTTAAAAAGGGAGACACTGAACGCAAACTAACCCAACATGTCCATAAGATTTTCCTAATTTTTTGTACCAAATGTCACGTTGACTGTTTTTAACAACTTGATTCTAACAAAAAAACGTGTACCGATAACATCTAATTTTCCTAATTTACGACACCATAGCTTTCGTCTTTATACAAAGTCTTACGAGCGCCTCCTACCCTTTTAGTGAGCACCCTTTGAGCAAGTACACCCCTGCACCCTCCCTATTTCATTCATTTCTTAATAGGAACACGCATTGCATAAATAAGAGAGACTCATTCAAAAATTGTACTTTAGGCAAGACGCTTATCAGAAAATTAGAAAATAAATCTAAAACAACATCAAATTGATTTGTTAAAATTGGAAAATTTCATTTTTATTTTTTATCTATTTTTTTCTTTATATTATTACGGTAACGGTTGATTAAACTTCCACTGAAATCAGCGACAATGTTATCTAGAGAATATAATCAGTACAAGCGAATTATTTGTCTTTTAATAAAAGGTCGGTGAAAACTTTTATATCGATCGTCCTAGCAGAGTCAGAGAAAAAAGTTCACAATTACACGTTATGATATTATCTCTGTCACGCGAGGTGAATTAAAAAACGTTTTTTGTAGCTCCACCAGTTGAAATATGCTGCCAATAGTGAGATAGCTGCATTGTTTCCCAAGAAACTTAAACCGAAGTTTTTATTTTTAATACGACCTGAGACTAGAAAACAGGTTCCTTTTACTTTCAATCGAAGCACACAAACAACTAGCTATGTTGTGTCAAATTAATTTCACCTTTCATTAAAACATAAAATGCAATGGTAAATTGCTGCACGCTTTGGAAAGTACGATATTAACTTCTTCACTTCCTGTTATTAGTTAAAATTAGTTAATATACAGATCCTTTTTAATAAAAAATGTACAAGAGGAAAAACCAATAAGTAAAGGTGTTATGAGAGAAGCGAAAAGAGCGTTGACTTTGATAGCATTGAGTTCAGACTCTTGTCAACTCGTAGCTAAGTGAATAATGGTATTTATATTAAATGCCAAATTAAGACAGTGTGTGCTTTGATAAAATGAACTGAACGCTGACTAATCATAAAATTCAATCACTCTGTCAGAATACACTCATAATTTAGTACTGATATTAAAAAAATACATCAAAAACCGAAGGCTTTCATGGGTCAAAGAAGTTAGAGCAATTTAGTCATATTTTACATAGACATTTCAGAATATTGACTAAGACATCAAGGGGCCTGCTTTCTTGGTTAAGCAAAGTTACTACTAAAAAGGCGCGTCATAAGAAGTCATAAAAATGACATTGCAGGCTTTAAATGCGAAAAATAAAAATATCAGGAAGCCTCCCACAGGCTAAGTGTTCTTATGCAAACCTTATACGATAGAACGTAACGAACATCCATAGATTCAGTTGTAACGTTTTAAATTTATAAAATAATTGACAATGCTCACCTTAAGCAAAACTTCAAACGTCAACACCACAACTAAGCCATTTTATGTTTCCTTCGCAAAGACTTCATCTAAGATAGAAAACATTGCAAAATGTATGAACACTGTCTTTACAAAAAGTATCTATGCTTTTTTTCTAATCCCTTTTGATGGTCTTACAATTTTATTCGTAAACCTTTTATAATTCTCTATTTTGATTAAATAATGAATTGGCATTATTTATAAAATTAAAACGCGTTTTATGTTTCAGAGGTTATAGGTAATTTAAAATATTACTATATATAATGGGTGACTACTGTTAAAGTATTTTATCATCTTTAATACAGTCAAGGCGAGTTACCAGCAGTATGTCTTTCCTGTTAGGTTTTTTACTCATATCTTTATAGTTTCTTGATATATCCTTTACAATTCGGGATTTATTAATTTTCTGAATATGTACTTTATGATTTTATATATACCTTTTGTTGTCAACGTATTCCCACAACTACTTACTGTGTTCGTAATTATTAATGTTTTTAATTAGACATTTTTTATCTCCCTTTTATGTAATCAAGAATTACTCACTTTTGTTCTTTAGGCAAGATTTTTTCATTAAAAATTTGGTTTCAAATTCATGCAACATTCCAGTAATAAAATGGTATGAAAAAATTTGGCTGAGAACAGACCATTTAGTTTTCCAATTGAAAATAGGGTTTAAAAATTTAGGGTTTAAAAGTCTAGGGGCCATGCAAGAACGTACCGCCATGGTTTAAAAGAAAAAAAGAGAGAAATAACATACGAAAGATGTCTGGTTATAAGGACATCATGTTCACTTTAGCTTCCCTTTTTTAGGCAATCGCACCCAATATTAATGAAACACTAATTACAATGTTTTTTGTTGTTGTTGTTCTTGTACCGAAGGAGCCATATTGGATCAAACCCATCTTACACAAAACGTAAGAAACGCTAATACATTATTAGTAAAATTAGGGTTATCAAATACTTGCAAGCAGGCGTTTTGCTACATATGCTGTGTTTACATTTACTCACTATATTTATCAGAAAAACGTCATTTGAGAGAGAACGAGGGGAGGGAGATATCAACACTGTAGTTATTAGATTCAAGTTGATATTACCTTGCACATATCTTTCATACATCCACCACACAACTGCTATGAATCTTCTTGTGACGATTGATAAACGCACTGCAACCAGCATTAGTCTTCTTACCAAACAATGACGCAAGGTGTCTTATGAAGTTTATCCTTACCTTATTCGTTTAGAGTTCTTCTTTTTTCTTTTGCGTCTTCTTTGCCTTTCAAAGTATTGTTTACCTATCCATTAACATGCTGTACCTATCTATGCTTGAATTTTACCAGCTGATAATTAGTCACTTAAAAATATCAAACTATTCCAATGTGACGTAAAGCTCAGATTTACCTTGTTAACCTGCATTTAGTAACAGGTTTGACTAAAAGAGTCATATTCAATCAATCATTTATTCAATCAATCAATCAATCAATTAAACAATTAAACGCATCATATTAATTACTAATGCGAGAGTGACGTTTTTGTCAGCAATGTCAGCACTCGTTAATTAAATGCTTTTGACATTGTCCGCTGTTTATTTAGAAATTGTCACAATATTACCTGATGTTTTGAATGTTCAAGTAACGTTCTTCAGGCATTTTTTTTAAACTCATTTACCTTAGAATAACGTACGTGATAACACAACAAGGAATTGGAATCCTGTTAAAGAAATGTGTTTACCTTTTGTGTTTCGTGCTTCAATTTCATTCTTCGAACTTCTTCTCCGCAGGTTAATGAAAATCTTTGACATGCCAGTTGTTCGAACTGGTTCGTAACGCTGAAAATAACGGAGAATCTCAAAACACATGTTTAATGCTTTTTATACCTGTTCAAGTATTACTGTTTTTATAATCTGAAAAAAGGGCAGCTAGTTTTGACAAATATCTTTCTCTAGCATATGACACCAAACCAGAATTCTTTTCAAATAGGCTTCTTCTGTTCGACTTAAAAATAATGTCATGACTGCAAAAAAAATATCTCTTAGATTTTGTATAACAAAATTTGTATTTTCGCAGTTAAATTATGTAAAGTCAACGGATAACCGGATATATGTCAAAAAGAGGACATGTTGACACAAGATCGTGTACGAAGGCTTTGAATAAATAATTCGATATTAGGATAACAGTGATAAGAACTATTTAGCTGACATGTTTTGAAGTTATCGACGAAGTTAGTTGTATAGCTAACTTTTTTGTGACTTGTGGGGCTGGGAAGATTGTATTGAAGGCTGGAAGTTGCAGCACAACCCATTGAAGCGCTTGAAAACAAAACTCCTCCCATTTGATGGGTGTTCTACATGGGTTGCTTGTGAAAAAAATAGGAACACGTAGATTTTCCTATATGATTTTGTTTATGACCTTTAAATTTCGGGAAAGTCGCTTTCAACTTTTTCACATTTCAAAGTCGATACGTCATCCTAAGTCGTTCTGGGGGTGACTTCCAAGTAGTTTTCTGATTGTTTGACCTAAGATTTGTCCAACCCCATTTTTAATGTTTGGCCAATGAAGATTTTATGTCGTAAATCATTTAACTCCCTTAAGAAACGTTCTTCTGATAAAATTCGTGTTTACAAAATTATGATGTTAAATATATAACATGTCATTTTATTATATTCATGTAAACTTTTTCCATTCGCGTAAATCTCTCTTGCCAGTGTGTAATCTTTTATCCTGCTTTTTGGCGAATCCTGTCGAACAGGCTGTAGCCGTATCCCTTTCAAATACTCTCCCCTTTTCCGCCTCTAATTTCTCCTAAATTGCAGCTAAAAATCTTTTGCTCACACAATCACTTCGTTGCATTTTTCCCTAGTAACTCACTAATCCATCAATAAAAAACGATCAGCGGCCACAATTTCATTAGTCTCGGAATAATTATGCGACTAAGAATTTTTTGTTTAGCACTTTACGAAAAATTTGTGTGGGAACTATGGAGATAGAAATTATGCAAGGATGAATTCTGTTAGCCATGGAGTTATCGTGAGAGTGGTGCTTATCCAGAGAGGGTAGGGGGCGTATAAGCTGATATGAGTTCATTCATTATTACTAAAAGATACAAAATTGCTTTTTTACAATAAACAAGACAAATTATTTGTAGATATACCGGACTTGTGCTTTATACTTAGTAAGGAAATTGTACAAAATAATAAAACATTTGAACTCATAATAAAATCAACTGACCCCGTGTACAGGTTGTAGCTTGCTTGCATCACGTGACCAGTATTTTCGCGTATTAAGCGCATTACCTGCTCTTATGAATGACCAACCTGTCCTCCACATAAATGTTATAAGTATTTTGTCATACAAGGTTACAATAATATGTCTTAACAGATGGCTTTTATCATCTTGAATACTTAGTTTCACACTTTTGATGTGGTGAAAAGATCGTATAAGCTCTTTAGTGTAATATTCATGCGTCCTTCTAGAGCTGCGGTGGCCTATGTGCCGAGGAACATATTTTAACATGCCTGTATGGTATGTACAAGGAAAAGCAAATTTAACTTGATTTTGTGTAATACCTGCGTTGATGTTATTGTATTTTAAGGACAATCTAATGACGGCGTAATGTCCTCAAACAAAAGATCTTGAAATTTTCCTCTCGAAATAAATAAATTGTAATTATATGTTGATGAATTTACTTATTTACTTTATTTACTTATTTACTTTACTTAATTTATTTATTTTTATTAAACGAATATTTATACTAGATATACATGTCAACTAAAAGATGTTATAAATATGTGTCCAGTTAAAATATATAAAAAGACATTAAAATACAAATATATATACATAAATAATAAAACCAAGTATGATGGACACACAAGATCAAGGACTGGTCAAAAATAAAGAAGTCGGGTGAAAAAGAGTTTAAAAGAAAAACCTAGAAAAAAAAGATTGAAAGCAGAGACAAACTGGGGAACCAATTTGAAAGGCTGGCTAAAAACCAATCAGCCAATCAGAGTCATTGAATATTCTGTGCAAAACATAGTGTTTGAAAAAATTTAACACAAAACGGCGTGTAGCAACACAAAGCTATTGTTTGACGTAACACATAATCTGACACAGGACGGACATCAAGTCATATATTGCGGGTAATGCCTTAAATACTAATTAACTTTAAATATAAGAGGGGTAATTGTGTGGTGATGCCCGTGCAAAGAAGCAAAAAGAGATCTAATTGAATACTGCCTATTTCATTAAAAAAGAATAGTTTGAGAGAACCCTATTAGCACGAGAAATATTGAGTAAGTAAAAACATAGAAGTTGGACTGTCTTTATAAAAGTGATCATTAGAAAAAAAAGAAGCTGTTACAACGAATTTAGTCGCAGAAGAAAATCATTACACTCCAGCTGCCAGTTTTGTTCTATTTAAAATTCTACATCAATTTTGATTTGTCTGTTCTGTCTTATTGTTTGTATACACTATGCCACCATTTCTAATTTCTTTAACAAGTCACGTCCCTAAGAGCATTGTTTAATTGACTTATCTCCGCCACTGAATTCAGAACGCTAAGACTCACACCGCGATATATAGCATATTATCTTCAAAAACACTTTTCAGCAGAGTTTACTCGACTTTTGCCAACAGCATTAGTTCATGGACGTTCCGAACAATTTTCTTGCGTAATACTTCAAACTTTAAATGAGTTTACTTCAAAGAATTGCACAATCAAAGGGCCCTCTCCAAGAACTTGTGCTTATAGCGTATCTTCATTGTTGCTTATTTTCCAGTATTGGTCGACACTTAGTTCTTCATTGCTACCACCAATAGATATATCCAATACAACCTCGTACCCGGACTCCTTCTACGCCTATGATATTCTGACGTGCCCTGGGGACGAGGTTGACATCCAGTACTGTTCCATCGCAGTTTGATTAAACAACTGGTTTCCTTGATTTAACAACTGGTTCCGTTGACTGAACGATTGGTTCTGTGGATTGAACGACTGGTTCCGCGGTTAAACGATTTGTTCCGTGGATTAAACGATTGGTTTCGCGGATTGAACGATTGGTTCTGTGGATTAAACGATTGGTTTCGTGTCGTTGATGGACTTCATTTAGGGATTGGTTGACGCTTTCGTTTCAATTTGTTTCTCAGGCTTCGTCGAACTTTTATAAAGCTGCTCGGAATTATGAGATTAAAGCATTATTTACACCTCACGAAAAGGTTAAACTTCTGAGTTTTGTAAAACGAAAAGATGATTTTTTAATTTTTTTCGGTGAGAAAAATAAAAATAAGAAAGAGCGGGGTCCTAATAACAACGATTGGGACGTCTCCAGATCTTTTTGGAAGAAAAATATGTCTATTTGGGACTGAAGACTAATTTTGTTATAAAGATTAAACCAGCTATGATAAATAAAGGAATAAACTTCACAGCAATATCCAGTGCTCACTTTATAAAGATTCTTCAATCTTTTTTTCTCCCTTTCTTCATAGGAATATGGAATATATTTTTCAACTATGAAATTCTAATTTGAAAACCAAGAAGAACAAGGATTTTTTGATCACCACACCACAACAAGATTCCACTGTTCCAGGGTTTTTTCTAAAATTCTATAATACAATAACGATTTGCTTCGAATCAGAAGTAGAAGCAGTTTTAGTATTTTCTATTTTTCCCACTCTTTTTCCCGCCGTTTTTTTCCCGCCAATTTTAGGTTCACTTTGCTGCACTAATTTGTTGCAACAATGAACAATGTTTGTTTTCATAGCTGTGAAAGTTTATTTTATTCTTTTTCTTTCCTCCAAGGTCTATCATATCGACACTATAAAACAACAACAGAAGGTTTTCTTTGATATGCTTTTTTCTACTACTGTTTTGAATTTCTGCATTCCACATCTTTTGTATAGTACCTTTCCAAAGTTTTATTCTTCGTTCTAAAGGCTGAAATACACGGTCAGTTTAAAATGATCATTTTAAACTGACCGTGTATTTCACAAAAAATGACGAAAAACACCAGTCATTTTAAATGATCATTTTAAAATGATCATTTAAACATGTTTGAAGTTTATCATTTTAAAATGATGAACTTCTGCATAGAAATTGCTAGACGGAATTGTTTTACTATGACGCCATTGAGTTTTTTGAGTATATTTCAGTTATTCTGTATAAACAGAAGGAGTATAGAAGATAGTAAACATTTTCAATTTTTTTCGAGTACAAATTTAATATATTACAAGAATAATTTTCAAGATGGGAACTAAAGCGCAGAAAACGGAATCAATTGAGAATTTTATAAGTGCATATTCGAACACTTCTTCCACACGCAATTCTCGTAAAAGAGTATTATATACCCCAAGTTCTGTTCTTCTACCGAGCCATGGCTTCACCCAAGTAGATCTATTTCTTCTGCGTTTTGTTCTTTTTGAAAGAATGGCAATTATAACAACTGCTGCAGCACATTCCTCTTCAGAGTCCATAGTGTAAAGAACTTTTATTTACAAATTCTATCATTTTAAAATGACTCGTGTATTCAGGTGTTCCATCATTTTAAAATGACGAAAAACACCAGTCATTTTAAAATGATCATTTTAAACTGACCGTGTATTTCAGCCTTAAAGCATTTTTTTATACCGTAATGTTGTAATACGATCTTTTATCTTGGAATCTTTATTTAGTAAGATAACTGCTTTGAAGGGCAGAGCACACACTCGTCCATGTAACAAACGAGTAATTTTATTGATGTAACTCTGTCTAGTTTTTCCTATGAATAAATGGGGTCGTAAGTGCATCTTATGTGGCGTTCTAAAACCCCACTTTCTCACCACAATAATAAAAGCCAGATTTTACAACCTCGTTCCCAGGTTTTTTTAGAGTATATTGCATCAAATTCCGTCGATATACAAAACATATGTCCTAGGGAAGAGTTGTGAATTTTAAAATTAAAGGAATGGACAACTGTATGCAATATAGTATTTTAAATTTCCATATGAACCATACTTTTGGTAAAAACTTGCATTTTTGCCTGAAATGAGGTCGCACTTTAGTAGAGTTATGTTCTGTTCTCTCAGATTTTCATTCAGAGGGGTACTGTTGTACTGTATAGTTGTTATTTTTACATTAAAAGGATTGGCAAGGTTAAATGAAGTATGAAGTAAGGAAATCTTTATTGAAAAAATTAAATAAGAAATGCTAATGAATAGTAGCTAGGAATACTTAAAAAATGATCTTAGTCGTTTCACAAAAAAAAAATTATCTACAGCTGTGGTAGAAATAGCTGCGAAAACAATAAATTCGTAGGTGGATACATACAAGTCACCTCTCATACTTAAAAAGCTCGGAGCTTCACACGAATAGGATAATATTACAAACAGTAAAAGAAAACCAATTAAATGACCCATACTTGCTTTTTAACACGAATGACAGCGATGATGAGTGTAGAACACTATAGGTTGACAAGCATTCTCTTCTTGGTCATAAATCTTTCACAACATAAATCATGAACGCTATAAAATTTTATGAATAAAATTCAACATTTCGGTTAGTACCTTGGTAATAGGATAAATCCTTAAGCACAGATTAACTATCTTTTATCAATTAATTACCATTTTAATTTGAATTGTGAAAATTTCGATGATAAAGTTCTCCCGACAATAACGTTTTATATCAGGATGTTCACAAACCACTTAACACGGTCCGTTGTAGGCTTGAAGTTTTAATCATAGCTCCTTTATTGTATCTCTATGAAATTGTATGGATGGGGAAAATGAAAGAGATGTGTTTTTTTATTCTTTATAAAACAACATGTTTCCTGCATATTTTTTATTGTTAGGTTCGTTTCAAGTTATTAGCAAGGAGATAACGATTTTGATTGTCATTCAATAATCCTCTCTGTCACTTTGTTGTTATAAATTGGACTTTTGTCTAATCATGAAACATCGCTTTTTCTTAACTTATTTAAGAAGTTTATTTTTTCTTCTTAACACGCAAAAACGATAAAAGAAGGGGAATAGAAACGTCATAGCATTCAGATTTTAATTCAGAAATGTTTATCTTCAGATTTTTTATTCCAGTTCGATATTTTCAGGGATAGTTTAAAGGTGTATGCTAAATGTCAATTCATCGTTTAAACCTTCTCCCTCCTTCTACCCTAAACGTAGCTGAAGCAGCTATTAAAAATAAATGGAAAAATTAAAACGAGATATATAAATAAAAATAACAGCATCAAATAGTTTCATCCTTCATTTCTATTCTTCTAGTTGTTTTTCAATCAAAAACTAGCGTTAATTCAACATTTAACCATAGATTTAAACTTTTGTGACACCATTCGACTTGTAATCATAAGGTTGCAAGCTCGAGCCCTTAGTCCAGCGCACTCTGAATGTAGTGTTGGCAGCTATTTACTTTTTGGAGGCATCTACTGACCCCAAGCCAGTTTGCGTCAGGCAAGCAAGTTAGAGCAATACTGTTTGTATTTTTGTCAGTAATGTAACATAGTTCAGTCGGAGGGGAGAAAGAGTCACCCGTTAGGATGGGATCTCCAGGGATGTTAAACCTCTCGTTACTTGCTCATTCTTTTTTGTTATCGAGACGTATCTTCACCTACGACACGATCTTGTCGCAAAACACGTATACGAAGCGCAAAGAATGAACAAGACCCTGGAACGAAAGTCAATTACAACGGTGACGAATTCATCTACGTTTAAAACGACATCGAACACCGGTGGAACGTCTCCATCAATACACTCGCGAAAAAAACGTCACCAAAAACCTGACTTGGCGATGTAGAACAAAAACAAAAAACATGTGTTGTCGTTGAGTTTAGTTGTCCAGCAGACGTGAATGTTGTTCGTAAAGTGAATGACATTGACACTTATTATGAACCGCTCATTAGGACATCACAACTTACTTACTCAGATCCTAGGTTTATCTTTTCTCAATCACTTAAAAAAAGACTATATACAAAAACAAGGCTTCAATAAAAAAGAAGCTTTAAAACTCTTTGAGCGATACAACAAAAATCAATTATGGATACATGTAAGATTAGCATAAGATTTTTAAATTTCACAAGTTAATTTTCTTTCAATAACAAATTTCATGACTTAGACATACGGTGAATCCCTATCAGCACCTGTAGGCCAGTGTTGCAGGCAACAGAATCAAAGTCATTCTCCACTAGTGGTTGTCACTAATGTCTGATACTGCATAGTTGTTATTTCGTGTTGTTTCTGTTCCACTTTCCAACAACTGTGTCTTTTCTCATCTGCTCTATAGTATAAGCAGTCCGTTAGATTTTTTTGTCAACTATACTAAGTTGAGAGGAAAGTGTTAATTCACTCCTAGGCATCCTTTGGGCTAACATCCTATAGCTGGTGTGAAAGCCCTCCTCTTGGCTTTTTATCACTCGCTTCTACTGTGTCCAGGGCTTTGCCTTTTAGTAGCAAACTTTCATTTATTTCATTTTTTTGGCATTTCATTCTTGCCCTTTCAAAGTTGGACCAGATTTTATTGTGTATATTATAATTATAACTTGAAATATATAAAAAAAGCTTACTCTTCTGTGGTACTGAACCCTTCTTTAATGGCATTCACCCATTTCGACTTTCACTGCACCTTTCTTGTGACACTACAACCTTCTTGAATGGGAATCCAATCTTCATTGATGACACTGGCACACTTCTTGAACGACACTGCAACCTTCCTAAATGGCACTGCACTTTTCTTAAATGGCACTGCGCACTTCTTCGATAGCACTGCACACTCCTTTAATGGCACTGCACACTCCTTCAATAGCACTGCACACTTCTTCAATAGCACTGCAACCCTCTTGAATTGGTATTCACCCTTGTTGAATTACACTAAATCGTTTTAGAATTACTTCTATCTGGAGAACTGGGCCAAGTTTAGGGTAAAACAAACCGCTCTGGCAGTCACCTTTTGTTGTGAGTAAGGTGACAAAAGTTATTTGAATTTCTAGTCTTATAGAGATGGGTCCTATTTTCACAGAGCATAATAGCCTCAAACTAAAAGAAGTTGTGCCTCCTGTCAACCACCACCATATCGCTTGTTTTGTTTTCCCAGTACCAATCGCTATTTAGCTAATTGTTTGGCGTCCACGTCAATAAAAAGGGTTTGTAGTGAGCACTTTGTGGATGCAGAACCAACCTGTAGTGTTCCGTATCCATCATTAAAGTATGACTTCTAAGAGCCTGTTCCTCGAAAAAAAATTATTCGTCAGCAGTATCAGTCACGTCCTAAAAAGGCCAAAAAGCGTACCTTGTCACCTGACACATCTAATCAGTTAAGTCAGGCAGACTTGTATTGCAGAATACTATTGACAAGCAGAAAGGGATTAATTTCCTGAGTAAAGTACTTTCAGCTGTGTCTCCTAAACTGAGAATATCTAAAAGGCGAGAAATCTTTAATAACAGAAGTCACAGCTTTACAAGGTTGCAAATAAAAGCAGACAAAAAAATGCTGTTTTATACAGGATCGTGCAGTGTGGCTGCATTCAATACGGTATTTTCTTTAATTGAGCCAAATTTACCAGCTGTGAACTAGTGGTGTGCAACAAAGAGGCGTCTGCACAAAGGTGCGGCGAAAATTTTGTAAATGTTAAAAAAAAAATTGTCTTTTAAAGATGAATTTTTTTTGACTTTAATGAGACATCCTTGCCACTGCATTTCCCTTCCACCTAATTGCATCACAAAACATGTAAAATTAAATTTTTGTGGAAAATACATGCTTCTTGGAAATAATATCAGTTTAATTTGAGATCTGTACCCAACAAGTCGGACAAAAGCAAAGAACTGTTTTTTACAACAAAATTTTTTGTCTGACAAGGTATGCAAATTACCAGCCTATTTAATCACCATGACAACGCGATGAAAAAACCGTGAGGTTTCAAGCTGGTAATAAACTGTATAAGTATTTCTTTTATTTAACTTTTATTAACTTTATCTTTAGCATTCGTTGTATGTATTGCGTTGAAGTCATTATTAAACCAATCCATTGTCAATGCCAATGAAAGGTCTGACGAGCTGATATCAGTTAAAGGAATGTAAAAGCACTTTTAAAAGGCTTGTTTATTAAACATGATTTTGATGTAAATATCAAGAATATGGAAGTTGTAAACGTATTGATAAATAAAGGTGAGATGTCATTTGTTGATTAAGGTAGAGCCGACAGTTTTGAAGTTGTTAGACATTGTAACTTTATATAACACTGAATCACTTACGGTTGTTCAAAACATTCAATGTTTAGAATGACGTTCTTTGTGAGCAAATACATTTCCGTTTTCCCGCGTGTGTTATTTATTAACCTCGTACCCGGGGCTATTAGTTTCATACCTGGCAACCAGATTTCTTAAGTCCTTTTCTGTCATAGCAGAAGAGAGGCTGAAACAAGATAGTTGCTTTTAGCCGGCATCTAGAGGAGCCAGTATTTTTTGTAAATGAGAATCATACCCTTTGGTTTGAGCTGAGAAAAGTCTCATTTAACCCTTATATAATTCTTAAATTTGATTCCTTTAATAAATTGTTAAAAAATCGGCTCATATTAACTATAAAAAAATGTGTTCACATTCAAAACATGGATGAATAAGTCAAGAAAATGGTAATATCAAAAAAATGTTTTTTTACACTACCAAAATATTACTTCTCCGAATCAATTTTTTTAAATGTATAATTTCAGAGTAAATAAATTTTGTGACTAAACAGGCGTCAGCATTTCTCTTAAAATATTCTTGAAATTTCTGAAGTTGAGCCTTAATGATTCTTATTCTAAAAGAATTCTTATAAAAAAGTACATATATGGTGCTGTGAATTGCAACCTCGTTCCCAGGGCAATTTTTTGCTTTTTTGCTATCTAAAAAGCAAAAAATTGCCTTGGAAACGAGGTTGTAAATTTATATGTTTACATTCCGGTTTTTGGTATTGGATGTTATTTTTTGTTTGACTTTTTGCTCAAGTTACATATCTTCCAAAGAAAACATCTGTGCGCTCTGTGACTATCATATTTCAACGTGCTGATGGGAAATTTAAGTTTCGTGACAAAATATTTTGAAGAGATGCGGCATCTTGTAACTTTTTTTTGTTCTGTCGACTTTTTTGTAACGTAATATATGTTTTTATAAGAAACAGATCTAGAAGTCTAGTTTCAAAAGGTTCTTGACTTTTGCAGCAAATATAGCTTTAATTTTTTTTCATTGGTCCGACGATTCAAAAGAATATTCAGTGGGAAATAGGTATGGCTGTCCAATTAAGTGTAAAAAAAGTTTTGTGCAACTTTAAAAACTACGATATAAGTTTTGCTAACATCATCTCCTGTCTTGAAATATATTATTCCATAAAATGGCTCATGTTTTTGAAGGAGTGAATTATAAAAACTTTCTCTTTTGTTCACATGCTATAATTAACATATATTTTTTTCTCTATCAAGCTCTCACTATCTTTAAGACAACCTAAACAAGATAAACCAAACACATAAAAACTCAAGACGAAATAGTTAAAGACGAAGTGTCTTAAATTTTATGTGAATGAACTGTATGTAGTTTATCTTTTGTTTGTTTTGTTGTTGTTGTTGTTTGTTTGTTTGTTTGTTTTTTATTTGTTTGTTTTGTTTTGTATTCAAAAATTATGTTTATATGTCAATTTTAATCATGTTTTAGGGTCAGTTTAATACAATAAAGAAACTGGGTACTATTTTACAAGTTGTGTCTTCTTTCTTAACACTTTTAAATGATTCAATACAAAAAATAAAAAGCTTGCTTTTGTTTAGTTTTTTGCAATTAAGACAATATCCTGTTAAAGATGTGTATACACTTAAGATTTATTACTGATGAAGGCATACTTGTTTTTTTTGTGTTTTTTTGTTTTGTTTTGTTTTGTTTTTGCACTAGGAGCGTTTAGCACTGTGTATCTGGTATCGTACTTTGAAAGAATTAATTAGACACGCACTTATCTTCTCCCACTGAATGTTTACTGATTTCGTTAAAAGAATTATAGTTCCTCTTTTCAGGACTTTTTTCCTTTAATATATAAAAGGAGAATACGGTTAGGTTTTTTTGGAGAGTGTTTTGTAATTTGACTAATGATAGATCTTGGAGGAAGAAAGGCAGATTAATATTACAAGTCCCGTGATACACTGTGAACTTTAACACTGACTCTCTCATTTAAACCCTTAAAGATAAGAAAAAGAGTAATGGTTGATGAATTTAACAAGAAGGCGCATGCGCAGGTAAGACACAGTTATTTGGCTATTTATTTTAAATACGTATGCACTGGGTTACATTACAATAAATATCTTAAACCACAGTATAAATGGTCAGACTGCATAAAGGTAAAAACAGTTCAATGTGTATACAGAGCCTTAAGGATTGTAATTACAGTGTTTCGTAGAAAAAAACCCTCGTTTAAAAATATAAACTATAATTGAATGCTTTTAAATGGATTAATGTAAGAAAGGAGTTGGGTATTTCCACATTCCAAGATGGTGGCTGTATCCGTGTACGTCGACATCAAAACACTTTCTCGTTAGTACTACATTTCGTTATTTCTCGGTACTACTTCAATCATTTAGCATATGTTCTTCAATCTTTACGTATTAATTGATACTTCTTTTAACTAGAAGTTTATGTTCAACAATTTGGAATTGTAAGAGTTAATATTTCAAGGTATACCCATCCTATTAGCTGGCTTTTTCTACTCTGACTGTAACTTACTTCAGTTGCACCCCAGAAATAAAAGCATCGACTTTTTGCTTGTAGAGATATACGAATAAGTTATAATGAGGAAGTCATTGGTTGTAAGACTTGAAAAAGACCCTACTCGTGTTCTTATTTTGGAAATGAAGCAGAACAGCTGAGTAGTTATATAAATCTTGACAATAATACAATTGCTTTATACGCGTCAAATTTTTTTTTTTTTTTTATGAAATGTTTTTTATTAAATTGATTCTGGATTTCTTTTAACACTATTTTGGGGGCAGAGGGTAGGGAGCACGGTGGTAACTTTACCGCTCCAACAGTTTATTTTCGATAGCTTTTGGTCCATATGACGCATAGGTTAAAAATTCTTTGACTTTCACTATTTCCCTATTACCGACCTCGTCCCCAGGGTCTTGTGGTCCCTGAGCCGTTATTAAAGAGTGCCCAATTTAATCGAGACAAAATGCCCTGGGAACGAAGTTGCCCTATTACAAGGAAATGTGAAAAGCTTCATTCCCATTAATAAAACAAAAGTGGGATATTTTTACATTTTGCTAGAACTGGTTGGAATAACTTTTAAAAATTAAAAAAAATCATTTTTATTATATTCAAATTACCTCTAAGATGAACTTATAATACACAAAAATTGAAGAAAGTCACATCAGTAAAAAAATTATAAAATCATCATTAGTTTCATTGACGTCAAATTCTTCTTTTGCCAATTTTTTTAATGACAGCTATCTGTCATTTCCAGATTTCCATATGGGTGGTAAAATCACCTGCATCACCTCAATGCGAGACTCAAAATTCTCCACCCTCTGTAATATAGGTTCAAGTAGATATTTTTACCCATTTATATCATATGACTTACATAACACACACGCCCTTGTTGCGAGGGCGTAGGGTGCACAGTCAGGCCACGTGAGTAAAACCAAATCTTTTGTTGTCACATATTTTCCCCAACGAGAAATAAATTTTAAATGTGCCAAATAAAAAGGGTACATGCTTTATCTTTTACAAAAAAAAATCAAGGTGGGATTGGTCCAAACAATAGACCAAAACAATTGGTCTATTGGTTAGAACAATAGAGATATAAAAATAATGACCACCCTAGTTGAAATTTTGATATTTTTAAAATAAATGCATATTCTGATTAAGACTCCAGTGTATTAGCTGATTAACATTTTTTGATTTTTTATTATTTTAAAGACCACGCTACAATTTCTGCATGTCAATTTTTTTCCAGCATTTCTCCATGTTTCAACGTATTATTCGCCGAAACACCTATGCCTGCTTGTACAAATTCGACCCACAACCTTACCTTTTACCGTCGCTAGAACTCTCAGTGTGGTTGAGAAGTCAGCCTTTCTAATTCACGTAGGCACACGGCAAATGCCTAAATTACGTCAGCAAAATTTTGCTAAGGCGAATCTATCGTAAATATATACCGAATATATCGGCGATCGAGAGTACTCCTTAAATACAAGAATTAATAAAGTTCATAACGTGGTCGCTAAGCATTTTCCTTATTTGCCCTAAATAGAATTAAAGTAGTTTGTGTAGTATTTTGACTGTGAACAAGCTGGCTTGGAAGAAAAAGGCTCGAATTTGAAAGACAATTCGTTGACGTCAGACACCAAAATTAAGCCCCATGTAACTGTTTTTGCTGATGTGAGATTATGGATTGCCGAGACGAAACAAAAAAACGAAAATTCACATCGGCATATCTTTGCCGACGTAAAATGGTGGATTGTCGAGTTAAATTAAAAAACGAAAATTCACGTCGGCATATTTTTGCCGACGTGAATTGGCTAAATGCCGACGCGAAACAGTAACAGAGGGGTTCGCGTCGGCAAAAAACTGCCGACGCGAAAAAAAATTAAATAAAAAAGGCTGGAAGTAAAAACATGGGGACGAGGTTGTATTTATGAGCAGCACTGCATCGAAACAGTTTTTGTTTCTTTCTATTTGGGAAAAATGTCTTATCACTAGCTTATTAAAATAGAATAATTCGACGCAAAATAGAGGATTTGAAATTGTCATACAGACTTTTATTACATTTAGACGCAAGCAAGAAATGAGCTAATGGAACCAACTACTTCACCACCGCCACTTTCAGACCGAGCGAAGGTTTTACCTGATAAGGTATGATTTTTTTTATTCTGTTCAAATAAACGATTTAAGGTTTTCTCTATCTATACACTTTTTGTTTTTATTAATATTATTTTTCGAATGTTTATAAGAATTTACTCTCTAACCTTCGCTTTATCACATCTCTATAATAATACGCTAGTTCTGTCTGTCTGTCTGTGACTTTTGCAAAGTGGATAAAATTTCTTTGATAAATTCTATAAAGCATCGCCTATAAATTTGTTCTGTAAATTAGCAAGCTTTAACGTTAAAGCAATATTCACGTCAAAGGAAAGTATATTAAGATTAAGCCATTGCATTGCAATTTTAAATTTAAGGCTAAATAAATTGGAAACGGGTGGAAATAACTGACGTCATCTCCTGCGTGGGTAACTAGGGACTACCTGAGACCAATTTGGGTAAGTTTTCCAAATCTGGGTCACCGAATCCGTTTCGGAATGGACGGGTTAATGACGTCATCAAAAAACTTTTAAACCCTAATATCTCTGCATCCGTTTGTCAAAAGTACAAGGTCCTATACATTTTCTTGATCAGCGTTTCAAGATCTATACGATGAAGGCAACAGGTATACATATTTCTGAAAAAAATTTTTGTGTTATGAAAGGTCTCTACTGATGTCAGCAAGATTTAAATGACGGTTGTTTTTCTCTGTTATCCTGCCTAAGTGGATTTTTCCACAGGCCTTATCGACTAGTCTATATAATAATACGCCAGTTCCGTGTGTCTGTGACAGGCAAAGTGGATGTGTTCATTTTTCTTTGATGTTGCCGAAAAATACATGTCTATTACGTCAAATTTTCTGACGTTACAGCGCGACGTCAATAATACTACTTTAACGTCAATATCCTATATTAAAATAATGAAGCCATTACAGTGCATCTAAAACTTTGAGGGCAAATAACTTGGAAACGAGGTGGTGACGTCAATGATTTTTCACTGCGTGGGTAACTAGGGACCACCTAGGACCAACCGTTTATCAAAAGTACATGATCCTATACATTTTCTTGATCATCATTTTAAGATCTATGCGATGACGGGAACAGGTATACAATTTTCTAAAATTAAATTTTAAGGTTTTGACAGGTCTTTGCTGCTAAAGTCAGCAAAATTTTTAATCCCTGATATGATCTCCTTATGGGTTCGTCGAGAACATATGATCCCGTACATTATTTTGACCAGCGTTTCAACCTCTACACATTACAGACAAAAAATAAACACATTTCGCCAATTTTTTTTATTTGCACTGCACTGCTGACATCAGCAATACATCATTTTTTTATTGACCTTTCGCCTAAGTGGATTATTCCACGGGCTTTATCGACTAGTAAACATATATTTTTCTTCACGTAGAATTATTCAAAGAAATTAGGATGATTTTGGGGTTTCGTACCAAACAGGTCTTAAGTACTGGAAAAGTATACATTTTAGCGTCTAATGCGTCCACTTGCATTTGTTGCGTCCAAATCAATATTTGTTGAGATTCTTGCAATGGTTATATTATATGGCACAAATCAAAACAACAACGTGTTCATAGTTCCTTTTTGTAAGATAAAAAATGTATAATATAAAAAGATGCAAGTACAAGCTCTGCAGTAAGGTTGGTGCATTTATTTAGAAGTTAATCGCTGCGTATTGAATGATTAAATAATGGCACCCCTCAATTATGATACTCTCCTAATGTAAATAAAAGAGGAATAAAAAAAATAAAAATTTCGCGAATTTAAAACGAAAAACTTTGAGGTGACATTGATATTTCCATTCAATCAAAGTTTTGTTTGATTGTTTGATACTACAGATAATTAATCTTAGCTTATTACATATTAATTAACCTTTACTTTTTATGGTGTTAGAGGTAACTTTTGTTCTTGTGTTGTAAAAACATGTTTATTGACCGGAATTTACACACTTTTACATCGGTACATCAGTTTCACCGGAGTTTTTGTACTTTTAAGTTGGTACATTAGTTTCACCGGTCTTCATATATTTTAAATCAGTGAATCAGTTTTACCGGACTTTATACAATTTAAAGTCTGTTACATCAGTTAGTTGTAAAGAATATCTTTACTTTAGATAATTTCACCACCACAATTGTCGAATAAAGTTCCTTCCGATAAGGTTAATTTTGTCAATTTAAATGTTTCGTACTACGTAAGAATTTTTTTCTTTTTCCTTTTTTACATTAAAAGGGTTCCAAAACAAAATGACCATCGTTCATACCTTAGGTAGTCAGTCATAAGTTTTATGACTGACTACCTAACACAATGGTAATAAAGGGAGTAGTACCTCCCACCCTCGAACTCCGGCCTGAATATGCTGTATAAATAAGTGAGGTCGTTTCTTAATTCTAAATTTTTCTTCTACCCCTCACACTTTATTAAGACCCTTCGGTTATTAATTTGAGCACAAGGTGAAAACAATTTAACAGTTTGTATTTAGTGATGTTTTTGTCTGTTAGCTACCATTCCATTGCCTTTTAATTCCTGCGCCTTGTTAAATAAGACCGCCTTGCTTATAAGCTCTCCACGCCCTCTTCTAAATTATTAAGACCCACTCCTGTATTGAAAACCCGAGAGTAAGTAGCATAGCAATCTCGTATAGAACGATCCTTAATAGAAACAACTTCGTACCCATGTATTTAACTGTTGTTTCCACAGTCTCTTCCTGTCATGACCCGAATCAAGAGAGCAGTGATGATGTAAATTTCCAGCTTCGAAACATTTTGTTCATTAACCCAAAAAAGATTTGCACTAATTATCTGAATCAATATAAAGCAATAAAAATGTCTGCTAATCTAAAGTAGCTTGGCAGAGGTAAATTTGGGGACTCTAAAAAAACTTATCTTTTTAATTTCTCAGTTCTTTATCGACCAAGATCATTCTTTTGAATTTAAAAACAGTATTCTTCTTTTGCCTTAGTGTTTATAGAAATTTTACCCTTTTTGAAATTCAGGGGGGGATGGACATTTATTAAGGCTCCTTCTCTTTCAGATATTGTAACTATTTCCGACCCCCTGTTTATTAGAAACCTATGAGTAGACTGGGTTTTTTCTTTTGTTAGGTGATGAATAATTCTAATCATGAAAAACCTCCACACACGCAATTGTCAAAAAAGATCAGCTTACGGATGGTAAGCTGTTAGCTAGTCATTTAAACGTGTTGAAGAAAATATTCAAGTTTCTAGAGTTGCGAAACTAATAAGAGCAGCCCTAGTCTTATCTGTTCTGAATTCTTTCGAACAGAACTTCGTAGAATATAGAAATTAATCTGGTGTATCGATTTTTGTTTTCTAAAAATGTCTCATAATTCTATTCTTACTATTTAAGGTTCCAAACAAAAAAAAGAAAGTAAGTTTTTACTTTTCTGTGTATAGCCAATAGCATAAATATTCAATTTTAACGGTAGAACTAACCTCGTCCCCAGGTCTCTTTTTATCTTTCTGATAATCTCGGACGGCGAGAAGAAATAGTTATCTCCTCTCGCCATGCGAAATTGTTTGTAAAAGAAAAAGACCCTTGAGGACGAGGTTACGGCAGAACTACATTTTGGAGAGTACGTTATTTTCCATTTCAGGTGCGTGAGTTCGCAGATCGGTTGTATGATTACCAGAAGATCTGTTTTGACAAAACCATTGCTGACTGCCAGGACTACTTTTTAGAAGAGTCATGGGAGGACGTAATGTCGAACAACAAGTCCATGACGCAAAACATGCGACTTCAACAGCAAGCACTATGGGAATTTTTAACCACTGAAAGGAATTACATAAAGAAATTGAGGATCGTGGTTCAGGTAAATGAAAAAAAGGATTAAAACGTCAACCCACCACACGTGTTTGTCTAACGCGGTTTCTTATTTCCAGCTTTTATCTTTCAGGTGTTTCAACAATCTTTTAGGATTATCCAAAGCCAAGGGGATCTCGCAGAAATAAAGCACGAAAATATTTTTGGCAATATTAATGAGGTATTATTGGCTAATGATCAATTATGGACTAGCCATATGATTCCTGTGATAAACGAGGCAAGGAAAACTCGAAACCGAATCAGACCAACCACTCTATTGGCTTCGTTTTACAAGGTAACATGTACTTGTCGTATTTCATTCTAATAATAATATTCGGAGAAGGGACTTATCGTTATCAGCTGGCCAACTTGGTTCATTGAATCAAAATTGCGCCGGTAAATTTTTCCGATGAGTTTTGCGGCGATGAATGTGCGTGTTTATTTTTCACTAAGTGATTTTGACATATAGGCAAGATACGGCAATGGATGTAGAGTAATATTAATTAACAGATAAAATAATGGAAAACAAAAAGTGTCACGCTTTGTATATATACTGTTTATAGCACATAAAGTTTTTAGCTAGCCATTGATTTTAGGTTGACGAATTCTTTCAGCCATACGTCAGCTTTTGTTTAAGACAAGACGCCTGTTTGGAGTACCTTCGTGAATTAACAGAAGTACAAGAAACAAAAAGAAGCGAAAAGAGCAAAAATTTTACGGAGTATTTAAGGGTAGGCTTACACTACGTGAATCTATAGTAGTGACTTGATTTTCCTCTGAGATATGATTTTCCTTAATTTTGATTATTAGTGGTGTCAAAGCCTTCCACACGCGCAACGATACATACTGAGAGACTTATTGACGGAACCAATGCAACGAATAACAAGATATCCCTTATTGTTGAAGAAGATAACGAAAGGTACAAAAAATGAGAAAGAAAAAGAGGAGTTGCATATTTTGGTAAGTATATATATAGATATAATCATTATTCATCTCTAAAGGTAGATTTCCACTTAAAAGTGAATTGGAGCGCGGAACAAGAAAAATACTTAAATTTGATTGGCTATTTGCTAATTATTCTTTTGTTGTTGTTTTTAATTTTTTCCCTTTTGAACTGCAAGAAAAGTTGAAATGTTTTCAACTTTCAGTGTGGATCAGAACAAATTGAAGCGGAAAATTTTTTTTCGTTCTGATCCGCTCCAATTCGTTTTTAAGTGAAAATCCACCTTAAACCGTCACATGGAATTAAAACAAAGTTGGCATAAAAGAAATAGTAAAAAAAATTAGTCTATTTTTGTTTACTAATTTTCAGTAAAATACTTGTTGAGTTTAGAAAATATGAAAGTACAGTGGACTTCCGGTAGCTCAAACACCGGTTAACTCGAAATTTTATTAGGTCGAACTGTTTTGTACAGTCCCTTGGACATTTCCTAATACTTCCTTATAAAAACTACTCGTTAACTCAAACCCTGCATAACTCGAACATTCGTTTTCTCGAACCATTTTTTGGTCACCCTTAAGTTAATTTCTTTGGATAACTCGAACTGTTTAGCGTCTAAGTAGAAAATAGATATTCGAAAAATGAATACTGGTATGTAAGTCAATTTGGGATCGTTTTTTTAAAAGGAGAGAAAAAACAAAATTGGTCAAAACTTGGTGAAAATAGGTGGTTGGTAAAAGAAAAGGTCGGTAAGAAATTTTGTCCGACACAAAATTCAGACACTTTTTACTGATAAAGTAACTTTAAGAAAAAAAAATTATAATTTCGAAAACTAAAGAAGTATTCTTTCTGCATTTTTTATGCTTTGGGGTACTTATTATCTGAAAAAGCATGTCCACATAATATTTTTTTTAGCTTAAAAAAGTGGAAGAATTTATATCAAACATCAATAAAACACTTCGTAAAAAGTTTGAAAGAGAAAAACTGGACAAATGTTTGAATCAGTTCGAATATTATACAACAATGCAAGCAGCGAATGAAGAAGTGAAATGGGTAAGTCATCATGTGCTTATGTGTTGGATAAAACTTAACCCTGAAAGGCCGGCTCCTTTTTCAAAAGACCTGTTTTTCAGTCAAAAATAATGAGCTTCTTCTTCAGCGTCACTTGAGCCATGATTGGTGGCTAATTACAAAACCTAAACGGTCTGTGTTTGGTACCTTTGGGTAGCACAATTCAAAACATGGAGAGTACTTTTCCTAACAACCTATTTATCAAGAGTTATGGCGGTCCCACTGTGGGACTGTTGTTGTCCGATTTTACCCGATTTTACCCGATTTTACCCGCATATTTGCAAGACTTGTTTTTTAAGGGTTTATGTTCGAATTGGAGTGTGGTGTAAACAAACTCGAGTATAAAAACCAAAAGCGTTGTTTTTTTCTCAGAGAACTGTAAAGAAACTAATGCGTACAAAAAAATGTAAACATTAAACGAAGATGTCACGTGACCCCAGCCAATCGCGTGTCCCTGTGGCAACTTCGTCTCCATGGCATTGGACTAATAATATAACAAAATTTGGTTAAAGTATTTAAATGTAATTTGTCGATTAGTTAACAAAAAAAACTAGGTGCTAAATGGGTGACAGAAAATTTTGTAACAAAATAGATCTGCGACATTTTCATAATCTTTTAACTATAATAACTATTTTAATATATAATATATAATAAAATCTTTTAAATTAAAAGGAATAATGAAAATTTTACACGGAATATGTGTAGGCTCTTTTTCAAGACTTGAAGTCATTAGGCTCACGAAATAAGATAAAATATTTAAGCTTAGGAATGTTTAAACTGTGTCAAGAATGTTTCAGAACGAAAGTAAATTGACCAAGATGTAGAGATTCTTTTACTCTTCAGATAAGAGATACATTAACGTTTGTTGAAATTAACGCTTAGTTCGGCCATAATAAGTGACATTGTAATCATTAGAATTGAAACTAAGCTGGGTTGTAAAAACTTTGATACTACAGTTGACTCTCCCTAATTCGAATTCCCACAGGGGAAAACTTTGTTCAAATTATAGGAAGATTGGAATTATAGAAAGTCTCTGTAATTCGAACTTTCACCTTCAGAGAGTGAAAATTCGAATTACAGAGAGAAATTACGAGATCAAGAAAACATAATTCAAGTTTCGCTCATTCTTTATTTTCATAGTCTAGACAAAAAAGAAATTCTATTTGAAAAACTTTTGAGTATTTGATTGTTTTACATTGGAGACGATCTCTTTCGACAATACGAATTGCGTCACCAAGTGCAAGACCAACGTTTTGAAAAATAATGTTCGAAAGACAATTTTTGAATTTTAGAAAAACATTCAAATTTTTCAAATCCCTGTTTACACTTTAAAATTCAAATAAGGGAGAGAATCGTGTTGAAGGGATTGAAAAATAAGTTCGAATTAAAGAAATATTCGAATTATAGAGATTCGAATTAGAGGGAGTCAACTGTAAATAAAAAAATAATAACCTTGGTTGTGGCAGCAAAAATTACTATACTTCGCATGACATAAGTAAATAACCGAGTAACTTCGTTCCCAGGTCATGTTGCCTTTCTAATATGTTCGATAGCAGCCGCTCCATAATAATTGCTCAGGAGCCAAGAGAACCTGGGTAGAGGGATGAATAACTGGAATCTTGATTCATTATTTCTTCTCGCGAATAGTTTCTAACAACAATGAACTTATTCAATCACTGAATGTGTTTAGACGGCCATAGATTTTCTTCGCGTGGATATTCAGAACTTACCCACAAAAGAGCAACGATGCGTACTGAAGAACGGACCAATGAAATTGATCGAAAAAAAAGCGCGCGTAAGTAGCTTTATTTTATTTTAATTAAAACACGAGTTAGCTACAAAACATTATAAGAGGTTTGTTTACGTATATGTATTTATAAGTATGTATACAACTTGGGGATAAAAAAACGTCGACAAGGATTGACAAAACGTTCTCAACGTGACTGGAAAGTTTTGGCCACTTTTTCTAACCAATCCTTTTGACCTACAAGGACAAGATACCTTATCGGTAAATAAAAAGTCGGCAAAAATATTATATACTTGGACAAAATATAACCAATTTCCAAACAAAAATGATCAAAAAAGTTTAGATTCGGAAGTTAAAACAACAACAACAACAAAAATGGTTATAGGTATATGAAAAAGTTTAAGTTCAGTCAATTTCAAGAATAATTGCATACAACTGATAAAAATTAGCAACAAAAGGAAAAACGGCAAAAAAGGTGGTCGGCAAAAAAATTTTACCCGTAAAAAATCAGCAAAATAAAAAATCAGCAAAAAAATTAAAAAGAAATCGGAAAAAAAGTTAGGTCGGAAAAAAAATGTCGGAAAAAAAGTTTGGTCGGAAAAAAAAGGTTGGCAAAAAAGTTTGGTCGGTAATAAAAAAGTCGGCAAAAAATATTAGTCATCTAGCCAAAACTTAATCACTTTTTGCCGACTTTTTGTGTAACCAGTTTATAATGAAATAAAAAGAGACAAGAATTACACATATAACTCCATATAATCTGTAACTTTTCCATAGAATGAAACAAACGTGGAAGGTTTTCTATTCACAGATATATTTCTGATGGCTAGACACAAGAAGAGCGCTAGCACATTCCGTTTAATCCGTCAGTTGTTTCATTTGGATAAGGTCAAACTGATCAAATCTGAGGTCTCCGATAATTGCATTGTTTTTATTTACTTGGATGAGTTTGGATTGCTGCAAACAACCTTCTTGTTGGAGGTAAATGAAAACGAAAGAGACGTATGGGTGGCAGCTATCGAAAAAGCGAGAGTAAGTTAAATAGACTTAAAGGTAATACAAAATGATTCTTGTATAAAATCTTCATCTGGTTTGACCAATAACTAAAACCGACTGTTCTAAGTGTTTCTAAGTATAAATCCAGTTTTGCTGAGTTGGTTCGGAAATTGAGCCAGCTCGCCTACATATAAACAGCCAACAGATAAAAAGTGTACTTCCAGACGCCATTTTGGTATCGCCTACCACATCGTGTAGAAATAATTATGTTGTTTTTTCTTTAGAGACGATATCAAAACGCAAAAAATGGTAGAGGTTCAACATTAGATTTTTTTCAAGATGCAAATACGACGGCAACAGACACAGATTTAAAAGTACTCTCACCGTCTCACAGCACAGTGAGCGATAGTTCTTTTTTTGACAAACCGCAAAATAATGGAGCTTTGAATGCTGACCAAAATGTCAGATCAAGTGATACACCAAATGATATAAACAGAGACATGTCGTCATCTCAGCCGCCTTTTGAAACTATTCCAGAAAACCACATTGCATCATGGGTACTAGACAGTCACAAAAATTCACAATTGGGCGTCGACTACATACCTAATGGTAATCGTCTAGGAGACAGCTTTCGTAGTCATAAGTCGGAAAGTGATGCGATAAATAATTCTTCCGGTGGCAGGCAGCTACGGAAGTGCAACAGTGTACCAGAAATTGCTAATCTTGACAATATTAACGAAATAACACATCAAGAAACGAACCTGGTAAACGAAAACAAAAAATCAGAAAGAGCAACAACTCCGACTAATCTAAGTTCTGGCTCAGATAGCAGTGGTACCTTCCAAACATCAAATGAAAATAAAAATAACAAAGATAAAAATAACGATCTAAAATCCGACAAAACACTGACGTCAAATACACGTCATTTGATCCATGAAGCAGTCGAATTAAATTCATTACATTCAAACAAAAAACAATTTGTGTCTGTACATACGCAAACTGATGATCATTCGCAATGTACGGAGGAAAAGCGCAGTACAGAAGTAGCTGCTTCATACAGAATCGATATGCAGGAACAACAACAACAAACCAATATCTCGTTTAGCACGAGCATGTTCCACAAGGAAAATGATGAATACGATGACGTTGTGATTCAACCACGAAATGGTATTGATGTCACCAATAATGACTCGTATTATGCAGAAAATTATCTAGACAACATATGATTACACTCGCCAAAAATCTCTAACAATGGAAAAATACGCATGATTTTAATAGGTAACTGGCTACCTCATCCGCGTAAAAAAAAACAGGACTGTAGGTGACAGCTAGACTTGAGGGCTAGGGAGAAGCACTTTAATCTCTTTGATCGGGTGAAAACACGTCTTCTGCAGAAGTCTCTTCCCTATTTACAATGCATGATCGACAACAAAAAATCTCAGACCGGCCCTGCTTTAGTACTCTTCATAGTTTTTTTGTAAGCAAACACAGTCTTGATTTTCTTCATATGACAAACCAACTGTGACTTAATAAATTAAGGTTAATAACAGGGAATAAAAGATCAACAATTGTTTCTGAGATATTTCTTGTCCTAACAGTTGAAAGAAATTCCTACTAATTTCGACAAAAATTGATTTCAAACTTTTTCTTCTTGAGAAGATAGCCAAATAGTAACAAGCAAGCAACATTCAAACCTGCAAAAAAAGGGAAATTTAACTGACCAGCACTGTGCTAATTTTTTAAATAGATTCTGATAAAAATAAGCCAGTGTTTGCAGAGTTAACAATACACAAGCTTTTATGAGCAACATAATCTTGACTGAGTCTTAATATTGCTAGAGTTCTATAATTTACAGGCTTGAATGTTGCTCACCCTTTGCTTATTGACTATCTACTAGCAACCTCGACCCCAGGGTATCTTGTGTCTTTTTTAGCACAGGTTTATCGATACGAGCATCGATGTCGGAAAAGATACAAGATACCCAGGGAACGAGGTTTTATCTACTAGGCGAAACCAAATCCACACCAATACGTTATCAGTTGGATTGGTGTGGATAAAAATCAAACTTCTGTTTTGTTGTTGACATAACTTTTAGAACAAACAAAGAACAAAAAAAGCCTGATGAACTATTGTTGTTTTCATAATCTCTTTTGTTTGTTCCTTTTCTTTTTTTATGCACTAACTTAACGCTGGCTCTGTTTCACAAAATGCTTGCTTTGTTGAAAGGTCTCACGTTCTTTATGTTGCTTGTATGCCAAAAAGAATGTGTAGCTTCTGCAATAATAATAAAAATTCTTATCGAAATTTTTAATGTTTTTCTTTGATAATAGAATTTTTTTATTTAAATTTGTAAATATGAGCAGGTTTGTATAATTTACTCGAAAATACATACATTTTGTCATACTTTAACATTATAACACATAGTGCAATAAAGTCAAACAATAGAATTTTCTTCGTCTCATAAAGGTGGATTTCCCAAAGGCGAATTGGAATGGATCGGAATAGTGACTTATTTGGTTAATAAAATATTTTTGCGGATAGAAAAGGAAAAAATAGAAAAATAAAATTAATTAAATATAAAAATTTATCATTCTTGTCTGTTTCGATCAGTTTTGCTTTTCAGTGAATGGGAATCCACTTTAATCATCCTCTTTAACGGTTGACATCCTTGTGCCCAAAAAATCTTGCCTCCTAATAATGGCCCAGGGACAAAGATGGTTATAATTTACGAAAAATTTAGGCATTAAGCCACTAACACTATTGCTTATCATTTTAACACGAGTTATTTCGTATTTACAGTAAACTTACAGTAACAAGACGTATGATATACGCAAACAACCTCGCGAATAAAGTTTACAAAAAGCTGTCTATCAAATTGGGATTTTTGTTACGAAGTTAGACACGACATATTTTACTATTCAGATACGCAATAATATTTGTTACACACTTATTTTTCAAAATTGATTTGTGAGACCTTCCTGAACGGAAAATTCCTCGAACTTTTAATTTTCGATGGGTCCGTCTTGGGTGAACCGACTGACAGGAAAAAGAAAGACCACAAACCCACAAACCCCCAAATTTGCGAAATTCATTAATTCAGTTAATTCTGCCTACATTCACTTTTAAAAAGTTTGGTGGAAACACCTTTATTTACTAGTTAGTTAAACAAGTGTTTTGAACACTTGTCTTATCTTTTTAAAAAAGAAAAAAGAAAAAAAAGTAAAAAAAGTTACCAAGATGAGATTCGAACACACGACGACTCCCGTGTTGGTGCTCAGAGAGGCAAAAATTTCCATTCTCGTAGGACACATTTGCGTTTTAATACAAGCTCACGAGCTTGTAATAATTAAGGACTCTGAGAGAACTTTACCAAACGTTTAAAGTCAAGCAAAGCTCTATCACCATCCCCTCACAAATCGGCCGAAGAATAAAAAAAAATCTTATATCCGCCCATGAAATGCATAAAGATGAAATTTGCCCAAACCAGACATGATTGGTGCAAATAAGATGTTTTTATTGAGATTATTTTATAACTGTTCAACCTGAAGTGAACCAATCCGGTCTCAATGTTAGTCTAACTTATATATGAAGCCTCCTTATAGCGGACATCTTTAATAGCAACCTCATCCCCAGGGTCATGTGGTCCCTGAGTCGTTATTATGGAGTGACCAACGCTATCAACTTCATCAACAAGGCAAAATGCTCTGGGAACGAGATTGCTTTTATAGCAGATACCTCTCTATAGTGGACATCTTTTATAGCAGATACCTCTCTATAGTAGACACCTTTTATAGCAGATACCTCTCTATAGCGGACGCTATTACAACTCCCAATCCACATTATGCACTAGAGCTGAACTCTTCTAAGCAGACACACACAACAATAGGTCATTGAACATTTCTTGCAAGAAATTTGTTTATTCTTATGACAATGTTTTACACTGTCGCATAAGGATTATTTGATTCTTGTTATTTTGTATTTTAAAGCTTTTCCCGGGCTACTTTTTGGAATAAAAGTTGAATGAAAGCGTAAATTAATTTCTCTTTTTAGCCCCCATAAGGCTTTTTTTGTTATAGATGGAGAGGGGGCTTAGCAGAAAGGAGTTAAATGTAGGGAGGGGTTAAATAAATAATATAATTAAAAGTCCAACATCTATTTTGAACATCATAACAAAATTAACCTAACACTAACATATTATCGCACGTAATGTAGTGGGTTCGTCTGCGGCTCCCAGTTCTGGGGACCGCGGATCGAAGCCCGCTCACTGCTTGGCATTATGTTAGTAATGAACAAAGTAGTTCTTTTTCAATATAATTTAACCTATTATCCATGATTTCCTACTTATTTGTGACGTCCAACAGCGTTGTTATCTACGTCATTTCATGCATTATGCATAGAAGTTAACCAGTACAAGCTCCATACTTGATGCACACTATTCATCAGGGTTAGTTGAAAATGCACGAATTTCAAAGTAACAAACATCGGGCCCTATGCGAGGGCGTTGCAAAAATGGGAGGCTAAAGTAAGGGGTCTGAAAAGAGGAATTGTGGTAGTTAGGACAATATGTCGTCTGTGGAATCCTTTTTCTGGCAAGAATAGATTCTAAATAAACTTTTCGGTCGATTTTACTATACACTATAACACCAAATGCAGGTTTTTATGCAATATAAGCTGATTTAAGGATGAACCTCTATATATCGGGCACCTGCACAGGGACACTTTTCGAGGTTCGAGTTTGTTTTAAGATTATCGCTTATATTGATAACGTATAAGGCTTCATTGTAAGTATTTCGCAACTGGTCAAAAAATTACCTCACAAGTAAGAAATAATTAATAACAAACGTACAGCTGTTGTAAAAAACGTTTAGCAAAGCATTAAGAAAAATATAAAAATGGCTGGTTCTGTGCGCCCTTTTGAGACCAAGCTAAAATTTTCACGTGGGACGGGAAAAAATTTATTTGTTTGTTTGTTTGTTTGTTTAAAGTTGGATCCAGTATAGTTACAAGGTACTAATTTACACCAACTATCAAATTAAAACATGTAAATACTAAGTGATAAAAATACAAATAAAATACTCCCCGAATGAGCAGCACAGAGTTTACGTTGGCAGTTTCAACGTGCCGGATAACAGATTTGAATTCTTTTAGATTTGTCACATTTTTGACACACGCAAGTAGGTAATTTCAGGCTAGGCTAGCGTGAAATTGAAAAGAATTCTGACCGATACTGCTTTTAGAAGGTGGAATGACAAGTACAGTACCACGCCTAAGACTATAAGTAGTCCTCCTTCTTTTGAAAAATATCCCATATCAGTTCAGGGTTCAATCCATGAAGACACATCAAAGTATCAGTTTAAGTGTCCGCTTTAGAAAGGTTTAAATTGTACTTTGTCTCAAAACAAATCCTTTTTTGTTTGAAGAAAGGGGGGAACATAATTCACTTACAAACATGTGTTTTATTTTAAACATACAGTTTTATTAAAATAATATACAAACAAGAAGCCCTGTGGCTTAAAGATTTCCGCCATTAGCAATAATCTGAAAAAGTACTGAATTTTGAAGAGGACTGGGGGAACAAAATCATTGTATGTTCTAAAATTTTAAAATTCAATTTTTGATTATTATTGTAACTGTAAATCATAGCTAACTTAGCTTACATAAACTTCATTTCTCTATATAAGAACAATTTTAAAAGAAAAATAATAAACCTGAAAATTGATGAACAATAAAAACAAAATAAGAACAACAGCAAGACTGAAAATTTATCCATTTTCTCTTTTTCTCTGAAAAAACAGCTAGGGAAATATCTTTAAAGGTGACAATATTTTTTTTTTTTTTTGAAATAATCAGTTAGGAAAGTTTATTTTCAGACTACATATTCTTATTTTTTTCTTTTATGACACATTGTCACGATTTTATAGCTATAAATCTTTCACCAAAAATATTCAGCCTCAACAATTCCTCTAAATTAAAATTCATAAATAATTAGCTTTAGTCTACGTGCTTGCAAAATTGTACAGAGGGAAATAACGTTAATAACATCAAAGATGGCGCATTATAAGGCGATCTTCATTATGTTACACTGCACGAGCTTTAACTTTCGATTATAAACTTTAAAATAAAGTAATGTTCATTGGATAATAAAACAATTTGTTGCACTTTTAGGATTCTTATTGGCTTAAAAGTCAATTTAGCCTCGTTCTCAGAAAAAAATCTGTCAAAACGAGGATTTAAGCTTTAGCCCGGATAAGTTTTAGGCGTCCAGGCTCTGGGCTGTCTCTATCTCTCTATCTCTCTCTCTCTATCTTCCCAGGCGATATTGAAGATTCCGCCTTCGCCGGCGGAAATCAATAAGCTTATAACAACAGCATAACAATGATATCCCTAGTTCTGCGTAAAATTGTCAGCCCTAAAGACTTGTTCCATGTGACAGCATTTCCCGCTATAAAGCAAAAAGCCCGCGAGCATTTTTCTTAACGCGTTCAAGTTTTTTTTAAGTGCGCATGCGCTAACAAAAAGTACTTGGTTTTCGTGTTGTACCAGAAAGTGCAGTCGAATGGAAGACGCCTTAAGTCACGAAATTTTGAGAAGGTAAGGAAAATTAGGAACGAAGGAAAATCTAAGCCAGATTAAAATGATAGTCCTAAACTCTTGCAATGACACCCGTTGTTGATGTCATCAGATGCTTGATTACAGCAGTTTTTTAGAATTTTATAAATGGAAATTTTTTTTGAATGTCCAACTTTATGTCAGCAAAATGTTTTCTTTGTCCTTAAGGGGAAAACTTTTAAGTGAAAAATAATAGAAATGACGAATGTTCAACCTCGTTCCCATGGTCTTGTGGCCCCTGAGCCGTTATTTCGCAGTGGCCAACATCAGTTTATATGGCTACTAGCTATTAATTAAGATGTTCACGTAATTTGGACGGTGTACTCTAGCTAGCTAACTACCAGCAGCTCTGCAGGGAAAGACAAACACCTTACATGTATCAATTTAATTATCAAGATAAATTTGCTTTATATCATGCAGAAATAAAAATGGTATCTTTTTCTAACATATTTCTTAAACGAGCCTCTTTAAAGTTCATGCAAAACTTTGGCTGGTCTTTTTATCCATTCTAAAAAATATCGACCGCCATATTTGCCCTGCAAAAACTGTTTCATAAATTATATTTTGGATACAATTATCATAAATTATAAGCGATCATGTGACCAGCCTGTTCCAGGGCCTTTTCGCCGCTATCAGCTTTATAAACAAGGCAAAATGCCCTGGGAACGAGGATGACAAATGTTTGGACCATAAAGGTCTTCTTTGCGACAAAAATTTTGACTAGTAAGGTTGTTTTTTTTCACATGATCTATTTACAATTGCGAACCGAACACTAAACAATAAATAAATAATTTTATATTTACAATGTGTGTGTTTTTTATGAATGTGTTTACATTTTCTTTATTATAACATTTACGAGCACGCACTGCCAACTTGGTGAAGCCCGCAATTTATATTTACACGTTAACAAAAAATTGCTGGAATCAAATCACAGTCAATCAAAATTTTAATGTACAATATATTATAACATACTTTCCCTGAACATTACGTCCGCGTTAGACGCGCAGACATTATGAATAAATAAGTTCATATGTTGTTTGTTCACCATAATCGCATCCAACTCCCCCATATATAGTTAGAGGTTGATCAATATTGTTAATAAATTTACCTTTAATATGCACGCACGTTTCAAATTTAACAAGTTTGAGATAAAACCGACTTGCATTTCCAATTAACTGAAACTCTGGGGCATCTTGACAATTGCCTAAAATTAATTCGACTCCATTTTCCCCTGCATCCTTTTCTGAGCGAACACAAAGATTACCATTCCTCCATCTTGTGCCATTTTCAAGTTCAAACAATGAATTATCAGTAACATTGCAGCTTCCAATAACAAGTCGGCCATTTTTGTTTCTCAAACATTGTCAATTTCCCGCCAAAAGTCGCAACTGAAATTTACAAGATACTTAAGTATCATAAAACGAGTAATCGTGTGCTCTGCTTAATCCGTTTAAACATCTACTTTCAGCTTGGAAGTAACAGGTGTGGTCATTGTTAACGTGATAAATATTCACAGATTTACAGGCGTCTATGTACAGACAATGGGAAAAACAGTTTTCAACTTTGTAAACAGTGATACTTCCAATCGCTGTTCTGTTCAACATACGGTTATCCCCAACTTTAAATATTATTATCTCGTCTCTACAACCAACAACAATCACAATAACACCGATCCATGCAAAATATGTGTAAAAAACGGCGGTCATCTTCGTTTGATCGGCTCCTTAATTTAATATTTTTTAAAACAAATCTGTTACTTTTCTCTTTTCCTCGTGACAACCTAGAATGTTTGTAGCGTCGAATATCTCACTGCCAGAGTACATGAAATGAATACATACGAAAGGAATTACAAGTTACCAACAATTTTAAATTTTTATCAACTGAATGACTATTCATAAACCCACAAGAACGTACCTACTGAAGTTGCTGGGCAACTATTAATTAACAATACAGTTATGGTTACGAAAAGATGACCATGCCAAAAGTAACTCCTTCTCCAATACTAGAAAAGGCAACCTCGTTCCCAGGGCATTTTGTCTTTTTAATGAATTTTATAGCGACAAACATTGTTGGCCGCTCCGTAATAACGGCTAAGGGGCCACAAAACACTTGGGACGAGGTTGTAGAGAAACATTGACTACTTTATTACCAACGCATTTTTTAAATATAAACCAGTAATTGGATTCGGCCTAAAATGTTCTTTTATCATCCTAGGTATTCTTATCATCCTTAGTCCTTGTTTTTTATCCTCGGTCTTTATTTATCATCCTCGGTACTTTTTTTTATTATCTTCGGTACTTATTTAGTATCCTCGGTCCTTATTTATCATCCTCGGTCCTTACTTTTCATCCTCGGTACAAAAATATCATTATCGGTACTAAGCGTAAAGATATGAGGTTTTATTTAAGGTTTCAAAAAAACACACACCTGACACGGTCTTTCTTAAAATCGAACGATCAGGAAACTCTTACATTACACGGATGTTTCCAAAATTGTTTAAAGTTTATAGCTATTTTGTGTTGCTTAAAAATAGTAAAGTATCAAAGTATCTAGACGGCGTAAATATTTTAGTAAAATCCTCCACAAATTTCCTTACATAGTTACCGCCCGACTGATTCTCACCTCGGAAGAAAATTATTCATTCAAATTATTCAAAATCTTAGCCAGTTATGTATGTCTAGTTGCGCGGTTGCGTAGTTGCTATGCTTAAGGAGTTAAAATAGGAATTGAAGAGGTTAACGAGTAAATAATACTAAATAAAATATAAACCTGATAGTGTGTCGCTATTTATTTTGACATTTAGCTATGCTTAAAGAGTTGGTAATGGAGAAATGTTCAAATTAGGCTAAAAAGGCATGACTTTCTTTGAACTTCTGTAATCAAGATAATAGCAACAAACAAACAACAAATTTGGCCAAACTCAAACAAAGACATTCAAAGAACTTCCTAGGTGTGAGGAGATATCCGGAAAGTGACTCTCTGCAGGAACAGGTATTAATTAATAGGAAGTTAGTAGAGAAAAGTCGACTAAGTTAATTAAAAAATATTCCTTAGCACCTGTAAAATTTATTTTTACGGGTATACGTTAAATTGTTAATTTTCGTGCGAGCTTGCTCTGTCTTGCTGTTGATGAGACCGCTTCTGCCTCAAAAACAAAAAAAAACCCGCTTGAATGAGTCATCAAATGCTAAGAATGTGTGTTTCGTACAAGCGTTATTATATCCACAGATAAGTAGGAACATCAAATCAAAAAACTTAAATGTATAGCAAGAATAAACAGAAGGTTGCCTAAAATGTAAACTACTGGTAATTTTCGCATTCGGACAAGTTATAAAATCAGCACAAGACCTTCACACATTGGAAGGGTAAAAATGAAAAAAAATATTTAAAAATTGCACCTGTAAAGGAGTTTATTTTAAATTACAAAATTATGCTGCTAATAATTAAATGAGACAAAAAGGCGAAAATAAAAATAGAATATAAAAATATATAAAAAACTACAAACCCTTTTCCGTAAAAAATACTTATTAGCGAATTAGAGTATTCGTGAAGTTTGAAGAAGATTTAGAAAAATTTGTTTACATAGATTAAAGAACAGAAAAGAGAATCGCGAAAACTTAAATTTGCGAAACTCTAATTCTTGCGCATTTTTACTACACTAAAAATTGTCTTTCTAGTAAGTATCCAAAAAGCATTTACAAAAACGTGAACGTTATTTTTAGTCGTCGTCCTCTGCTCTTCGTCGTGCTCGTCGGGCCCGTCGTCGGGCTGAAACATCTTCATCGTCGTCTTCTTCCACTGTCTCGCGTGTCCGACGAGAACTTCTTGATGTTGTTTCTTCAGCGTCACCATCATCGTTATCCCGTGTGCGTCGTGATCTTCTAGACGTCACTTCTTCACTGTCATCATCGGCGTCACGAGTTCGACGAGATCTTCTAGATGTGGTTTCTTCCTCCTCCTCGTCACGTGGTCGTCGTGATCTCCTACTTGATGTATCATCGTCATCTGGATCACGTGATCTTCTACTTCTTCTGCTCGTCTCTTCTCCGTCATTGTCGTCATTATCTTCATCTCGTCGTCTTGATCTGCGTGTCGAAGTTACCTCTTCTTCAGGATCAGCACGTGCTCTTCGCGTTCTTCGGGACGGTTCCTGTTCTGGCTCCGGTTCTGAAGGTGGCGGCGTAGGTTCTCGCGGTGGCGGTGTTGGCTCTCGCGGTGGTTCAGGTTCGGGTGTAGGCTCTCGCGGCGGTTCAGGCTCGGGTGTTGGCTCTCGTGGTGGCTCAGACTCGGGCGTTGGCTCTCGCTGTGGCTCGGGTTCTTCAGCTTTGGTTTCTTTTTTAGAGTCTTCCAAAGCTTTTTTAGCCTCTTCTTTTTTTGTTTGCACATTTACTTGTTTGGTGTTGTTCAAATTCTTTTTCCAGGCTGGATTTAAAATTTTATCAACTTTTTTCTGTTTTTTTGCTTCCACTTTTACTATGTTACGTGTACTGTTCAGTTTATTCGCCCACGCCGGTGTACTCGATTTCTCTGCCTTTGGTTTTTTATTCTCGATATCAATTCGACCACGTGGTTTGACTTTGCTCGCCCATTCAGGCGCAGCATTGTTGTTGGTATCAGCTTTGCCTTTTCGCTTCTCGTCAATTTTGCCCACGTCTATATGTCGTTGTTTCGAAGCCCATTCTGGTTTTGTGTCGTTTGTTGTTGCTTTTTCTTGCTTCGGTTTAACATTAACCTTGTTCTTTAGAACAGCTTTGAAGTCGGACACCTTTTCGTCCTGACTGACTTTAACCCCTTCAAATTCTCCAAATTTTGTTTTATTTGTTCGACTGTTGGTTCTCCTAGAGTTTGGATCTCGTTCACGAGCATCTGCAATGTCTTGGCTTCCCATTGCTATCAAATCTTCAGCGCGGATTTTACGGACTTCAGTCATTTTTAGGATCTTGAAAAGAATAGTGAATTAGTTAACTTTAAATTTGATTTATTCAGCCTCGTCCCCAGGGCATCTTGTATCTTTCACACTGGGACGGCGATATGAACAATACATACGAACATCATGTTCGTTCCGCCGTCCCGCTGTCAAACAAAAACAAGATGCCCTGGGGACGAGGTTGTGCTTTGAAAATAGGAGATCATTTTTGTTACTTTCATAAAGGGTTATAATATCCTTTTTTCTCATGGCCTAAGAAAATACGTTACGCGAAGATTAATTTTCGCGAATCAGTCATGTAGAGATATTTCGCGATGAGTTTTTATTGCAAACAAACCGTTTTAAAGGCTATTTCTAAAGTATTATTTTCACGAATCTAGTACTTTCTTTCCCAATTTTTATTTATGTCAGGCCTATTCATTGAGATAAGGTAGCCTTTAATTGAACTTACTCGTATCACAGAGGCGGATCATTATTTTTATCAACTAGAAAAAAAGTAAATTTACCAAGGAAAACAATTTTTTCTAAAACGCGAATATTAATTTTTGCGATTTGATTGTTTTTTCAAAATCTAAACCAAAATTTTGTGTTATTAACAAATTTTAACGTGGTTTTAACATACTCGCTTCGCCTTATCCTTTTTTAATAAAAGCAATGTTTAAAGTTTACAAATTTTCTCATTTCTTAAAAAAAAAAAAACAAGAAGAAAACACAAAGAGCATGGAAATACACCATTCATGAAAGAAATAAATTGTAGCAATTTTGCGACATTTTATTACAAACATTCGTAGCATAAAATTAACAAAAAATGCTGAAAATATCAGAGCAAAATGAGAATAGTTTTAGGCTGAAAATAGGGAAGAAAAAAAATGACCAACTGAGGTCGAAGCCAGATTTCTTAGTTCTTATAAAAAAAAATGCGAAGTTGGTGTTATTTATTTTTAAAATTAGTGTTTCTCTGACACGAAAACACAGAAAATAATGTCCTTAAAAGAAAAAAAATTAAAAATTTTTATTGACTTCAACCTCGTCTCCAGGGCCACTTCCATTTGGACGACGTTTTGGTTAAAAAACACTAACAGGCCCTGAAGACAAGCTTGCATTGAACATTTCAAATAAATTTCAACTTAAAGCAGATTGCCAAAAAAGAATTTTTCACAAACCTGTCAACAGTTTTCAAAATGATTTTCTTTTCTTTTTGTGAATGAAAAAACAATCAAATGATTTCTCACACGTAAAACATATGCGACTTGTCTCCTACACATTCTCGCTTATAATTACAACTGTTATTTTTTTCATTGTCAATATAAGGAAAATATTATCCCTTCAATAGCTGTGGTAATTATCTTCTCCTAAAGGAATTACCAACGGGACGATCAAGAAAATTAAGCTAATTAGAATAAACATATTTCAGTAACAAGATATTTTTGTCAACTGGAATAATCTGCACGAAATTGCTAAAGTTCATGTTTTGAATGACCTGCGTAATGAGTGAACGAGTGATGATGCACCACACAGAAGTATAGCTTGAAGGTTTTAGAACAAATTTTTTAAATTCGCATAACTTGGGAAACTAGGCTTTAGGTGTTTTTAATTTTGAAAGACTAAAAAAAGGACAATAGCGTATAAAATAATATTTTCGTCCCCTTTTTGCGAAGTTAACTCGCTCTAAGATATTTCATCAAAAACTCAATTGAAAAAAAGACATCTTTAAAACTGTAAAAGCGAAGTTTTAAATAAGTAGATAAAAGAAAAACTAAAAACAAACAAATAAAAACGAATAAATAAATAAAAACTGATATAAAGCAAGGTAATGCAATTTATATCAGAAAAAAATCAACCACACTTTCCATACGCACAACATGGCACGAATTACAAAACAAACAAACATTACTCGACAATTAATTACTTACTCGCCTAAAAAAACATGTTTACCTTAGCTCAAACTCTTCCAAGTAAACAGACGTAAAAATGATGTGAAGGAACTGTACGAAAGACTAAGTTTAGGTCACGAATACTTTCTCAGGAGATGACAGCTTTTCCACTTCAGTTTTTGCAAACAGCTAATGTTTCACTACAACCATCCCTTTCCATTGAACGATTAAAATAAAAACAAGATGGATTTAATTAAGAATATTTCGACTTTTGTTCTTGACATAATCGATAAATTGTGGACAAAAAGACGGGCCGTTTTGTTGTTTGAGTCTGCAACCTGGACATGGTTTCTGTACGCTCAAGCAGGAAAAACTACAGAAGAAATTATAATCAACATGGAAAGGTTGACATGATTGCCAACCTCGTCCCCAGGAACTTTTTCCTCTTTTAACCAATCCCCGACGGAGAAAAAAAGGAAGAGGCCCTGGGCAAGAGATTAATCACTTAGCGTTCTAGCGCACGATTTTAAGACTAAAAATATGTAAGCTCTAAAACAGACAAAAACACAAAGCTGGCGCCCATGCCTGTTCGTCTCAACCTCCTCTCCAGCTGTCCTGTCAAAAAATCAAAGCCGTAGAAGAGCCCTGAGGACGAGATTATCTTTTTTTATTTTTTGTCCAATCTGATTTAGTATTGTAAAAAATATTGTAAAGCTCAACCCCGCTTCCAGGGCTCTTCGTCTCTTTTATTATACTTGGTACCCATCTGAAAGAGATAAAGCCCTGGAACGAGGTTGGTAAAACATAGTAATAAAAATTTACTAGCAAATTGTTGAAAAAATATATCCTGACAATAATTAAGTGAATTAACATTTGCTTTTGGGTTTTTTGAATTTCTTGATGAAGCACTGGTCGCTTAAAAAACTAAAATAATTGTGGTGGAAAAAAAATTATTACTGTGTTTCCACGAAACGTGCTGGGGTGGGATGGTTTGAAAAAAATTTTAGTGCTATAAAAAACTAAAATGGGGGCTAATTTAGAAAAAAGTAAAGTTTTGTCAAACGGAATTTGTGACAGCTGTTAACTTTTGGTTTTAGTGCTGAAATTAACGCAAAAATTATTCAACTTTGAGTCCTGGACCTATCCTTGTTGCATGGTAAAAAATATTGTATATTTAATGAGCGCCTCTCTCGAGTACTCGCCCTACCTCAAAGTCCCCTCTTTAGTTAAATAAATACGATATTAACCTCGGCGAAAAAAATTGACGTCCGAGATTGCCAAAAAGAGCACTGGGGACCAGTTTGTTATTACATATCATTTTTATTTTAATTTTATTTTTACATTATTTTTTTAACGCCTTTTTCGACATTATGTTTTGATGGAAAATATAAAATATACCACGTCAACAAGTGCATTATTTGTTTTAACCCAATGTGTTTAAGGTGTTAAAATAAAAACAATTACTTTCACAAAAGACCAAACTCGTTTCCAGACTTTATTCTTTTACTTTTTAACATTAATAAAAAGGAAAAAAGAAACCGTGGAAACAAGATGGTTACCAGGATCTTGGTAAATTTTTTGTATCGAGACAGAAACTCGGCCAAATATAAAAACTAACAAGCCCTCGGTGAAGAGAATGCTAGGAATTCTAAAAAATAAACTTCTCCAGAACTGCAAAAATACCCAAAAAGACTACAAATATAATTCGTTGAAGATATCTAGCTATCCTTGTCCCCAGGGCTTTTTTCTCTCGACGGTGTTTGACAGGTCCGTTTCATATACAAAGAGACAAAGATGCTTGCAAACGAGGTTGAAATCTAGCATAAAACAGCTTGCGATTAACAGACAGAGAAACATGTATTTAAAAAAATGTTAAATCGTAGATATTCAACTTAAATAGAAACCAGGCTACAGAAGCAGCATATAAAATCCATATTTGGCCTGAAACATCAAGATTATATAAATCTCCATCCAATTGATAACAATGCAGATATGAAAATCGTTTTGTATTCGAGATAAAAGGGAACCAAGGACAGTTTACTTAGATAGTAAACGCGTTTGACAAAACAACCTTGGAAAATAAAAGCGTTTACACAAACACAACACAAAACAGAATGACACACATGCTACATACATAATCACAATTTTATATTCGGAGTAAAAAACTTGTTTCACACTTTACGGTGTAAACGAATTTGTATTGGTTGCACATTGGTTCCTTACCTATGCTATTGATCTTAATTAGCGTCGAGGCGGTTCATAATTATCGCCTTTTTAAATGGGCGCTTATTAGTGGCGGACATTTAAAGCGTGCGCACCGTTTATTACGAGGTTAGCGCTTCAAGGAGAAATTATTAGTGAGGCAAAAATATTTGAAAGGCAGAATATCAGAGGGATAGGATTATTTTTCAAAGCATTGAAATTGGATTAATATTATTTTTAACGAAAAAAAATTCAGTTTTAAAAAAGAGTTCTGTGTAGAAAGCATTACACAGACATAAATTTAGAACAAATCTGTTTCGTGGAATGAAAAATGCAACTTTCACAACTTTAAATTGAAATTTCATAACTTTAAATTGCATTCAAAATTTCTGTAAAATGCTACCAGGACTGCTATGCTGCGGAAACATTGCAGTACGCTGCTTGTTGTCTGTTTGTATTTCTAACAATGAGCGCAGTACCAAAAGGAGACAAAAAGTCTTGGGGACGAGGTTGTATATCCTTAATAGAAATTACAGGAAGATAAAACAATCTCATGTTGCATAACACAAAAAATGTGAAGCTATATCGAAACATGGCTGTCGACAGTCTAGCCACGTCTCAAAGTTTCCTTATCATGGCATGTTAAAAAAGGCTTTATATAGATGGAGCGAAATGAAAACCGCTTGACAAATTAATGGGGTTAATTATCAGGACGTTCTGAAGGTGTTCAGATTATATGGGGTAATCTCAGCCAACATATTCTTACAAATAAAAAGTGTTTTTTTTTATTCTAGACTTCGGAACTTTCTATTTACATTTGCAAATTAAAGCAACCTTCTATAAGATAAATAAAAAAATTCTTTTGTTCGGTAGCCATCAGTTCTGTGAGACATTTGCATATTAATTAGTACGAGAACACAAAATACATCATGTATAAATTTTTTGAAAACATTTCAGGGGGTTGTTGTTTTCATTTGGAAATTTTTCTTTTGAATTTTAAATTTTTCTTCGTCTTACAATAACGATTTTACTTTCACAAAGAGATGAAATTGCTAAAATCGGCATACCATAAATACTCGAATAACAAATAAATTATCACCAGGGACTTTGTTAATTTGTTAAAAATAATTTTCAGGGTGGAGCACGTTCTTGGGATGGGGGAGGGAAGGTGGGGGTGGGGGTAATCGAGTTTTTTCGTAAACGTACAAGCCATTGTCGTAAACGTACAAAACCACTGAAAAAGGTTTCATTCCTTGATAAATAATGCATCTTTCGTTTTTTATATTTACACTTGACGAGACACAATGACTTCATTAGTCAATACAAATATTCTCGAGTTACACATCTCTTAAATTTCTTCTCCGACAACACTATACGAGGTGATTTTAAATAATTTTTAAAAATATTGATCATGCCTTTTAATATCAGCATATCAGCTATCTGTAGCATTTTTCACAATAACATTATTTTTCTGCAAGTCTCTGTACAACGTAATATACTTTGCGGCTCGTTCAGTCACTGGTAGTAAGTGTTCATGACAAAACGTCTCTTTCGAAATAGACTGTTGCAGTACACTGGAGAGAAAGCTGATGACGTAATCATAGCAATTATATGCTGACTCATCGTACCTGTAATATAAAAAAATTGTTCCCTACTCTATGAAAACCACGAGCCTGCGGATCACAATTTACGGCCAATATAAAGAAACAAGACAGCTAATTTCGAAATTCGCCGCCATACCTGATTACATAGGCTGTTTCTGAGTTAGAGTCGCGCATTCTTTACTTCTTAAATGTTCACAGTGACCTTAGCATCTCATATCTAATGTTATTTTTTAAAATCCACACTTTTGAAATAGAATAATTGTTGCTGGCGTCAGCACGCCATTTTCCCTAAGTTCAACGGGGTCCCATCTTGGATTATGTCGTCGTACGGGCCACTTGGATATTTTAAACCTCTTTCTCTGGTCACAGTATTACCGATTTGGCCCTTTTGACCATGTTTGACCATGGCGAAAAACTGCCTGTGTTTTATTACTATGGCCACGAATTAATTATTTTTTCTGTGCCTAAATTCAATAGAAAAAACACACATTAGAAGGATTCACCAAGGTGGGGAATATGCTTAGTATATGTTTAAAAAATTCCCTATCTGACAAGGAACAGAGTTTACAACCATTTTTTTAAAAGCGCCCCCCAAAAAATCTTTTTTTCATTGCTATGTGATCATTTATAAGACCTTTTTAATATTGGTTTTGGACTTTATAGCATTGGGCGTGATCGGAAGACGAAAGTTAATTCTATACTGTTTACTTGACACGATTCTTTTAAATCGATTTACTTTTTAAAACATTTTTTCTAAAAAAAACGAATATATAAGCAAGAAGTTGGAGGAGAATTGTAAGGCTGGAACTAAGAAAAACTTAGCAACAAATACAACCCTTTTTGTGATCGAACGAATCCATTTTTAAGCAACAACTCAGGCTGAAATAAATACAAAAACACAAAAAAATCAGGTGTCTCCAAAATGTAACCATGGAGGTATAAAATAAGTTCTTTTATATCTCCATAATATAACATATAAAAATAATGGTACAAAAAGGTGATTAAATCTAAATTTTGATTTCGTTTGAAACACTTTGTTGGAATCCCCAAGAATTTTGTTAACAAGCAACAAGTAATCAACATTTGACCTTGTTAAGAAAGAGAGACTTACAGCTTAACTTATAAAAAGGAATCGAAAATTAACTCAAAACCAATTCTTTTATACTTGTTTTGATTTGTGCGCAAGATATTCGTCGTAAAAAATGAGAAATAATAGTTAGCAGCTTCGTGCCAGTCGCCATCTTGTGTCCCGAGTGTAAACAAATACCCATGCGGGAGAGCTGCTGACGTCAACTCCCGGATGATAATCTCGTTGACTTAGCCTTTATATATCGCAAGCGGTTGTTGTTTTTAACATTGTAACAGGCACTGAAGATGAGTAATAACTTGTTTTGTTACTCCCCACACGAAAAAGTCGTGGGCTTTTAGTTGTAGTAAAAAAGTCTGCACAAGTGTAAAAAACGTACAAAAATGCCCAAAAACAGTTTGACTCGGCAAACGTTTCACTGACGCCGGTATAAACCTTTTTTCTATGGCTACTATCGCCAGCATTCAACACAGACGCAAACTAAAACACCTACTGGTCAGTTGTAGAATGGGCCGAGCAACCTTATTCCACGAGTCCATTTCGTTTTTTTAATATATGAATTAAAAATGCGACACGAAAAACAAGTAAAAAGTAAAGCAATACAAGAAAGAAAGTCGAAATAGCAAGTATATTTTTCATCCGCGAAATCACAAGAACGCTTCATGCGCTGTAATGGACGTTGAAATTCACGAATTCAACACGCAGAGGTTTAGGCTGTACGGCAAGCAGGGAATAGCACGCATAGCAAAATAGTAGCCCGTGGATTCCTGCATCGTACCATAATAGAGAAGCCCTAGGCGCAACGCAAAAGAAGAGCGCGCATCTACACCCGGATTTGTTCAAGTCATATGCTCAAAAGGAAGGACAAGGTCTGAGATTAAGAATTGCTACAGGCTTTCTTCCAGCGTTGATCAAGCTAATGTTAATGAGTCCACAGCTTGTTGTTTCTTACCTCTTGGAAGGCCAAAAAAGAATGCTTTCTACCGCTACTTCTATCATTCTTATCGCAAAAAGATAAAGCACCAAAAGACATTTTAAAATTATTCACAAAAGTTCCAGCACAAAATTCATCTCGTTTTTTATGTTGAGTAAACTTGACGTCATACTTAACAACTGTTATCATTAGAAGACAAAGAGTTAGTTAAATTTTAATCATTTAGATTACTACGACAAGAAAACAAATCAGTTTGGCTTGTCCGCAAAATTAAAGCGAAAACGAGGTTTGCTGGTTTATTAAAGGGAAAAGTCAAACGTTAGCACTAAAACATTTTAACAATTTTGTGCTTGTTAAAACTAACAGTTGTCAATTTATATAACGGCTGATATTTCTGGTGCAGGCGAGGTCCCAAAGCCTCGTAAATTCATAACAAAGTCGAAATAAAATTACACTTGACAGCCAACAGTTTATTTTTTTGATAGCAAGATTTTTTTGGAACCAACTTCTCAAGTTCTACATGCATAGCTACATACCTTGCTTTGGACCAATTATGATCGTTCGTTGTTTTTGATAATTGATTGTCCCATTCCAGCATCAGCTCTTCATCATGTGCAGTTAACATGGGAACGCACAAGCTACAATCCCAGCCATCGGTTTCCATTACTACGCCTTGCTCAGAAAAACTGTAAATTTCACCTAAATGTAAATATAAAAATGTTTACCAAAGGAAAGTGACGGAGAAGATTTAGACTCTAGAATTTCACGAAGATTTTTTTTCTCTTTAAGAATTAAGAAATGCAACAAAAACAGCTTTGAAGAAAAAAGGAATGGGGTGGTTTAAATTACAAATAACTCAGCAGGAATACTACATGGCACAAAATAAAATGATTTGCAGGGATAACAATTTACTATTGGTCATTGTCCTGACAGCGCGTTGTTGCATGTGACCATTTAAAAGCCACGAGATTGGTTCATGAGTGAAGTTCATAATATTATCATTTGGGAAAACGCAGATGGGAAAAGACTCGTTTCCATTCGACTGCATTTTCCGCTTTTAGCGCAAAAGCCCACGTTTTCTTGTTAGCGCGTTTGAACTTTGCAAAAATTAGAAATTTTGTCTAAATCCGCAAGCGCTAACTCAAAACGTTCGTGAGATCAAAAAAAAAAAACAAATGGAAATGAGCCTTAATTCTCATACCACTTACACCGTTTAATGACAACTCTTAAACAGAAGAATATTCACGGTTACAAGCTTACCGGTTACCATTCCTACTGGAGCAAGCGGCACAAATGAAAACAAAACTTCAATAGCATATCTGTTAAATGTAGAAGATCTTACCATTTGAATTTGTCAATCCAATGTGAAGATCATCATCTGTGATGTAATTGCTGCAATAAAACAATAGGAAAAATTAAAATATTTCAAATACAAGAAAAATTATAATATAACAAAAAAATAAAAGCAATCATGTTCAATTAGAATGATGCATTACAGGATTTATTAAAATCTATCAAAAAAAATTTCACGTACCTTAAAAAGTTGCCATTGGTTGGTTTGACAACCACACTGTATTCCGTGATCGGTTTTGCACTATAGGTGTAACTGAACTTAAGTAAAGTCGAAATGTGGTAATGAAATGGACTTGGAACACAAAATGGTGGCATTATGAAGGTGCACGTTAGTAAGGTTTCAAAGCAAAATGGACATACATTTGGAAGATTGATGCAGAATATATTTTTGTCACATTTGCAATGCTGAAATGATCGGATTTGTTTTAATTCCATAACATTATTTCCTTTAATAAATCAAAACAAGTGTTTTTACAAAATTTTAAAAAACAAGAAGAGCTTTGTTCAATTCTATTTCACAGTTTTGTACAGTTTCTTGTGGACATGTTCACTGCAAACAACAGATTAAAAGTACCATTTTAATAAGAAGAGCTTAAAGAAGAGCAGTACAACTCGTTTGATAGATTAACTCATTTTAATATGAAGAATAATCTCGCCAACTCAAATCAAAACAAGGACAATAACATAGACTCCAGAATTCTTTATCACCTGATATTTTTTATTTTAGTATTATACTTTTTTCTTTTTGAAAAATGATTTATATTTATTTTTTTTCTTCTGATTTATCTAGAACATTAAATTATATTATGTGACTTTCAACTTCTGCAGTTTTTATTTTATGTCTCTGATATAAAAAAGTCCTTGAAACAAGGCATAAAGTGAAAAGCAAAAATGTCATCAAATTCGCGAATTTTAATTCCCAACAAATCTAAGGACTTCCCAACTTCGCGAAAATTAGTTCTCGTGAAAAACAGTTCTCTTGATAAATGCTTCTCGTAATAAATAGTTCTTGCGAAAAATAGCTCTCGCAAAAATTAAATTCTTAGGTAATAGAGCTTCTGCAGAGTTGTGTAATATAATTATACTTTTAAAATTTAGACTATTTAGTTGATCATTGGCTCAAGAAATGCTTATATTGCTTTAAGACTCATTCGTCTTTAGTCATCCTTATCATTCCTCTTTACTTTGTAATTGATCTTAACCTATTCTCGAACATTATAATAACCACTAATAATAAAGAAGAAAAAACTTGTTCTTATTAACCAGTATTTATGTCAAGATATAGCTACATCACCCAATAATAAACATTTTACAATATTATGCTTCGTCAAAATCAACACCTTCAAAACTCACTTTTAGGATGACTAGACAAAACACTTGGGCAAGCTAGCTATTTAAGCAGAAAAGCGTTTAACTTGGGCTTGTTAGAAGTTTTTTGGGTACAATAACATTGTAAGAAATTTTGCACCCACTACAATTCTACTATTTCAAAAACATAGCTTTTAAGAATTATTTTCTGCTGTCAAAAAGACGCAAGTAAGTTCGAGTAGGTTGGTTGTAAATGAAAAATGGATGGAGATTTGTGTTAAGCAACAAAAACACGCACACTACAAATGATATTCAATGGTTGTATTTTATTAAACAGCACATTGGTGAATTCTACTGTCATGCGAATGTTTTTAGTGCTTCACACATTATTGTGTGCAAATTATTCGCTTCAATTCGAAATTTGTGCTTCAAAGATAATATATTAAGCTACAGCACCATGCATTTCATACAAACAAACAAAAAAAACGTTTATAAATTACAGTAAATGATTGACAGCAAAAAAATACTCTATACCATGTTGGCAACCTACACCAAATTGTGAATTTTTTAAATTAATTTACAACATTTTTGACATATGTGTACATTACTATAAAATAACAGCAGAATGAAGTGGAGAAAACGGTAATAATTTGAAACTTTCTGTAACAGTGAAAGAGGAACAAAAAAAGAACCCGAATAAATATCCTACAAAATTACACATGCCAAAAAAGGGGAGCAAGAATCATTTAATAATACAAAACGGTACGTCTGACCACGGAAAAACAACAGGCAGCTTTCTACTGATTATCAGCAACAGCCCAAACTATAAGAAAAAAAGATAACGCCATTAAAATTGTATGCACATCTCTTGAAAACAGAACTTATTTTTCCCGATCAACATGTGGTTCATAAGATCGTAGAAACTAAGAGAATCACGTTTTTAAAAAAACTAGAATCAAATTAGGCTTGATTCAAAAAAAACAAAAAACGACCAACCAACTAGTGTTGCCAGTAGATTAAAAAGAATAAAGGTGGTTAACTAGAAGTGTCCACCTAACACAACGCAACAGAACACGTGCCTATAAATCTAGAAGGGGTAGGTTTAGAAGTATCAGCTATACGACATGGGGTGTTGTGAGTCATTATGCCAGTATATTTAAGGTAATATAATATTTTTAAGTTTGATGTCGAGATTAAGGAGCACTTACTGACGATAATTGCGATGATAACAAGAATAACTACGATTAAAATGATCCACATCTAAAAAACACAAACACACTTACTATGCGAAACTATGTAAATAATACTGCTGAAAAAGGTTCCTATAACATTTCTAATTGAATTTTCAGGCTTTTTAGTGACTGATTTGTATCAAAATTAAAAGAAAAAATATCTGAAGAATTAAGAGCAATGTTTAAAAAAAAAGTGCTTACCTTGCAATTTTGCCACCACATTTTTCTTTTTAACCTTCCAGCAGAGGTTTCAAATTGTGACGCACCTGCTTGAAGGGCGTCCGCACGATTGTCAAGTTCAGACAGTTTTGTATCTCTCTCTAATACTTTGTCCATATTTTGTCGCATAATATCAACAACCTAAAAGTTTTAAAATACATCTGTTATGGTCAAAAAGTTCTGTTTTTTCTGAAATGTGTTACAGGTCATTTTTACAAAGTATTGTTTACCTGATCGACTTGTTTTTGCGTCTGGCCCAGCCTATACAAGGAGAAAACATGAACATTTTTCACTAACCAAAAATGAGTTTGAACTGAATTTTTGTTGGAATGAACTATTTCGTGCAAGAGAATAAAATTCGTCCTTTGTACCAACAGATACTCGCTAGATGAGTGCTGTTAACGAGGCAGACATCTTTCACATGTTTATCAATGAGACAGAAAAAGGTGTTAAATGTTTTTCAGCAGTCATGTTAACACTATGGTATCTTGGTTATGCATTTTAAATAATTTAAATACAGTAAACAAGGTAGCTTCAGAAAAACTCAGAGGCAGTAGTTAAACCAGGCTACAGTATTCCAAAACATCATTCACGAAATCAAACCAACAATATTAAATCAACAATGCATAAAAGTAAGGAAGAAATTAAATGCAAACTAAAGAACTTTTATAAATTATAATAAACTATTGACAGCAAAAAAACTATATACCATGTTGGCAACCTACACCAAATTGTAAATATTTAATTAAGTAACTAACTTTTTTGACATACATGTACATTATAAAATAGAAAAGAAACTGATTGCACTGTGACAATACAACATACCTATCTCCAGTTATTGGTGTCTTTTCGCCTGACCTGCAAGAAAATGATCAATTATGAACTACCTTAAGGAAATTAGTTTCTGCAAAGTTGGCAAGTCCTTATATTTTGTGAGGATTAAATTTCGCAAATTTCGCGATAAAAGGATTTGATGACATTTTAATTGTTAAGGGACTTAATTTTCGCGAATTGTTGAAAATTAATTCTTTTAAGGTAGAGCATTTTTTTAATAAAATATTTTTACATAAATGCATAAAATTTTTTGTATTATTAAACGCTTATATTTTGACCTGCATTTTTAAAACCCAGCAACATTTAATCTAACAAGCAGACATGGTAAGGAAAAGTGTCCAGACGCCTTTCAACGTGCTGTGATTTACTTATATATTATAGAGATTTTTAGCTACACACCAATTTTAAATCTTCTTAAATGTTATTATCGCTAACCTGCTAGGAATAAGAGGTTTCTTTGCTTTATATTTTTGAATATGCTCAAGAGACATTCATCACATTCACCTTTAGCTAAGATTTTTTTCATTTTTCATGGAAAGAAAAAAAATAAGCAATGATGATGAGAGGGAGGGGGGGGGTCTGTGATATAACATACTTCAAAGCCCTGAAAGCCAAAAGTTATAGTATATACAGTATATACATAATGGAAAACTGAAGCATTTTTGTACAGTTCGAAGTCTTGTGAAAACTTTTTTTAGAAAGGTAAAGACACGTAAAACATATGCAACACAAGCATATATCCTACTAAAAGGAATCTCATGACAGAGCTTAGAATTGTTTTTAAAAAAACCTTGCTCATACGTAATTTCTTTTACTTAGGTGGCAGTGACCCCTTTTTAGCTGTCCAAATAGCTGAATTATTTACTCTGTGTATTATTTATACCATTTTTTTACTCTTTCCTAAAAATATAGGCCTCAATACATAATAACATGATTTTTATTAACACTAAAATTGGTGTGTCAGCAGAAATTTTAAAGGGTTACTGCCACCTAAAACATTTTGCTACTTATAAATGATCTCGTGTACCTCACATTAGGATTAAAAAATGGGATATCAGATTTTATAGTTGACATGCATATATATTTTCAGCTGTCATCCAGATATTGAAAAAATGGCTGACATTATAGGTGAGCAATGCCTTAGCAAAGTTTTAAGCTTTATAACCAAATATTTTTATTACATAAAGATTCCCACACAGAATTCCAACACTTTCACACAAAGTTTTGAAGTTAGAAGTAAGCTTTACCTGTAGCTGTACAGTTAACCTACAATGTTGGATGGAGACTAGTATATTGTGACCACATTGACATTTAATTCTAACTACGTGTGTTATCTTACAGGGATCACATTTTTTTCCTCACCAGACCTGCAATGATTTAGCGGTTAGACATTTCCGATTTCTGAGTTATCTTATTACTTTGTACTATAAATGACCAACTTATAAAGGTGTTTTATGAAAGTATATTTTTATGGAGCACTAATTCTTCAAGTTTAAAATTGAGTGTTTATTTAAATTTAAGAGGCCAAGATGCTAAATTTAGATTTGGGACTGAATTCTTAGTTGGTCATTCACAAAAAATTTTTCTAAATTCTTAGAAAAAACAGTCTTAAAAGTATTAACGTATAGTTTAATTTTATCAATGTTACATTTAATATGTAAAATAGGGATTCGCTGGGTTTTAAAAATCATTTGTTACTTTATTTAAACAAATTTTAACATTAACGTTACCCATACAGAGATGATTGGTCACTGATTCGCGTGTTTTCATTCCTATAATTATTAAGAAAGACCAATAATAAATTAACATTTTGTATTTAAACTTTAGAAATGAGTGCATAAACATAACCATGCATTGATGTACACATAAAAATGTGCACCTCAAAGTTTTTTATCATTTTTTTTGTATTTCAAAGGCACGTTTGGTGCACAAAAAACCGCATTACCATTTTTAGTTTTTGAATCCCTTTCTAAAGTTGTTTACACTTTCTAACACAATACAGGCCTGCGATCCTCATCACACACCTAAAAGAAACTTGGGAGTGTGGTGTCTAGCACGCCTCAGGACCTGTGTTGAGAGCGATGCATAAAATAAAAAATCAACAGTTTGATTTCCGATGTTAAAATAAAAATTATTTCTAGTTGATAAGATTTTAAATTTGTACCAATTTCAGGTTATGCATGTCACACAAACAAATGAATGTTGGCTCATTGAAGAGAACATCTCATTTTGTCATATAAATTTTTAACATTTGTAATTTACATATTAAATAATTTACCTGACCAGTGAAATCCTCGTTACTGAGCCCCCACAACAGAAATTTCCCGCGACAGGTTTTAAAGCCGGAAAACTCACACCAGGTTTGTTGTTTATATTTTCTTTGTAATTATCTCTGGTGGTTTATTGAATGTATTAGCTTGTTTTAATTATACTCCTTCGATTTTATAATACACATTTTTGTTTAAACACGTGTTCGAAAAAGCATTTTTTAAGATTTAAAAATTGAATAATTTTCATTCAGTGAAGACGTTCTATTATGTAGCAACAGCAACTTAATATTTATTCAATAACGTAAAAATACTTCAAAACTTTGCGAGCTTTTTAGGAATTGTACGCCTACTATACTTCATTGCACCATTAAAAAGACCACAGTCATGCACTGATTGTTGCATGCCATCGCAACTTTAGTGACCTACTGCACACAGGTCATTTTACTCATGACCAGGCCTGCAATGAATGTACCTTACTGTACTTATTTTGATTGCTATTCCCATTTGTGCATTTTGTGAATTTTGGCCAAATTTATAAAATTATGAGCCTATCAGAGAAAAAAAGAGCAAAAGTCCCATTAAGAGATGCTGGGAAAAAACATTTTAGGCATATTCTATATGACAAAACAGCCTATATTCTATAGGCTGTTTTGTCAATTAGTACTAAAAATTTTACGAAAAGCTGGAATTATAGACTGAACTTGGCATGTATAGAAAATTAATTGTGGTTATGTGAAAACGAGGGACAACATGAGTCTTCGCCAGCGATGTTTTATAAAAGATGCTTTGTTTTGTGTTACAGTTTATACTACAGTTATTCCAACTACAGCTATTACGTTTCTTGCTGTGCTGTTTTTCATATTTTCAATTAGAAATGCAAATGAATGAAAGTTGTTAGAAGAGCTGAAATGGCTGTTGTTTGTAGCTTTGAAAAAATATAGTTATGTAACTTTGTGTACAGCAACGTTATTTGTTTACATTATGTTATTAAAGCCTTATTAAAGCCTGCCATCATGGTTTCCTGGCAAATGAACACTACAGATTTCTTGTATTAACAGCATAAAAATTGCTACTGGTTAATATTTTGTACAAGCAAATGTGAATGCAATCAAGATAACTAAACTATGGCTTATAAACTCTAAGAAGGAAAAGTATTTAAGAAAATAGAATTTAATTTAAGTCATAATGATTGATAACTAGTTCTTGTCTAAAATAACTTCTTTTTTTTGTCGCTTCTTTGATTTTTACTGTAGATACATAAGGAAAAAGACCTAGGAAGCATATAAGGTTCTCAAAATGCAAAAATCTTAACAATGCTTTCAATCTTTAAATTATACTCTTCTGAAAAAAGTAAAATTTTAAATTTAGATTCATCTTGGGCAGAATCAAAATGTGGCAGTTTCAGAAGTCTAATTCCAGAAATACAGCAACATTTGAAATTTTCTTGGTACAAAGCTGAGCCACTGATAATACCAATAAATAATTCAATAGTTCGAAATTTCAATGCAAATATAATTCTTTTCACACCACATTGTTTTAACACACATTTAGATTTTGCTGAATGGATATTTGTATACTTTCAAGGTTTTCTGCCTGGCAGCAATGTTGAAGCCAACTTTTACTTTTATAAAGTTATGTTATTGCCATGTATTGTAGAAAATAATCGATAGGCAATAATACTGTCCATTTGTGAGCCAAACTAGGGGTTTTGTAATCAAAAACACCATTATAATTGCACCTGTAATTATAGTAATAACCAAACAAATTTCATTACTTCATGTGAACAGGCAGCAAGGATGTACAAAATAGCATTTCTTAGAAATATGCAGTTATGATGGACGACACTTGTCAAATATTCCATGGGCTAAAAAACGACTAGTATCTTAAATACTACTCTAATTTACAACGAACCCAAGAAACAATAAATCTTGCTAATAAGGAGTCTTTGAAAAATTAATCTTGGAATACTGTATGATGTTTGATTGGTAAATTTGCATCATACATTAAAAATGTGAAAATTAACACAATGATAAATTGCAAAACAATAAAAAATATACCCTTACATTTTGGTTTTGTTTATTCTTCCCTGCTATGTAGTGTCTTTACGAAATTTGTTCTCTTCCAAACAATGTTCTAAAAAAAGAAATTGTCATGTTAAGCAAATATAATTACAGTCTGCAGTGTCTGTTGTAACAAGATTCAGTTTTTTTTGCAAGGTTTGACTCGAACGTAATATTTGATGGCATCCTTTTCTTACTTTTTTTCTTAATTTATCCGAATGCCATTTAAATCAGTCATGAGTTTATAAATGGGTTGTTGTGGATTACTAAAATACACTGAAAATCCACAGGAATTTATTACAATTATACTACTTTGTGGATCTGTAGCATGAAAAAATACACACAGAAAAAATACAGGGGTTATTAAAATATTCTCTTTGGTCAACATCTAAATGCCTTATTCTAGTAGAGTTTAGGGATGTAGCCATAAGATAAATAAGTAATAAGACTAAATATGTATGAACTAGATTGTATTACATAATTATTGTAAACATATACTTTTAATTACTGGTTCTTGTCAAATGCTTGCAGGGTTTTTTGTATAAAAATTATGGGGTTTCCTTTTCCCTGTAATCACCTGAAGCATTATGAAAATACAATTTCTTGACACATGTGACCAGTAGTAGGCTGTTAATGAACAGTTGTGTGAAGATCTGTTGCTTTAAAATGGACTGTACTATATATAGCTATATATATTATCTCAAAGTCAACGTCTCACAAAATTGACTGCACTTTTTACTAAGACGAACAATCAATACCTGTCCCAGACAGTAGAGGAACAAAGTGGCTATTTTGGACAGGTCAAACTCAATTTTTTTTTCCAAAAAGTGTCATTATTGTTAAAGGTCACGTCACAAATTTAGAAATGGGAAGGGGTTAACGATGACTCATTACAACATTATGGTTACTGTAAAGGAAACAAATTTTTTTTGAGGTTTTTTGCAAAAAATTCATGATATATGGAAAAAGAAATTCTCTTTTAAATGACAAATTTTATATTCCATGAAAATATTTCAATTATCCCTTTTTTCTAGAAAAAGCCTTTTCAGAGGTGTTATATCCTTCACACCTACAAGGAAATATATACAAAACGACTTTTGCATATTTTTTGTAAACATTATGCATGATATGGAACTCCCGTATAAAAATATGCAAAATAATATTTTTTAGATAGTTTACTTTCACCATCGATATATATATATATATATCGATGGTGAAAGTATATGTTTTTGGTCTCTTTTTCCGAAAGCTCCCTATTGACTCATTGAAATTTTCGGTAATGGAAAGCTGAATAAATTATGCACAAAAAGTTCCCGAACTAGCGAATTATGACGACAGAAAGAAAAAAATATGCATTTTTTTTGAATGATTATATATAATAACAAATTCATCTAGCATTCAGAAACAAACAAAAAAATAAATATATAAAAGTATTGATAAATTAAAAGGTTTTTTTTTGAGACTACTCATCAAGTGAGTTTTTTCCTTTACAGTAACCTTAATGGTCATTAAAAACTTCTTCTACATCAAACAAAAATTACAAATCGATGACATCATCACTGACAACAAAAATAAAATTGATGACTAATATATTATAGGAATGATCAAATAGACAAGATAAGTGTTTCATTTTGGGAAATGAAAAATTTGAGTATATATTCGGCAGTTCATATTTTAATTCTTAGGACTTATATTTTCATTGTAAGTGTTTCCTGGTTTTTACGCATTTTACTGCCCTCTTAACAGAATTCTATTAATATTAGCCATATTTAATCAATTTTCATAAGAGCATAAGAGACCTTCAAAAGGTGAAATTAGACATACATGGCTAACTTATGGGTCTTCGAATTTAATTATTTTTTAGTAAAAATGGCACCATAGTATGGTGTTTAAGGTAACTTTTACTAACGTGTGGCAAAAGACTTGATGCTGAACTATACAGACATGCTGTCCCTTTTAAACAGGTTTCCTTGTGACTTCACAAATATCTTGTGTTAGAGTCACACGACAAACCCTATTCTTTGATCGTAACTTTTTATGTATATTTTAGGTCAGTAAACGGTTACAGTAATTGAAAAATATAAAATTTTGTTATCATGCTACCATCACTGTATTCTGCCTAAATGACAGTAGCCATGCTTAGATGCCTGGAAACAAGTTTAATATGCACTAAAGTGTCATTTAAACAGTAAGTGTTGGGATTTTAAATAAATAATAAATTGGTAGGCTTGGCCCATTAGCACTCTCATTGAATAAATTCTCGAATCATAAAAAAAAATTCGTTGGAAGAACATTGCAATCAAAGGAGACATATTTTTGGGTTCGAATTTTAGGTTATTTAGGAGACTGTAAAGGGTCTTCAATTTTTTATGTAATTTAAGAGATTTTAGGTGTGGCCACCCTGCATACGCAATTTCAGAATTAGAATACCATCTAGAGGCTAGCCATGTAAAATATGCACATCTATCTATCTATCTACAAAAGACCTAAGAGTCCTAAATATGAAGCTGACACCATAAACATAAGCAAAAACATCCCAAATTAAAAGGGGCAAATCTGTCAAAGAGCTTATACAGTCTAGCACTTTTTGTAGGCTTTGCAACAGAGTCCTGCTTTTTCTACTAGTTCTTGTTTAATCAAAGCTTCTTCTTTGTAACTCTGACGGTGAAAAATCTGTGTTTTTCCTCAACTGAAAGTGTTTTGTGTATTCGCACACTTGTTCTCTGTGCGAGTAAAAATCATGAAAGATTGTCAGTGACAACTTTAAATGTTACTGCATGAGGCTGATAAGACCCAAGAAATTCAGGGCTTTGATCAATGGAATTCTTGACTGATTTTCCCTTCTTCATGACGAGCACATAATTTTTCTAGTTTTTTTTTGAAATTTTCAGACCAAGTGGAGACTCTTTTGACTTATATAGTCAAATGACTGTTTTAAAACAACAAAGCTTAAACAAGAAATGGACTAACTTTATTTGTGTGGTCAAGATTCTCTTCCTCCTTCCTTGACTTTTGATGATTACCAACCCTGGCTAGCTTTCGCTGATCAATCTAAAGTCGGGACAAGGAAAATAAAACTACTCTGGGTTAGCCCGCAGACCAATATTATTCTCCTCTTGTTAACGGCTACGACTCCATTTAGCACTGGCTAAGGAGTACAACATGTTATATCTGTAACGACACAAAAATTCCGACAGCCGCCGACTGAATCACCTAACAAAAATCGACCCGACATCCTAACAACACAAGCATATTTCCATGTAGATAGGTCTTAACCAACATAATGAACCATAATATCTCACATAGCCCTTAGCTTAGAATACTCTCTATCGCTACATATAATAGATGCATATTTTTTCCATAGTAGATAGGCCATAACTCCACATAACTACTGTAATAATAATACTCTTTTTATTTACCGTACATAGGCCATACGTAATATGGCATATAATGCGTCGCATAATTGTAATAATGCTCCTTATTACTACATATAGATGCATAAACTTTACATGCTGCAAGCTACGACGGTAAAATCGGCGATAGGAAACAGAATTATCGTTAGGTTAGTATGTATATCTATTTTCGTTGCTTTTTTTGCACAAGGAATTTCATTGTGAAAAACATATTTTATTAAATACGCGAAATTATAACGCAAAGGCTCTCGGAATATCCCGCATGATATTATCACCTGAGGTCGCTTTCGGATAACATAAAACGTATTAAGTTCGTATTAAGAGTTCAAGTTAGGGTGTAATTGTTTAATGCTCAAAATTTAATTGATTAATAAATATATTCCAATTGTCTACTTTTGTGGAACTTATTTTTGATCCGCAAATTATTCAGTGCTGAACTTCTAACGAATACTTTGTAATACTTCTTATAGCTTTTTCCTATAACTAAACACCTGCAATAATGTTTGTCTTTCTCGTGTTTTAGCAACCTCTCGCTTGACAGAGAATGATCCGCCGGCCAAAAAATCCAACAAAAGTAAGAAGCTTGGCGACGACTTTGGTTCACATAGCGCTTGGTGACTCGGTTTCGGCAATTTTGTCTTTCAGCCGGATTAGGATAATGGCTGCTGTTTGGGATCCACGTGATGATGCATAGACTATGGTAGTAGCTAACTTGTTTGCCAAGTAATCGAGTGATCGAGATCCCACATTGCACAGCTAGGTAGTAATAGGTAGTAACAATTTGCTTTCTCTCTTGTGGCTGCCTTTTTTAGCTTCTATGGTCCATATTACAGTCAGGGTAAACACCTAATTAGGAGGCGGCATGACCTACTTAGGCAAGTCGTTTAGTTAGGCAACGTGATGTAGTTTAATTAGGCTACCCGTAGTCTAACTAGGCAAACATAAACTTTCTGTTGTAAATACGTCGAAATCATTGCGTTTCGCATTACAATATTTATGTGAATCAAATCTGTCCACTTTGCAGATAATTTTGAGCAATTATCATCCTATTTGCATTGCGCATTGGTAACTTATGGCCCAAACCTTGTGTGGCACTATTTGTTATTTTAAATAATGGATAAAATGGCGGACGAAAACATGGCAGTGTTCACCTAAATAGGCGACACTTAACCTAATTAGGTTATATAATTTATTTTAACATAATTCTTACTTGTGCATGAACATATCGAGGCACGAGTGACAATTTTGGAATCATGGTCGCGTAGACTATCATAAATTACTAATTACTAAATTTTTTTCAAATTGCGAGCTCGCTTAAAAAAGGCCGCACTTTTTACGACGTATGCAGCCATATCGGCACCCTCGTCCCTGGAAAGCCGTCACTCTTCAACACCCTCAGCTTAAAACATCAACTCCCAAACTTGTTGTTTATAATCCGCTTAAGTTGTTACTTTTCTTTAAGTCATCATGATTATTTTACTCTATTTTGGCCACATATAAACTTTGTATAAACATTCACAACTTATCTAAAATAACCTTAGATGTTTTAATGGTGAGATTTTTCTTCATTTTTTTTAAGATGTCCATCTCTCCAAGCTTGACCCATCTAAAAGCACAGTGCCATTGATAAGCAAATACTCCTGGGGACAAGGTTTCCTTCCCTCTTCTTTGTTTTACCAAGGTTATGTTGTTATTAATTTTACAATTTGTTTCAAAATATTTTTAGGAATTTAAAGCATTTTAGCACTTTATTCTTAAAAATTATTAATAACAATACGGACAAATTGAGACTATTGGAAATGGAAATTATATTGGTGTGGGATATTGAATCACTTTACTGGTCTTTGTGAAATTTCTTGTAGCGCCAGTTGAGGATGTTTATAGGTTTTGATGACATCACTTAGTAGGAAAAAAAATTGATAATATTAATTTTTCAAAACAGTCTGACTTTTTGAAAAATGATTCATCAGATTCGTCTGAGAAAAAGATTTAGTAGAAATAGACGATCCTTTCGAATCTTTGGTATTTTCACAGTGGTCTACATATCCGCAACTATTGCTACAATTAAGGCAGTGCGATTTGCATATGCACTTCTTGGTGCGACAGAGTGGACAGTCACAAGAGATATAATATAAGCTATCCTCTGGTGCTGCTCTTCTCAACATCCACTATATGTATATAAAATCTCATCTTGCAAAATCCAACCATGTCCATTGGGATGTGGATGTGCATATTTTACATGGCTAGCCTCACAATTATCAAGGGATGTCTACCCTGTCTATTATTTCCAGGAGAGGCCATGGCTTAAATGAACAGTCCTAGAGTATTTAATGCTCATTTTGTGCTACGCAGACCCAATTAGGGCCTGCGCTCTACTAAAAAACTCCCGGCAACATCCAACAGCCCACACAGTGAGCAATCTCCCCAATTTCCCTCACATGGCTTGGGTTAACCTGCGGCCATGATAACATTCACTTGCCCATGTTGAACCGCCATAAGAGGAATCAAACCCCGGTCTCCCGCACAGAGTACAATAGCTATAACCACTAATCTACGGCGCCACGGCACCTGTAAGAATTGTCAAAGTGATTTTTTGATAATAGCTGTTTTGTAAAGAACTCTTTTACAGTGACACAACAGTGTCACATGTTGGGAGTTGTTGGTTCTCTGGTGTTTTGTTCTTACTGCAAAAGTTTTTGTAAAGAGCCTCTTTGATGTCATTGCACACAATCCTTTTGATTATTGGGAACAGTCTTTCATCAAACGTAAATTTATCTCTGATGCATCTAAGGACGCTTTAAAACTCCATAAATTTCTTAAGGATGTTTAAGGCTTTTACCTTTCCAATACACTGGTGTAGTCGTCCCTGGTAAATGTATGAAATGCAGAAAGTGCTCAGCAAAAATTGCGTCCAAGTTACCGAACAATATCTGTCTCGTCCAATAACCTCCTGCGGTTGCCTGAACCAATATGAATAAACATTTTTAGGGTTATTTGTTCTACATAAACTTCACTCGCTGCCTTAATCAATGCTGCTGATGTCTTTCATTCCTCACCCAAAAAATTCATAAAGCACCTCTTTTTCAAACGATTAAATTGAATTTTGATTATATTGGTCGGTAACAAAGTATACATTAGTGTTGGCCTTAATGATTCCTGATCAAACTCTGAAACGTTGCCAAATGTTAAAAGATTAACTGATGTTAGCTGTTGCTCTTTGACCATTCCATCAAATAGTATCATTAGCAGGACTTACAACACTGCTCTCTTGTTCACTTGAAAGGACCAGTAAGGGATTGTCTCAAAATGTTTGTACGTTTTTTTCGTATAATTATACGAACGCTACGAAGTACTTCATTTAGTGAAACGAATGTCAGACGAAGTGCTTCGTTTAAAATAAAAAATATAAACGAAGTTTATATGAACTTTTTTAATACATGATACGAACTTAAACAAAGTTTTTTTATCATACAAAATAAAATGATACGAACTTTGAACGAGGTAAATTGCTATGCAATCTTGAAACTTCAAAAGGACCGGCGTAATTATTTCAATACAAAATCAGAAACAAAAAAATTAAATAAAGTTTCTTTGACATAGGAAAAGAAATGATACAAACTTTAAACGAAGTAAATTGCTATACGAAAAACGAACTTCAAAAGTACCGGCTTAAATGCACATAATTATTTCAATACGAAACCAGAAATAAAAGAAGTAAAATATACGATTTATTTTAATAGTTTCAAACTTAAATTTAATATCAAGCATTTGTATTTCCTTTATAAAATATCAAATTTAATTAAATTATATTAAACAGTTTTTTTAAAACTAGCTACTTTCATAGCATGTCTAAAAATTACGACAGCGATACCGATTGGATATTATGACACAGCCAGTTCCGACGCCGAGACTGATTTGTCGCAAAGTATATATATATTTTTTTTTTCTCCCCTTTTTTTAAACTCTTAAATTTATTAATGTAGTTAAAATTCAATTTACTTATTTTTTTAGATAAAAATAAAAGACGAGGAAGACCAAGCATACACAAGAAATATCCGGAAATAATTACTTGTGTCAAGACGTTGATAGAATAAGGTTCTGCTGAAGCTCACTTACGTCGGAGAGACTGTGTTATGTACACAAATAGGATTTCTTTAAATGATAACGTTATGCATGTCAAAAAAACCTTGGGTATAACTGATAGTCGCCACACCATTCACAGATTAATTCCACCCCGAAGGAGAGAGTATATCTTCACTGCCAAAGAAATTCTTTTGAGAAATGAAAGAAATTAAGGTAGACATATGGGAAATTCAAGAAAGAATTGAGATAAATGAGGCTACCACTAATCAAATAAATACGTGGGGACCTTAGAACTAGTTTATAAAACATTAGTTATGGTGTGCAAACACCAACAATGCAAACAATAGAATTTAAAAATCTGGGAAATACAACGCATGATGGTATACGTTAAGCATCATGGTTTGAAACAGACAAGATGGCAGAAAAAAACATTCCATGCAACTAGAATTTGTATCCATGTATTTCATAACAATCAATACAGTAAGTGCTTTAAAAGCGACTTTTATTTCACTGCAAAGCTTTTCATTTAAGTTTATTTTGCCGCAAAAGTGAAATTAGCGCCAGTTTACTAATATCAGTGGTAAGTCAGACGATACAGACAGAATAATGTGTACTAATGTTCCCAGTATAGCTAACCAGAAATCACACTTACGTTAAAAGAAAATTTTGTTTAGAATTAATATATTATTAAGAAATAGTATAATTTATATTGTACAAGCTTACAATGTACTGTTATTTCATCTAGCTGTTTATATAACTTTAGCTCAGGTTAGGTTACAAAACTTTTAAAGTCGTTAAAATTGAAATAGAAAGATCAATTATTTTCACACAATTCTGATTAATGTGGGAAAAAAGGCAGAAAAATTTAATAGATTAATAAAAACTAATTTGGGTAAAAACACAGTAAGGCTAATACACACCTTTTTAATACTGAAATTGATACCTCATCAAAAATTTGTTTTAAAACATAATATGGAAGCTCCATAACATAACATAAAAGTTCCATAAAAAATTATTTTCTTTATTAAAAAAAGAGTGTACTAGCCTCCCATAAATAATTGTTTTTACAGACTAAACTAAACCTGGACACCTTTTTGGTCTAATTAGCCCTAATTCTTTTTGCATGTTTAGTTACAAACAATTATTTATGGAGCACCTAATGAAACTTTTGTTCGGTGGTACACGGATTTATTTGAATTAAAAGGTTTCTAGCGGAATAGGTGGGTGGAGGTTTGTAGGGTTGGTATCGGTGTTGTAGTGGTTGGTATCGGTGTTGTTGTGGATGGTGTGGTATCTTTTTCTCCCTTTTTTCCTATTTAAAGTTTTTGTGGTCTTGACCTCCATTGGAGGTCCAGGCTTAAAAGCTTCTTTTGCTTGTATAGGGCCTGGGTGAATTTTTCGATAATCCTGAAACTGTTTCCGTAATCTAAACAAAGAAATAATGTGGTTTATCCAAAATTTAGGTAATTGTGTCAAAAAAATTTGTTATGGTAAATGTAATAATTGAGAACATAACCTGTAACAAAATATATTTTGGAATTTTTATTTCTTTGTTACATTAAAAAAAAATTAAATTAAAATTTCTTACCTTTGTTTTCCACTGACTCAATTTCTTAAAGTTAAAATAAAATAATAAGAGATTTAGTAAAAAAGGATATATTGTGACTGAAAAATTGCTTACCCTCATTTTTCTTTTCTTTTTTGCTTTCTTTTTTGCTATAGTTTTTCCATTCTCGTGATTCTAAATTAAGTTATAGGAAAGTAAAATGTAAAGTAGACTCTCTTTAGTCTTTTCCACACTAAAAATATTGATTTAGTTGATAATTTTGGGTTAGATATCATTTTTAGAATTTTTTATGTATCAGAATTAGAACATACTTATAGCATTACAAGGAGCGTAGAGTTTCAGTTATTTTAAGAGCTTACCTGCCCTGTCCACTTTCATGATATATTTTATTAATTTAGTTGATCTAAAAAAAATTAAAAAAAGGTGTACAATTTTCTTGAGATTTTTGCACCTTGTATGTACCAAATACTAATTTATGAATACCCAGCACTGGAACAATAGTAATACTATTTTTATTCTATAATATCAGGGCTGTGACATTCTTTACATTATTCTGCAATACCCAGCCCTGAAACAATTTATTACTACCGTGAAAAGGTTTGTTAACATCATGGTTCGTGTTTATTTCATGTTACGCAAGAACCACAATAGTCCACGATGCGCATTTTTTTAACAATCGTGGACCTCCCGATCATGTTTCGTGGACTACACCAACGAAAATTAAATATTACATCGTGGCTTCCACGATAGATAACTTCTATTTTAAAACAACAAAGACCGTTAGTTTATCAATTAAATCAAAAACCGACGGCAAAAAAATAAATTAACACATTTTAATTCGTTATCAAATCGTTCAGGAATTAAAATGCGATGTGAAAAACCATTTCTATCGCCGCTTTTCGTCTATAAACTTTTAAAATGCGATCTTAAAAAACATTTTTATCAACGCTTGTCGTTTATAAACTTTTAAAATGCGATCTAAAAAAACATTTCTATCGCCGCTTTTCGCTTATAAACTTTCAAAATGCGATTTAAAAAAACATTTCTATCGCCGCTTTTCGCTTATAAACTTTTAAAATGCGATCTAAAAGCATTTCTATCGTCGCTTTTCGCTTATAAACTTTTAAAATGCGATCTAAAAAAACATTTCTATCGTCGCATTTCGTTTTTAAACTTTTAAAATGCGATCCAAAAAAACATTTCTATCGTCGCTTTTTGCTTATAAACTTTTAAAATGCGATCTAAAAAAACATTTCTATCGTCGCATTTCGTTTTTAAACTTTTAAAATGCGATCCAAAAAAACATTTCTATCGCCGCTTTTCGTTTATAAACTTTTAAAATTCAATTTAAAAAAGCATTTCGCCGCAGACAAATTTAACTTTTCTAGATAAATGACATTTCGTAAAAATACGATCGCATCCATGACGAAAAAGTATACACCAAGCAAAAACTAGAAATATAAAAATCGTGGAGCTGGCGAAAATAATCTTGGGACACACGATCCTTCGCGGAGATAATAATATTAGCGTGGTGGCCACGATAGAATGTTTGAATGTTTGTTATACATAAAGACCACGATTTTATCGTGATTCGTGTGCACCACACTCGTTACACGAACACGATGTTAACAAACCTTTTCACAGTACTGTATAACCATCTTTAGTTATTATTTTTTTATAATATCAGGGCTGTGACATTTTTTGTTATCTATTATTTTAGAATTCTGGAACAAGTATCAGATTTCTGGATAACTTATTTAGGCACTCTGGAAATTTTTATCAGAGCCCAAATTTTATATTGGAACAGGTGCAACAACATCCTCTGTTCCCACTGCACAAAAATGTCTTATTTTCTGATAATCGTGCAGCAGTAAAACCATGTGGTTGAATTATTTCAGGCTTCTTCTTAACAAATTTTGTGTTTTTTTAAACAAATTCCATATTGTTGGCGGAGAATCCAACCTCCTAAAGCAGTAGACAGTACCAGGGTCACTGCCTCTTAATACGGAAGTGATGGAAGTCAGTTAAGTTTGGAACTTTGTAAAAGTATTTAGAAAACATAGCAACCCAGTCATATGTCAGCACAAGAACGTCACCAGTGTGTGTTCCTACTAGCTTAGATGTATTACATATAGCAGAGTCATCACAACACTTGGCTATGTCATAAAGTGTCCATAGTGCTGTTACTGATGTGTTTTTTTTAGTGCACCGAAACATCTGTCACAACTGAATTTAGTGTGACTGACAACCGTGAAAAATATTCAATTTCATTGTGCAGGCCCATTAAAGTTCTCCATATCAGGTACCATAACACAAAATTGTTCTTCTTTTGACCTATAAAACAATGTCAGAAAATTAGTACATTGCTTAATCTCAGTGCTTTATTGCTCAATAAATATATTTTTAGGAACTAACCTGCACAGTTATCGGCATGAACGTTGGCTCGTGTTTCTCCAATTCCCTGACCTAAGAAAAAATTATGGACATGTGGCATTTGCAAACTGTCCATTGTTGACTATTTCGTCAATCAGGTAATTAGTTTGTATGTTTGTACCATTGTTACAAATACCCAATATATTACATTTTCTGGGTGTTTTAAAATAAATTGGACCTGGCTGGAAAGGATCTTGAGGGTAATGTAACTGTTGAGCATAATCCCAACTGTAGTGAGCAATCCCTTCAAATGAACATGGCTCATTTTTCACTACAGGGTTATAGTTGGGTATTTTCCCTATTTCAGTTGAGGCCAATGCACACTGTTTCTTATAATATTTTAATTCTTCTTCTGCAAATTTTAGGTGTGCCAACTGTTCACTGAGTGCATCTGATTTATCAGCTTCAGATTTATTAATACTGCAAAAAATGGTGTTATTATTCGACTGACATTTGTCGCATAATGACTGGATGTAATGTTATCTTTTTAGAACCAACCTTTTACTTCAATTTTATCCTATGAAGACTACCTCAACATCACCGCCGCCACCAACATCACCGCCGCCACCAACATCACCGCCGCCACCAACATCACCGCAGCCACCAACATCACCGCCGCCACCAACATCACCGCCGCCACCAACATCACCGCCGCCACCAACATCACCGCCACCACCAACATCACCGCCGCTAGATAACAGATAACACCACCGTTACCATCTCCACCAATGATACAGCCACCAAAATCACTGCCACCACAACCAACCAACCAACCAACCAAGATTTGACCACACAACTGACCATCATGCAAACCAACTTAACCCACATCAATTTCAAACTGGACCAACTTATTGACTTCGTAAACACCAGCATTATTCCCAGATTTTTCCATGATGTACCAGAACAGCAACATCCCCCCACAAACACAACAGTACCATCATTTGAAACCACTTCTGCCTCAGCACCACATTTCGATATTCTACCACCGCTTCCACCCCTGCCAAATGATCCACCTACTTGCCAGCCGAATTCATCATCGAATTTTCAGACACTGCCTGGATGTAATGACACTAACAATGCCGTACTTACTGCAGCATTGGATGCCACCGAGATTAGTGACTGTACATATAAAATGATCCTTGCTTTATTTCCTCTGGATGTCTTTAAGGAGTCCAATTTGACAGGCAAGAGAGGGTCGGACAATTGGACCCTGTAAGAACCTGGCAAAAGTTCAAGCCCTCAGATGCTGAGTGGAAAAGGTGCATAGAACAGGTGCAAGTTAAATTAAAAAATTTACGGGTAAAATTGAAAAAAATGTTAATGTAGGCATTAAAAGAGGATAGAAAGCATTTTTTTTCATTTTGCCTGAATTTTTAATGTTTAACTTGCCTGTTCTTTGCACCCAAACATGGCAATGCATCAGTATTAACCCTCTCCCTCAGACCTTGTGATTTTTACTGCTACCACATATGTTGGTAGTTTGTAGCAAGTTTAAAATAATATATATTGGCAGATTCGTCTATGCTGTAAAAGTTCGTTTTTAGAATATTCTGGAAAAAATTTTTTTTAATTTAATAACAGAGCATCCCTAAAAATCCCTAAGTTATTTTTTAAAACACACTTTTATAAAAGATCTTTAACAAATTTATTAAGTAACATATCTGCATAAAGTTAAAATCTGCTTTTTTTCTTTCAGGATGTATACTGTAAAAAGAACCTTGTGTTGAATTTATGGTGGTTTAATATTTGTAAATATCAGTGTTTTTAAAAATCGGAGATTTTCTTAAAATTTCTCAAAACTATGAGTTTTTAGGGGGTCATTTTCTCATAAAACTTTGTGTAATGTGGCATAAAATCTTGACAACTAGTTGGTGAACAATAGAAAAATCCATGGTTTGGCCTGTTTTTTATTTCGTGTTTTACTACTGCAGTTAGCTACCATTTTGCGTGACAGATTTAGTTTGTGCTTATAGTAAATTTGTTGATTTTTAAAGATATGAAATTGTAATTTAAGTCCTAAATTAAGGTTAGTTAATATAATAAGTTTTATGGTACTGTAATGTTTGTTTGCTATATACCATAAAACAAAATCATCATTTTTAAGCTTCGTGTTGTTAACCCAATTTTTTTGTCTCTGCACACAGTATCTTAATCCAACACAGAAAACTAATTTAGCAGTTTAAAGACAGGAAAAAATGATTTTAGGCTTACAACATTATAGGCTTGTTTGAAACATTTTTTTTCAGATAGTTAGCTAGCTCCTTCTAAATTCAAATTAATCTTGTTTCATAACCACCAATCTCTAAAATTCCAATGAATATAACCTGAGCTGGGGTACCACTCATCATAACGCCTGGCCTGTATTGCAGTTGCTCGCCGAAAACCAGCGTGTGAAATGGAATTGCTCAGGGTGAGCCGCATGCTACATACGGCTTATGGTATTTTAAGGAACGCAGAAAATTAAAAGAGACTAACTAAATTGGTGCTTAATTTTTTTGTAGCGATTAAACAAAATATGTTTATAATTTCAAAAAAAAGACATAAATACAACTCCTAAAAAACAACAAGCCACATTTTATGTTGACTGGTTTGGAAGCAATTTAATCGACAAACATAGAAAGATTGTTGTCTTCTGTGCTTAGCGCATAATTAACTAAAAAATTTATGCGTCGGCCATATTGCACTATTATCAAAAATCTGCTGACAAAGCAAATCAAATTAGCAATAATTATAGCTCAGCATTGTTTATTGCTAATGACCTAAGCGCTAATCCATTTTATTTATCAGTAATTCTGTTCTTTTTAATGAATTATCGATAAATAGTGATCGATAATTATAGCTTGTTATCAAATTCCTTGGAATCGTCACATATATATCATCTGCCACTTTTGAACATAACATGCCAATTCGTCCAAATGTATTGAAAAAATATATTGTGTGTGTACCTATTGACATTTTTTAAACGTTTTGGTCTTTTTAATCCCCGAACTCACAATCACTTTATGCATGTCTTTTGAACATAACATGCCAATTCGTCCAAATGTATTGAAAAAATATATTGTGTGTGTACCTATTGACATTTTTTAAACGTTTTGGTCTTTTTAATCCCCAAACTCACAATCACTTTATGCATGTCATGTGAAACATGTGGACAACAAATTATTTCAAAATACTATCTTTGATCTACAAAATCGGTGTTTCATAGTGTGGAATATTTAAATGTTACAGGATTTAACATAAAGTAGGATCCAGTGATAGCATAGGGCTTTTTGGATGCGAGACACAAGTTGTAAAAGTAGATCAGATTTATTTAAAGAAATAATCTTTTGGCCTTTTTAATGACAAATTTGTGGGGACGGGAAATGGGGTTATCTGGGAAAATTAATAAAAAACTTTCGATAAGTTTTCCCTGTCGACAAAACTTTAGTTGGTAAACATATTACTCATTTTCACAAAATTTAGTAAAATTTAGTAACTTAACTGAAAAGTGAAAAGGTTTACAATCACTCACTTTTTGGCCAATGATTTTTGATTAATGGAAAATTATTTTTTAAGCTATTAAAGGCCAAAAAATCTCCTTCAAACAAATTTAATTCAAAATGTAAACTAAAAATATGCAACATTATTTTCTTCTTTTGAAAGATTTTGTTCATTAATGCATTTAAAAAAGGTGAAGTGAATATTGGTAAAAAAGCTTAGTCAGTATTTTGTCACTTTTTGTATTATACAAAAAGAGTGGAACAGCCATACTTTTATATTTGTGTACTTACTGATACAGATGAGTTGCGAATGTTTACAAAATGTGCCATATACATGCGCAGATTCTAACATGCAAGAAAAAAAAACGCATTGGCCAAATTGGCTATTTACGCTAAATAGCTATCCATAAATATTATAGTTTGTTTTCAAATTCAATAATATCAAAATTGGAATCGTCACATTTATATATTATATTTCTTCACTACAGTTTTACAAAAAAATTATATATAACCCTGGAAAGATGTCGTGGATATTTGGTGTAAATAAAGAACAAGCAGTACCTGAAAATTTTGAACAATTAGCATCTCTTGGAGGAGGAGCTGGTTCAGGTAAAAATAGAATGTGATGTCATATATTCTAGAGAATAAGATAACAACGTGGAAATGTTTTGACTAATTTGATATACTGCTTATTCATTCTAACAATGATTTTATTTTAGGTGGAGATGGCAAAGATAAGGATGAACCTGCCAAACCAAAAGCTTGGTCTAATTTTGATCCTTCCGGACTTGAAAGGGCAGCGAAAGCTGCCAGAGATCTCGATAAATCAAGTGAGTTATAATTCATAATTGGCTACTGTGTTTTAATTGTGCTTGCCTGTTTACTTTTTAACAGATTTTTTTTCCGTCAAGCTGAATTTTACCGCAAAAATTTACGTCATCTTATAGTGATAAAATAAGTCCTCTATGCCTTTTGAAACAGGATGTAATTACCTGAATTTAACTTCTATTAAGACCCTGTTTATTTTATTTATCTATGTTTCTATTTTATCTCTGTTTAGCCAATTAATGAGTATATAAATAATCACGTTTTTATGTTAGAGCATGCTTCACAAGCTTTAGATTTATCACGCATGCAAGAAAGCACTAAACAAATGGAATATCAAGCTCAAACAAAGGTATCATAAACAGATATTCAGCAAGGTTTAACAGAACATCTAGAATTATGTGGTCAAATATTTAGTATTTGCTGCCGCTCAGAAAAGTCTAATATGCCCATTGTAAATGGGCCAAATATTTGTTGTATCGTATATATCTCAAATAACTTTCAAGTTTAAGCTAACAAAAGGTTTTTTATCTTCTTGTTTTATTTAATGTTTATCCTATTAGTTGACCTGTGTCCATGCATCCATCCATCCGTTACCAGCTTTTTGAGGAAATGCTCTTCAGCCCGATAATGGCAAAACTGTGAGCAAAATCATTCAGAACTGTTCAAAAACTGGATTTTAACTTAGAACTGTGATTTATGTTGTTTAAATTTACAAAATTTTTGATAATAACTAGCACTGACACTATTTTATTAAACTGTCCATTTTTAATATAAACACCTCAGAGGAGTTGGAGGTGTTTACATTTTTTTAAGAAAAACATGAAGAAAGAAGTATAAGCATAAAAAAGAGTCGAACAATATAATTTTATTGCATTGCATATCACAGAAAAAAATTAAAATATTTTAGTAAAAATGGAGGAGAGCTACTGTTGCTTTAGTTTTTGATGTCTGATATTGGAGAAGTCCTATCACTTCCTGTATTTTTAAATTTCTATTCTTAGGAATATGAAGCAGCAATGGAAAAGTTACAAATCGAAAAATCACGTGTACAACATGAAGAGCGTAGGAAAACTTTATCGGAGGAAACAAAGCAAGCCAATCAAGTAAGATTTTAGGTTTAAACAATAAGTATTTTTGATTTGTTTCATATTGTATCCTTTCATTTAAAGTAATACTGTTTTAATCCTTTTTTCTTCATTACCCTTTTTTCAGCGTGCACAATTTCAAGATCAATTAGCTCGCAAAAGATACGATGATCAACTGGGACAACAGGTCAGATATTTTTTTCTATATCTGCATATTTTTGTAGCATAATGGCGTAATATCCATAAAGTATATTATTGACCTTCCAATCCAATCTTGTGTTCAATCCAATCTAAATTCAAATTCCTCAACAGCAAATATCTGATACCTTCGTGTAAGATTAATTAGCATTAGTGTGTCTGGTAACATAGAAAATGAAGGTATTCTTTATGATATCAATAAGAAAAAATATACAGGGGAAGTTAAAGCAAATCAATGATTTGCATCCTGCATTGAAGTTAACTTTGAAAAAGAATCCAGTAGTTGCCTATCATTTTTGGACATGCTGATTAAACATGTGTTAGGACCACTTGGTATATGAAAGCAACAGACACAGGACTAACAATGAATTTTTACTCTCTTGCACCAATTTGATATAAACAATCTATAGTCTCTGGTATATTGTATAATATGTGTATGTAGCAAATTTTTATATGCGACAAGTGCAATCTCTAAGAAAAGATTGAAAGATTAGAAATTGAAAAATGATGTAGCACCTAGGAATATAAGTGCAATAGTTTAGCGATGCTTTTTGTTTTATTTTTATCAAAACCAATGTCTGCCTTTCTGACATTGGTTTTTGGTAAAATTTGTAATTTTAAAAGTTTGGTAGCTTCAGTATACTTTAGGTGTACAAACTTTCACAAAGATAAACTTCCATGAATACAAAAACAAACTTTCCAAAATTAAACTGAAAAAAAATATTTTGCAAGTACCCATTCACAGAGAGATGAAGCAGTTGATAATATTTCGACATATAATTATTACTTTGTCAAGGTACTTCAAGGCTTCTTCAGTGTTGGAATAATCCTCAGGATTGGCACTCTGAAAATTAGATATCAATAATTAAATTGGTAGAAACTTCCCACAACATGTGTAGCAAATGTTCCAGTTATCATCCATTTATTACCAATACCCTCTGTAGTAATTGATGTACTACCACCTCAGGTACATACTTCAATGGTGTCTGGTCAAGGTTAAAAACGAGAGAATGTGGAATCTTATATTTCTCTAAATAACTAACAATTTTATGATAGAAAAGAAACTCGATTTCTTTCCTAGCCCCATCAGGAATTTTCACCTTAAGTGAGGTTATATGATGTTTCCCAACCCTATACAGTGCAACAGAGACTTTGACTCAAATAAGAAGACTCTCCAAGATTTCTTTTCATTAATGCACAGGCAGTTGCATTAGCGTCACCTGAATTGATTACGCATCCCAATCAAATAATTATGTACCAACGAATCAAATTCTACAAGCAGCAGAGGGCATCCAGTATGTGACAAATATTTTGTTTCTTCGGCTTTCAAAGCTTGTTTAATCTCTCCATCGGCCCTTTTTTGAAAAGAGAAAATAGTACTTACGAAGGCTTGACAATTATCTCTTGAACTTCATTTCTTGTGAAATAGTTGCAATATCAACAAAACCAAATCCTGTCACCTCTATTTTAGAGTGAGTTGGTGGATCTAAAAAATTTACAATAGTTTTTTTTTACAGACAACTACGACCGCCAACATAGACAACTCAATAATCAAATGAAAATAATATTAGATAAGTTCTATGCTGAAAAATAGAGAACTTTTAGGACAAAAAAGTTGTCTATTAAAAAAAATAATTCTTATAAAATGAAAACCTCAACACCAAAACAGTTAGCCCGTGTTGATTAAATAAAAAAATCTTCTTTTAAATTTTCTGCATTGATGCATTAACTGCACAATATCTCTACAATGAATATATAAATACAAGTGTCTCAGTGTCGTTATTTTTGTAGTACAAAGTCTACTTTTGTTAATTGCAATACAGTTTCTTTCTGTTTTGTACTGCATTTGAGTTATATTATATTTAACACACAGCTTGCTAAGAAATATCAAGAACTTGTCAAACAAAAATATGCAGAAACAAAAGAGGGAAAAATACTCAGTTTATTCATTAATAAAATTGCTAATGAATTACCAGAAGAAACTATGCGCAAGAAGAGAAAATCAGAAAAGAAGATCTGCAACTGTTAAAGACCTACCCAACTTGATATTAGAATGATATTCTCAAACAATAGGAAATGAAACAAGAAAACGAAACGAGTTACTTGTATTGAAATTGATTGGAAATCAGTCTCTTAGTTTGCTTTTAGTTTACTCTGTTTTACTAATAAATTGAAGACAATTTCAAATTTTTTTGCGAAATAAATAACAATTTATTTTTTCTTTTTTTTTTGCGAAGATAAACTTTCGCGAATCAACAATAGGGTTTTTTCATGAATATAAACTTTCTCTGCAAATGTTTGTACACCTAATGCGTGTAAGCAATGACCTGTTGTGCAAATAATTTTTCTGTGAACATTTATTTACTGGTTGCTTCTATTGTATGGACCCTGAAGCAATGATCAAAATGAGTAATTTGAAAAGGTTTTTAACAAACATTTATATTATTAAAACAACGTAATTTTTTAAAAATTATTACAAAATACCTAGAAAAACAGACAATAGGAAAAACCTTGAAAGTAGCACTACTGTATTTATATTCCAGTAGTTCGATTCTCAAAGATGGCATTAGATACGCAAATTGCGAAATTGTGACCTTCTTTGTACCATGAATGTTGCATATTGTTATTTTAACTACATTTCATCATGAAATACATCAATACAAATTCAAAAAGTTGTGAACACAAATGACGAGTATAGAAGCCGTACACTAACAATAAAAATTTTAATAGGTTTCTTTTCGTGCCCCTTTGGGAGTTTTTACTTTTTAACTTTTTACAATTTCTCAATTTTTTACAGATTCTTTTAGTTTGGTGTTGATCCGTTTATGTGTAGGATGTTTGTGATATAGTGATAGTTTTTTACAACTGTTTTTTATTGTTATTTTTATTGTTTATCTTGTTTTTAGACCTGATGATGAAAATGTAATTTTCAAAATATATTGTCTACAAAATAAGTACATTATTGGTCCACTTTATGTGTTAATTTTATAAATTTTTTTTCTTTTTTTAGCGAAAAATGAACGAAGAAAACATATCCAAGCAAGAAGAGTCTGTACGAAAACAAGAAGCCATGAGAAGAGGTAAACACATAGTTATTATTATTGTTGTCAAAAAAATGTTGTGACCTGACTGATTTTGTTGTTGTTTATATTTAGCAACTGTTGAGCACGAGGCTGAACTCAGACATCAAAACGAAATGAAAAAACTAGAAGCAAAAATGAAGGCACAGTATGTACTTTTAGCTAATATTCCTTTGTACATTGACAATGAATAGAAAATAAGCTGATTTAATATGTTTTTATGGTTTACAATTTTTAATAATAATAATGGTGCCAAATTTAAGAGGTTTGAACATTATTGTAAGTTACTTTGCATCTATCTATGCACAACAGACTGCACAAGCAAAGTTTAGTTTCTGCGCATTAGTTTTTTTCCATCAGCTGTTAGTACCACTTTCATACATATTTTTATTTCAGACTATTTATATCATATTTTTTTTCAATAAGACAGAGGATGTGACTTCGATTTCTGCAGATATTAATTTTTTGCACTTGAATTGTTTTAACTTTCCCGGATTTTGTGTGAAAATAAGAATAATATATGTACCTGAATAATTCACGTTATTGCAATGGTTTTCAATTACAAATCTATAGCTCAACGGTATTCTTAAACTTTCCTCTCAAGTATGTTTTCATTTTTAGGACTTTAAATCTATGTTTTACTGCTGTTTTTTTTAACTTATACTTATCATTATGTGTTACCTGCAGAGGTTTATAAAGATGAAAAATAGGGACAAAAGCACAAATAAACAACAAAAAAGGATCTCTTAATATTGTTACAAAAATTCTTACATATAAAAAGCAGTCTGTTTTTGTGACAGGTTATCCAGAGGTTTGAGACACAACTAATTATAGTGCTTTGCAAGTACTAAAATAATTTTCAATTCTTTAGAGGAGTAATTGAGCGTGAAAATAAAGACATTCGACTTGAGCAAATTCGACTTCAAGCAGCTGAACATCGGGAGACAGTTCTTCAATCACTAAAGTAAACATTTTTAATAAGAAATTTGTAAGAACTCTTGGCATCTATATTATAATTCCCGTATATGTCTGTCTGTCTGTCAAGCCAAATGGTAGCTTAGCTGCACAAGTAGCGAAACGCACGCAATGTAGTATAAAAAGGACGGACGAACCCGTGGATTTTTCCACAGGCTAACGACTAATAGCTGATTTATTTATACTTAAATTAAAGTAAATTTTGTTTAGAAACTGTTAAGGACGTCTGTTGTTGGATTTTTTTGTACAATATGTATTATCATCTGTTATAGAACTGCTGGAAGTATAATTGGTTCAGGGATAACAAATTTTTTATCTGACTGGGACAAAATATCTTCAACGGTATACATTTTTTTCCAACAACTTTAGTTGCATTTTTATTTTATGCTTTTATTTTTTTTCTATGGGAAAACTGCATAGTGGTGGCTAAAAAGGTTTCATGATGGACTTACCTTAGCAATTATAATGATAGCTATAAATTCAACAAATAACATTTCCGGAGAATCCTTAAAAAATCAAGTTGTAGTAAATCCAAAATCTCAAATCATTCCACCAGAAAAGCAGCAAGAAATGTTGATAAATTTTAAACCATGTTCGTTGTGCACTTATAAAAAACTGCGTTTTTATTATAAAAATCAGCACAATAAGCAGCAAGCAAAATGGCGTCAACTTTGTGATAGACTGACTAAAAAAAATTGGGGGTTCAAAAAATGTTTAAAAAAATCTATATGGTTATTCAAAATATTTTGTTATCTCTTTCTACACAGATTTAAAAAATTGATACAATGAAATTCAAATTGAATGTTTTCTGGTTTTTACAACCTTGTCACAAGAAAATCTTTACAAAATAATCCTGGTTTCCACAAAAACTATTAGGTAATAAATACAATATAAACTGTTTTAGCTACCTATATTACCCTCGGTCTGTGTATTGCTATCACAAGCTTTGTCTATCTTTTTTACGTAGGTTATATCTCTTGGTATACATAGACAAAACAGTTTATATTGTATTAGTATAAGCTTCTATGTGGATTTTGTGTTTGTCTATATACCTAACTGTGTCATGATATTTTTAGGTGGCAGGTTTATCCTTGCTAGCTGTTGGAGTTTACGCAGCAAAAATGGGCACTGGAGTAACAGCTAGGTATGATTTTTCTCTGAATGCAAAACCACATTTTAAGTTAGCTGTTGTTAGCTATTTAAGTATCAGTTGTCTTTTTAAACTACCCTAGGTATTTAAATATTAATTCACCTTCCATTAAATTTAATTTAGATATATTGAAGCAAGACTTGGTAAGCCATCGTTAGTACGAGACACTTCCAGGTTGACGCTGATTACTGCTGCACGTCATCCAATACAGGTATTTGATTGGATTGTTTACGAATATGTTCCTTCTTTCTCTTCCAACCATTATGCGTGGAAAATAACTTATTCTCAGAACTTATGTGTAAAAGTCTTTCAGCAGACTTTGTGTTCACACTTTGAGAATAGAAATCGTTTCTGATTGAAGCCATCTTTAAAATGTGGAGGTGTTTTAAACAAGTATTGTTCACACTGGAGAGAAAACCAGTACATTACGAAATAAACTAAACGCTTTCAATTTACAAATTATCTGGACTCAATGTGTACTTGTGATATACAGTTTTAGCATTATTCACTTAGTAGATTTTTAAAACATCAATATCAACACCAAAGACATGCTTTGGGGGAGAAAGAAAATTGATTTCAATCTCCACAAAAACGTCCTTGTTAAGAAACTAAATGTAATTCATATAAATCCGTTGTATCTTTTTCATTTGTTAAACAATTTCTTAGCATAATAAACACAACAGAGTGACAACCTATCCATAAATAAACAGTATAGATTATTATAGATGCCACTCGATTATTCTTGATTTTGCAAATTTAGACCTGCTTACTTTTTTCTGGTTAAATGCTCGTTTCCAATTGACTGCATTTTCCATTACAAGATTTCTTGTTAGTACATGCACACTTTAACAAATAGAGATTTGTTTTGTTTAAATGCCCATGCGCTAAACTTGTGAACTTTTTGTGCTATAGCGGAAAATGCAGTCAAATAGACACAAACCTTGACTATTGAATTTGTTATACGAGGCTTAATATATTGTTATTTTCATCCTTTTTATGTGTGCTGTGCTTGAATACATGAGCTGGAAAATTACATCACTGCATTTTCTATGCTTTGTTTACTTTACATTTTTTTAATTACACTTTCCACATAATTAAATAATGCCATGTGTTCTTTTATATTAAGGCTGTTAAAAGACTTATTGTAAAACCAGAAGATGCTTTGAAAGGAATTATTTTGGAGGTAGGTACTAATTCTTAACTCTTTTTGACCAGGTGGCTGGAGGAAAGAAAGTACATCTGATTCTATACTGAAACTCTTTAGTCCATAGTCTATAGCCACTTGTACTGCGTCATTTAGTAGAATGGGCCAAAATTCTCAAGCTTCCTTTTGCAAGAAGCTGTAAATATACTGCATAAGGCAACAAAGAAAAAAGATCAGCAAGAAAGTGCATCTAAATCAAAGAAGAAATATGAAAGTAACGGCGATAACAAATTTGACCAACAGAGTTTTCATAGATGGATTCACGACTGTTGTGTTAGAATTTAAATTAAACTCCGAGTTTGAGGGGTTTAGCAGTGTAGTAAGCAAACACATAAAAGTTGTTTTAATTAGTCTTTATCCCAACAAATGATTAGTAAAGAGCGTGCATCAGTTAAGTTTAAAAAAGTGTGCACAAGTTACAAAGAAGCAGTAGATGTTGGTTGCTAAAATGGCAGCAGAAAAGTCTTCACCTTATTGCACTGCAGAATTAGAGACTAAATGAGCATCACTTCCCGGTCAATTTATGAGCATAACAATGAATTGAAACATGTGGTCACAAACGGCTGTAGATTGTGAGTTACCTGTAAGTCTTTTGGGTGTGTGCGCGTCATTAAAACATCTACAGATCTGCAGAAAGCATGATTCTGATAAAACAATGAATAACACTAAAGAAAACACTTAACTTCTTTCTCCTTGTATGCAAGTTTGAAAGTTTGTTATACTTCATATATTTTTAAATTACCTTGATACCTTTATCCCAGATCAAAAAGCAATCCCTTATTGTAAAAATCAATTTTTTAGAGATTTACTTCCCAAGTTAGCCATATCTATTTTACAATGGCTTCATTGTGGCTCTCTCATACTTTTTACAAAATAAAAAAAAATAGCAGGAAATGCCCCGCATAAAAAAAATGGAAACACGTGACAAAAGTTAATCAGGATGCTATCACAAATTTTTGATTTTTGGTAGGCATACACACCTGAGCAACATAAGATTTGGTTGGAAGATATCCCAATTTTTATTTCATGACTTAACCTCTTAGTAAAGCATGAACATGAATATACCAGTTAAACTGTATTTAGTTGGATTGTTACGGCATGTAAAGTGACAATCTTTGCCTGTGCTTGTTTGCGACCCATACCTAACAGTTCAAATTGGATATCTTTAAAACAATCTTTTCGTTTTATTGTGTGTGCTATTTTAAGCACATCTAAGAAACAAACAGATACAGCTGATTATTTGAAATAAAAAAGCGTAATTAAGCACAGATAATTTCAAATGATCAATTTTATCTGTCGTTGTTGTTGTTGTTTTGTTTCTCAAGATTTGCATAAAATAGGAACAGAAATGTTGAGAATATATGAAGTGATGAAATTATCCCATCTGTTTTTTTTTTGTTATTAATTCTGTCTGCTTTTTGTCTGTTTTTTTTGTTAAGATTTGTTAACACTTTTAAGATAAGTAATTGTTTACCAGAAATTCTTTACATTTTATTTTTGAATTTTTGCTTGCAACATAAGTCAGCGCTTAATGTACGAAACGATTTAATAAGCTCAATCCACGCAATTTCCGATGAATGGCGTGAAATATACGGACCATTCAAAATTCAAGGTGCAAGAAATTATACACACTTTAGAACCATATGAACGTATAGACAACCTTTTTATGAATAATTAATGTTTTAGAATGAATTTGCTATTTTGTCCTTTTTTATTTTCTAAAAAAAAAAAAAAAAAATTTCTTAAAATAAGCTACGGTCTGTAAAATATCAGTAAATCGAATTTTGTTTTGACGAGAGAACAGCGACAACACGAGAAGCTGTATTGTATGCTTCTGTGCAAAATATTGAAGGATATAGCTAGCCACCCTAGTTTAAATAGTTTGAAGTTAAAAGCGACGTAAGTATTTATATAATAAAAAATCAGTTGTTTGTCCTCACTGATCATAAGCTTTTCCATCGGCAATAGCTCGACTTTCGTGTCAGTCACTAAAGTGGAAAACCAACAGCCGTTACCTTTAATAATGTTTTGTTTTACTCTGAAACATTTTCATTTCGAAACAAGCAGACTTTGTATGAAGGCAGCTGGAATGCTATCTTAGATTCTTGAGATAAAGATTTTGCTAATTATGCGAAGTGATGACGTCATTAGTAGGTTGCTTTGACATAAATTATTGTTATCAAATGATGATAATAACTAAACATTAATATTTATGTAAAATGTTCCAAGTATCAATGACTAAAAACATATGCCTTCATAAAACCATTAAATACACTTAAATCCTGTTAGTGATGTCATGCATAATTAGTGAAATTATTAAGATCAAAACCTTAAGACAATACAATTATAATCTTTCAAAACTATAACAATTTCTAGACAACATTTTTTGCGCTCTTTTTCATACAAAAAGAACACGTTTTTGGGATCTTTTTTTGGTGTCCTCTTTAGCAATAATATCGACGAAGGTGAAGCGTGTTTTATGAACATCAGCCGTTTTATTGTTCCATCTTTCATATGCTAGCATTATTAAGTACACCTGTGTTATATTGATTCAATAGTTTTTGATTATTGTTTTGTTTCGGAATGTTTTTTAATGGATTTTCTGGATCATTTCACTTCATTTTTCTCAAATGGTAGTACTCATTTACCTCTCATCTTGCGGACAAAACAACAGTATAATAATTGTGCACATACTGTGTGGTAGCCAGGGGACCCAGCATAATTTTTTTTACCACCGATATATCGAAATCGATACGGTGGGGGAATTACCCTGGGTCGCAACGAATTTACTTCTTGCTTCGTTACTTCTATTATTTTTTACTTGCATAATCATTATCGGAAAATACTTTATGGGCGTGAATGGCCTCACTTGCCCAAACAAGTTTAGTTAATTCTGGTACTGTTTAAGCGGGTAAGATGTCACCACGCTGGCTTTATGCTCATTGGTTTATTTTAATTTGGAGTTAGCTATGAGAAATTGGGATTTGCTCTGACACATCGTTTGCGTACGAGAAAAATATTTATAATAAATTATTTGAAAGTCTGCATTCAATACGACAAAAGTTAAAGTTGTGGAGACGTGCGTAAAAAAGGAGCGTCATGAGGAACGTATTCCGAAACGACCGCTGTTTGTTTTCTGAAAAATATTTTTTCTAAAGCTCTCACTGCTTTCTCATTCCAAAAGGTGCTTCTTCTTGGAACGCTAATGATACCCCTTCGTTTCATAGTAACAGTTGTTGCAGTATAAGCAACCGGAACTAGTGGGTGGTTTGTTTTTAAGTTGCTAGTATATAAAACATGTACGAGATTAAACAAAACATCACCTGTTCAATCAGTGTTTTTATTATTTCTTATCGCAACGTTTGCTTTTTCACGTTCTTGTTCTTAAATAATTAAAACAAGTGTTTTGAGATGTTTTATGTTATCGTCTTTTTTTCTTCCCTTGTTTTTCAACTTTAGGTGATGGTATGAATAGGAAAAATGTGATATTTTTTCGGGTAGCGTGATTTAAATTTTTGGCATGTGTTCCAGAACTTCATTTCTGGTTTTGCCGAGTCAAGAAAACAGGTTATTGTGGAAATAAAAAGCAGATTTACAAGAAACAAAAACACTTTGTCCTATCAAATAAAAGTATTATTCAATTATTTAATAGTTCCCTCTTCCTCTCCGTGCCTGTGTGCGTCTGAGAAATCAAACGCTTCTCCTCGGGTGTTTCCGTTAAATAAAAGTCTTCACGTTTCATAAATTTTCGGGAGATTTATATGTTGATGCTTATTTTTAAAATTATAGTAAAGTTATTTTTTACTATATTTTTGTTGTTTCTATCACTTTTATTTTCGCCAAAAATTAATAAACACCGCAATTGTTGTTTAACTTTAATCGTCTTCTAATGCTTTGTTTTCTTTCAGCCGAAACTTAACGAACGTCTCCAAGAAATAGCGTTATCCACGGCTAACACAAAGAGGAATAATGGCATGTATCGGAACCTATTGCTTTACGGACCCCCTGGCACAGGAAAAACTATGTTTGCTAAGGTACAAACTAACATTTTCACTTTAAAACTATCCTCAAAAATTTCAGGGTTGACGTTAATAGACCGGTTCCGTGAAAAGGTGCGACGATTTTGCTTGCCGCTAAATTAAGTTTACATAAATCGCCCACCCTGCATTTCTTGTGATATGTGGATATTTTTAGTAAGAGTACGTTCGAATTTAAAGTCCTTGTTAAACAACCTTAAAAATCGGTACGAGTTCTCACTTAACCAGGGTGTAATTTGATCTGGGTTGGTAAATGAACAAGTAGAATTAAAAACCGCTCCAATGTAGTCAATGTCAGACCCGTTGTTTTTATCGACAGTGGTAAAATGGAATTTCGTCGACCTACTAATTCGAGTTGTTTTTTGAGTTGGGCTACGTTAACTCAAACATTCTTACGCATTATCATAGTGAAAATATAAGTTATACTAGAGCTAGACGTTTTTTGTATGGCCGGCTTACATTAGGGCAGCTGTTTAATGCATTTTTTTATTATTTGTTTTTGTTTAGAGCTTAGCGCATCATTCTGGACTGGATTATGCTATCATGACGGGCGGAGATGTGGCACCGATGGGGCGTGAAGGCGTCACAGCCATGCATAAAGTGTTTGACTGGGCGTCCACTTCTAGGAGAGGGTAATTTTTTTACGTTATGTAAATAGAATTTTTTGTAATGATAAAGGTTTAACTATTTTCTGCTTTCGGTTTCAGCTTACTTCTATTCGTTGATGAAGCAGATGCATTTTTGCGACGACGAAGCACGGTAAGAAGAGTCCACGGGTAACAAATTCGTGTCATACATATGACACTACACGCCCATCATCGACGCTACGCACCCATCATCGACACTACACACCCATCATCGCCACTACGCACCCATCATCGACACTACGCATTCATCATCAACATTAGTGCTTTGATTACAACTAGTCGTTATTCTTTTAGGAACATATCAGCGAAGATCTTCGAAGTACGTTAAATGCGTTTCTTTACAGAACGGGAGAATCGTCTAGGAAGTATGTCTTATAAATATTTAGTTGTAGCTCATACATGTGGTTTTAATTTCTCTCGCCGGAAGGTGTGGATAAGGTAAAACCAGTCTTGTCAATTATAATATCTATCTAGATTTATGTTGGTGCTTGCCAGTAATCAACCCGATCAATTTGATTGGGCCATAAATAATCGCCTCGATGAAATGGTCGAGTTCAAACTACCTACGTTTGAGGAGAGAGAGCAACTAGTGCGGAGATATTTTGAGGAATATATTTTGAATGCTGCAACAAGAGGCTGGAGATCACAGTGAGTGTTGTTATTGCTTTATAGAATGATTTCCTATAAGTTTTCCTAAAATTATTTTTATATTAAAGCTAATTCCTTGCAGATTGGGCAAGAACGTGTCCTATGCAATAGAATCCAACATTGCGCCTTCATTTTTTTCCCAAAATATAATCCTGCGTAAACATATACGATAAAATAAAGAACGACGATAGATTTGAGATTAAATTGCCCAATATGAGCCAACAATTCCAAGAGCCAACAATTCAAATTGGTGCATTTGGTCTATCCCAGTTTTCTTTCCATGTAGTGATTGACGAAAGTTTCTCTTGCGATATCACTTGAACCAATTATTGGCGCATTTGATTTTTTTTTAAAAAAATGATACTTGCGAAAATGACTGTTGACAAACTACGTTTTTGTTTTTTTTCTTTTTTGAAAATAAATATACGTGTGAGGTAACTGTCGGGAAGGAGTGCAGCCAAAGCACTGATTCCCTCTGTTCTGTGTCAATTTTAAATTTAGCTAAATCTTACTGGCAACGTATATTTGTGCAACTCACATCTTTGTTTTCTTTCTAGACGAATCAGCATAGCGGACTTTGATTTTAACGAAAAGTGTCGTGACATAGCTGCGAGAACAGAGGGATTATCTGGACGAGAAATAGCGAAACTTGGCGTGGCCTGGCAGGTATGTTGATAAAAAAAATTGTAGAATTCCAACTCTGATGTTTGACACCGTACCGGCCTGATTTTTTGCAGTATTATGTCAAAGTAACGCTGTCATCGTCAGATTAATTTTCTTTAAACTTCGCATATTCCGCGATTTTCGGGAAATTTAATCCCCGCGAAACGTAGAATTTCAGTCATCTGCGAAATTTAATTCCCCCAAAAAGTGTATTTATTTGTTTATTCTTTGTCGTTGTTTGTTTACTTGTTTACTACTACTCATGTTTATTTAGGCCAGTACATATGCATCGAAAGATGGCGTGCTAACGAACGAAATTTTAGACGCACGTGTAAATGATATGATAAAACAGCACAAACAAAAAATAGATTGGTTAAAAGAAGATAGCACAGAGAATATATCGTACTTGGAACCACCTGTGGTGAATAATACCACATGAAATTGTGTTGTTCGTTAGATTTTATAAAGTGTTTCTTTTTTTAATAAAATTTCATCGAATTAGAAATGTAGATTTTTTTCTTTCTTCTTTCCCCGTGCGCAAACTGTAAAATAAAAACCGAAAATAAGAATAATGTGACCACGATATCACAAAACTACGTCCAACTTTACATTTCAAATAAATTTTTAGCAAACTGGCGTAAAACAAGGGACGCCTGGATATAACCATGAATCTTAAGGTTTTTTTGCTATTCAGCAATCCGTATAATTCCTCGACGTTATGACAACGGTTTGTACATATCTTGTCTAAGTGTTCTTATAGTACTGAGATTTCTAAGACATGTTTCCATTAGACAAAAAAACGTATCCGGTGTGAAAGTATATATAGGAAAGGCATTTTGTATCCATTAGGAAAGTGACGTTTGTGCAAAATTTAAATGTCGGATAGCCTTTGTTTTACAGCAATTTAAAATTTGTGAACTGCTCAAGCGAGAAACAAGATCGTTAAATGCACGCAACAAGATGTTTGATAAGTATGGGACTTCAGGTGAAAACAAAAGGTCTACTGTTTAAAACAATAGACAACTGTTTAAAACAGTAGACATACAGATAATGATCAGCCTTGTCAGGATTTTTGCCTATGTTTTAAAAAAGGTGTACCGTATTTACTCCTAAAAATGCAACGCTTATTCTCTACTAAGAGAAACATTTCCTGAACAACATTACTCCTGCGTTTATATGTTTGCGTGAAAGATTTTGTGTGTTTGCCCTTGCGTACGTTGAACGTTGCGTTGGTTGTTGTACCAGTGTTTCGTTTAGCATAATGGAAACATAATTTTGCATAATTAATGTGATACTAGTCGTTAGCCCGTGGAAAAATCCACGGGTTTGCCCGTCCTTTTTATACCGCATTGCGTGCGTCTGGCTACTTGCGCAGCTAAGCTACCATTTTGCGTGACAGACAGACAGACATTATAATACCCGTATACAGACGTATACGGGTATTATAAAAGGCAATTCCTTAGGAAACTTGTTTCAGTTTAAAAATATTTTTACAGTTTAAATAACACTTTCAATGTTTATTTATGTCGTTGTATGGCTTGGTCTATCCCCTTACAAATTCTTTGTTAAACAGTAACTATCCGGTTAATGTTATAATATCACTTTCGAAACCGCGCCGCGTAAGTCAAAGCTATCGCACCCGGGTGCCGAGAGGGATTTTTTGCCTTTTTCATATCAAAATTTTTTATACAAACGCAAGCATATAATAGCAAAAAAATCCTCAATTTAGAAAGAAAGAAATAACGAAGTTGCAAGACCTGCTAAAAACTGCTTCTGTTTTTTTGTTTGTTTAAAACCAAACAGAGTATGATGAAGGGGCACGGTCTGTTTTCTTTTGCATCGAGGAATCCGTTTTGTTTTGTTACTCGTAAAAACAAAAGTGGCGAGTGAAGTCCACCCGATAAAGAGTCGTCAGTTTAGTCGCGCATTATATTCCTGTGTTCTGATTGGTCAGTATTTTCTTGTTTTGATCAAAATTTCTCGACACTCCCTGAGCTGAGCAGCCATCTTGTATATTTCTTGTTGTTTCAAGTTTAGTCGTAGCGATTGCTTCGTTTTGTGTTTGTTGATTAAAACACACGTTGTATTATATATGGAATTTATTGGTATGCAAGAACAGAGATATACATTGTAATCGTTATTTGAAAATTGTGTAGACAGAATTTGTTGATTTTAAACTTTTCGTTTTGAAGAGAGAAGGGGCGCAGTATCTTGTCTTTATATCGTTGAAACAAATAGACGGAACTTACCAAAAAGACATTTATCTTGTTTAGTATACAGATATAAAATATGAGTGCCGAATTAGATGCGTTAAGGCAGGAAGCCGAAAATTTAAAAAGTCAGATATGGGTAAGGTTTTTTTATCGTTTTCAACTTGTTACGCTACTCTCTTTTCATTTTATGTGCGCAGAAAATTAAAATAACTGTCACGTGATTTAGTTGATGTAATTGCCGACGAATTAAAAGTCTGCCTGTGAGAATCCTTTGACACTGATTGGTTGTTGAGCACGTGATTTTTGCAGTTCTGAAATTTCCTCGCAGCTGCAGTGGCTCAAAAGTAAAATAAAAATGGCTGCCTCTTCCATTCGGATTAATGATCATTCTATTCTTTACCACCCCTATGCCTAGCTAGATATGTGTGTGACAACTGTTGAATAAATTTAAAAATTTTTTGAAAAAATGCTTTTAAACCAAATAATTGGTGATACAATTGAAATTTATCTTTTATAGGATGCAAGAAAAGTTGCCCAAGATACTAGTTTTTTACAAGTATGTCATACTATCAATTTCTTTACTTTACAAAGTTATGTATATGTACACCTTTGTTCTAGTTCATGTAGGATATTTTGGCTGTTAGTTACAGATTTTGCTAAAGCCCTAGAATCGAAAGACATTAGTAGTAGTAGTGGTAGTATTTATTTCATGTGAGGTAACTGTATATTTTACATTAAATAAATACCTACGGAAAGACCATCATATAATATATAATACTAATGTAGGTGATGGCCATTATTACAAGTTGATTCTTTTAAACCTAACTAGCTACAGCTCACTAATTTTAGCAAAATTTTCTTTTTTATTACATTAGTCCGTTTATTTTGCACTTCACCTACCAGAATGTGCATGTAAAATCAAACGTTTTGTTTTGTGAAAACTTACCTTTTGCATAACCACACAAATCAAATGTTTAATGTATTATTTCTCAATACTAATTTGAAAATAAGATTCTACCTTCACTATTTTTTTTCAGGTTGCTCACAATGTTGAATCAATCAATAGAATACAAATGCGAACTCGTCGTACACTACGAGGGCATCTTGCCAAAATATATGCAATGCACTGGGCGTGTGATTCAAGGTATAACTGAGTTTTCAGAGTTTGGTAATGTTGTACACAGTTGCATATGAAGTTTATTGTTGTCTATCTATGCTCTCTCTCTACCAAGCTATTACCTTTATCAATATTTTATATTAGGAGTCTAGTGAGTGCTTCACAAGATGGCAAGTTGATTGTATGGGATTCCTACACAACCAATAAGGTATATCATTGTGTTTTTATTTATTCTATGTATTTTAATGTCATTTCAGTGCATTTCGGCCAACAGTGCTTTTAAAAGAGAAGAGAAGACTAAAATACAAAAATTAAAAGACAACCGCAACACTAAACATAGTTGTACAAAGCTTTACTTGTAAAAAGTTTGGGTTTTTGTCTTTGCCTTTTTGAAATGTGTGCACCAGTTTCTTACAACTCTAGTTGATGAATTTTAGTGAATTAGGCAGGCTGTTGTTTATTGAATTTAATTTTTAGGTAGGTTTTAAATTTTTGTCTATTTGCTAGGTTCATGCTATACCCCTCAGGTCAAGCTGGGTCATGACTTGCGCTTATGCACAATCTGGCAACTATGTTGCTTGTGGTGGTTTGGATAACATCTGCTCCATATATAGTTTAAAAACGCGAGAAGGAAATGTAAGAGTTAGTAGGGAATTACCTGGACACACAGGTTAGTAATGGTTTAAGTTTATTATGTTTCTTCTGTTTTTTTAAATATATTGAACTGTAAAAGGTGCTGACAATCAATTTTACTTAAAAAAAATCACTTATCTCTAGGATATTTGTCATGCTGTCGGTTTTTGGATGACTCACAAATACTGACCAGTTCGGGTGATACAACTTGGTATGTTTTATGTTATTATATTGTGTATTGAAATTTAGATCACAAGATTTAACTGAAAATCGTTAACCTGTATATTACAGCCAAAAAATGTTTTTATAGATTCTATATATCATATATTCTGTATGTGTGTATTTGCAATTGATCTCAAAGCATTAAATATCTTAATTAAAATACCTTTATCATTATTAAGCTGACCTGATTTTTCTATAGGGCTTGCTAGCAAAAAAAATTTCACAATTCTTTCCTTTTTAAGATGCCTTTATTATCTTTAAGAAAAAAACTTTTTAGTCATTTACCTTTTATACATCCACATTTACTATTTGTCAAGCCCTAGACTGTATTGTATAAAATCTATACCATACCACTCACATATGTTTTCCCCAAATATCTAACATAGTTTTTAATTGGTACACAACATAACATTTTTGGACCTTTTAATTCCGAAAAGATGATGTCTATTTGATTAAAAGAAATAAAATTTAAAATTTTTGACCGTTTCTTGTCATGATATTGAAAATGAAGGTCAACAACGTAATTGCAAAACCAGCAAGTAAATGTTTACTACTATAGTTAACCATAGATTTAATCCATTCCAAAGGTGGGTAATATTTGGTAAATTGGTATTTTTCTGACCATAGTTGCCTGTGGGATATAGAAACTGGTCAGCAACTGACCTCATTTATTGGTCACACTGGAGATGTTATGAGTTTGTCACTCTGTAACGATGGTGGTAGAACATTTGTATCAGGTGCCTGTGATGCTTCCGCTAAGGTATTTTTGTTTTGTAATTATGTTCTTAAATAAAAAACTTTAAATGTGTCAATAAAGTTGAAAACAAGCTGGGAAACCAACAAGGTAAGTTGAGTTTGGACATGAATATATTGATGTACAATACGGTTTTAGATAATCTTTGGCCTGACAAAAACTTGAAATCTACAAGAAAATCTTTCAGATTTGTTTCTTGATTTACGTTTAGGTTTGGGATATCCGTGATGGTATGTGTCGACAAACCTTTACTGGTCATGAATCTGATATCAATGCTGTTTCGGTAAAAAAATTAATTATTATTTTCTTAGTGTAATGTGAACAATATTATGCGATTCTATAGTGGTTAGGAAAGAATGACTTTGTTGGTTTTTTTGAGGGGGTGAATAAGTAAACTATATTTGAATACTGTGTAACCATCTGTATCAACAGGTAATTTGGGGAACGTATATAGAGCTGGCTGATTTGGCAATTTATTTTCCATATGTAAAGTTTTGCTACACATTGCTATTGCAAATTAAATCGCTGACTAAATAAAGTTTTTTCCTCTTTGTTTTCATAATGTCGCCAATTTTTAAGTTTTTAACCCTCGCCATTAAATCACTTTCCTATGAGCATTGTTTGAGTGATCCCTGCTGCTGACATCGGCACGCTGAGACTTATATCGCTAAATATTATCGCGTATTATCTTTAAGATATATTTAAGTGTAAATTGTGTCTTGTGTTTAGTATTTTCCCAGTGGGGTTGCATTTGGCACTGGTTCTGATGATGCAACATGCAGATTATTTGATATTAGATCTGACTTGGTAAGTTTTTTTTGTGTTTGCTTAAATAGATGCTGATACAGTTACTTTCTTCTTAGTATTGTAGTTACACGTTAAATATTGACATTCACTAATATTATGCTTTCTTCACATTATTTATCTTGTTTTAGGAATTAATGTGCTATTCCCATGACAATATTATTTGTGGTATTACATCAGTTGCCTTTTCCAAAAGCGGGCGCTTGTTGTTGGCTGGATATGATGATTTTAACTGCAATGTATGGGATACTATTAAAGGAGACCGCTCTGGTGTGTTAGCTGGACATGACAATAGAGTAAGCTGTCTGGGTGTGACCGATGATGGAATGGCAGTAGCCACTGGCAGTTGGGATAGCTTTTTGAGGATTTGGAATTAGACTGTTTTTTCAATTAAATTTGCAGCATCAGCGAACTTGACTTACAAAAATATGTTGCTTCAGAGACTAATTATTGAAGAATTTTTAAAAAAGCCTATAAGCACCATCGAGTTAATAGCAGATGAATAATTTGAGCGGGTGTTTTTTTAAATTCAAGTGTATACGTGAATGTGTGATTGATGGAGACGTTGGAACATTACATTACAAACAAAAAATCGTGATGAATCATGCAAAGCAGAGTTTATATTTGTTGTTGATTCGTATATCATTATGTTTGTAACAGCTGTTTAGGGATCAGAAAACCTTTAATTTATTTGAATAAGAGCTCCACTATAAATGCATTATATACTCGCGTAACTCAAGGCGGCATATCTTTGTATCTCTCATAAATTCAAGCAAATATCACTCTTGACAATATCTCTAACTGTTGTAACATATTCTATATCCTTTAGGATTTTTTTTCTGCCTTGAGTTAATTTAGTTAACGTACGTAGCTGTGACATATTAATTTACAGTATTTGCTAATAGATATAGGTGTATTGCGAAATGTCAGTATTCTTGTTCATGCGTGTCGTGAAAAGCTGAAGAAATATTTCAAAACATCGTCGATTTAAGTATTTTTTGAAATAAGGATAACTGCAAACTTCACTAGATTAAAATTGTAAATTTCTTGAACAAAAAAAAATTATTATTTTACAACAGTTTTGTTTCTTTTGTCAATTAGTAATTTGTTTTTGTTGTTGTTGTTGTTGTTATCGTTTAGTTTCTACAACACGGGATTTATGCAGCTTTGTTTTTAACATTTTGTTAAGGTTACGTGAACCTTGATATTTCTTTTCGTAATTTTCATTACTTTAACTCAAGACTCATCAGTGTAAAAAATACAAATAAGTGTAAAAAAAGGTTAACCAGACATAGATTAGTGGTAGGGAGGACGGGGTTTCGTGACTCGTAATCACAAGCAATAAATGCTGTTTCTAAGTAACAGGCACTCCGCTCTTAAATGTTTACATCGGAAATATTAAATGGACATAATTTTTTAACTGTTTTTTACTTTATCGGACCCTTCTAGTGTGTGTGGATCGGAAGGTCCAAAAACTTTTGCAGCCTACTTCAGAGCTGGCCAAGTGACGCTGTTTAGACATTTGAAAAATTAGCCAAAGAGGTCATTTTTCCAATGTGTCCAGGGTTCTAAGCTGTTGTTTCGATGGATATTAAAGATAATTTTGCTTGGGAAAAAAGGAGCATAACGCTGACAAGACGAAGTAATACTGCGAACATTTGGTGTTGAAATAAATCAACCTCGCTCACAGGCGAATCAGACTAAATCATTTGATTTTCTATAAAAATCTACAAAGTGCGTAATGCAAATAAAACCATCGAAATTCAAGCATTGTGCAGTAATATGACTGCGCAACAACCTCGTCCCCATGTGAAAAAAGCAGAATGTACATTTAGAACCAATAACATCAAATTGGTGGTTTTGGCGAACGGGAATGGGTGTTTAGTGTAAAACAGAAGCGTAGTGCCTAAGTACATATTTACAAAAGTATATCTCACAAAACAGTAAAAAGTTAAAAGCTATATAACAGTAAAAAGTTTATCCTAAAATTCTGCAAAAAAGCATCTTCGGCCGAAATTTATCAACGCTTAAAAAAAAAAAATTCTTGTGCTATTCAATTTATTTGTCGAAAAAGGGAGTGTGAAAACACAACCTAATTGTAGAGATTCCACAATTTGGGATTCCAAAGTCCTTGAATCAGTCCTTAAGCAAAAGCAGGGGAAAATATGACTGCAAGATTGTTAATAGCCATTATGAGTAATAGTTTTAATGGAAATGAATAACACTAGGATGTTCTGGGATGAAATATTCATATAAAAAACGCTACAGGCCCTTGAATTAAGTTTGGATCCAGTTTAAAAGTTTTCGCGGCTTTTGTGGAAGATAAACTTCATAAAAAGTTTTGTTTAGTATAAAAATTCGTCTGTTGAACCAAAAAAAGCTTTTTAATCGGAATTAAATACCTATGTTGTTTGAGTTTGTTATGCTGTGTAAAACCCAGTCTGTAAGAGCACGTGGCTATTATATATAACAATGAAGTACGTGATATAACCAAGCCAGTAGGTTATAGAATAACAATGTTATGGCCAAATATACACATGTTATATAAGTCATCCTTTTAAAATTATACAACTAGCTCAAAGAACTCTAGGGACGAGAATAGCCTTGTGTAAATTTAAAAGGTTATATCGCGCTTTTAGCCCAATTTTTAAAACAACGACATTCTCATCGACCCACCGTAATTTAGAAGGTTATATCACCCCTACAGATTAATATGATTTATCCATAGAGCATGGTTAATTTGCAAACCCACTACTTGCCTTTTTCCCACTGTAAATTATTTGAATGAGGAAACTCTGACAATCACGACGGACGACGTAGAAATCCCAAAAAGAGAGCTGGGATAGGGTTGCGGGCGTTTCTACCAATAGCAAAAGCACAACAGCCGCGGAAATGCCCCTGGTAATAGTAAAGACGTGACTTATCGAGACAAATCGTAAACAAATATGCCAGAGCAGAGGGGTATAAGATTTTTTGTTTTGCTCGAAAAGTGCTGTCTTCTGTTTAGGATTGGACTGGAAAACGTGAAGGTTTTTCCAGTATAATTGAATATCTGGTAAACTGCCCACTGCTGGTCATTTTTGTTAAGAAAGACAGTCATTGAAAACTGTTAACTAAAGCGAACTCCAATTTGACATATTGCTCCCCTCCTTTTTAGATGACTTGCCAATGTTTACAGAAGTTAAAAAGTTTGCGAATTTTTACACATGCATAAGCATTTCTGTAGGTGGAAAATATAAACAACAGACCACAGTAATCAAAGAAATCTATCCAAAAAAGTAATATTTGCTTTAAATTAGCAAAATTTATTTTCAGTTTCTCTTGAATCTTACATTTTCCGTCCTTATGGCTTTGACAATACTACCCAAAAAATCTTTAATCTTTATTAATAGCCATCTTACCCTGAGTAAGTCCTGTTTATTAACCTACACAGTGTGCACATGCCCATTGTTTTCACTGAAATAAAAAAGGACAACAAATGATAAAACTTAGACCGTCTCAGTTCAATGAAAAAGTTAAATAATTGTAGCATCTGTGAAAATTGAAAAAGAATAAGATATAGAAAACAAGTTAAATAATGATCTCTATTATAGTTATGCAGGTTTCAAGGAATCTGTGGATAAAGAATTTTAATAGTTCGGTTTCTTATCATAAAAACTTGTAAAGATATATGTAAATATATTTATATAAGAAAATAAATAACTTTACTAAGTGCCTGTTACAAATCTATTAAATATTTATTCTTTGTAACTATTGGAGAGGTTTCTGGTCTTTCAGTAGCAGCAATATTCTGCCTTGATTCAGAAGATATATTAAAAATATACAAATAAAAAAATACAAATCTATAGTATAACAATATTTCTGTGTTTCAGGCATCCTTCTGGCGTGCTGCACTCTTTCAATATAAACATTCAACATTGTGTTTTGTGCGCTTCAGCTGCTCTTGCGCTTGTGACGTCATCACCGAAAAGATCGATAAAATTGTATAATTTTTTGGGATCATTTTTATTTCCTTTTTATCAAGTAAGGTACAGACACATTTAGTTCTAGTTTTCCCAACACAACACAAGCCCTTGCCAACGACCAAATAGATAAAATATAGCATGACAAATGTATTAATTAATATGTTTTTGGTGTGAGGTGTTTTTTTGTCTTTGATGAATAACATAAGATGAAAGCTGTTATTGTTATAAACATTAGAAACAAAAAGGAATAGTTTTCATCAAGTCATGTATTCACTGACAAACTTTCAGTGGCATACTCATCCCATGATCACGTTCCTACAAGCATGGTAAAAAATAACAAGGTTTAAATAAAATTCATGAAATAAACAATAAAATTACACACCAGAAAATATCTAGAGGAATGGATTGAATGGTTTTATTCGTCACAGGTTTTTCATGATCAATTTAAAGGCTTTCCTTCAAAGTGAGTTTAAAATTGTTAGAAGAAGAAGGAGTATATATTTTTCTATTTTTGTCATTCAGGCCATGAAATTTGGCAGAAACGCTCGTTTCGTTTCCACGATATTTCTGCGAATCAATGAAGACGGTAACGATAAATCGTTTCCCTTGAACAATATTTCAATATTTTTTATTGGCAAGTGAAACTGTCATTGTAAGGTATAGAAGATCGATCAATCGCTAGCATTAGAATTGGAGCTTCTAGCTTAGACAGTGTTCAAATACACAATTATTTCTAATGAAGAAAATTTGTTCTTCTTTTTTTAAATATTGTCAACGTTGTTCCCAGGGCTTCGTTTCAGTGTTATGACTTGAGATATTTCCCATAACCATAAATATATCCATCCAAATATATGATTGCAATACGGCAGTCGGCACAGTGACTTGGACTACGTATAATGAAGGGGAAGACACATTACACTATTGAGTCGTTGTCGCTAACTAAGGCAATTATAAAATGCTTCTCGACTTATTTATCGGTTTAAAGCTAATCGTTACCGTTGTCACTGTATCTTTTCCGCAAAGTCTACTTCGCGGAAATGAAAACACATTTGGATCGTTTCCTCAGCTTCAAATCACGGTAACGATGGATCGTTTTCCTAGACTCCACACATTTCCAGGCTTGTCATTATTGTGCTCTTCCCATTGCATTATTTCATCAAGTATTAACTCAAGATATATAATTTTTTTGCACCTTTTAACGGAGTACCCATGTAGTTGATGGTTTTGCTATAATTTTTTTAACTGACTGGTTGTCATAAAAGATTGTTTCAGTTTTGTCCGTAATAATAGTTTTTTTTGTTTCTTATTAGCCAGCGGTGGACTTACAAAAGTTCTAACTCGACCTGTGAGACAAGGGTATCAAAGATTAGCTGCAATATGCAAAGTCATAAAGTCACATCTTTATCTGAAAATAGTGCAATGCAAGAAAAGCTTGGTTGGATATTTATAATGGTAGTCAAATAACTTTTTACTAGCTATTAAGCTATCAGATTATCCACAAACATCATCAAAAGAGAGCAAAGAAACTTTTTGCTGGCCAAGGATTCCACTGCTGATAGGGCAGAAATGATTTTGTCTCACACAAGTGATGTCATACCTTTAAACTGCTATCTACAACTGTACATATATAACTTTAAGATTTTTTATATGCTACAAGGTTGCTCTTTGACCTTAATTCTCCTTTTAATAGGCAGAAAGGAAATTTGTGGTACTAAAACAAATGACCTATAAATCTAATGTTTTTTTACATTAAATTTTACAAATTAAAATTTTGCCTTGTTGATTTAAAAACATGTATAGGCGATTTTGAATTATTCTATGCATGTGAGCTTTAAGGTCTTTTTTTATATTTCTACTAGCAGAGCATGGTTAGGAACAGAGAGATATTAATCTTGCTAACTCATGTTGGGGAGGGGCCAGAATATATTTAATGGGTGAAGACTCAATCTTGTAAAACAATGGGCAAATCCGTGTATGTTTTCATGGGTAAACAAACATTCTCTCATGTCAGTACTATTTTGTTAATTAAAATGGCTGCCAAATCACAATTTTAAGCTAAGAATGCACAAAAAAGTGATAAAAGAAATATGTATGACATTAAGGAACTTTCTTTCATAATTTAGTTGTATTAATAAATTAGTCTGTTACCATGTGTCAACTCTTACTTTGATCTAATGTCAGTTTTTTATCTCTAATATATTTTTGTAATCACTCTACTGTACACCATATATATATAATTTATTTTATGATATCCTCATGTTTTAGTTGTATATACATAGCTGACTAAACAATCTCGTTAACACTGGTTACACAATGAGTGAAGATATTTCTCACTACAAGCCAAAACACCCACTTCCAGAAGAAATTCAAAATTTACCAAGACATGATACTGTGTGCAAATTTTGTGGTGTTAGTTATCTAATTCATAATGAAATCAAACGACTTGAGGATAAAATACAGGAGTATGAAAAACAGGTATATAAGTTATATATTCAGGACCCTAAAATGCCTACCTTGTTGCATGCCACCTTTATAACATGCAATTTGATGGGACCGAAATTTTGATGGGTCTCAAGGTTTTACTAATTGGGTATATCACTTTATCATAAGTTTAAAAGGAAAATTAAAAATTTAGTTTTGCAAATGAACATATATTATTTTAAATGAGTGTATTTTATACACATTTTGCATTACATATTATATATGAGACTATACCTAAGGGATTTGTTATGTTAAAAGTATATGTAATATTAAATTTTAGGCTATGAATTTACAAAAATGAATCAATAAGATTAAATTCATTTGTTTATTTGTTTTACATCTCAAAGAATAGTAGATTTCAGTACCTTGCAAATGAATCTCAATTGCTCCAGTGATTTTGGTATAACATAACATATCATAGGCCCCTCACATTAAGTTTTGTGATGCGATCCCTCCCACAGAACTCCCACAGAAGTGAATTATATGTGTGATTTCTTTAAATCATCTTTAAGTACATGGGTGTTAGAATGCTGCTTCAAAAAACAGCACCGGTAACTTATTCCAAACCTTTAGTCAAAATGAAGAGAAAATTACTGCATGTGCAAAACTGAACAGCGGTCCTTAAAAGGCTAAAATTTCCTGATTAACAAAAAAATACAGAAGATATTTTCAAGACTTGACTGCAACGTGGTGGTGGATAAAAAAATGAATAATAAAAACAGTCATTTACAGCAGAAAAATCCTATTGTTCGCACATCATTTCAATGCAAGTTGGCATAGATACTTTAAAATATATATAGCTAAAGTTCTAAGATACCATGATATTTAGATCGATCGGTTGCAACATTTTCATGATAGAGAAGAGATTTTAAAAGATGAAGTTTGCCAATTAAAAATTCAGTCAAAAGAATTACTTATGAAATGGGAGTTGGAAGAGCAACGGTAGGAAAATTTTTGTCTGTGTTATATGTCAATTGATTCTAGAACTTCCAGCAGTTATCATGCAAGTAGCGATTAACTGTTTGTCCTTCACCAAAACCAAACTTTCATTAAAATTATTTTTAACTCTATACCTGCAACTTTGCCAGCATTATTTATTCTAAGATTATGCAAAGACTTTGTTACTTTCCTTTATTGAAAAAATATTGCTTTTCGCAGCCAGAAAACAAGTTTATAATAAGAATAATGTAATATTTAGTTCTAATATTTTTATGATGTTCTTCTTATCTGCAAAATGCACTCTCTGTGGTTAATCTTAGTCACTTGGTGTGTGCTTTTTTTTGCAGATATAACGAATTGTATACTGTTAGCTGTGGAAAGGATCAAACCATAGACAATCTTCGTGCAGACTTTTTTAAATCTACCGAAGAAGGAAAAGTACTGAAAAATCATAACGAAAAATTAAATCAACAGAAAAACGAGCTCGACCTGTACATTCAAAAAAGTGTTTCTGCAGTAAAGCAAGATTTTCAAAAACTAAGAGATAGATGCAGCAGAATTCTGACAGAGCAGTGTGATGAAATGTCTGTTATGAAGAAACTTCTAGTGGAAACATTTCTCCAGGCACAGACGTTTTTAAATAAGTCTAGAGATGAGGTAATTGAAATAATAAGAACAGAAGTAATGCTTAATAATGATGGTAGTACGACCATCAAATCCTTGTGCCATAATTTAATGTTTAGGCATATAATCTGGTAATAAGAAAAATATATTGTAGATTCTTTCACAAGCCCATATGGAAAAACAAGATCTAATGATTGATTTTAAAGTTGCAAAGGATCAACACACTAAACAGCTAAATAAGGTATGTACTAAGGTTTAACCCAAAATGCATTTCTTTCACTTTATTAAAAGCTCTGAAACTTTTGCACAGATAGACATTAATTTACTGTACTTTTTCAAGTATATGTCTCCATGATATTCTCTATAGCACCATTTTGTAAAAACTAGTACTTCCGCATTTTCACGTAGAATATGTTTATGTTCCTTCGTAGTTAACAATGGATCACTCTTCAGAGTTAGCAACGCAGTTGAAAATATATCAAGATAAAGAAAAACAAGTATGACATATAATTTTGTTTCGAGGATATGATTGTGTTGAGTGTAAACATTCATTTTTCTAGAGCTGTTCTCTGTTGTAGATTCATCGTGAACATAACAAGAAAATACAAGAATATAAAGATAAGAATGAAGATTTATTGAAGTCAATAGACGAACTTAGGGTAAATGTTGACAGTTTATAGATACTGTGGGGAATATTTTCGAAATTATGTAAAGTTTTAATTCGTTAAAATATTTATCACAGAATTTTTAAAATGCAAAGTGTCTACAATATTAAAGAAGTCAGGAAATGACAGAAAGCTTTCTTATGGGTTATTAGGTTGTAAGTACTAACATGTGAATGGTTAATTCTCTCAGAGCATTCAGTTGTCAACCTATAGACAGGTGTTGAATGAGTGGACTCGAATATCAAAACTTATTCAGTCGATAATGTTTTTAAAATGAGATTTAAATGTATTCTTTGTTGCCTGTTAAGGATACTTTTGCTGGATACTTTCCTGCAAAGTGTTCTCAATTATCTGTAATCTGCGTCACCAGGAATCGAAGAAAGTTGAAAGTATTTTTGTGTAAACACTTTGCTGCACTGGTAGAGATTTCGTTATTTGTATTTTTAGGTCATTCATAGCATTGATATGAAAGCATCCTCAGAGCAGATTGGAAATTATCAAAAAGAAGTTTCTGATTTGAAAGAGTCGTTGAAATTACTCCAAGCTTCTGGTAGTAGTGACAGACAGGTATTTCGAATCTTTCCACTGAAGGGTGAGATTTTTTGTCTAACTACAACTTAAAAGTTAGCCTGGAAATTGTTACTTAAAAGTGTGCCAGCATGGGAATGAAACATTGCGGTAGATCATTATTTAAGGATTGTGAAATTTATTTTTGAAAAATGTTATGGAGCATGTATCAAAAGTTTTTGAAATAAGTGTACGTCAGATCTTGTTAATTTCAGTATGCGATTGCATGTCTTTTTACTGGCTTTTATTATAGAAATAAAAAAATCACTTCTTTTTGCGATCTCCGGAATTAATCAGTTTTTTTTATTGTTATTTTTTATGAATATTTCAGAAACTGCTCAACTCAATTCGAAGTGTAGAAAAAGAAAATAAGGAGTTGAAAGAGGAAAAGTAAGAATTTTATTTTTTAACAAATATTGTTTGTTAAAAAAAGAGAGTAACGGTTTATGAGCTCATAGAAAAAGTTATCATTCGAGTTGAAGTAACATGATACCTTTTTATAGGATCCATATTTTACACATGGGGTGTGGTCAATGCAAGGGGCATAACCATAACAACGAGGGTCTCATTTTAGTAATGTTATCGAAGAATTTGGCCTGTTTTTTCCTAAAATATTTTATTGTTAAATTTCCAAATAGATAATAAATATTTGTAATTACACAGTAGGTACAATTACAAATTACTTTGACTTCTAATGTTATTTTGAAAAATTTGAAAAAATAATGCAGCTATAGCATGTTCCTGACCATATTGCAAATATTTGGACTTTATTACATTTTCTGAAATTGGGGAATTGGGCATAGTAAAAACAAGAATTAAACAAACAAACGAATTTTCTGCGGTTAAATGACATCAAGTATGTTCTAACTGTTGCAAAATAACCCAGATATACACGATGGTAACCAATTTTAACTGAAATGGCGACTACCTTGAAAGCGGTGTGAAGTGAGGAGCAAACGTCACAGGTCTATGATTACTAGTCGAATGTAAATACAGCGTTCCATGTGTTTAGAGAAAGAATGATAGAAGCGCATCAGAATCGAATACAACAATTACGCGAAAGCTTTATAGAGAAAATGAAAGAAGCTGAAAAATGGCCTGGCAAGGTAGGCATAATTTGCGAAAGTATCAACTAGAAATTTTCTTAAAAACTTCTGCTTTAACTGTTAACCTTTATTTCCAAATTTAACACTTTAATACTGACTTCAGTTTACCCAGTACTAAGCTCGTCTTTTATAAAGAACTCCATTCGAAGATGTAAATGGTCAGAGTAAAGAAGGTTGATGGGTAATGTTAAAAAATGTCAAAAGTAGAGAAGAAGATGTCCGGGAAGAATTATTTGGAATCAGGTTATTAAATGAGTGGTCATTGAACGGGGACAATACTGCTTTTTAAAAACATCCTTCGACATTTGCAGACAAATTAAATTGGTGAACAGCAATTGGTATTTTTGCATACACAGCCTCACTTAATGTTCTTACTTCGGTATCCGTATGAAAAATTATCCCCTTTGTACGTGTTTTGTAGTATATCCTCTTTTCGTTCCCTATGTTATTTTGTCACTGCTAGCTTGTTTTTAATTTTCCCCAATTTGTTCTTGTTTTTGTCTGTTGTAGCTCGAACATGAACTAGCTGCTCTAAAGAATCAATTTGACGTTGAAAAAACTGAGCTACGGAAAAGACTGGCTGATTCATACAACAATGTTAGTAGCTTATCATTTTTTTAAAAATTAACCTGGCCGATTTTAAATTAAATTGAAAATAACTTTTCTTGGTAGGCTGCATTGGAAAAAAAGAAAGAGTGTGACATGAGAGTCGAGCGGGAAAGAAGGACCTTTCAAGAGCAGGAGCAAAAGGTAGACTGAACTCTACCCATGGTAGACTGAACCCCACTGATGGTCGATTGAACCCCACCAATGGTAGACTGAACCCTAGCCATTGTAGAATAAACTCTACCCATGGTAGACCGAATGACTTAAAGTTGTTTACGATCGTGTACTGACTTACATACGCCTACAGTAGCAAACCCGATAGTCTAATGACCTTTTAAAATCGCCCAAACCATCTGTTTTAAAATGATATTCCAATTAAGTAAAGACTGGCATTGACTATATGTGCATTAGTACTTAAGAAAGTAAGAAAAAGGTTTGTTATGTTGAACATCTCATCTAACAACATGCTTCGTCGTTAAGAGTTTAAAATCTTTTAGTTGAAGTCACGCCTTCAGTCGATGCAAGAAAAATTCCAAAACGAAGTTGGTGATTTGCATGATGTAATGCAGAAAATGAAGGTAGCCAATATTTTTTTTTATTGGTGTTGGTGGCATTTAACCAACAAGTCCATTAATGGATGCAATATTTGTTGTTACATTTTCTTGTTTTCATTCAATTTCGACAGACTATCTTACGTGAATTAATTTTCTCGAGGATTTATTTTCGCGAATGAGCTTATCTTAAAAATTTAGCGTAAATAAAATTTCGCAAAGGAAAGTTGACAAACAGGAAGGGAAAAAAAGCTAGAATTTTACTGTAAATCATTCGTTTATAACATCGATACTTTTTTCAACGACATTCAACAAAATTTTGCGTGGATTAATTTTCGCGAATGACGAGATTCGAAAAATTTCGCGTAGATTTCCTGCTAACAAATTCAGTTGCTATCAGCGTTTCATGCTTATGTGTGGTGTGTGTGTTTTTTGCATCTCCCAGTTTTTCAAAACTACTGTTTTTGTTGATGTTGGTTTTTGTAGAGGGAGAAAGAAGACTTGATAGCGTCTTCAAACAAAACTGTCTGCGAAATGGAACGCGAATTTCAAAGTCGATTAGCCACTAAAACACAGCACAATGAGTCTATGTGCACAAGAAGAACTGAAGAACTGCAAAATGTCGTCCAACTGGCCGATCAAGAGATTCGTGACAAAAATATAAAGTTACAGGAAATGGAGGATAAGGTCGGTTATATTTTTAGTTGGGTTGTATGTGAGAAGTCGCACTAGTTTACCACACGACTATCGGACTGTGTTTTAAGTTATCTTATAAACCGTTCGTGTAAAAAGTGGACCACGACTCTAAAATTTCCGGAAAAAAACACGGCACAGAAGATACTGTAAATTTTTATATCTTTGACTATTAATTTAATGTCTTCTCAATATATTTAATAAGTGCCTTCCTCGAATATGCGCCACAAATTCCCCAAAGGAGTAAATACTGAACTCTCATATCTTGTTTTTGATTGTGTTTTTGCCATATTTTGTAAATCGTCCTGTTGCATTAGCGGATCATGGCAGCTTACACTTTATCGTCTACCATTTTTCAGGTCTGATTCTATAGCAAATATTCTTTCTGACTCTCGTCTTAATTTGTTTTTTGTTTTTTCAAATAACTCGCACAATAGCGTGATCGGCTTTTATCTGTAGTTGTCAAAACGTATTATATATCTGGTCTGTGTTTTAGATACAAAACCTTCGTGACTGCGTTCGTCGAGAATGCGAAGAAAGATTCGAGTTAACAGAATCACTCGCTCAAGCACGCACGGAACTTTTATCGATGCAGCGTTACTATGGAAATAATAACTCGCTTTCAAAAAGTATGCTTCCCAGTCCACCAGCGTATGGAAGGAAAAGTTTCTTACAGAATTATGAACACATGAATAATAGTAAAAAGGATTCGGATAGAAACGGTTTACCCACTCCTGTTTTAAGGAGAAACTATTCTTCTGGATCCGAAGGTAACACGATAGGAAACTATGTTGAACAAAAAAGCAAATCCAGTGAACAAAGTAGAGATCGCATTAATGTTGCTTTAGCTAGACATTCTAAAAACAAGCTCAAATTAAGCTTAAAGTCGCAAAATAAAACATCATAATTATTACTCTAGCGTAATTGTCTCAAGGATTACCTTGGGGTGAGCTATTGCAAAAAGGCAAAATTCGTTAAACTCGCGAAATTCTCTCCCCTATTAAAGTCCTTATTATCTAAAAAACAAAAGGAAACGATTATCAAAGAAATGGCATATTTTTTTTGTAAAACAGAAGGAAATAGCAAAACAGGGAATTCCATTCTCTGTAAAGCAACGGAATGGCCGAAAATAATCGCAGAAAATAAACGTTAAAAATTTCTTCACATACACATTTTTTTCTTCACAAGAAGCATGCGTACAAGAAGCATGCGTACAAGAAACATAGGCTCAAATTGGCAAAAAAAACTAAGAAACATCTGAAAAACATGGGCAAGCTCAGAAAGGCAAGAAACAATTTTTTTCTAAGACAAATTCCTCTTCAAGAACCAAAAACTAAACAGAAAGCATTAAATATCAAAAAATCAAAAATGTTTCCATCATCTGCACTCTCTTCTACATCGTTCTTTCTCAGGTAGGAAGTATGTTTGTCCATCATGAAAGCATGTGTTTAGAACAATTAAGAATAAGAAACAAATAAGAAACATTTGAGGCTTATATCTCGAAAAAACTAAGAAACATTGAGCCTAAGCCCAAATGCATGTTCCTTGTAAAAAAACAACAACGTGTAATGTGATATCACTCTTGTCATTAAAACTTATGGGCTAAACATGGTGTTTATATCTTTCACACTTTTTGACACCAACTACATTTTTGGGGCAAAAATTAAAGGACTTCCTAACACGGAAAATGATGTGTTTGTATATTAGATGAATCTTAAAACGTTACTTATCTAGTCTTGTCTAACATTTTAAAAATCTTTTTTTTGTTTAAGATATTCAGCTTTAAAGATTTTTATCTGACCTTATGACAATTATTCAAGACCATTATTTTTATCGACTACAAAAAAGAAGAATTACAAGCGAAGAAAACAAGACGTATGATGATATGCGTAAACTAGCTCGCAAAAAACACATGTTGACAGTCATATTCTATTCTTGTTTTCGAACCAGTACCAAAATTCAATGAAATCAGATTACTCCAGGTGTCAAAAATTTTAAAACCGGTATTTCTTTTTCGATCAGTGTAACAAATTTCATCCAAATCGAAACATTTTTCACTTCGATTCTAAATACACCTTTTCCGAATTTCATAACGTGACGCAAAATTTAAAAGTTGTAAAAACACTTCTTATCAGGTTTTTTGGACAGATTCAAGTAAAATGAGTAAAACCTGAAAGTTCTGAGTTTTAAGGATGTTTTACGCTGATTTTACATGGTGACCACAGAAATTAGAAATGTAAATTCCAGGACATTCCAGAACAAATATGTTTGATATTCCAGGACAATTCCGGAAGAAATTGCTGACCTTAAAAATCATAAGTCTAATGAAACTTCCATGCAATGCGATCTAGAAGTATTTGTGGACCACTGGAAGTCAAATATGTTGCAGCATTTTACAAACCTTGTTTTTAATTAACACTTTCACCCCTGTGACCTGTAGAGCGGTTCTCTGGGTCCCTGATATGCAGGCCTTAAAGTTTGCCCAAATATTTTCGAAGATGATTCATTTTTCCAGTTGAAAAAATGTAATTAATTTCATGCTAGAATCCAATGGAAATGAACTAGCCTTGGTCAGAGCAGCAGCGATGAATACAAGTGATTCAGAGTAAAGAATACAAAGAGGAGAATGAAGGAAAGTAAAAGTCAGAGTGCACTGAACCCTCTTTAACGGTTCTCGGGGCACATAAAAGATCATGTGTGTGATATTTTGAGGATGACATTTTGAAAAAAAAATACACCGAAATTAGTAGTTTTCCTGCTTTGTTACCTTGAAGCAGCAACGTCAAAAATTGTAAGTTTTCATTCTGGAAATATAGCCAATTTATTTTTGAGGTTACAGTAAGTGAAGTGTATAACTGGACTAAAACTTTACCATGTGATGAACTTGTAAGTTTTCTCACTAACGTGTTTTTTTTAGTCATGTAAACAAACTTCTGACCATGTGGGACAACCTCGTCCCCAGGGCATCTTGTATCTTTTCTAACATCGACGGCGATACGAACATGTTCGTCTCGCCGTCCCGAGATAAAAAGGGACAACAGGCGCTGGGAACGAGGTTGCATGTGGGAAAGTATTTTCAACCATTTTGATTGGTTTAGAACAAATATTATACAAACAAAATGTTGCAGTTGGTGGCTACACAATGCAAACTTTATTTTCTGGTACATGCACATGTAAACATTGATTTCTGGGACCAACAAAATTTGAATTAATTTTAGGACTAAAAGAAAAACTTCACATCGCATTTATTAATTGTGGGAAGCATATGAAAAATTACTTAGAAATTATACTACTTGAAAAAATCTCTTCTGTAACGTTTGTAAAAAGATTTTATTATTTGGCTATTCATAGAAAGTGCGTTGGATTTGACTGTGACTTTGAAACTACAATTTTGCGAATTCAATGTTTCTAAGCCAATTTCAAAATATCGAGATGTAGTGAATTTTCTTAATCAGTAAATATAGTTTTGCATAATCAAGAATTTTCAAAAAGGTGTATTGGTCTATTTTGGACTAAAAAATTTGCCAGGTGTTATTTATCTGCGTTTTTATGTCCTTTCATAGCCAGGAGAACCAGCGTTGTCTCCTTTTACCAACCAGCAATACGAAAACTGGAAATCAAGAAAGGTCTTAAAATAAACACAGTAGCAACGGCGACAGCACATGTGAAGCACGACAGGAAGAGCAAGCAAAGATGGCGTTCAATGTTTACAACTCGTGTGCGCTTTCGTAACTTTGAAACTGTTCATTAATGTGACATTAATGAACAGTTTCAAAGTTACGAAAGTTAGGACTGCAAGTTCTGCAGGTTTTGAATCTGACTCAATAGTTTCATGCCCATGCATATAATTAGTGATAACGTTTAGGTGTTAATGGTCCAGAGATCGAAACAGATGACGTATAACCGGAACCGCTAACCTCGTCCCCAGGGCATCTTGTATTTTTTCTGACCTTTGCAATTCCAATGGACTTTCTTGTTTTTTTTCAAGACAAACGTGATTTCAGAAGAGACCATGTCAAATTTCAAGAAGTTCCAGGACTTGATAATATTTGAGTTGAGTGCTGTTTCAGGAAATTATTCCCAAACAATTTATTACCCTAATTCGCGAAAGTTCGGCTCAACATGATTACGTTATATGACAAATTCAGAACGTCTTCAAATTTTGTCACAATTCCAGGAATTTTTAGGACTAACTGTTTCCAGGTACTGATTATTCTCGCCAATTAAAAATTGAAATTTTTCTGGATATCAATTAAACTTATCCGAAAGTTTTTTCTGCTATAAAACATTTACGTAAAACAACATAACCAATGCATTCACACCGCCCCTTTTTTCCGCTGCTCTGTTGCCGGACACATACAACGGTCATTTTCCACTCGACACGAAATAAGTGGGCTTGCACACATTTCCACCCGGTTGGTCTGTCAGAAGTGACAACACGTGCTGTGTTTGTTCTGAGTATTCTCAATAAGTTTTCATGTAAGCCTACGCTCAACACACTATGTATATATACATAAACACACAAAATCTAAATATCATTCAGTATACAGCATAAAAAAAGAAATTTAAGTTAATTTTAAGTATAAAAAAACACATACATATATAACAAGCTGTTTACCACTTCGCCACTGGACATCCCTGCATGCGTTTTAGTATTTACTACGACTTCACACAAAGAAACGCCTATTCAAAAATCCAAACATAGTTAAACACTCAACCCAAGTTGCAAAAAAAAGTAAATAAAAATGTCCTTAAATTCAAACAAAACCAACAACTCGCTTTGTATGACCTGTCCACTGACCTGTCCATTTCTTGGTTTACGAAATATTCCAGGTACGCATATAGTAAATATTAATAATCTAACTTAGATAAAGAATAAAAATATAATTTATAAATATCTACTTTTCTTCGTTGTAAAAAATCGTCTTCCCACCGTTTTAGTGGAGAAGACGACAGAGTCAGTCAGTCTCAATAAAATAAAGCATTAACTGCTGCGAAAAAAATGAGACTACATCACGTCAACAAAAAATTCGTTGGACGAATTACCCATAGCCATTCGGAAACTCTGCCTACTCGCGGTCAAACTTGACGGCATAGATTCAAGATTACTTGCTTGCTGCTGCTGTTGTTGTTGCTGTGCTTGCATCATTTGGTTTGGTTGCGGTGGCATAGCTAACATCACACCACCAGGAGGAAGTTGCGCACCAGGCATTCCCATAACCATCCCGCCCATAGGGACCATCTGTGAGTTACTACGCACACTAGCTACGCTGTGTTCGGACATCGCTTCGCTTCTTAAACTCACGGTGTCGAGTTGGAATGAGGCGAGTGACGATTTGTCATTCATTTCCCGTTTCGAGCCTTTACTGCTGTGACTTCGCTCGGAAGATCCACTACTTCGTATGGTGACTTGGTCTGGATCGCGCTGGGAATTCTTTAGTGAACCACTCTTAGCAGAGCCGCTGTGGTTGCTACCACTGCCACCAGTGTGATGGCTTGGCACTCCTTGACTGTTGGCGATGCTGCCAGGATGTTGAGAGAAGAATTGGTAACCAGGATATACCTGTGGGTAGCACTGTTGATAGGAAGGAGGTCCGCCAGCGTCAGAACCAGGTCCCATACCCATTAACTGTGCAGGAATCATGGGCACACCACCAGCAGACATGATATAATTGCCTTGTGATTGACCAATCCACGAGCCTGAATAGAAAAAAGTAAATATGTTCGATTAGATAAGCTCTACAAATTATATAAGACAAGTTGGCAAATCTCGAAGTTCGTCCACACAATTAATTATGATACTTCTATACTAGAATTAAGAAATTTAAACTTTTTAAAGTTTGCTTGTTCACCACAGACTTAGATTGAATCTGAGGTTATTTAAATAACTCCAAAAATGTGCTAAATGTTGCTGACGTCAGCATAGAAATTTCTAAATTCATGGGCCTTTGTGGGTAGACGCATGAGTAAGTGCAACCACCGCATTATGAATGGTGCTTACTTAAGCTAGGCATTTATAGTATTTTCAATACATTTTTATCGGGGTGGGTTGGTTGAAATATGGCAGCCTAATAAACAGCAGAATTACAAAAAAAAACATACCGATATGAGAGGGTGCCGTGGAAGCTATTGGCGCTAAACTATCTTCTTCGCTACCCTCTATATCTTGAATGGAGAGACCTTTCATGCGGTTGGTTAAATCACCAAAGACGTAATAACATTGCTCCGAAAATGTGATTTTGTTCACGGTGTGACGAATGAGTCCAGTCTATACAGTTAAATTTGGAAAAAGAATCTTACTGAGAAAAAAAAATAATACATTGACAATTCTCAACCTTTCCCATCAAACACTGTAAAAATATACATAAAAAGACATTTAAATAAAAATGAAAAGACTATTAAATCGTGTAGCCAAGAGCATCCATTCAAAAGCATTGACAACATTACCTTGAGGAGTTTCGACGCATATTTACGAGCGTCCCGTCTATCTTGGAATCCTTCGACGTGAGCAAATAACCAATCCACTAAGTCCGAACCTAGAAATACACAACAAAGGGTTCGTATAAAAAATAACGTATATTCATGCAGGTTGTTAGGAAATCCGTTTTTTAGGATAACAATTCGCTATTCGGATTACCATTTTAGCTGAAAGCAAGAAAAATATCACTTACCGATGAAAGCGTTTGGGATAGTAATTTTCAACCACATCCTGTCTCGAACGACCAAACCAGAGTCGGACGAAGCCATTACTTTTACAATAGTGTGCATATCAGTGTCTATAGTTAAACCGAAGTCCAGCCCGTCTGGATTATCAAGGTAGCCTAAAGAGAATAAAAATGACACTTAATACGAATTTTAATTCAACACAAGAATAAAAATGTGTAAAGACAAAACTTACGATCAGCTTCTGGGATAGAGCTTGTTAAAGAATCGCTGGTTGAAGTCATCGTACTCATTGAAGGACTGCCAGTACCTCGACCAAGTAAGCCACCAGAAGCTAGAGTAGAAGATAGTTTGAACCTTAGCATGCAGGTACAAAAACCACGCTTTGAGAATATCACTTTGTGTGTTTTCAGGGTTGTCACAGTTTTAGAAGTTTATAATTTTAGGAGATTTTGGGAGGATTTAGGTTGGAGAAGGTGCAGTCACGCTGGATTTTATCTAGTACTGATGTTCTTCTTATAAATTGGTTACAGACAAGCCATCTTTAATTAACGTACAACACCATAAAAAAATTACTTGAAAACAGTCTAAAGTTTCATGACTGACGACTTAAATAAATGTCGCGACGAAGGAATTTTTACCTCGAACTGCTTCTGAATGTTGTAGCCATGCTGCAGGATCGATGGGTCTCGTTACGTCATCTACATAGGAAATATTAAAGATGGTATAAAAAATTAAAAGTAATTAAAAATATGCCTTTGAACATTTATTGTGAAAGATGGTGTGTCTTTACTGCCTACTAAGTCTAAAATCACGCTGCTTTTTTTAATTTAAAAAGTCACGTTTTGATATTTTTCTGTATTTTCCAAAGACCCTGATAACTTTCTGAAAGACCATTCACATGGTGGAACTAACATTTTTATCATAGAATTCTTTTGGACTGAATTTACACTGCGATCATCTTTCTTGTTTAAATTTGTACACTACAATATCAAATATGCTTGTATAATAATCGATAACGGTAGGAGAATAAATTTGGTGTTTTTTTTATAGTATCAAGACTGTGACTTCAACACACACACACAAAAAAACGACATGATATCTATCCATATTAACAACTCACTCTTAGGTACTGCGAAGTAGCCTTTCGGCGTAGGGTCCCAACATTTAGCAACAGTCAAGGTGATAGGGCTAAAAAATAAAAGAAAAAGAAATAAAGCGCTGAAAACACATGCCTATACTTTCCTTATCGAAATTTCAGAAATTTTCTAAGACGATAATTTATGCTCCAGAAATTGAGATTTCTCACCCTGGTTTGTGCACACATTCTCGTAACACTCGCACTGCGTCGTCGTTACTCATATTTTCGAAATTTGTATCGCCAACCTGACAAAAAAAATTTTTCCATTAAAAAATACTTAGACCCTAAAGTATAAAAATTATTTTGGGTTAAATTAGAAACAGGACAGGCCGGCAGAATTCTTTACCGTTGTTTATACTTCAATCATCGAAATCCTGTGTATATTTTTATAATGAAAATAAAAATATGACTTTTCTGCAGTTAACTAACATCGGTAGAAAAACTGGTGTAAATTTAACACGAAACTTGAACATTCAACATTGGTAAAAACTGCGAAACAGTAAATTCTATCTCATTTGAAAACGAAAAGATTACGCTAATTCTCAAAATGTTTAATTTTAACATTTGTTATGTATCTCCAAAATAGAAAAAGTATCTCACAGCTAAGATCATATCTCCTGGTTCAACTCGTCCATCAGCATCTACAGCTCCCCTAAAAATAGCAAAAATACCTTTTAGAATCTAGTCAAGCCTTTCTAGAATTGTCCAGAGCAAACCTGCAAAAATACTTTGCAGATAATTTCTTAATTCTTAAACTCACCCTTTCATCACAGAGCCAACATATATTCCACCATCGCCTTTCTTGTTTGCTTGACCAACAATACTGATACCAAGAAAGTTGATTTTATCTGAAAAAAATTAATGAATGAAAATGATCAGACTTGACATTAACGATAATATAAACATTCGATGCCTGTGAAATTAAAATTGAAAGGCTACAGTACTAGGTCCTAATGGATGTTAGATTTCCTTCCCGACTCCCACATCCAACTTAGTTAAACTTTAATCAAAATGAATGAATGAACAGGCTGTATCTCTATTTTGCGTCGCTTTATTTACTCAAAGAGGTCTTTAAAAAAAACAAGTTTAAAGTTAAATACGTAATCTTCGCAAAAAAATCCTTCTCCCATCCAAACCTTCTATGGCCACACTCACCTTGCAATTCATGCTGGTATGGAACTTCATTTTTGAAATATTTATAATCAGTGCTGCTCGTAGCACAAAAACAAAGAAAACTTTTGGCAAGCATCACCATTCTGATACATATGTTACACCATCACAAATAAATTGAAACCAAACATGAAAACTTATTTAGAAAGAGTTCTTGTGTGTCCTTTTGTGTACAAAAATTCACGATTTATTTACAACTATCAATCAATTCTGTAAAGCAGTGAAAGTTAACATGAGTTAAACTGAGATACAATATTGAAAATGAATGAACTCATGTAAAAATGTCACGATTACAACAAGCGAGACAGAATTAACACAAGCAAGACTGAAAGTATGTTTTTTGAAGAAAAAAAACTTTTATTAAAACTTATATGTCAGAAAAAACCAGAAATTGTTATCCTGTAAATGTATAAAAATTTGCGCTCTGATAAAATAAACATCCAACATCAATATTATTTCACTCTGTTCTACAGACTTGAATGTAAACACTACAAACCAACACCACGTTTAAAAAACATATACACAGATGTAATAGAAAGATTTCTGAATCTGTAGAACATAGATTAAAATTAGATAAAAGATTTTTCACTTATAAATTATTCATAAACATTCACCTCTAGCCCTTAAAATGTTATAGGGAGAAAAAAATTTAAGAAGCTAAGAAATATTGAAAGTTATACAAAATTTGAAAATAGCATGGCAGGACATATCTATTACAATTTCTTTGTTTCGGACAACAACAAAATTTTTTTATGATATTCATTAGATCTTTAAAGAATTAAAACGTATGCCCATTGAAATGTTATATAGAACATAACATAGTGAAAAAAAATGAAGAATTCACACCTCAAATTAAATAATTAGACAGCATGTTCACGCCAATTTCATTTTGCTTACATGCAACCATACTCTTAATGATAAAAGTTGACAAATGGTTATGTTGAATATTATTTTAAATTTAAACCCTGCCAACCAGGAAGTCATCTTTGATTTCTACAGCAATATTCAACAGTAAAAGAAAACTTTTACCATGTTCACATATTTACAGAAATTTTATATACACACAACTTCTGTAAGTGGAATTTTGAACAAAATGTGTACCATTATTGCAATGAACAGTATGACAGTAAAAGTATACTAACAGGTTTGCATAAAGAGACTTACCCATATTGAGCGTAACTGTAATTATGTTTAGGGACATTGTAGATTCAGTGATGGTACTGAATGAAGAGCACTAAAATGACAACATAAAGAGTTAGAATGTTGCCAATATCAAATTAAAATTTAAGAGAACTGTCAATTTGGAGCAAACGGACCCTTTCTACTCTTGGCATGCGTTGTCTTCTTCTTCGTCTTCTTCTTTGACCGCCTACATATCTTGAGCTTTCTGTTGCGCTTGACATTTGACTTTCTTCATCAGAATCAACGAAACTTGTAGTTTCCAAATCACTACTCATTACAGAGGAGGCATCAAATTCTGAACGGTTTTCACGATGCATGCGTCTTGGGCGTCTTTCAGCTATTTAAAAAATAAACTTTTCTGACAAATCCTTTTTTACAGCCTTAAATATTTATCAAGGTTATCTAATCTTTTTATTCCGTCTAGCTAAGCTGGTTTGCTTTTTCATGTATTTGGAACATTACCATAAAATCATGCACACACAGACAAGGGTATTAATACATAGATTATTACCATCACTTTCATATCTTCTACTTGTACGAGACCTTGAACTCTTTCGAGACACTATTGATTCAGCATCGGATTCTACATTACGATCCTTAGCACTGCGACTGAAAATTAAAGAGTAAATGAATTTCCTGTAAATAATTCTGTTTTCTAAGCTACCAATTCACTAAATGTTGAAAATGTATATAAATATGGCTCGTTGGAATATCTAAAATAAGCTAAATCAGATATTTGACACCTTTTTATTATAAAGAGCAAGAGAATAAAACTACAACACAACCTTTTTCACAGATTTTTTCAGGGGTAATTTCACTGAAGACACAAAAGATCTGACAATAAGCAAACACATCATTATAACAGGACATAATAGGCATTTCTTTGACATTGACAAAATCTCTTTAACTGAAACATAATTGGTGTGCTTTATTCTGGTCTTAATTAAATATCCCATGCATCGACAAAATTTTGCGTGTGTTCATTGCACATACAAAAAGCTGCAAGCAAGACTGTTAACCTTTATTGCAATGGAACAGATAACTAACTATTATACAAATTGATGTACAGTTAAAAAATAACTTACATTGTACTTGATCTTGACACATTTGGTAAAGGGTTGAACATGCCTTCACCAGAATGATTCGAAGCTCCATCCTCATCAGGAGGAACAACCTTAATAAAAAATTTTGTATTTTTACAAGAGCATTAAAAACAGTTTTTAATCTGGAGATAATCACGTCTGAAATCAAAAACAACAATTTTTCCTGTAATTCCTAAAATTCTTTCTCTAAAATTGCTCAAAGTGAAAAACAAGAAAAAAACAGCACAAAATGTCTTGATTGCCCTGTTTAGGCTAATACAAATGCCCTCTCTGATATTAAATTCCAATATACTCATTAATTATGAATATTTGAAGGCAGTTTGTTTCCAATAAGTTCATTGTTTGCTGATCATGAAGATTGCTTGACACTTCCATACAAATATCTGTTGTTTTAAACTACAAATTTTTTATTAAATCAGCATATATTATGTCACCACAGTTCAGATTTTATATTTGACACTGCTTATCAGCTTGTGTATCAAACGAATTGGAAAGATCAGTGAAAGTAATTTTAAATTTAATTATCCATCACAGCCATATTCTAGTGTTAAAAGACACAGTTTGGATAGATTTTAAGTGAAATTTGATGTTATTTCATTTTTTTATAAACTTGTCAAAATGAAACAAAGTGAGATCTTACTATTGTATTAATATTGTTTTCTAAACTAATTTATAGCAAGCAATAAAAGTTAAAACCAATTTAAAAGAAAATAATTTTAAATAGGAATCTAAAAGAACTGGGAGTGTATATAATGGTCATTTTATGTCAAAGATAAATGACATGAACGAATACTTCAATTTGTAACAAGGTCTCTAAAATAGTATTTTTATTTTTTATTTCAGAAATTAGTGCATAAAATGGATAACTGATAATAGATAAAAAAAAGTCTTGAAAATAACTTATATATTAAAAAATAATAATAATAATAATAATAAATATTTAAAGTGGCTAGCCCAGAAAATCACAAAAACCTATAGTTAGTGGATTGTTTCCACTGGGGGCCACTAGAACAAAAAAGAAACAAAAAATGATAAACCTTAGACTGCCTCAGCTCAATCAAACATAGTAACATTTATAATCTGTGAAAATTGAAAAGAAAAAGAATAAAAAACAAAAATTAAAAAGTTAAAAAGTGATCTCCATTAGAATTTGCCAAATACATTAGAGATGGAAGTCTTAAACGAAAGCAGACTTCCATCACAGGTCACTTGGTCTGGAAGATTATTCCACACTTTTGCAGCTCTAAATGGGAAGGCTTTTTTGCCAAATTCCGTGTTGACCAAGGGAAGTGTGAACCTGTTTTTTGAAGCTCCTCTTGTTTGATGATTATGACAGTTTTTTGTTAAAAGGAATTTTGAGCGCATGTAATCAGGAGCAATGTGATTCATGGCTTTGAAAACTAATATGGCATCGTTTTTGATGAGTAAATTATTCATTGAATATTCCCTCTCTTTCCCAAGAAAGGTACGGACACATTTTAATCGTTTTTCTAGTTTTCCCAATCTACCTTGGATGGCACAAGCCCATACCGAGGAGCAGTAGTTGAAATATGGCATGACAAGTGCATTAATTAAAAGGTTTTTTGTGTGAGGTGTTAAACAGGATGCAATGGTTCTAATTTTAGAATATTTAATTAGTATTTTTCTATTTATGTCATTAATGTGCCTTTCCCATTGCATTTTTTGATCAAATGTTACCCCAAGATATTTAACTTTTTCGCTCCTCTTCAAAGGAATACCCATATAGTTGATAGTTTTGTTCTCAACTTTTTTTAACTGGCGTTGTTTGCCGAAAAAGATTGTTTCAGTTTTGTCCGTATTAATAGTCATTTTGTTATTATTCAGCCAGAAGTCGACTTGCGAAACAAACGAAAGAAACAAAAATTCAGACTTCGTAGTGAATGAAATTATTCTTTGCAGGAAAAATAACTATACCCTTTATTTTATTTACTAAAGAGTTTGGCTTTTCTAGAAAACACAAACACGGCGAGCCGTTGAGGCTAAAATTGCGAACATAAATCAAAATCAAAATGTATTATTACGTTGAACTTAAACAAAATGACAAATTTATAATACAAACTACTCATTAACTCATGTATAGCATGGGCATTTTAAATTATTCTTTGTATTAAGTTAGAATTCTCCAGTATAGCAAAGGGTAAATGTTTTTTATTTACAAAAGTAAATAGCTTTAAAATCACAAAAAAGTAACGTTTAAAATCAAAATTCAGGAAAGCAAGAATCATTGAGTTGTTTAATTATTCGATTAATTTTCTTTTTTAGAAATTATAACTTACTCTTAAATTAATTAAAATTCCATTTCTTCTGTTCAGACAAAAATTTGAAAGGGCTACAATATTTATTATACAAAAAACTGATTATAAGATTTCCTGAAAACATGGTAGTACATTTTACCTCCAGAAGGATAAATTTTATATTACTATGCCCGCTTTTTGTAAACCATATGAGCTATACTTGCCAGCAACTGACAAAATAATATTGTTTAGAGGTAAAAAAAAAAAAAAAAAAAATCGAAAAAATTATGCCAAAAAAAGTAATAATTAATTACACCATCATATTATCAATTACTTTGATCTCATTGTTTCCCCAATGAAACTGACAATTCTGGCTATGACAGTTCAAGGCTTTAAAAGTTCAAAATCTTGGTACACGTCCTTTTGTGATCTGGTAAACGCACATCTGCATATGCCAGTTGTTTTTATTTGTAATAAAAAGAACATTGGAATATATGAATAGTGGTATGTAACTTTAAGAAATAAAAAGTGAAAGAATATGAACCATAATATGAAAGTAACAACCCCCCTTTTAATGCAAATACAATTGAAAAAAATCTATCTAAACATGATAGCTATGTTGTTGCTTGCAATCTCATTTGAATAACACACATTTCAATGATTTCATACTTGGTTTACAAAAGACAACAGAAAAAGGAGAACAATAGAAATCTGATTCAGTTGTTAAACTTTGCAAGTAGTATCATGAAATTGACTGCGTTGATTTTTACGTGCATTTTTTTTCGTCAAACAAAGTTTAGATGCACACCGGGTGCTTGCTTATGAGCAGGTACCTAATTTCTAAAGCCCTGCAGTCATCAAAGAATTGAGACGTCGATGTGTTGAGTGGAAAATGAAACTTACCAAACACAGTCTCTTGTTTTGGCGAATTCAATATTGCTGTATTTAGTGAATAAGTGGATAAGTCACAGTGCATGTGTTTTTATAAACACAGGGAAGATAATCCCATTAAAATCAACCAACTAGTTTACTAAAAATAAAGGTAACTTAGCTTTGGTGTTTCCTTTGCATTTTCATTTGCAAGTCTATTTTATCTTAATATTTCTTGCCTTCACCCTAATTCTGAATAGTTATTACAAAAAAAGAGGCCTTAAAAATTCTAAAAGAAATTGGCAATTTTAACCCTCATATTTTTCTAAGAATTAATTCTTACGAAAATGTAAGCAATAACATATTAACAAACAATTTATGGGGCAGAGCCTGTGAAAATGTTAAAAAATCAAAAAAATCCATGTTTACAAATCCTATAAAACCACTTCAAACATATAAATGGATTAGGATTAAAATTTCAAGAAAGTGTTTTTTGTTCTAATAAACAAATCATCTAAGTCTTTTTTCAGATCTATAAAAGAGATTAGTCAATATACAGGTCAGATTTGAAGTTTTAATTGCTTTTTTGTGTCTCTAATTGCAAGGGGCTTTCTTACAATAACCAATACACACACTTAACAATAGCCCAAATGAGTTTTTTCTTCTTTAATTGAATTTTTATGAAAGTGTGTAAGAGAGCAATTACCCTTCTTTGAATTATTTCACATTTAAAGTAAAAAATAATGTAACACATAATTGGGTTAAAGGAATAATCAGATGATTCAATCTGATTCAAGTTAATTCCCATGTAAAAAAGGTGAGGATATCTCACAATAAGTTTCCATTATATATTAAATGAATTTTTTTTTCTCTTTAGCACAATGCACCATTTAAACCACAAAGACTTTCTGAAGTGCTTGCAAATTATGTTGTTTTTTTGTAGCTCTCGATACTGTCTCTTTCATGTACTAAATTCTCAACTTACCCATGAAACAACACGGCCATTAAAACATGGTAGTAGTGCATCATCTTCAATAATTTCTTCTTTCACCACTCTAAACAGAGAATATTATGTCCATTTTATACATCTACACAAACGAACTGTAATGATTAGCAGTGACATATGGTATAAATTCTGACTAGATTTGTTTTACAAAAATCAGATTTATTAAGCAAAAATGTTGCCACTTTGGATTTTAAAATCTAAATTATATATATCTTGAAAAGAAAATCTGTTGAGTGTTTGATACGAAAAAGTGTAGAGGTAATATTTATTCTTTTATTTACAAAATAAAAATTAAAATATGTACATAACTCTAAGTTTCACGCTCAGTGATCATCAGACAATAACTTAAAAAACTATATCAATGTCTTATACGAAAGAATAAAATAAAATGTAAAAGAAAAATGGGATCACTTTAATGTTTTTTAAGAAATACTTGTTTACATGACAGTAAGTAAAAACCAGTTCCGTTCTATATAAATAATTTTTAGTTATTTTATTTTATCTATATTACAATAGCAGCATATGTCTGCCTGTCATGCTAAATGATACCACAAGTAGTGAAACGCATGCAATTTATTATAAAAAGGACAGGTGAATCCATGAATTGGGCCACCAACCAGTAGTTTAAATTACTAGTATTTTTAAAACATGCACAACAACATTATTTTCGTTTTAAAAAATACACCAGAATACATAGTAACATACATGAGGTTAACTTATGATGTCTTACATGTTGAGACTCTGTCCTCAAGGTTAGGAAAAAGATGTTTAAATAAGTCTTACAAAAATACTAATAAAACATTTTTATATACACAAGAATTTATAAGTTCATTAAATCAAAAGCTTAATTTAACTTTCCATCAAAGACTGTTATGAATTGTCATCAACTTTGGGCCTTGCCTTGTTTGTTGGGTTATTTCTTAGTTTATGTTAGCTCCTGCAAACTGTAAATTATTAAGAATACAGGAACATAATATTTCAGAGCAGTGCCTGTTTTTTGTAAGAAAAAAATTATTTTAATCACCATTAAATTCATTCTTTTAGTGCTTACAGAGATTTAAATAGTGTAATTTGTGTAGGGTAACTTTTAATGATCAAGACTGCACGCAAAACTTTTGTAAGTATGTTGAAATACAAATAAAAGTAAAATAAAGTATAGATACATTTTGTAAGATTTTTTATAGTTTCATTTATTCTCATTGTAGGTCTCCTTATTAACTCCTGTCCAATGAAGTATGACAGTTTGAATTCAGGTTTACATCAAAATAGTTTTCACAAAGTATGTTGTATTCAGTTTTATTTATACACACAATTAAGGCCACTTTCACAAAAAGAAAACAAACATAACTCTAAAACTGAAAGGAGACAATGTTTGTTGTTTTTTTATTTATTTACAAATTTTTTTCTATCCAAATCAGTTTAAATACATATACATTATTTAAAAAATGTTTATTTCCTTAAAGGAAAGCTAAGAAGCAAAACACAGAAATTAAAAAAATTATAAGTAGATTTAATTGAATTAAAGTTTTTAACACAAGTTCTAAGGTACACAGTTATAACAGTTCATAATCACACATGGCACCACAGACAGTGATTGTGATTGTGACAAAAAATACTTTTTGCACCATACAGTGTGCATAAAATATGCATATAATAAAAACAAACTGTATAAAAAAAAAACATAGATTAGAATAATCATTTCAAACTAAAATTTTATGTTTTTTTTTGCTCAGTTGTAAATTACAACAATTTTTCAACAATCGTGTTGGATAAAAACATAAACTTAATTCAAAGAAAAACTATTTGAAAAGTGGAATATGGGTTTTAAAGTATGCAAAAATTTTTACATTCATTTAATTTCAGCAACTTTTATTTTCTACATTATCACCGCAACTTTCAATTTTATACACTGATTCAACCATACAATGAAATAGTGGGCAAATTTGGTCCACAGCATTTTTCAATGTTGTTCCAAAGCATTTTCTGCGGTTGTTATTAGAAAAAAAAATGACCAATCTTTTGTCACTTGTTTTATTTGTATGCTTACAATAGTCCATAAAACTCCAGGCATAAGAATTTATTGCCTAAATACTGTAATTTGAATTGGCCTCAAAACTTCCCTGATAAACAAATGATAAAAATAGAGAAAAAATTTCAAAATTTAATTTTTTAAAATTTTTAAACTTATAAAACAATATGTTTTATACGTATAATACGAAAAATGCATTTTTCTTTATATACATCAAAAAGATTCTCAAATAAGCTCAAATAAGTAAATTATTAAGCATGTTGGCACAAACTTTGAGGGAAGTGCTTAAAAGATGTCGAGCATTAAATTATATAAAAGTATTATTACCCGAGAAAAAGATATGGACCCTAGATGAAGGGAGGCTTATTTCAGTTCATATATGTACACAAATGTATTGTTAGAACTTAAATAGATACAAATAAATTAACTATCTAAATGGTTGAAAACCCTAACAATGTTTCCGTGAGAAGGTAAAGACACCTCTTAGGCAACAGCTGACGTTTTTTATCCTAACACACAATGTAAAAGCCTTAAAAGCTCACAGCTGAAAAGTTAACAAATGTTGTTGGGCATGAATTTATCTATAGCTATGCTTGCTGTATAATTTAATAACACTACTCTGAGTTTAAAGACGCACTTAGAAATAAGGAACACTAGAAGCCTTAATAAATCACCGTTGATATCTGATATTTGTAGTCCTTAGCTAATTAAAGTCTCTTCTTTTTGTGGTTAATCACTAGCATGTTTAACCATAAAAAGTCTTTTTTCGCTCAACTGAATGTGGTACCATTTGACAATCTGATCAGGAGAATGCCCTGGCATAGGAGCAAAAAGTAGCTTAGGTAGTAAAATATCTAGCCAGCTCATAGGTCTAATAGGTCTAGTATTCTAGAATTTGTGGAGACAAAACAAATGTTATCATACAAAACAAATGAGACATGGCAACAGTTGAGCTTGTTATAGGTTAAACAAGAAAATGTTATGAATTATAGTACACAATGAGTATATTATATTAATACGTAGAGTCGTAAAACAACTCACCCAAAATCATCGTCCATGGATTTAAAGAAAAATTTATAGTTTGGTCGGTTGATAACATTTTTAAAGTCTCCTAGTGTTACTTGAGCTGGTGGCTTTGGAATTTTTACTAGATATGGTGTTTCTTCGTCATCCACATGATAAATAATCTTAGTTTCCTCAGAAGAAGATGCCATATCTGTAGCGTAAAAATATTCCTAAGTTAATATTGGATTCGTTGCTCATCCATTATCATCATCCATTATCAAACCCAGTGTCTGATGATTTCACATAATTCAATATGGCTGACAGCGATTAAAATAATAGTTCGTCATTTGAACCAATCACAAACCGCGATTCATAATGTTGTCGGTAAAGATTTGTTTGAAAAAATATCCCATTTTTCCGTCAAAATGTTCCACTGCTGTTCGTTTTTTCATTTTTTTTTTCATTTTTAATGGGCGATCTTCCTATGTTTAGCATCCGAAACTCAAATGTAATGTAATAACATATTTTTATTATTCGTTAGAATTAATATGCCGCCTGTGATACGATATGCGAGCATATCCTGGTTTATCTTCACTTTCCACAACGTCGTCGTTTTTTTACTCTGCAAGTAATAAATTTAGTTAGCACAACCGGCTCTACGCAGAATCTTTTTAAAATTGTTGTCATCAAAATTAACCAAAAAGGCGCCCTTGACAATTTAAGATCAATGGTGGTTTGACTCCTTGCGAAAATCACGGCAACTGAATAATCTCGAACCATGCTTTCAGTGCGTCCATGAAGTGCATTTATTTCGTTAAAATTTCGTTTCTTATTAGCATATCATATTGGATCACACCATGTTTACACGCCGGAGAGGATCATTCGGCAACAAACAAATTAAACTAGATGTCCACCTAAAAAAATTTTGTTATCGAGAAAACCCGTCTTAAAACAACATAGCAGGCGCCAAACAAATTGAACATACAGTCGACGCTCGTAACTCGAAATTGCAAGAGACTGGGTAAAAAAAGGAAAACCAATTTATATGGTCACGTTATTTATAGCCCAAAGAGTTTTTTCTCGGCATAAAACAGGGAAAAGGAAGTGTATTTGAAGCATTCACATTTATCGCAGTCGTAGAAAATTAGATACATGGTGTTTTTTTAATAATCCCTGTTTACATTTTTTTTTTCAAAAGAAATCTAAAATATTAGTCTGTTTTTTGGCATCTAATTTTCCTTTTACACACAAACATTCGAAGCGCTGTGTAGAAAAGAAAAGGTGACGCATGACATCCACACTTGCAATGATGACACAAACGTTTTCTAGGATATCCAATGAGCTTTTGACTTCACTGGGATCAAAAAATGCATTAGCTCGAACAACACTCGTTAAATTGTTGAATATAAAATATATACTAAATATGAATGTGTAAGTCTCACCCTTTTTCCAGCGTCCAAGCCATCCATCTGAAATTCAAAGTCTGTCACGTCCAACTCTTTTGCATGCTTCATTGCTCTTTTTTTTATGACTGTCCCGTCGATGGGTATACTTTTACTTCGTTAAGACAAGAACAACCTAAATAAAACATTATCTACATCGGCATAGTTGCTTTTTCTTATTTTTTTCGCTTGTTCGAATTGTCGAGAGAAGCTTTTCCTTGTTTTTAACCCAAGTTTAAACAGCGTTCTTTGGCACCCCATACTTTCTTTTTTCCCAAGTCCTTTAGCTAAAGCCTGACATTTTGCAGCTAAGATTTTTACAGCTAGCTTTTTTTGGCTGCCTTTTTGATTGAACAAAAAATATCGAAATAAACCTTCTCCTAAATTCGACATTTCGAACTTTTGAAATGGAACGTTATTTTTTCGATTATTTTGCAAAAATTCGAACGAAAGCTCTAGAAAACTAACTAAAAATTGTTCAAGGGGACCAAATGATTGGTTTGAGATATTGTAAAAGTTTGAAATAACAGAGTTCGAGATAACAAGCGTGTTTTAGCCTAGATTTGCTTAAAAAGTTCAAGGGACCGGGAAAAAAGTTCGAGATTAGTAAAATTTCGAGAAAGCAAGTACTCGGACTGTATTTTCATCGCGTTTTGTGTCCACTTAAAAAAAGAACGTTCTTTAAGCTTTTTTTATTATGGAGGAAGAGTTTTATTGTGTTGGCAGAGTCTTTTTTGGTCAACAATTCTCAATAGCATTTACATGTTCGTCCCCAGGTTTTGTTGCCTCATGTCAAAACCGCTTTTTTTTCAGATGAAAGTCAAATTTATTAACATAAACCAACCTAGAATTTACAATATAAAACACAAATGACTAAAAAGAAACATATCTTTGTTCGTATGACATTCGTTGCTAAAGATACCGGAATAGACCGTTTTTCAGCAATCATATCGACTAAGGGTTTAAGGAAGGCTTTGCACTCCCGCTAGCGATTAATTGAAGGCTAACAAGTGTTTTCGCTGCAGGGTTTAATGTCAAAAACGCAAGACTCCTTGGGGACGAGGTTGAAGTATCCGTGAATTTTTCTTCTTAGTTTTACTTTTAGAAACCATGCCTTTTCATACAAACAAGGTTCTTATTTATGTAAAGTGTGCAACAGTGCACTTTTTTTTGTTTTGGTGTTATTAAAAACTAAATAATATTTCTATACATATTCTAGTCATTGTGCTCCGTTTACCTTGAAAATAATATTGTCCTATTATAACAGATTTTGCGCGCAAAAAAGCAATACATATAAGCTGTTCTATTTGTTTAGCTTTGCGATTGCATTAATTTAACATAATACTCTCGACGAAAATCTTTGACCACGTTTGATCCAAACTCGACCCACACATGTAATTTATAAACTTTTCTAATAGCTGTTAAAATGTAAAAATGTCCGCTTTATAAACGATCAGTTAAACGTTCACGCGGGACCACAGCCTGGTTTCCACCACCTGCTGTCTCTTTAATTTTTTACGGAGCCGGGAACGAACGAACGCTGCCGTCTGTTCACTTTAGAGGATATCTGGCTGAGAAAAGTTTCACTCTTGTTTGATGAATGCCACCTGATATCGTCAACTGCTTTCCTTCGTAAAACATTTGAACAGACAATTTTTAAACAAATTTCACTGCAGGTGTCTGAGAAAAAAAGCTCAAAAGCACCATTGGCAAGGCTATGACCAACGATATTTTAAACCCTAATTCGATCCGTTTGACTTTTTCTGATAGATCGCTAAATGTCAAAAATGAAACAAGAGATTCAACTCTTCGTTACCTACCAAGGTCTGACAAATTCAAGCTAAACAATAATAAAAACACGTTTTTTTCGCATATGTACTTCGCGCACCATAATAAGATAAAACACGTAGAAAATCGAGCGGCCAATAATTTCTAACGACGGTTTTCACCCAAGGAAAGAAGCGAGAATCACTAAAGAAAAAACCATCCACATGGAAAGGTTTGTTCCGACTCTCTTTTAGGAAACAAATCCCTGGTAACGAGGTCGGATAACGGACGCTCGATTTTACTACGATTTCTTTTTCTTCCAACAATATTTATAACATTACGTCTGATTGAATAATTAAAGCTTTTGTACACTATTAACACGGCAAAACCTATAATATAACCGTAAAAATGTCGAAACGTACCTAAAACTTTCGGGAACAGGTAACTTATTAGAAAAAAGTTTCAAGGGCTTCTATCCGCAAACCTTTTTGTACGAAAATTCACTCAATTAAAGTTTAAAGAGCAAAAATTACTTCATCCACTTTTTCTTATAAAGAATTCGTAAAAAAGAGCTTTTTCTCTGAAAAATCTGTCTTTCAGGACAAGACGAAAGCACTATGCAAAATTAAGTTTCAGAATGATCTGTCGAAGTTACAGTTTCACCGTCAGGTTGACTTGCGTTTATAACCTGCTCTTCAGCGTTCGTACTTTGACTAATATCATCTAGTTGCAAATAACTGTTACCGGAAACATCTACTGTCGCATTATCGTTGTTACTACTACTGTCTACCGTGAATTCTGTGTTCTCTTGTTCAGTAAAGTCAATGTTACTTTGTTCTGCAAAATCGCTTTGAGCAGGTTGATCGGAGCCCGACACATGTTCCATAACGAACACGCCCTGTCTTGAATCGATATGACTTTCGGCAACGACTCTTTGAAAAGACTGGGAACTACTGTCGGGTGTTTGCGTGTTGCTGTTGTCACTCGACTCCGTAATTACATCTTGTTGCGTGTGAGTTACCAGTTCAACGTTTTCACTCGAATCGACATTATCGCTCGGTAAAGTAGGCACTGAGTCTAGACTTTGATCAGGAAGTTGCTGTTCCTCAGCCATGTTTTGTTCAGATGCTTCCGTACTTTGTGATACAGTGAACTGCTGCTCCATGGTACTTTGAGTAGGAAGCTCCATTGGTTGTGGAATGCCTTGATCCGGTAATTGTAGTTGCATTGCACCAGTCATCTGATCAATTGATATACTCTGAACTGGTTCAGCCTCGTTGTTTACACTCACTCCTTCGATTTCTGCATTGGTGATAGTAGGTACCTGTATTAAGCTTTCCGCTAAGGCTGGATCTGACATAATTGTTTCGGAACCATCTGGCATCCTTACGATAATCTGTGGTTGGCCATTCTCATCGGTACTAAGCATTAGGATTGGTTCTCCGCTGCTTGATGCTTCATTTTCGGGGTCTCCCACCATACCTGTGCTGTCTGCAACTCCATCAGTTGCGTTGTCAATCACGTCTTCAGGCTGCACAAGGTTAAATTCGACAGGCTGTGTTGTGCTTTCTGCTTCCATCTGCTGTTGCACCTCCATATTTTCCGAGACTTCAATGTGTTGAGCTTCGTGTAGCGCAACATTATCCACTGAACTACTTACTTCGGATGATGACGAGATGTTCGTTGTTAACGTCAGCGACTTTATACGTTGTGTCGAATCAGCATTTATTGCTAAATTTGCTGGAGAAATCGTCAACGTGTTTTGAGACATTGGCGGCATAGAAATGGTGAGATTTGAAGCACGTGAAATAGCAGCTTGGGCTGATTGTACCACAGCACTGGGACCACTTTTACCGTCCGGCTGTATAGACCCCATAATGTTGTTAACCACTTGTTCAGTTTTACTTAACGAACTTGACGGCTGTTCTCCTTGAAGGTAATTCTCCATGGCAGCAAGTGCAGTGGTAGCCGATATGGAATCGTTCACAGTTTGCGACGAAACCTGATTAGCTGTAGCGTTTTGTTCTTGCTGTGCAAGGATTTGAGCTAGTTGTTCTTGCGTAAACGTGGTGTTAGCCTCTGCTCCAATAGTGCTGTCAGTGGTGGACAAGGTGGCGCTCCCACTCGATTGAGCGTTGGAGCCGTCAAACATACTCACGGGTCCAATCACAATGAATTTATTAGTGGAAGCAGCGTTGTTAATAGCAGCAAGGACGTCGGGATTCTGTAAGATATTCGCCAGCCCGGCAGCTGTGTTGGTGTCGATAGGTATTTCCTGACCATCTGCATCTGTAATGGATTGTGTATTGGGATCAAGTATGATACGCGATTGATTTCCACTGTTGAGTTGGTTGCCAGTTTTATCTGTCTCGCTGTTTGAACGAATAAGTACCTCGACAACCTGATCCAGGTTGCTTCCACTCAGTTGGCTATCCGGAATATTTACAATACCATCCACTTGTACATCAGTTGAATCGCCTTTACGCGCGACAGATGACAGCAAGCCAAGACCATGCTCGAGGCCAACATTTTGCTCGCCTTCCTGTTCACCGGCTGTGTGGACTTCGATGCTCTGCATATCACCCAACACATAATGTCCACTTCCGATAGACTGCGCACCCAACTGCTTCGCCTGTTCATATGCTCTGTAGTTTTTGGAAGATTTTGAAGAAAAATCCGTAGAAATAATCCCGCTTGCGTTATTGTCGTAGTCGTCCAGATCGGAAGGGAAATGCGTTCGAAAACTTTTGTCTGATTTTGGTTTACGGTGGGTGGTTAAATGTGATGTCATATTTTGCTTTTGTGTAAAACGTCGGCCACATGTGTCACAAGCATACGGTTTTTCACCTAAAGATAAAAAATGGTTAAGACATCCACATGTTTATTCTGCAGTTAGTACGAAAATTATCCAACTAGCCGTTAACCCGTGGAAATATCAACAGAAACTCGATTCTTGCTACTTGCAGGTACCATTTTAGCTCAGGGACAAAAAAATAGACATATGGCGATCAGTATAATATAGACTAGCTGTTAAACCAGTGAAAAAAAATTCACGGGGTCGCCCGTCTCTGTAAAGTGGATAAAATATGTCGTATTTGGTGTGCCCGTAACACGACTCCTTACACACGCACGTACATACAGTGACAGGTCACATGTATAGATATAAGAGATTAGAATTAATAACCACGAGGGGTCAGGTTTTTTAAAACATAAAAGTAAATTCCCTATTTTTAAAGTTACCTGTGTGAGTTCGAAGATGTGTTTTTAGATTCCATAGCAAGGAGAAGCTTCTTCCGCATTCAGCACAGGAATAGGGTTTTTCACCAGAGTGAGTGCGCACGTGGTATGTCAATTTGTTGCGCTGTGAGAATGACTTGTCACAGTGTGGACAGTGAAAGTTTTTCACTTTAAAGTGAACCGTCTTTAAATGCTTCCTCGCTGCAGCTTCATCGATAAACATCTTGTCGCACAGCGTGCATGGTACTTCGCGTATCTTCAGATGGAATCGCTTGTGGTGGCGTTCTAAAGTTTGGAGATTGGACAGAATCTTTCCACATTCTCGGCACTGCACATATCTTTCAGGACATGTTAACATATGTTCGTGCACATCTTCTTTTCGAAATTTTCCTAGAAGCGTTTATAAAAACTTTATAATTTTTTCTTACCATGGAAAAAAACAATTTTTAAAGATTTTACTTCGGTAACCACTCCGTGCATACAATGGCTAAAATATAACCTTGCATTAATATAGGAACTTCGGAAAGTAAACCATCTAATTACCTTTGCAATGTGTACACGTCGCTAGTTCGGGCGATCTTTGCTCCGGAATACCAAAAAACAAATTTTCGTCGATATCCTCGTCATCTTCTGCTTCATCTTCATCTTCTTCGTTTTCCTGCTGAAGCTCAGCTTGTACTTGTTCTTGAGGAACCTAATCAAAAAATGCTTTTACGTCAGAACACTTTTTTTTATATATTATTTACATCACCACGCTTTTTTTGCCCCATCCTAGTTTTGGCTCTAAATCCTACTGATTTCAGATACGCCAGCATTAAATAAAATGAAAAAGTATAAAAAGTAGGAAAAAATACAGCACACTTCCCTTGTGGCAATGAAGTAGCTAATGGTTTAAAAAGTTCATTGCAATACATCGTAAATACAGGCAACTTAACAGGTTAAAGCTACCTCAATCTCTCCATGCTCGTTCATCAATTGGTGCTGTTGCAATTGGTCGATATACTGGTGTTCTTCATTTATGAGTAGATTACTATGATCGTCTTCCTCTGCAGCTTCATCTTCATCAAAATGCTCGACTTCTTCTTCTTCAACTTTCTGTTCATCTTCTTGTTTCACAGCCACCATGGGTTGGTCATCATAAGTTTCTTCAACAACCTAGTTAAACGAACAACGATATAGTACTAAACACAAAAACGTATTCTAATGGTGTAGAAATTCAATACAAGAGTTTTAATTATACTTGTTTAATTATTTGATATCTTTAGCAAAGAGGTCAAGCTAAAGTTTTTTAATGAATACCAATTTAAAAAAAGTTTGTTTAAAGAAACTGCTATCTTTATAGGCTTTAATTAGGCAAGGACTGCAAAACTATAAGGAGGTTGAGAGGAGTTTAACATAAGAAACATAACATTAAGAAACACAAGGCTGAGATTACAGGTACAATTTTAACAGCTTATTCATGTATTGGTTTGGAGACAAAAATGAAACAAATCATAGGCATTTTTTATCTTACCTCCTCTTTAATAAAATCTGCTTCACCATCAAACTCATTAGATTGATTTGATCGCTTTTTAGAAATATTTGCTTTCTTTTTGGTAGCCTAAAAATTAAAATGTTTTAAACATAAAGTACTATTCCATTCTTAGATTTACTAACCTTCTATTAATATGATAGGTACATACCTTTTTAAAAATCACCTTTTTCTTTTCTCTTTTTACTCGAGGAGGTTCATCATCATCTTCGCCATTCAGCTTTCTTTTTCGTGCAGCAGCTAACGCCAAAACTGACATCTTTGGAGCTTGTTTAATATCAGACGCAGACTTCCTTTTCTTGCTTGCCGCTATCTTTTTTGCTTTCTCCTTAACAGACGTTGCAGCTTGGACAGTTTTTCCTTAAAAGAACAATAATATTTTTCTTTAAAGTTTGTAAAATTATTTTTTTCTTTTTTTGTCCAAATTTAAGGTTCTTAGCACACACATGCAAATAAAAACTTCCCAATCTTCTTAAGAAAAGCTGTAACACAAAGCAAATTACTACAAGACATTATAATAAAATTAGGCAGAAATCGTTTTAGAAATATTTTAAGGACAGAATGATGAATATTAAAGGTTTTGCACACACCTTTCTTCATTGCCTTCTAGTATTACATTTTCCGTTGTGTAAACAAAAGACATAAATTCTTAGATTTTAGATTTTTAGATAAAAATATGATATCAATGTGAGATACCTTTGGATTTAATGGTGGGTTTCTTTTTTGAATTCTTTTTCTTAGGAGAGATATCATCATCATCGGGTTCTGATTTTATTTCAGCATTTGCTTTGATGCGTACACTCTGTCTTGGAGGTGTAAAAACTTTCACCTTTAATTTGTTCTTTGCAGCCTGCACTGCTCGTTTTCTTGGGGAAGGCATTTAGAGCTATAAGAAATTAAACATCAGTAGAATACAGCAGAATACATACATACATTGCAAAATTTAAAGTAAGTTTAAAATATGGTAACGTTTTGGCAAAAAAAGTCTTCACAAAATTTAAATAACTTAAGGTCAGGGTTCGAATTAGCAGTTCACAATTTGCGAATCAAAATGCCATTTGCGTATCACTTTGCGAAAAAAATAATAAAATTGCGAATCGAATATTTTTAAATGGCGATAAAAATGCTTTTTTAGATCGCATTTTAAAAGTTTAAGAACGAAAAATGGAAATAGAAAAGCTTTTTTAGATCGCATTTAAAGAACTTAAGAATGTAGAAAGACGATAGAAAGGTTTTTTAGATCTCATTATAAGGATACTGTAAGAGTATAGACACATATTCAGTATATTCATTATTTCTCAAAAATTATGTTTTTTTCTTCAAAATTATTTATTGAATATAAAAGCAAATTAAATTGTCTATAGGATAATATTAATATGAAATTTAACTTTTTTTCCAGGTATATAACCATAAATCCACATCTTTATTTCTTACTAAAACGGCCAAAACTCCCCTCTGTTTTATTTTTTTCTAGGTCATATTTATCAATCACTATGGCATTACCATAGCAACAATACTTTGTCACATTTTATGGAAAAAAGCGTTGTTCGTATTTTATTTAAAAATTTGTGAAAAAATGAATTTTGTGTGTTTAACCTGTTTTTTACTTTAAATAATCAAAATATACATAAAACATGACAAAGTCATTTGCAGCAGGTATCAATGAGCACGTGTGCAAAGTGTTGTTGAGTTTCTCCATCGTGGAGGGGAGTTTCGGACATTTTAAGTCACCTATACATTGTAAAAAACGAACATCTAAACTTCCTCGTGAAAGAGTTTTCCCAACCTGACTTTTACAACAATAGCCTATTCAATGATGTGCAAACACCGACAACTCATTAAATATTTATATATGGTAGAGAATATCAAACTTCACATATTTTTAAAACAAAAATTTTTTTGTAAAAAAATTATACTTACACCATTACAGTATCCTTAAGAACTTAAGAACAAAGAACGGCGATAGAAATGCTTTTTTAAATCGCATTTTAAAAGTTTAAGAACAAAGAGTGGCGATAAATGCTTTTTTAGATTGCATTTTGAAAGATTAAGAACGAAAAACGGCGTTAGAAATGCTTTTTTAGATTGTGTTTTAAAACTTAAGAACGAAGAACGGCAATAGAAGGATAGTAATTGATCGAAGGTGTTCCCAGGCCACATCTATATGGTGGTTTACTTCGTTACAGAGTGCCAAAATACATTTTTTCACGATGAACAATTTGGCAATCATTTCTATTATTTCTTGTTCTTATCAAAGCACTTAATGAAGAACATGGCTTAGCAGAGTTTGCAGTATGGTCTGACTTTGCAAAATCTCTATGACCTGATTTTGTTGTATATATACACATAAAGAAAGGCCCTTTGTCAACAAAGTTATATTTGTCAACAAAATTATATTTGTGTATATTATACACTTTGTTAGACATGGGGTTACTGAAACCTGATTCAATCAGAAAGCTAACCAGGACTCTCTTTTTTTACCTGACTGTATATAGTAAATAGCGTCCCACAACTCTCTTTACTTCAAGGGCTGTCTCTTTGTGGCTAAGTCAACGGAATTGAAAATGCTATTTTGCATAAAACTTTGAATAAAACTATGCCAGAGCTACAAAAAGCACCCGCTAAAAAAATTACGAGTGCTATGGTGTGCAAAAAATCGCACTCGTAAGCAAAATTGAGATGGGAGTACTTGCAAGTGTGATTCACACTTCCAAATATTCGTTATAAACGTTATTCGTTTAAACTTTATATATTATTTATAGAAATGAATTTTGTAAAACCATGGTAATAGTGCAAGGTTGAAACAACGTTGAACGCGATGATGTGTTGGCAGATTCGCTATATGTTTTTGGCATTAAATATATTTCTAGACATTTTTTATTTCTCTTTCCCCTTTTAAAAAGATTTTTTAAACTTTATTCAACATGTTTTTTCTTTGGTATTACATCACGAGAACATTCGGCCGAAAGCTGTATTAAAGTACAGGACACCTAACCTCTCCCATGTGCTGGTTATATTTAATTTGCATGAGTGGCAGTCTTCTCGCAGTATTCTCTGTGATGATGAAGGTTGGACTGACTCGTGGCATGGTTCCAAATGGTCTTCCGTCTTTAATTCGAGTCTCAGTGTAATGCACCAGCCAAGCATAAGAGTGTCAGCATGAAGGAAGGGGGCTGACTTTAATGTTCTCTATACTTTTTAAACAAATCAATCACGAAGTAATGAATGTTATATAATCAGCGTAATAGCCTTTTTCATCGCTTTATATTTTAGAAAAAGAAAAAATTCATGAGTAAATCTTTTTACGAGTGTGCAGGCGAGTGTGCGTGCGATCGCACTCGTCTCAAGGAATGGCCTGTTGGTTCGATAATGCATAAAGAGTTTCAGGAGAAAATGGGGGAATTTTACTAAGTTGGCTGAACTTGCCCATAGCTCATATATAGGAGTATAAGGGTATCAAAGGTTTGTACACAATTTTTGAAAAGAAGACATTTCTCCCTGGGAATAAGGCTGGACTTTATTTGACTCACAAGCACACTATACAATAAAAATTAAACGTTAGCTAAAGAGAATGCATCGACATTGTTGAGAATTTTATTTCACATTTTTCTACCAAGTTTTGTCTTTTGTTGTGAAATGCGCTTTTTTATTAAATAAAGAAAGGTTTCTACAGGTACTCTAGGGCCATGCATGCAGGTGACAATAAATTCATATGTTATAGCTCTCGTACTCTGTGCGGGAGACCGGGGTTTGATTCCTCTTGACAGCGATTCAACATGGGCGAATGAATGTTACCATAGCCCCGGGTTGACCCAAGCCATGTGAAGGAAATTAGGGAGATGGCACACTGTGTGCGCTGTTGGATGTTGCCGGGAGTTGTCTAGTAGAGCGCTGGCCCTAATTGGGTCTGCGTAGCTCAAAATGAGCATTAAATACTCTAGGACTCTCTATCTAAGCAATGGCCCCCCCTGGAAATAATAGACAGGATATATCCCTCCATATTTGTGAGGATAGCCATGTAAAATATCCACATCTATCTATCTATCTAACATAATAAAAAATCTATCACACCTTTCATTGGTATTAAGGATATTGCATGCAGTTAAACGTTTTTAAATATATATTCATTGATTATTTAACAAGTCAAACAAATCAAGTATATGTCTTGGCCTGAATAAAACATAATGTTGCCTTAAAAACAAGGTTATTTCTGCTCGTGTTTATGTTTTTTTCCGCCATCTTCAAAAGTGCGCCATTTTTACGTGCCCCATTTTGCAAAATGGCATCATATATAGAAGAAAATAAGCTTATTAACACCAAAATAATCACAAGTACGAAGTTAGTTACCATTTGGAGAAAACTTACATAACAAGGTACCCAATTTTACAGTAACTTGATCAACAAATCTGCTTAAACATTAGCAAAATTTAGTTATCCTTTGTGCGCGCCTCGCCATGTTACTTTTCTCTTCACGATTTTCTTTCACGCATCAATTGAAACGCATAATTAACATAATTATGCATGAATTACCATTTTACAATGGGAAGTTGCCATGGTGGAGGTACGTAATGATAAATGTCGAGTTAATTTCGAGTTAAACTCGACTAGTCGCGAACCCATGTTTCATTGATTTATTATACATACATGGAATAATCATTTTTAAAAAAGGCGCAGTGTTTTTCTTCATGATTCTATCTATATTAATCCTAATATATCGGGCAAAAACTCACAGCCCCACAGTTGTGGCTTAATGATAAGTGTTCCGTCCATATATCTGCTATCCCAACAGTACACCTAACATGTACCATGTCCTTCACTAATTAAAAATGACCTTTGTAGGATCTGCACTTGCAGTATGATTATGAAATTTCTAAGCCTCATCAAATTTTTGGTGAGGATTTCATGTTTTATTCATTTCTGTCACGTTTTTAAATATAGGTTATAATTTAAAAGCTGCAGCACAAATCTCGTTTAAAGATAGGACTAAAGCAAAAAAAAGATCTAAAGACAAGATAGTGGAAAGTGTCTATTTACATATTAATTTTCCTGCAAAAAATGAATATGCGACATCCCTCTTTTCAATTATTTACTCAAAGCTACCGAATCTCAGTGTTAAAGAACAATTTTGCTTACCAAACAACCTCGCTGTCCAATACAAACAGTAAAGAGGGAAACGTGAGTAGCTCCATAAAAATAACAGATATTGGAGAAAGACTATGCGTCATACATAGGGATTAATGATGTAAGTTAGCCAATTTTCCAATTTGGCCATGTGCAACAAACGGTTAATATTTAGATAACCTTATATTAAGTGTAATCCTTCAAAAATCCACTGTCGTACTTTTGAACTCGACTGCCCTGAATATATTACCCACATCAGCCTTGAAAGTCTGAAAATCCGGTGGGCGGGGGGCGGGGGAGTGATATTATTACCAGGAGGATAAATTCTTCTATCCTCGTTCCTCAAAAGTTTCTGCGTCAAAACAGCTCTGATAATTTCTCTTTACTGTATTGGTGTCCTCTTGCAAAATTGTCTTTTCCCTCCATTCGGTAAAAGATATCATGAAATTGACTTTTAATCTTGGCAAAATCTGCAGCAGTAGTGTCTACCAGGTTAGTAATAAATTGTTGTTGTCGAGCTTATTAAACTAATATCATATCTGTTACTCTGTAAGCGACGGTTTTTTACAAATTTAGTAGCACAACCCTCTTATAATTTTTATAATCTTCTTATAACTCTTATAACGTAGTATTTCTATGAAATTCCACAATGTATAATCTAAAACAACCTTAAAGTCAGCTTTTTTAGGTGTCAGAAAGCCGCTTTTAACCCTATTCCTATCGGGACTTTTTGTTTTTTGAAAATACATAAAACTTTGTCAATTGTAAGTCCTACTTACGTTCTGTAAAATTCAAGAAAAAAATGTTAAAAATTCATAATGGCGGCCATTGCTGCAGCCATATGAAGGCTGCATAGTCAAAACTGAAAGTAATTAAAATGAGCAAAATTGTTATATTAAAACCGTTTTTCGCTATATTATGTTGTTTCAAAGGTGTTAACATAATATATAGGTACATGTACATGTGACAACACGAAAAAAGGAAAATATTGGCCATTCCAATTTTTTTATGTCATATGACCATTGATGACAAAATGATGACAGTGACCAATCAGTCAATTTTTTTTATTATTTTAAAAGTTGAGAGACAAACAGAAATTAAAAGTTAAATAATTTCAGTACACAAGAGAAAAAAATAGCAGACGATAATGTACAGGGAGATTGCCGAATGAGCACCTTTCCGGTAGGAAAAGGGTTAAAAGTCAAAGAGGTTTTTATTGGAAAAAGGTCGTGCAAGACGTATAGAGGACATCTTCGTTGTAAATCATGATCACTTATAAATTCGAAATATCCATACAATCAAGTTCGAATGAAGTTCAAATTGAGGCTTCGAATTAAATCGATTTTACGTGAATGGTGATTGTATTTACATTACTAACTTTTAAGGATGCTTTTTTTACTAAAAGGCGGCATAAAATCTTTGTTCCCTAGGGTATATCAAGTAATATTTTTTTTCACTCATAAGGCGGTGCAACAACAAAAAGAGAATAAACCATGAAAAATCACTATTTTCTTTTTATCTTATTTTTTAAAGGGTCAACAGATATCATTCTAAGCATGTACAAAATTCTGAATTCTAACATTTAAATATCTTTAAAGAAGCAAAAATAAATATTCAGCCATCTTGTTCGCTGATTCGTTTATAAAAATATAAATAACCTAAATCTTTCGGCGGAACTTCCGACAAAGCTACTTTCCGATCGTTGAAGATCACCCACCTAAAGAAAAATAACTCTGGATAAATACGGGAAGACCACAGTACGAGAATACAGGAAATATAAACAACAGCATTTATAGACAGTGTGGCCACTTGTTCAGTGGTGACTTGTTCTGTGGCAACTTGTAACCTGATAACTAAAAAACAGACTTAAACAAAAACAGATTTGGAAAATTACTGTACAAAAGTCTTTTCCTATTGTTGCAACTTTTAAGGACTACATTCCATTCCTAGCAGTTTCTTCATGTAGTAGCCACCCTATAAGAGTTTCTAGTTAAAAGAAATGATGGATGATCCATACCTTCCCTCTTTCATGATGTGACAAACATAATGACCGCACGATGTTGACGTTCCCATGTGGCTGATAAATGCGAAGAGACGGTATTCTAAAAACAATAACAGCACGAGTGCTAACCTGGTGCGGACAGAGAACACGTACAATTACAATGTCTTTTTATTCCAGCACGTTGCATTTACATTGTTTTAGTAGCAGTGGTTAAATAAACAAGCAAATTTTAAAGCAGAAATAAAATATAAAAGTGAAAAAAAGGAAATAATAACTTCATTTTTATAAACACAAAAATAATGAAACCATTAAAACTTAACCATGAAACTATCCAGAGTAAATCGCCTTACGCTTACCGAACGCAAAACAATAAGAATCAAATAAACAAATAAAAACATGTTATTTTGAGTAACTCAAGAAGAATTAGAATCAACAATGACGCAATGTCAACCACATAATCTTGCATATATAGGATCGTTTATAGCTGGTCTATTTTTAGCGTCAATCAAGGAAGTTTTCTAATGAAATAACTATCTGCGCACGGCACTAACATTTTGCTGAAAATAGTGTAGTGGGTTCGTCCACGGATCTAAGGTCTGGGTACCGCAGATCGAATCCCGCTCATCACCAGGCGGTATGTTAGTGATACCAAAGTAGTTCTAGTTGAATGTCCGATGATTGGGGTAAAACATTCTCTAAAAAGCATGGACACACGGATGTGCCATGACAAACATTCACATGCAAGTTATTTTATCATAATAGCTTTTATTAAACATTAACTCGTCTTCAATTGAAATTTTTATTTTTGATTCGACAGTAAGGATTTTGAAGAAGAAAATGTATCCGGTTATGTGTCGCAAGATACAGTATGAAAAAGACACGTAAGAAATATTACTTACTTCCAGGCCCATCCTTGCATGGGGCGGTAGTTTCCTTAGCAGGCGTTGTGTCCATTTCCTCTGGCTCATCCATGTGTGTAAATATCCACTCAGCTGCCGCTTCAACATTGTTTTGCTGGATATTAAAGTAGAAAGATAATAATCGAGTCAATGGCAGAAAATATCATACCAAGGTATGGAACCTCTGTAAAGATCGAGATACTCTTGGATTGTGAATATTTGTACACTACAGTTTATGTTTGCGTTATGTAACTGTAATGCACCATTGTTTTTGCTCATTTTAATAAATTAATAAATAGGAGTGGGAAGGCTAGGATGGGGATGGTGATAGGATGGGGATGGTGATAGGATGGTGATGGTGGTAGGATGGGGATGGTGATAGGATGGTGATGGTGGTAGGATGGGGGTGACGGTAGGATGGGGGTGACGGTAGGATGAGGGGTGGTGGTAGGATAAGGGGTGGTGGTAGGATGGGATGGTGGTAGAATGGGATAGTGGTAGGATGGGGGTGGTGGTAGGATGGGGGTGACGGTAGGATGAGGGGTGGTGGTAGGATGGGATGGTGGTAGGATGGGATAGTGGTAGGATGGGGATGGTGATAGGATGGGGATGGTGATAGGATGGTGATGGTGGTAGGATGGGGGTGACGGTAGGATAGGGGTGACGGTAGGATGAGGGGTGGTGGTAGGATAAGGGGTGGTGGTAGGATGGGATGGTGGTAGGATGGGATAGTGGTAGGATGGGGGTGGTGGTAGGATGGGGGTGACGGTAGGATGAGGGGTGGTGGTAGGATGGGATGGTGGTAGGATGGGATAGTGGTAGGATGCGGGTGGTGGTAGGATGGGGGTGGTGGTAGGATGGGGGTGGTGGTAGGATGAGGGGTGGTGGTAGGATAGGGGTGGGGGTAGGATGAGGGGTGGTGGTAGGATGAGGGGTGGTGGTAGGATGAGATGGCGGTAGGATGGGGATAGTGGTAGGATGGGGATAGTGGTAGGACGGGAAGGGAGGGGTGGTAGGATGGGGGTGGTTGTAGGATGGGGTGGTGGTAGAAAAGGGGTGGGGAAGGCGACTATTTTTTTACTTTACAGTAAGTGACCCTACAGAACGAATAACTTCTGCACCTATGTTTTCACCAACTAAAAATTCTAACATGCGCAGTATGTCCAATAAAGCATCTATGACGGATGTCTAACGAATGTCACATCTAATATACTTTGCATCACGTATAAGTAAAACTTTACCGTTTTTCTTAGCGCAGTCTTTGCACGAGCTTCACTGAACCCCATCGATACGATCATTGCGACACCAGACGGATCCACATCGTCTTCTTTCTTAGTTTTCGAAGCAACTTGAAGAGGCAGTGCAAAATCGTCGTCCTGAGAATGTTCGAATACCCAGTTCATAGCAGCCTCAACACCTAAACAACAAGACATCATATTTTATTTAGATTGCTAAACTTTGCATTAGACAATAGGATAAACAAACGTCAACCTTCCCTACTCTCCGTACCTTGATTGTTTGTGAAGTGGACAGCTTTTTTGCATGCTTCCAGAGGAAAACCCATGTCCATCAGTTGGTTAACTAATTCTTCATTAAATTGAGGTTCTTAAAAAAATGTTGTCAAAAATTACTGGTTATTCCATTTCGCATGTCTTTCTCTTCCTTATACAATTATGTTGACACGGTAAATTTTGCAAAAACAAAGCTGCTTTGCACGGTTTTACGATACTGTACTCGTTACAGCTACACACAACTCGTTAGTGAACTTTACACGATAGTCGTGTAACAGTTGTAGAGATATTTTTCTTTACTACAACAGTGGTTGCATAACCCAACAATGGGAGCATTCACATATAACGTCATAAATTATAGTCAGGGGGTTAAAAACGCTCCTGCTTGATTATGAGTGAGGGGAGGGCTTAATATGCATGACGACATAAGCAAATTAAAAGTTTTCTTAGCACGATTTTCTTTTGCGAGTTTATTTTAATAATTCAAAACAAGAATTAATCATCGTCTATTTAATAAGGGAAAGAAGATGACATAAATTAAGGGAGAGTTTACTTCTTGATTACACGTGGAGGGAAGGCTGGAAGTCTGTTGCTGACGTAATATACAAACTGTCCGTTGCATTCCGTGAAATAAGGTAGTATTGTACGGCGCAGTGTTGTATTTGCATTGAACTGTACAATAAATACAAGCATATTGATTAGATTAAACCACCCTGTTTGAAAACGCATTAAATAGAAGGTATTGAATAACCAAAAATAAATACTAAACACTTACCACTACTCTCTGATTCCTCATCGTCTTCGGGTAGTAATTCTTCATTAGCCTGTAGACCAGAACTGCGTAAGTGGGATAAGTCTAATTCGTCCGTCATATCCACAGATACGTCTAAATGTAAAGCGCTTTACAAACACAGCTTTATTAAAAACACACAGAAACAAAATACAAACTGTCAAAAAAGACCTACTTCTCAGATGTAATGCAATTTTATGCTTAGCTTTCTCGAACTCAGAAAAACCCTGATACGACACACACTTTTCAAGAACTACATACCTAATTTTGCAGGCGTCCAGTCTTTATTGATGGTAAATTTGCGCAGTTGAATGACAAGATAGTCTGGGAATGTGCCAAATCTTGTTTGTCTGACGAAATAAAGTTTAGGAAGAGCTTATACAAAGCCTGCAACAGCAAATTTCCCAAAATGCAAATCAACCAATCAGAAGTGCAAGTAATTTCAAAATACCACTCCAAAACATTACCGATAGGAAGAAAGGAAGTAAATTAACAAAAGTTGATTAATATTTTTTCAAAAAAAACAGTAAAGTATACATTTGTAAGGGAAAATCCTTTATAAACAAAGCAGACTTACTTGAGGGCGTTGGTCTTTTGTTTGACAGCAGTGCTGTAATAGTCGTCGATAGTTTCAGTGCAGGAAAATGCTTCAATACAAGCAGATAAAGGTATGTTCAAGCGAACGACAGATTGTGAACTGATGCTTTCATTCTTCTCTTCTGCTTCTTTTCGTTTTCGAAGAAACTCTTCGTATTCATCTGTCAAAGAAATTTGTTTATTGTTCTTCTTCAATTTTCATATAGGGCATATACATACTCAGATGGCAGTGTTTGCGTTTGTTTCGTTAATTTAGATAAAACTGCGGTAGTGAAACACTAACATCGAACGCATGAAACGAATAAGCAGTGTTCTCTATAGTAAAGCTCAAAGACGTTCGAATTTGTTTGATATTTCGGAAATATCAAACAAATATTTGTTTTTTTTAAACAAGATGATGGCAAATTTTGAAATTAGGGAAAAAAGATATAAAATTATTTAACACTCCGCTATTTAAAGATAAATCTCGATGGTCATATCTGCGCAGGATCCTGTATAAACTGATAGACATTTGTACAAATACTACCTCTATTGGTTGCAGCGTCTAATGGTATTGGTAACTGTAGAAGAAGGTCTTCTTTCTTTTTGTAACTCACTTTGTTACTGCTGCAACACTGGATGCGATCCTCAAGCTAAAAGCAGTTGACAGAGTAGCTATTATTCGTATGAATCACAACAATAAAAACAAAAACAACAACCGAAAAACCATAAAACCGATAAAAACGTAAATAAGGGTTCGAAAAAAAAAGATTAAATGACATTTTCATTATAAATAACGCAACTACAATCGTAGAGAAAGTATGAAACAATAGCTGCTACGAAGTTCGTCAGAACAATTTCTATTTTTAGATTCACGCATTTTGTACGCGATCAACCTGGACCTCGCGTGCACAAAAGCAGCGATTTCGCAGACCTCAAGCTCCAGAGTATTGACCAATTGACGCTTGTCCACATATATAACTTAGCGTGTGCAAGAGCTGATTAGTGTGCACTTTAGAGATCAATCGTGCACTAAAATCTAGCAATGCAAATACTGCTGACATACCAGCAAAAACGTAGTATTTTATACTTTTCCGATGTCCAAGTTTAAACCGACAGAGACAAAAAAAATCTAGTTTTTTCGCTTTAGGGCATTTATATGTCGTTTTTTTATAGACTAAAACTCATAAAGGGGATCGTAAATTGCTCAAAATCATACAACTCCTATTTTTTTTTTACTGCGCATAATCACTCTAGAAATTGTCCAACCTGGAAGCAGAAACTATCTTTTAATTTCGTTTCCAAATTTTTTTCATTCTTCTCGATGAAATCCATAACGTGTAGAAAATATTCCTGAACATCTTGTTGGTGATTGGTTGAAAACTCGACGTGACCACGTCCAATCAAGTCTTTCAACATCTGTGGTCTCACTTCCTAAAATTAACACAACAATGTCAGCAACAGACCAAGAAGTTACCGAAAGTCAGTAAAAGCACACTTTTTATTGACTTTTCTATACATGTGTATTTTATTGTCGGTGCAACTCCGATTACAGTGAATCTGAAATTCTTTAAATGTGAATATCTTGAGAACGAAAAGAGCTTTTAAAAAAATTTAAAAAGACTTGTTAGCTAACCTTTTAAGCTCTATAATATAAGCCCAACATCATTTTATACCTCGGGTTCCCTCTAATTCCGCGACTTCGAGAATAATTCACGAAAGTTTCTTCCCCTAAAGGGAGATTTTCACGAAGCGAATTGAACGGCGAATTCGACGGCGAATTGTATCTGAGCATGCGCAGTTTTGTTTTTATTTCGATGCGAAATTTTGATTTTGCATCGAAATATTTGCTTCGCTGAAAAGTAGAAACAGTTCCTACTTTTTCGCGGCTAAAGCTTTTGCTGCTAGTTTTTGACCAATCAGAACGCGGTTAACTAATGTAAACAATGACTTTGGCGCCTAATTTATTTTGTCGTGAAAATGAAAAAGCGAATTCGCCATCGAATTCGCCGTTTAATTCGCTTCGTGAAAATCCCCCTTAAGGTTTTCATTACAAGATATGAACTTTTGGCTTTTAGAAGTTGCAAAATCATATTGTTAGAAGTATTTAGAATTTTTGACTGAACAAGAATCTAGGCAGCAAAATATGACGGATTGGGGGAGGGTGTGGAATCAGGAAATTCTCTTATCACCCATCCTATCTACAGATCTTTTCTGTACTCAAAAAGATTCCGATATGAAAACACAGCGAACATTGAAGACGACATCCTTTAAAAAACCAAACCATGGCTCACTTTTCAAATTACCTGTATGTGCATGAATTTCAACATGGATTATGCCACATAATTTTATCCAGTTTCATGCAGAAAAAAGAAACAGAAAGCAAATAGGATGAATATGTGTAAAACCAGTTCGTCGAAACGAAAATACACTAAAACGTTGTGAACAAACCTCGAAACACATCAGGAACGTTAATGCATAAGTGATTTCTTATCACTCCAATACAAGAGAAGAAAACTTAAGAATCGTTTTTCATGGGGTTATTTACCGAGACAGACTATGAAAGGTATTCATAAACACGCACACTGAAAATTTCGTTGGGTTTTTGTGTTAGTGTGAGCTTCTATATAAAAAATACCTGTATACGTCTGTCTGTCTGTCTGTCTGTCTGTCTGTCACGCAAAATGGCAGCGCAAATAGCGAGAGACACGCAATGCGGTGTAAAAAGAACGGGAGAAACTGTGGATTTTTCCACGGGCCACCGACTAGTATAAACAAATTCGATTGGACCGTCTGAATAAAGTTATTTTTAAAGATATTTTTTCCATAGGTATATTTATTAGCGAGTAAACAATCGTCGTTGCGTGTTTTAAAAAAATTGAAAAAAAATTTCGGTACATTGAATACTATACTTGAATGTACAAAAAATGTTCTCTGCAAGTTTTCGAATGTATCAAATGCTGCCAAACTATGCATGCATTTTGTTTTCGCAAATGGAGCTAAATTTCACCAAAATAACGAGGAAATTACCCGTAAATTTCACGAAAATTGCGCGTAAATTCGGAAGCTTAAAGGGGCTATGAAACGATTTAATAATTTCAATTCCCGAAGATTCGAAAAAACGGCGTAATAAACGAAGAAGGGCGTTAATTCATTTTTATAATCTACATAGAATTTTTCACGTTATTTAACCCTACTAACATCTTCGACACGACACACCTTCAGGGAAGCAAACAAAATAAATGAACTCAGCGGATATTAAGTAAGTCAAACAGACAGAAGTTTGATTTTAGGCGATTTTTTTCGTTATGTAATACAGTTTGTTTACAAAGCAGCTGCAGCGTGACATATTTTTACTAGGCAAACCGTTCCTTGATTATTCCCACGTCATTCTTCAACGTAGATATATCGTTACGTAACGCACAAAGCTCGTGCGTCAGCATTGACATTGTGTCCTTCATCACGATGTTGTCACTACTCACAGTGTCATTGTCCACGATGTACCGATCTTTCTCTCTAAAGCAGACCTGTCGTAAAACTGCAAACAAGAAGCTGACACAAACTATACAAGCTGCCACAATCGCTAGGAAGATAATATGCCTACTATGGGTCCACACATCGCCCAATGAAGAAACAAAAACAGATTCCACTTTGCAATGGCGGCGATACTTCAGCACTGGTCGAACAAACAAATCTTCCCGCACTAGTGGAACCGAAATACAATCAAGCAACCATTGAGGTTCGTTGTATTTATCCAACAGAAGATCCACTGTTACTTCCTTTTCGATCAAATACACAATATGCAGAGGTGAGTCACCTTCGCTTAAGTCCTTTTGCAACCAAGCTGCCACATCGGCATTTAACAAAGCAGCGTGCGCTTTTTGTTCTCGCACACGTTGAAGAACTTCATCGTATGACTTACAAGACATGTTAGATGCTTGGTATTCTTCCACTGCGATCTTTTCTTCCGCGGAATGTGCCAGAACTGCTACCTTCTTGCCATAAATGTCCAAGGTGGATGTCCCTGATATACTGTCGGTCACGGTAGCTGTTATGACAGCGGATATAATTACTCCAAGCAACATCCACACGACACAAAGCGATCGGCCGACAACCGAACGCGGAACCATATCCCCATAACCTACTGTTGTCATAGTAACAAAAGCAAACCACAACGCATTTCCCGACCCTTTTAAAAGAGATTTATTAAAATCAGGATTGTGAAATTGCTCGATTAACCAAATCAACATTCCAAATATAACTGCGAACAACGTTGACATTATAAAGACATCGGTACATTTATAAAGTCCCTGTGTAATTTTTACAGTTAAGTATATCGCGTCTCTACTCATAACAACAGCCAATTGTTTTGATCGAAACATATTAACATCTACCAAGCCAAAAACAACACTAACATTTTCACTCTTTTTATTCTTGTATCAAATTTTTAAAGTTGAATCATGTTGTTCTAAAGAAATGTTTTCTCTCTAAAAAATCCTGCTTCGCGCAACAAAACCCTTCCACAGCCTCCTACAGCGAAGCTTTTTCATTATCAATAAAACTTCTACATAATAGTTAAAACACGTAAAAGGCATTCATTTATCCTTAAGACATATTAAATTAAACAATAAAAAATTCGTATCGTTTAAAAAAATTTAAAATTTATCGAAGAATTTAATAAAGAATAAAGAATGAAAAAATATTCCTCAATTACTTCAGGAGCTGTTAGTATTCTTCAAATTTTTACATCAGGAATTACATCACAAATATTTAAAAACATCGACAATTAAAAAAGTGAAAAACATTTAAGGATACTGTATGGTTCAGAACGTTACAGTTTTTTTAAACTCTACACTCTTTCAGAAATTTCAAAACTTTTTGCACTTGATTTTACATTATAAAAACAAAGCAAGTGGTGAATAATTCATGTGCGGATCTTTGTCGCTGAAAAATAAAAATTGCAAAAAATATGCAGCTAAAAAAACTAGATTGTCCTGAGAAAAAGATTGGGCAACCAGATACACAAAAGGTGTAGGTGTTATAGTTTATAGTTACATCAGGGTAAAAACAACTTAATCAAAACAATTCAACGTTCACTTGCTAATACACTTCAATACACCACGCTGTCCTTAACCACTCTTACCTCCTTCCTCAACAACTCAATGTCATTCCGCAAGCCAAAAACGCTATTATGCAACAAGGTCGTCATCGACTTCAAATCAACACCTGTTTCAATTTTCTCCGCGTCTTTCTCCGTCTTTTCTTTGCTTCTACGTAACCATGTCTTGACACCTTCGTACAACAGACCAATCAAAATCATCCCGGCTGTGATTGCGGCTAGAACCTGCACCGTTGTGTCATCAGTCAATAAGGACGAAAGAGATCCATAGAAGACGGTCGTTTTCTTGCAATACCGCCTAAACTTAGAAGCAGGAATATCGAACAGAGCGTTTTTTAATTTATCTTCTGACCAACACTTTTTTAATTCTTGTGTCACCTTCAAGCTTTTCGGAAGAAGTACATTCAAAGGCACTATCTTTTCCACCGTGTATACAACATGCAATGGATGTTTGTGATCACGCATTTCTTGTTGGAACCAAGCGACAAAATCTATATTTATAAAAGCTGCAGAAACCTCGCCTGCCCTCACTAATTGCAACACTTCGTCAAACGAGTCCGCCTGTTTAACTACGGCCTGATAATCACTCTCTGCAATCAAAGCCTCAGCTGAATATCTCAGGGCGGAAACCTTTTGTTGGTATATATCAAAATACGAAGTGCCGGTGATGCTGTCCGTCACGGTGGCTGTGATGACGCAGGCCATTGCCACGCCAAATAACATCCAGACAATACCAATTATTCTACCGACGGTGGAGTGTGGCACAATATCGCCATAACCAACCGTTGTCATAGTAACAAAACTCCACCAAATGCCAGTGCTCGAGCCTTTAATAAACGATTTCCCGAACTCGGGATTATAAAACTGTTCAATCAGCCATATCAGAATTCCAAACACAATTGAAAACAGACAAGATATAATGATGATATTTTGACAGTCGGCAAGACCATGTAAAAATTTTGCAGTTAAAACTAGTCTGTTTTGCGATATGATAACAGCAATTTCTGAAGACTTCAGAAGCTCGGTCGCTTCTAAATGTTTCTTTTCAATTAACATATGATTGAGAAACTCCGAGTGCACAAAAAGCGGCAGCCATGCGGTACGGTCCTCACGAAATCCACTCCGCTCGTCCTGCAGGTAAGTGGAGTTTGCAGAAGCCAAGTCAAAAAATCGTTTTCTCGAAGTTGCTTGAAATTTATATTTAAAAAAATCCCACTTCAAAGGTCTGCAAAAAAATTTTGTCGCGTCTAAAATACGAGGAATAATACCATCGTGGACTTTGTTGTCATTTAGAAATAAATATGGTTTCACTTCCCAATATACAATACTGAGAGCTGACGCGTTAGTAGCAGCATCACTCGACGAGCACAAATTTAAAAACGCAATGAAAATTAGCGATATAAAATACCACTTGTACATACTGCATAAATTTTAAAAGTTCAACGTTGAGAATTCGTAATTTTCTGTTCTCACCATAATTTGGGAAAATACAACTGAATGTAAATTGAACGATCTTAATTCATACGAGAAACCAATCTATTGATGTAATATTCACGTAATTATGTATTCATGTTACATAAATGTCTCATAAATCGCTACATTTAAGTCATTCAAACCAGTCGCTAAGACTTAATTTAAAAGAAAAACAATTATCAAGTTTACTGACTCAGCATTTACTACTTGTGGTTTTCCAGCTCAGTATCTTTAAATGGACACTTCCTATTTAATCATTTAGGTACGTAAAATACAAACAATCTTTGAAATTAAGACTACCATACTAATAAACAATTTTCTTCAAATGTGGACTAACTGTAATAATTTATGCAAATTATTACATAAAGAACCATGGTTCACACAAAAGTGTATGTCCAAGATTTAGGACGCCGAATTCTATTTTAATGCTTTTTATAGTGTCTTGCACTCAGCTTTTTATCCTTGGTAGACGTGACACTCGTATTTTGTGTTAAATGTTGATTGTATATATACTTTAGCACCTAACCATCAATACATTAACCTCTAAAGACTGTTAACAATTTTGCGATGTAATTTTAATATTCTTTTATATTTGTAATAAAAGGGTCTCACATATTGTAATTTTCTTATATAAATTTCTCTAGTTTTCAACCAGTATACACAAACAAGATCGAACGCGCCAACCCAAACCCACCCCAAAAAAGCAAAAAAAGACAATATCAAGCTTCTGAAATTCGTATAAATTAAATCCTAAACCTGTAGTGTCCTTTTTCTCCTTTCCAATGAGGGGGGGGGGGGGGGGGGGTAAAAATCCAATGAGGAGGGATGGGGGGACCAAGGACAGAAATTTTGAGGGGAAGAAATAAAAAAAGGGGGAAGGTGGAAAGAAAAATTTCAAAGAGGGGAAACCAATATTTGTAAAAAAAAGGTTATCCAACAAAACTGTTCTAAAGTGGAAAAAAAATAATGTTACTGGTAAGAGTATTAGTCAATCAGGTGTTATATTTACATCACCTGCACATGTTACTCTTCTGCAATTAATTTATGAGCTGTCAACTGATTATGCATTGGATTGGAGAAAACGGAATTATCAAGGGGAGGAACGAAATCACTAGGGCACAACCCATTTTTCTATCAAAAGAAACAAAAAACAAAATACAACAAGAAATCCTCACCAACGACTCTGGATTGTCATCAGCAGGTTGTTTAGAATAATTACCAGAAGTAAGTCCTAATGCTAATTTTGCCATTTGAGTTTTAAAATCTAACGGTGGATCACGAGTAGAAGATTGAAAAATTTCGACTGCTTTGCCACCATATTGTTTTTGAAATTCTTGCATTGAGAATAACACTTGCATCAATGAATTCATGTAACAACTAAACAAGCAGAAAAAAATGAGATAAAAAGGTATTGACATAAAACGTTGTATGGGAGGTAGGTACACATGTTTGCTCATACAAATTACATTTTCTCATTCTATAACAGTGCAAATGACAAAAAGAATCCAGGAGTTGTTTAATGTTCTAATTGACGAAGAAAATTAAAACAGCTGCGTTAAAACAATGTCATATATCTTTATCCTCTCCAGCCCCTTCCCCAAGTCCCTTCCCACATCTGTCCACATACATTCTGGACTTATCGTCACAGTCAATTCAAGATTTCCTACATAAAAGACCTCAAACACTATTATACATGTAATAAATTCGTTGTTTTGTGATAAAGCTAGAAGAAAACACAAGTGAGTTAATTAATACAGAAGATGGAATGTGGAAAAGAAAAACTATACGTGTTGCCAAGATTGATCATTCCAGTATATCCAGGTCCAAAAAGTGAAACAAGGTTTTTCCCAGCTTCTTGAATTAAATCCCACTCAGCTTTTATAGATAAATTTGCTTCAATCTCCAGCTCTGTCATAGTTTTGTCTGTCTAAACACAATTTAATTGAAGTAGGTAATTTATGTCAGCAGCAAGTAAAAAAAAAGAGAAAATACAATTTGATAAAATTATACAGCATTATTTTAGCTTTCCTAAGGAAAGAAATTTGGCCTTTATTTCGAAAAAGAACTTTTCACGAACAGGTATTTACAAAAACCTTAAGTGAAAAATTTTCTATAAAATAAACATGTGGAACATGAATTGGTAACAAAAAACAAACCTTTTCTAACTGTGCAATGTTGATACCAAAATGTTGTAAATGCTCTTTCAATTTTGGATCTTCAACCATGTCATCTTCATCATATGAGTAAACGTCACCACCATCAGCAGTTATCGTGCCCAGTTTAACAGCTAATGAATAGTTTGTCTGTTGGTAGTACTCCACTGCGTGGTTATTGCCACCAGTACCTGGAAATGAGAACAAAGTCGTTTTTAGTAGTGCAGTTTTACCATTTTGAAAGGATAATTTGTAACTCCTTACACAAAGCTGTTATAAAATATAACAAATAAAAGACAAAGTATGAGAACTGCTTTCACCTATTGCAAAAAAATATAAAAAAAATGTTACCATCGTAATAGCGCCTTCCACACAAAATTGTTCCATCTGATAAATTTAACCACAAGTTTTGGGTTAAATCACAGAGTGAACATTTCCACCCATTGGGAGCAATCTTAACACCATTATTTAGTTGCTGTAGGTTTTCAGCATGTTTAGATACAACCCGTTTCTCTTCCCATGCCTGGATGTCACTTTGAAGGTTTGCACCTTGATGAGACAAAACAGCAGCTATGGATAACTGTGCATTCAATGGCAAGTTTGGATTGGGCAGTGAATATCTTTTAATTTCATTTCCATGATCATCAGTGACAACCAAACTGTTAATATCATCATACTCAATCTAAAATAAGCCTTTTGCATTATCTTACAATTGTTATACTAGGATTATTTAACTTCCCTATTTTGACCTAATCAGGTTAGTTTTTCTCAATTTCACCAATTTCCACATCAAGTTTTTCAACATGAAAATCTACTCTGTTGCTTTAAATGCTAACCAATAAATGTTAGCTTATTCTTTTTTTAGCGCATTTTTTAATTTTGATTTTATCTTTTAAAGGGGCTACGAAAATATTCAATAAGCTTAATCCCTGCATTTTTTGAAGAATGGCATACAATAAACGGACCACTCAAAAGGTCAAGGTTCAAGAAATTATACTCTAGAACCACATACACGTCTAGACAACCTGTTTATGAATAATTAATTTTTATGACGAGTTTGCAACTTTTTTTTTTTCTAATAAGGAAAAGTATTTCTTCAGTATTCAGTATTAAGCTACGGTCTGTAAAATGTATTAAATATCAGTAAATGGAAAGTTTGTTTTGACGAGGAAACAGACACAACCCAAGATGTATTTGTGGAAAAATGGTATGTTACTAGCTTTAAGAAGGTAATTAATACCTCTAAAAAGATTTTAAAGTCATTTTTGTTGCTTAGCTAGCTAGTCAGTTCACAAGGTTTGAATTTTATTTTATTAGAAAGTTTGAGTTAAAAGCAAGGTAAGTACTTATATCAGATAATTATGAATCTACTTCTGAGTTAGCAATCTAAACATTTTCAGCTGTCTACTAAATCAAACTTTGTATACACAACACACCTTCAAGGATTATTAATATTGTTATCCTAGATAGCTCCAGTACATGTTAGTTTATTGTTTGCTAACACAAAACCAAACTAGCCGTACAGCGTTTTTCTAACTTTCCCTTAAACCACTTCAGGTGAAAGAGCAGATTAAAAGATGATAACAAAAATGTTCTTTCACAATACTGTATGATTTTTTTGATATGATTTTTTATAACTGTTAATTTTTGTACTGCTGCTTCACTTAGTATTTACGTTCAAACTACCACAAAGTATTTCAGCGCTTGTTAAAAAATTTAACCATTTTACACAATTTCATTAAATAAACATTATATACCTTATCTTGGTTGACATCAAAACCCCCTTCAACACCTATAAAATATTTTGAAAAATAACAATTAAATTAAATTCTTTGTTTCTCTGATACAGACAAAGTAGTATATAAAGGAAAACACCTTCTTCATTTAAATAAGCTAAACATCTGATTATTTTCTGGGGAGACATTTACATAAATTTTTAACTTCCCCTAAAGTAAATTGAACTCTTGAACCGAAATAAACTGCTGTCATATTCCTATAACGTTTCATTTCACCTACATTTGTTATGCTATAAACAATGTGCGATTTAGTTCAAAGGCATGATAGTTGTTTAGTGAAGTTGTTTATCACAAAAGTTGTGGGAGACCAGCTATGAAAATGCTGGTTACAGACTCAGTTTTACAAAAGCAGAACTATACCGAAGAACCAGTAATATCTTAAATAGAATCTCCCCTTGCAAAACAGAGGGTCTGGTGGTTGTCTGTTCTATTGAGCAAGAGAACTTTGAGGATTATATCATCCTACAACTCTTTTTGTTATGACAATGATAAAATTTGTAGCATTTAGTATTTCTTCTCTTTTAGTTGGTGCTGGAGTACATCAGGGTTTTGTACTTAGTCTATCATTGTTTGTTTTAGTCTTAGAAGCACAGTCGATAGAGTTCAGAATAGGTTGTTCATGGAAGTTATTGTATGCTGATGATTTGGTTCTCATAGCGGAGTCAATGGAAGAAGTAGTTGGAAAGTATAAGAATTAGAAAAAAAGTCTAGAAGAGAAAGGGTTAAGAGTGAATGCAAAAAAGTCTAAAGTCATGATTAGTAGCATTGAAGCCAAGTGTGACCTTGTAGTTGGAAAGTGGCCTAATGGAGTTTGCAGGAAAGGGGTTGGTAGTAACTCAATTTTTTGTCAGACTTGCAAGCATTGGGTGCATAAGAAGTGCAGTAGTATTGGAGGAAAGTTAAGAGCTGACATTCATTTTGTATGCAAACGTTGCAAAGGTGAGATTGTAGACAATAAAGTATTTCCAGTTTTATAGTGTACAACAGTGTCTCGTTAGAGTCAAGAATATCATTTACTTAGGTGATATGTTATATAATGGTGAAGGGGACGTTGGAAGAAGTGTTACCCGTGGAATAGGCTCTGCCTAAAAAAAGTTAAGCGAGTTACTTCTTTGTTGACTAACAGAGTTTTGTCAATTGAGGTAAAAGGTAGGTTGTGTGAGGCCTGCGTAAGAAGTTTTATGTTGTACGAAAGAAAGACATGGGCAGTAAAGAAGGAAGAACTTGACTCTTTTGGAAAGGAATGATATGATAGTTTCATTTAGTGATTGTGGCCTAAAAAAGAGATCGAAGTAAACAATTGAGAGCCTCTCAACAGAGCTCAAAATTATTTTGCTTTACTTTTAATAAACCGACACCCTTGTGTAAAAGCCGCATAACATTTATTGCAATTTGGTTTTCAAAACTCACCTATCGCTAATTTTGTGATCTTCTTTTCTGGGGGTGAATCATCAGTTTTAATTATCTATGTATAGAACAAAGTCAACTAAAAAAGACATATAATAGAAGCACATGATAATGATTTAGTTAAATGGTATCCAAAACTTCATATATATTATGTATAAACAAAGATACACCTTTATAAATAAACATATACCTTTTTTGGAACTTTTTGGAAGTTCAAAAACACACATTTCTTTGTCTTCTCCACATGAAGTTTTACATACCTTGAAGATACACCCAGAAGTGATGAAAGGCAAACATAGATACCTCCTTCTGAAGTCTGAAACAAAACAAATGTACAAATACTACAAACAACATAAAATACACACAAAAATTTTGTGTGAATAAAAATATGTACATAATCTTAAATAGGATAATTTAGTTTGCATAACACAACAGTAAAAGCACCAATTTATAACAAGTAAAAGCTAAACAAAAATGATTTTCTTGAATTACGGCTACATGCCACATGCTCCTATCAGATCTCCAAGTTCTTTTCAAAAAAATATGTTCTATTTAAAAAAAAACATTTAGAAAGATTAAAGAACGGAAGTCGTCAAACTGATATCTTTTCACTAGTGACATCATCCTGTTACATTAATTATGCTCAAAGCTTTCTTTTTAGAAAAGTAGACATCTCAGAAGACTCAGACCTTTCTGTACATCAGACAAAAAACACTTCTTGTGGAATTCATTTACACAGATAAAAAAACAGTGGTATTTATGCTGCTGAACAATGAGAAATGAAAAGTGAGATATGACTTATTTCAAACTTGCTGGAAACGCTGTGAATCCAGAGAAAGGCTTTCAGTGGAATTTTAGCGTTTTATAAAGTCAAAATTTTGATTAATAAAACCAAATTAAAGGTCCCAGAACACTTGAAACTGGAAGTACAGAACAGTACTGAGATAAAAAAAAGTTGGATCCTGAAAAATTCTGTTATAAATAGTAATAACATCCGATATAAAATAATGAAAAAAGTTGATGCTCGTGCGTTTTTTGTTAAAATCATTTAAAAATCCTATATCTGTTATAATAAAAATTTCGAACAATATTCATCTTCTTACCAACGTAAATTAAAAAGAAAATGTTGGGAAGTGTGTGACAGGGTTTGTTTGTTTGTTTGCTTTTGGAATAAAATTTTCTAAGCTCATAGTAACATACTCATGGAAAACTAAAATCCTTTTTTAAACTGTGAAAAATATTGATGCTAGAGTTGTCTGGTGGTTAAGAAGATAGGTAGAACAAAAGAGCATAGCAATATGAACAGTTAGAGATAACCAACAATCCAGACATCCCTCAATTTTAGTACTTGTCAAAATGGCGCCCAAATCGATAAGGTTTAAAGTAAAAGTTTATTTTCCATGTAACAATCCTTTAGAAACTGATGTTTAAAATGACAATCTTCTAGTCCCTTAGAGTTTACACACAGTCCTTGATCAACAAGTATGTCCTAAAAATTTCTACAGCAAAGATGATAAGAATATGCAAGGGTGTTGTTTGGTCCAGTTGGAAGTATCTCTCATCATTGTTTCCGGTAGCATTTCGCAACCACTCACTAAAACTAAAGACTGCAGGGTTTAAAAAATTGTAAGTTCCATAAATGATGGAAAAAGCCTTCACTTTTTAACTATCAGTTTTAAGATCAGCAATACGAAGACGAAAATATTGAGATTAATTTTTGTTTAGATATTCCGAACTGGTCATATAAGGCGAGTGATCACATGCCCACGCCTTTGCATGTGCCTAACTCAACCTAGGTCAGTGATGAACCGCGCACCTTCCAAAATTAGATGCATTATGGAAAATTTTATACAAGCATCCATTGGCACAACAAGACTTTCTTGCATAGACTTGAACAAAAGTATTTCCATTACTTTGTGCACCACACAAAGCTTAAACTATTTTAAAATTACGCATCAAAGAAAATTAAGGTGCGTGATAATGATTGTGAACCTCGATAAATATAGCACCGCGCTAGGTGGAAAAATCATGACCAGGCGTGATGTTGTTCGTTAAAAGTGAAAAGAAAGAAATGAAATGACACATTTTATTTGTTTTTATTTTAATAAAGTTAATAACCGTCCCTGCCTAAATAATGCCCCTGACAAATAAACGCCTGCTAAACATAAAAATTTTAAATAACCACCCTGGGAGCTTACTTTGGCATTTACTGTCCTAACTGAGGTAAATTATACATCAAGTAAGGTATATACCTATATACCTTACTTAAACCTGATTAAGGTAAATTATACCTCAATAGGGCATCCCTTGATTATATGACGTGCCAAAACGAACTTTATTGCTATTGTCTTCATTATAACACTATCTGCAACATCACTAAATTATTATTTTTCGATTATAAAACCATTATTTCAAATATAATACTATTCTACGGTTTTTTGCAATACTACCTTTTTATAATAAAATAACTATATAATAACAGTTTTTCTCTGGTTTATATGTCATAACCGTGTGATTAGCCTCTATTTTATTCTTGATTTTATTTCCATTTTGTCTGAAATTAGGCATGGTGATAAAAAATGACAGACTAACTTCACACATTATTCTACATTTTAGTAACTAAGCTTTACTCTTCAAGGATATCAAAATTCAGTTTCTCTCTATGAACGCTTTTAGATGCAAGCAAAATAACAAAGCAGATCCTAATTCAAATCCAGCCAAAAAAACTTCTCAGAGCAAACCTTAAATTGAAATCATTCAATAAGCACGAAGCCTGGTCATGTTTTACTCTTATAAATATAGTAAGAGAATTAAATATGTTTGTTTGTGTGATGAGTAAGACCCTTCTCGCAAACATTAAAAAAGAAAGGATTTCTAAAGAAATGTAGGTTCACAGTCAGATAATTATATCTAAAACAATGCAAGACCTTAAGCTGTTATAAACATAACATGAAAAAAGTATTACAAATAGAAAAGGCAGTATTGTGAAATATTAAAAAACAAAAGGGAGATTTTTTAAATTTATACACTAAGTACAACCACCTCTATTAGTAGCCAAACTTTTGATGACCACGGAAATCAATTGCAGTAAAAAATTTTTACTGTATATGGTTAAATATTACAGTCAAACTTTTATAAAATTTGAAAACTTTAAATTACAATAAACCCTGCTCTAATTATCTTTTGGTATTCCAAGTTTCCTTTTATATAATTTTTGCTAATAAATACAAATTATGCCAATGTTTTTTGTCAAAAGTTCTTTTTTATATTTTTTAAAATTTGATAATGTTAAATCGAATCAAATAATAGAAAGATAGTATTATTCTCCTGAGCTGCAAATGCCCTGTCATACTTTAAAACCAATTACAGGTCATTACTTTTCAGAGTAGCCATTATGTTTAAGAGAAAACACGCTGTTCAACCTGTTAATAAAAAGGGGCTGAATTTTTTGTAGAATCCTTGTTTTCTAACTTCAAACCTGTCACATTGTGCAATTTTAGGTGAGGTTTTGCTGATTTTACTTTAACTCAGATACATGTAGTTTTTGTTTAATCCAACCTTCTTTTGTGAGAGTTAGACCGTGAGACGTCCATGTTTTTACTTAACCGAAAGTTGTACCACGTGACATTCTGACCGGCAGAATAACAGGATGAACTATGAATGTAAACCCCCTTCAGTTTTTGATAATTAGTTAGACTGCTAGAATGTGAACAAAACCCACAACCTGTCGGTCGTAAATTAAGGCCTCTACTGACCAAGAAGCTTAACCTTTGAAAAATATAAATATCATGTCATGAACAAGCAAGTTTATTCTAGGCTACGTTTTGACAGCTACAGCTGTTATTGACCGGCAATGATCGTAATCATCTTTCGCTATTTATTATTTGAAGAGATAATTAGAGGATCGAAATTAATCAATCAGATCACAGCAATTAAAGTAAAACTTTTGCACGGACCCAGATGGAAGCAATATATTGATTAAAATCTTTCTTTTTTTCTAAAAGTTTGCTTTATGTTACGTTTATTTTCCTAAAAGAGATCAATATCTCAACCACACATCTAATCACCAAATGTCCTGCAAAGAAAGTGCAGTGTCGTCATTACTGTACAAAGCAGTCAATGTAGTCGGTGGAGAGAATGTTTTTTTAGATCGCATTTTAAAAGTTTATAAACGAAAAGCGGCAATAGAAATGTTTTTGAAGATCGAATTTTAAAAGTTTAAGAACAAAAAGCGGCGATAGAAATGCTGTTTTAGATCGCGTTTTAAAAGTTTATAAACAAAAAGCGACGATAGAAATGTTTTTTTACATCGCATTTTGATTCATGAACGATTAAAATCTATTATATAGCTAGCTTGATGACAACGAATTAAAAGAACAAGTGTTAATTTATTGCTGTGGGTTTCTTATTTAATTGATAAACTAATACGGTCTTTGTTTTTTTACAATAGTTATCTATCGTGGACACGGGGTAATGTTTAATTTTTGTTCGTGTAGTCCACGAAACATGATCGTGAGGTCCACGATTGTTAAAAAAATAAGCATCGTGGGCTATCGTAATTCGTGCCTAACATGAAATAAACACGAACCACGATGTTAACAAACCTATTCACAGTACTGTAGATGTGGTTGATTGTGCACCTTATCTCCAGTTCTAACCAACATATATACACAAATCCTTTTAAACTAACAAACTGTATGGGAGTTTAAGTCACTGGTCCAAGGTTATTCAAGGCTCTCCCGAGACATTTGTTGACCTCTCTGGAGTACCAGTTTCTGTTTTTAAAAATCATCTTTGCAATTGTTTCTGACAAATCCCTTCCTGCCAAGTCACCAAAACAATGGCACTTATGACACAAACAACCTTCTGGCTGTTCTAACTAAGAATAGACACAAAGACAAAGCTAAGATGAGCTGTAAGATTATCAAATGTATCAAAAGTATTAAAATCAACCTTAATGGCGCCATAGTTTAGTGGTTATAACTCTTGTGCTTTGCGCTGGAGAATAAGGTTTGATATCCCTTGGCAGTGGATTAATATGAGTGAGTGAATGTTACCATAGCCTCTGGTTAACCTAAGCCATGTGAGGGAAATTGAGGAGATGGAACACTGTGTGGGCCATTGGATGTTGCAGGGAGTTGTCTAGTAATTGGCATTGTGGGTTACATGTGTGTGTAGTCCACAATGTGCTTGCGTGTGTTGCATTTTAGGCGTAATTTGGCTGTTTATCTTGGACAAGACCGAGCTTTTTAGGGCCCTTACATACGGAAAAGAAATGCCGCCTGCCGCCGCCTGCACATATACAACGCATTCCGTGACTCTGCAACCTCTTTTAAAATGAGCACTAAATACTCTAGGATTTCCCATCTAAGCCATGGCCTCTCCTGGAAATAATAGGCAGTTCATATCCCTTGATATTTGTGAGGCTAGCCATGGAAAATATGCACATCTATCTATCTATCTGGCCTCCTCTTGGGCAATTTCCTTTAAGAAATGTGACTCCTTGTGGTGACCTTTTTAGCAAGGAAGCACGTTTTTTCTCAAATAATAACATTCTAGTCAAAAGAATTAAGGTATAAACATAAAGAGTGCTTACTGGATTATCGAAACAATAAACACATTCGTCTTTGTAAACTTTATCGCTCCCTTTTGGTACAGCAAATTGGTAACAAGCTAACTTTGTCAGCACTTCATCCTCCGCCATTTTGAATTGAAAGTGAAAGCGCAGCAGTCCATGTAGATAGATATACACCGTATTGCATGATTAATCATTGTGACTTCGTTAGTTATTGCTGCATAATTAGCAATAAAAGCACGTGCTCTACACATTTGTAAACAAAAAACTCGCAACTTGGTATTTTTTAGTGAAATAAACATTAATCTTCCATACAATTTTTTGACTGGAGCCAGATTTTCACAAATTATAATCAATTTTTCGCAAAAAAGATTTGCGTTCTGTTGATTCTTTTCAATTCATACATTTTTTAAAACATACAGAAATTGTATCATTGAAAAATGATAGTGTATTTCAGCCTTTTGATTTTCACGAAGCGAATTAAACGACGAATTCGACGGCGATGAAGGTTTTTTAATAAAACAGTTTCGTATTTATTTGGAGTTTCCGAAAGAACAATTTATCGACGCATGAATTTGATCTTAAAAGTGAGAAGGTTTGATGACATAACAAATAATGAACTTAACGAATTTTTGGTGAAATTGAAAAATACAACGGCACGGGCAAAGCGCGTTTTTGGCATATGACGTCATCGAAATAATTTAGAAAAACTGAATTTCGCGTTTTACTATTCATATAATAATATGGCGCCCAATGAATTATGCTAGATTCTTCAGAACTTAAGCTATTAAAAATGATCCCGAAAAAAAAAAAAGACTTACCTTAGTAGCCCGAGCCGCCTAAGTCGTCACAATATGTTAATATCGTTTTAAATCTGCAAAATACAAAATACGCAGATCTTTTGTTAACAACATAAATCCTATGATATTACCCAGCAATTCGAACGTAGATTTGATTAAATGTTGCAGAAAGTCATTCACAAAAGTCATTCACAAAGGGAGACCTTATGAAGTAGTTTGAGGACCAAAATAAAGAAAAGCAACTTAGGCAGCTGCCACAGACATCTTTGCATTCATCGCTAGCCATCCTTCGGTGACAGGCGCGTTACTTAAAGCGGCCGTTTAACAATTCGCGTACTTAACCGCGGCGGTTTCATACAGGTTGTTAAAATCTGCCATGGTTTGAAAGTTTTTTGAAGTATCTGCTTATTGCGTGTACACTTTTTAGGAAGTTTTTATTAAAACTTGGATTCAAATTCGACTGGTATTATTATACCAAATCTGTTCATTAAAGAAGAGACGAAAATAAACTACTTTGTGGCAGCCAAGAAATAATGGACTTCTAAATGCTAAAGCGATCCTGAGGATATATATCTTTTTTCACCAACCAAATTGGAAAGAGAAAGCTGCAATCTTTTTACTCTTTAAGCAGTTAAAATTTTGTAAAAATGTTGTTAAGATACCACAAAAATACGACAAAAAAAAGAACATTCTCTATACAAAACTACGAACATGTTCAAAACTACGAGCATACGAACAAGGCGTTGCAATAATTGATATAAAATCGAGGCAAAAGCTTGGTTCGTTCTTAAAGTATTTACACATCTTTGTTTGCGTTCGCGCGAAAAAAGCAGATAAAGCTGAAAAAGCAAGTTTAGGTTGCACTTACTAATAAACATTAAAACAAAATTTAAGGTGTTCGCCTTTTAGATGTCCGTTAAGTAGAGAGACTACCGAGGTTAAAACCTCTTGCCCAGAGCAGGTTGTCTCGAACATGCTTTTTTGCCGTCCCAGTAAAGAACAGAGACCACAGTGCTTGTACAGAGGCTGTGCTAGATTTTTTTAATATAGAATACAAATTTAAATTGTTAAAAAAATATTAAAAAGGTTCATATATACGTAAAAGTAACCTTCACATGTTGAAAATCGTCATCCTTGTTACCAGGGTCTAAAGCGACAAAAATGCCTTGGAAACAAGGTTGAAAGTCAATTTCTCAAATGCATGTAAAAAGACTGATAGCAACGATGATAGACAATCTTTATTTACTTATTAATTTTTACCATGTTATTTAAAAAAAAATATGGATTTACATATCGTACAATATGCTTTTAAAAAACATGTCACTTAGCCTTTTTTTAAAAAAGGTTTCGCAGATTGTTCTCAAAGTTCGACACATTAGACTCGTCAAATCAAAGTACAAAATTATATGACATAATATAGTAACGTCTTGCAAACAAGTGTTTAAATAATAGACAATTACTTTTTTTACAAGAAATACTTCGTATCAAAAACAAGAACTTTATATTGGCATTACCAGAAGCAGAGAGTTCGAGTATTTATAAAATAATGTGGTAAACTCGTTTTGATCTTGCAGTTGATTGCTTTCGCTGTTATGTTCTTTGTTTAAGATATACGCTTAAATTATCCTGTAAATTTAATTCTATTTTTCTATATTCTCCTCTATGCTTAATTGTTTGTTCTCTGACATAGAAGCTAAGCTTTCTAAGGATGGTAGTCCACCATGATTCATCAAATTGTCGATAATCTTTAGTTCTTTATCCTTTTTAGGTATGTCAACTAGCTTTGTCCATGACCTATCATGCTCTAACCGGTAGGCGGCCAAGAACGTGTGTGGACAGCCAACCCATTCCTATGAGATAAATAGTTGTATTTACATGCAGGAAACCATAAGAAGCAATATGCACCTAGTAAAAATTCATGAAGCACAACACTCTTCAGATATACCGGGCCTATATACTCTGATTATGTCTTAAAATCAACGTTTCTTATTTTTTGCGATTACATTTTTCAGCCAGTTTAATTCGTGAATATATTTTCAGACAAAACTAAGAAGTGTACTTAGCTAGCAGAGAATATATGAAAAAAAAAATACAACTTTGGCTGTTACAAAACATTCTTACCTGCGGTGATATTATTGAAAAATATGATTGGCCTGAACTTCGTTCATATAAATAATATATGTTTCCTGGCTTTTTAACAAAGTTGCATTTGGCGCTGTGCAAGTCTGCAGATTCCTTTGCATCTTCTAAAACCCTCCTAGCCTAAACAAAGAACAAGATAATTAATTCCAAGTACTTCAAAGTTGTAGCTTTCAGTTATAAAAACAACGTCATATTGTTTTTATTTCAGTTTTAATGTCGTAATTTTTAAAGCCAATAAAAAGCTGAGCTGATCCTAATGATCAAAAAGGGTAGCGTAAATGATAAAATAAGCGCCCCTGCCTAATAAGTGCCCCCTGGCTCCCCCCCTTAAACGCTTTTTTTTTAATGTTTCTACGAAAAAAGGCTAAAGCTTCTAAAAAAAGAAACTTTCAGTGCTGGATTTTTCAAAAAAGTCTCTTCGAGAGTCTTCAAAAAATTAATAAAAGCAATTTGTTATCAAATATCTTTTCCTGAACTTTTTGTATATACATATTCTTGTGTGATTAAATAACGTACAGAACAAGAATACTAAATAAGAAACTTCCAATATTGCTTTTCAGTCATGCATTCCTTTAAAAAACAAAACATGTATATTTATAGCAGTTAAGTGTACTTTTTGCAATTGTATATAAAGGGAAACACACCTGTTCCTGTAAAAATCTGATTTGCTCTGCAATAACTTGCAATTTTCCTGATGCAACATGTCGAACTTCCTCATCTGCTCTTTGGACTTCACTAGCTAATGCAACAAGATCTGAGTGTTCTGCTTTTCGTACTAGATAAGGATTAACAAGCTGTTTCGTTGCTGAGGATTCTTCAGTTACAACTCTAGTATAATCTACAAATTAATTAAAGAAATTGTGAATTTTATTTCAAGGTGCGTACCACCCTAATAAAAAAAATTAACATTTACATTGATTTTTTTAAAGTCCAGTTGAGTTATGACAATCCTGAAAATCTAAAGATCTAAACGTTACTAGAACCGGAAATAATAGTATATATATATGGACAAAGGTCCATCATCAAAAGAAAGGCAAAAGCAAGGCGTGGGTGTGTGTTGCAAAGAAGCCTGATTTGAGTAAGTTAAGATGTTTAATTCATAGACAATAACACAAAGACTTTGACCGTTTTATCATAGTTGGAACTTTGTTAATAAACATATTTATAAAAAGCATAGATGAATTCCCAAGCTCTTTCGGCTCTGGCATCTGTGAGGCTGAAAAAAAAGATGGAGGAGCTAGGTGAAGCAAAGTAATCATAGGTCCATTTCATCAAACAAAGGCATTCTTAGGACTTTAAATAGATTCAAATAAGACGGTATCAATATACGTTTTAAAAGTTATTATGATATGTATTAATACATGAAGTAGCTGTTTCGCAAGACAATGTCATTCAGCTATGAGAAAAATTTGCGCGAAGGCTACTGCGCAGAAAGTGAAGAAAACAACTACAAACACGTTTGCTAGCCCACAACAGTGGATATTTTTGGTAAAAAGGAAAGGTTGTTTTCAGTTTTAATATTGAAGTTATGCTAAATTGGTTTTAAAATGATTAGTAAGGTGCAACTAGTTGTACAGATAACTTGAGTTGGATAAAATAAAGGTACAGTACAGTCCAGGTCTCAAGTTTCACACCTTTTTCTCGGAGGTAGTTGTTTGTCATTTGTTCTTATTAATTATCTTGTGAGTCCTGTAAGTCATTAACTTGCACGTAATAAACAAAAGATTATTGAAGAAAAATAGCTTATTATAACTGCGCGTAACTATTGTTAAATAGTGTTAACATAACTATTTCCAATAGCATAATTGCAAATGTTATCAACTCTATCAATGTGACACGAAGAGCCTTTGTTTAATAGTTTTATTAAATAAAAGTTTTGCGTAGAAACTAAATAAACTAGTGAGAAGGCCTTGTTGGTTGCGCAGGTTAAATAAAGCTTTTAAGCGATAGGAATTATTATATTTTAACAAAGATTGAAACTTTAATTTTGATAAAAAAAGCTTTTTTAGATCGCGTTTTAGAAGTTTAAAAACGAAAAACAGCAATAGAAATGTTTTTTTAGATCGCATTTTAAAAGTTTAAAAAATGAATACCAGCGATAGAAATGTTTTTTAGATCGCATTTTAAAAGTTCAAAAACGAAAAATCGCTATAGAAAAGCTTTCTTTGATCGTGTTTTAAAAGTTTAAAAATAAAAAACGTATTATTAGATAGTGTTTAAGTATTTAAAATGTTATCAACTCTTTCAATGTGAAACAGCAAGCCATTATTTGATAGTTTTATAAAATAAAAATATGTGCGAAAATTAAATAGACAGTGAGATGCATTGTTTGTTGGAAGAATTGTTTAAATCTTTTAAGCGATAGAGCTGTTGCTATCGTGAAGAGAAAAGTCCTGAACATAGGGTTTTTCGGTTTGCGTTGCTAAACGTTGCTTTTTATAAAAAGAACTTTTAAAAGTTTCGCATGTTAAAAAATATGTTTCGACGATAAAATATTTGGATCATTGGATTTGTTGTTTTTTAAAGGAGCTTGTGTTTTTTAAATATATCGAGATTAAAATCGTGTTACTATAATTAGTTCCGTTGTTAAAAAAAATAAAAATTCAATGGCCTTCGCGTTTAATTTTTTCTTGCGAAGATTATTGTTTATAAACAATGTTTCTTGCTATACTTTTGTTTTTAGCATGAAGCAATTATTTTTTCGCGCAATTCGAATAAAAGCAATTATTTTTGCAAGTTGAGCGTACGCATACGCTTACATCTGGACTGTACTGTATTTTATTTTTACTCAACTGTGAAAATGTTACATGCACTTGATAATAGTTCACCAAATTCTAGGATTATTTTTTCTGCCATGCAAATGCCAAAGAGCTTAGTGCTGAAAAGTAAACAAATAATGTTTTTCCCATGCTGTTGTTTTCAAATTGTTAGGTTTAAAAAGAAAGGGGCTAAATAAATAATAATAAACAGTGACATATCTCACCGGGAGTTGGTTTTGCTATTGCCATTTCACATAATTGGGATGCTATACCTAACCGGCTGACAGGACATCACTCACTGGTAGCTTGCTGAACTGTCTGAAAAACTTGTTTGCAAACTCTTTAGTTCTTGCCTCGCTTACCACATGCTGGTACAAGGCGCTATTGCAGTCATTTTGTGTCTGTCTTAAAAAGAGTTTTTATGGAACAATTCATTCGTTTTGTTTTAGCACTGCTCCAAAACATTTCTCTAAGTTTATCACAATTGCATTAACAATATTTTGAATATTTTAGATTAAAAATAATATTTCTCTAAATCCAATTCTCAACACCAGTTTTGGCAAAATCAGCACTCCATATTTCCTCCGCAATCAAAACGCGGTTTCCCTATCCGATGCGCGTGCGGACAAGGGATTTGTAGACGCAGACGGATAGAACATAACAACCAATGCACGCGCCGGTACCTTACCTGGTCAGACGAGGGACGAAGCAATAATTTTTTGAAAAAGTAATTGGTTGCATGCTCCAACGAAAGTCAAAATAGTCAAGGAAATATTTGTGCTGTTTTGATGCTGCTTGCTTTCAAATTGAAACTTTTGAAAAAGAGCTTAGTAGCCAGCTAGCTAGCCTGGCTGTCAAGGACTATTTTTTGGACATCCGAAGCATTATTTTATTTCAGATAGCTACGCTACTATAAAGACTATAAATTTAGGCAAGTATGGCAGTTGACCAAGATAAAGCAAAAAGAATTTTAGCAGGTTTTAAATTGTATCCTTTTCTGTATAGCTAGGCTAACTATTAGCTAATAGACCACTTTCCGCTAGTTGTTTTGATTTCATTTTGAGAACAATGGGCATGCGCAGACTTTTTTGTGTAGGTAAAAAAACAGGACTTGCACGAGTAAAATGGTTATAATGAAGATTAAAGATTTTTTTAGGTAGCATAAGATTCTATATTCTTTCAATTCTTCTTAAAACGCCCCAACTCTTAAATAGCGTAAACGATTTCATATTTTTCACGAATATATTTTTCACGAATATATTTTTTAGGAATTACTTACAATCGTTGTTTACGTAAAGAAGAGAAAATTTGTCTTACACTCACTGGTGCCGCAATTTCATGCTGCCTTGTAAAAATTAATTCATTTAGGATACTCCTGTGTGTGCTACTGACACCGAGTTGTGCTATACTGTTTTTAATTCGGGGAACAAATTTACTTGCTCCAATCTGGAAATCCGAGGTAAAAAAACACGTGACTGACTGATTGACTAAATTTTGCAGAGTCTTCAGGATGCTAACATAACATATTTTGATGGTGGTCTAAGTATTACCTGATTGGGTAATATTACCAGATCGAGTAATTCTGCCTTGACCTCCTGCAATAGCCTACTCTATTACCCAACCAAGTATGTTAGTGTAGCCCAGGTTTACCTTAGCACACTATAAATGAGGTCACCCACTGGGATATTTTGTTCATATGTGCAAACATGTATCCATCTGTGTCCTATATCTTCTTTTCACATGCTTGGAAGTTTTGAAGCATACTCCCCATTGAAAAACAAATGATTACAGGAGGGAATTTATAATAGAACTGTCAAAAATAGAACAAAATCTGAGTTTGTAAAGTTTTTTAAAGTGGTTTATAAGTTGATAGTTGATAGGTGGAAAGATGTATTAAACTGTATTGGAATCAGTGTCCAAACAATCAAGCACAAACAAGAGTGCAACTCATGCTGACAATCCAAACCAAGTAACCATCCATTTTGCTGAAACGGCACGATTTTTTTGATTAACAAATCAGTGCAAAATACAATAGTAATCACTTGTAAACAAACATTTGAATGTACTTTTTATTAACGGCTTGCCCCCAGTCAAAGCAAAAAAAGTATTTGCCTCAATTGAGGCATCTGGTGCTGCACAGTTTAGGGGCAGCTTACACAATGAATAATAATAATAATAATAATAATAAATAAAGTGGCTAGCCCAGAAAATCACAAAAACCTATAGTTAGTGGATTGTTTCCACTGGGGGCCACTAGAACAAAAAAGAAACAAAAAATGATAAACCTTGACTGCCTCAGCTCAATCAAACATAGTAACATAATCTGTGAAAGTGGAAAAGAAAGTGAATAAAAAAACAAAAATTAAAAAGTGATCTCCATTAGAATTTGCCAAACACATTAGAGATGGAAGTTTTAAACGAAAGCAGACTTCCATCACAGGTCACTTGGTCTTGAAGATTATTTCACACTTTTGCAGCTCTAAATGGGAAGGCCTTTTTTGCCAAATTATGTGTTGGGGTTAGTTTTTGAAGCTCCTCTTGTTTGATGATAATGACAGTTCTTTGTCAAAAGGAATTTTGAGCGCATGTAATCAGGAGCAATGTGATTCATTGCTTTGAAAACTAATATGCCATGATTTTTGATGAGTAAATTATTCATTGAATATTCCCTCTCTTTCTTGTAGGTATGGACACACTTTAATCGTTTTTCTAGTTTTCCCAATCTACCTTGGGTGGCACAAGCCCATGCCGAGGAGCAGTAGTTGAAATATGACATGACAAGTGCATTAATTAAAAGGTTTTTTGTGTGAGGTGTTAAACAGGATGCAATGGTTCTAATTTTAGAATTTTTAATTAGTATTTTTCTATTTATGTCATTAATATGCTCTTCCCATTGGATTTTTTTGATCAAATCTTACCCCAAGATATTTAACTTTTTCACTCCTCTTCAAAGGAATACCCATGTAGTTGATGGTTTTGTTCTCAACTTTTTTTAACTGGCTGTGGTTGCCGAAAAAGATTGTTTCAGTTTTGTCCGTATTAATAGTCATTTTGTTATTATTCAGCCAGAGGTCGACTTGCGAAAGTTCTAACTCGACCTTGGAGACAAGGGTATCCAAGTTTTTATGGGACGAAATAATTATTATATCTGCATGTAGATGGTGGTAGTTTGAATTGATGACAGATTTTAAGTCATCAATATACAAAAGAAGGAGCAGGGGTCCAACACAGATCCCTGCGGCACCCCAAAAGTGTCTTCATGATGCAGATCTGATTCTGTGTTATTTACAAGAGTCAGCTGCATTCGGCCCGTTAAGTAGGACTCGAACCAGTCAAAGGCAGCATCTCTGATGCCAATACACTATAGTTTTTTTAACAAAATTTTATGATCAACAATGTCAAAAGCTTTTTTAAGGTCAACGAATCTCATCCCTGTCTGATTTCATAAAAAATTTCAATCATTCCATTATATAAAAAAATCAGCTACTAAAAGTTGCAGAGTTATTAGGCCAACTGTTCTAACATATTAACAAAATTTTCATATGAGGGGTATTTTTTTACTTGGGATTCCTAAATAAAAACAAATGCCATAGCAAGTAAGGATGCTTTCAAAAAAATCAAATATAATAAGGCTATCAATCTAAGTTATAATTATTTCCTTCACTAAAGTTGCACAGAAATTGGATGAATTTACGTGATGGTGATACTGGAAAAATTATGTGGCAAGGAAATGAAGACTTGTAAGTAATTTTTAAATCAAAAAACGTACTTATTGGTTTTATTAAAAGAATGCAGTGTTAATCTGCGGAATATTTTGGTCTGTATATAGAAAGTTTTATTTTTGAATGTTTAGATCTGCCGCTGACTTTGAGCATGAAGGTAAATTGTTTTGAATAGCCCATTTTTTGTTTTCTATTACCGCCTACATAAGTGTCGTGTAGAGTGAAACTCCCATCTTGTAACGATTTAATTCTGTTAAAAAGCGAATTTAACATTGGTGTGACTGTACTTGTTCACCCTGAATTGTGTGTTTCCCAAGCTTCAAGGCCATGATAACAAGAGTGAGGTCTTTATGGCCCATGCTTAACTGACACTTAAGGGAACCCGAGGTATAAAATGATGCGAGACTTATATTGTAAAGCTTAAACAGTTGTTTAACAAGTCTTTTATAATTTTTAAAAAAGCTCAGGTAAATTGGTAACATAAAAATCTTTGCCAAAATGACTCTCATTTACTTGTCCAAGGCATCTTAAATTTTTCCCAATAACGCTTCCCCATAGCAACTTTTGTGCTAGTTTTCAATGTCTGCATGGAAAACTGAAGTAAAAGGAAATCCACCCATTTCTGACTAGTCTAATTTATGATGATATATAATTTATTTTTAGCTCGAGTCCCGAAGCGAATATTAAAGTGTAAATCAGTGTCCAGGGAAATCAACTTTTCTTCCAAAGAAGAAATGCAAAAGTTCAAATTAGAGCAAAGAGTGATGTTCAAGGGAAAATGTTTGGAAGGTATATAAATATACATTTGTTTTGTATAAAGAACCAAAGAAATTATTTTTACATTAGCTATATATGAATGTGCGTGTTAGAATTTATTGTAAATAATTAAATCAAGCAACGCAATTTTTACTTTTTAATGGTATTTGTTCAGCATTAAGGAAGAACACTACCTGAGAATAATATCGACAAAGTAATATCCCATAGCGATGTATATTGTATATATTGTAATCGTTAACTTTTAGAGTGGTTTTTTGACTTTGGTTTTGTAATTCCTGATTCAACGAATACATGGCAGTCTCTAATAGAAGCCGCACCCTCTGATCAAATGATGCCTGCTACTGTGTTGAGGTATACTCTTTGCCACTATTGGTGTGGTTGCAACCCTTTTCTTAATTGTGTGTCATCGTGCTCGTTTAGCTCGTTTAGTTCTTGAATAGTCAGCAGGCTCTTGATAAGATTTTTGTACCTTCTAAGTCATATCATAAATCATTGTCACAGGATGAACATAATTCCATAAAAAACAATTGTCTGATTTTTTTTTAAGCAAGAAGCTGGATCGTTTCCATATTGCTAGCTTTACATTAAGTTAAAGTATTAAGTAAAGTATTAGACTACACAAAACTATAGGGAAGTTCCAAGTATCTATATACTTTCTCGTTCAAGGATAATAAAATCACACATCTTAAATGCGAAAGGATAAGCAACAATAAAATGTTAGTTGTCGATGTAACTAGCTGGCAAGAACACTTTTAAATCCTTCGTTATGGTCTTTTTCTTTTATATCTTTAGTGGGAATGTGATTATCGAAACGAAATTTTACGACGAAGACCTTCTAGTGAGCACGTCACGTGTCCGCTTGTTTTACGTGTAACCTTGGTAACATCGCTGACCTCGTCATGCGCACTAGAGAAGCATTATGCAGTGATTATCAGATTATTTGCAAGTGTTTTTGAAGTTTGATTGATAAGAGTACTATTTTCGTATTTAGCGTTATGTGTATTTTCAAAATCCATAGAACGCCTGTCACAAACAGACAGGAGTGGCTTTCTCGTGAGATGTGTGCTTTTTTATCTATAAACCATTGATTTTTATTTCCATCCTATGCGAATGAGTGACAATTCAAAAAAAAATTAAATTATCAAAATGCATGGGTTGGTTATTCGCCTGTGTGTTGATTTTTAAAGTGGGTCGTCATTCCAGGAGGATAATTTCAGACATAAAAAGTTTGAAACTGGTACTATTTCAAATGTTAACAGTTCCTGCTGTTTTGTTGCTACGATATTTTTCACGACTTTCGCTTTTATAGGAAGGGCGCTAAATTGATGATGATGTGTCGTTTCGTTTTTTCTTGTTCGTCTACAAAAATGCGCTTCTTCCAGTATTTTTTGTAATGTGTTAAGTTTGAGAATAGTTTAAGGTGGATACGTGTTGTAAAATTATGGTGGAAACGTTTTTTAAAACTTCATGTATATAATTTTGACGTTGTTGACATTGGCATGCCAGATTGGCGACAATTTGCAAATTCTCTGTAAATTTTGTAGCTGTCATGATTATCATATATTAAGTTAATCTCAGATCAATTTGTTAATGACATAAGAAAGTGTATTGTAGTCAGACGAAGGTCCAACACAATTCTGAAATTTTAGGAGAAACGCACTTTACATACATGTTTTGATCAAGAAAATTGAAAAGGGAGTATTTCTGTCAAACCCAGGCTTGTGATATATCAGCAGTATATTTTTATTCGTATGATTATGTTGATGATTTTCTCTTTAATGAAGAGACTTCTTTTTCTTGATTGTGAATAGTTGTAATTTATTGATCTGGTTATATAAAGTATGTCTACAACTTGTATATCGCGTTTTATCCATTCGTTTTGTATAGTGGCTTTTGGTAGAGCGTTCGCCTCCAGTGTGGAAGGCCTTGGGTTTAAACTCCGGCCGAGTGATGCCAGAGACTATAATAGTGCAGGGTGGCTACTCCTCCTCTAACAGGTTTTCAATTATTTTTTAACCATTTATGCTGGAACGGAAGTAATACATTTTTAAACATTTGTTCTGGACGCCTAAAATTAATAGACTAAAGAAAACGTAAGAAACAAAAAAAAGTTGATCCTGTTTTTCTTGCGAAAAATTTTGTGGCCACCCTGCAGTGTGAATTGATCCTTTCTGCCTAACATTCAGCATGAGAATAGGATCGATATCTTATGGGGATTTTCAACAATCGAATTTCACGGCGAATTAGACAGCGAATTGTATCTGAGCATGCGCAGTTTTGTTTGTTATGATTTTGCATCGAAATATTCGCTTTGCTGAAAAGTAGAAACAGTTCCTACTTTTTCGCGCCTAAATGTTTCTTTGCTAGTTTTAGACCAATTAGAGCGCGGTTAACCAATGTAAACAATGAATTTGGCGTCTAATTTATTTTGTCGTGAAAATTAAAAAGCGAATTCGCCGTTCAATTCGCTTCGTGAAAATCCCCCTTTAGGTGGTTGTCTAGTTAAGCGGGTGTTCTGCTTGCACGTTTTCCGTAGCTACTCACCATATAAAAAGCGAACCAACACGAATATACTTTTCCGTAGCAAAGGACGCGAAGCTAGGTCAGAGTTATTTCAACCCTCTTTGAATTTCCGCGCCCGAAGGCGTAGGAAATTCTTTAAAACCGTCGTTTTTTTCTTTCGGAGAATTTTTTTGAGAAAAAATCGACCCTGGGATTTCACGTTGGTCCGTCACAGATGTAAACTTCGTACCCAAGCTCCTTAACTACTGGGAAAGCTAGTATTGACGCTTCAGGCCAAAATTGGTATTTGTTTTCGACAAAATTTGGCACAGTTAACAAAAAAAGTATGCTGAACATAATGGTGACATCAAAATTTTGATTTTTTGTCAACTAATGCCGTTTAAGACCATAAACGTTTCAATCGCAAGACTTTCAACCATGAATGATAGGCTGTATTTTTTGTTAGCAATTTCTTTTAAAATGTGAGTTTATTATGACACGTTTCGTTTTTTTTGCGCTTGTTGTAAGATATAATGTCACTGGTGTGATTTATCTTCAGAGGTTCATGCACCTAACCCCTTCGAATGTTTGGCACAATAACACAACGAATTAGCCGGTTTTCATCAAATATTTTGTTAGCGCGCGGAAATTCTTAGAGCCCCCAGGGCTTCTTGTTGTATTTAATTTGCATTTCTTTTAGATCTATAATTTTCAAACATTTCCATTTCTTGTATGTGCAAATATTTCTACTTTCATTTCTTTGTGATACTGCGACTAAGGACCTAGCTATTAAGTTTGTAGGTGTTGATTTGAAAAAAAATTTATCTCTGAAAGTTATGTTACACAATACAGTATCGTATATAGGGAAGGTATTGTATGGGTAAAGAGATGACCTAAGAAGCAAAGGCTTCATTAGATGCACAGAGCTTGATTCTTATACATTTTTCTGCTCGGGTATACAATACTCTGAATCCTCCACCACAGAGAAGGGACACCCAATCTAAAAACATGCTTATTCATTTTTGCCCTACCGATATGTGTACAAAGATTTTGCGCATGTGCGCTTATTTATGGTGCAGTTTACACAGTCACCATATGAAAAAAGATTTTTCCTGCAAGAGTTTTACCGCAAATTAGTTCGTACATGGTGTTATTGTTTGTTTCTTTAAATTTCCGTTTTATAGAAATTACGTTTTGTACTTTTTAGAAGCGAAATAAAAATGAGTAAACTTAGTCCCTACGATTTGTTTTTGATGTTTCGACAAGATTTGAATAAGATTCAGGTTCCGTCCGAATTTTATACCGCGCAATTAAGGTTTGTATCTTTTCTGACCCTGGGACGGCGATAACGCGGTCCCGGGGTTGGAAAAAAATCAAGATGGATTATTCAAGGTTAGGATTATTTGGACGAATAATTGATTATTTTTTAATTGAAATTACTGTCACATGAAATCATCAAGTAGTAGTGTTTACATTATTTTAAAGCTGTTTTTTTGTTTTATCAAAATTATTCTGGGGATATTTTTTGTAATATTTTAAGTTTTGACGGTTCAAGTTATATTTTATTTTAATCTGTAGTTAAACTTTGTTTGCAGTAATCATGATCTGCTAGCGAAAGTGCTGCGTTGGTTGTGAATCGAAATGACAAATGTTCTCCAGGAGATGTTTTTAGAGATTTTTTTTGACAATTCATGGCAATGTTGTTCCAACGGTTTTTTAACCTTTTTTAATTCTAAAAGCATGTCAGATTTCATTTATAACACATCTTTTTAAACCTGGAGCTTTCTGGGTCAGCTGAAGTGATTTTAGCATCAGTTTTTGAGGTTTCAACTTTGGATGGGGTCAACTATATTTTTCGTAATGGCATCATAGGTAGAGCTCTTTGTTGTTTTTGCGATGCCATTTTCTGCAAAAAGTTTTCCTTTGTTTCATAAAAGTTTTTTGAATATAGAAGCAAGGCCAATGTCTGACAAAATAAGCCATTCACACCAACAGGATACTTACAGTAGGTTTTTGGCTGGACGGTTATTACTAAATAGAAGAACTGTTGACCTTGTTAATTCTCCATGTAATTTTTTACCAAGAGCTCTAACAAATATATTATTATTACATGCAACTATGCAACCTCGTTCCCAGGGGATTTTGCCTTGTTGATGAAGTTTGTTGGCCACTCCGTAATGACGACTCAGGGGCCATTAGACCCTGGGAACGTGGTTGGCAAGTATGCTATTTTCTGCTGGTCAAGATAACATAAGCTTTCTATTGCTGATCTAAACTACTCTTTTTTAGAACTGTAATCTTTATATATGGATGCTGTGACTATAGGGTACAATTCCTCTTTAGGACACCAGGGAGCTGAAATGGGAGGGATAGGACTGGAATCTAATCTTGTACCAAAACTAAAGCATGTTACGTTCTGGTATTGTACCTCCTGTAGACAGGCCACGTTCCATAAGCTATTGTGCACAATTTTTCTTTTCCATTATTACAAAAACAATATGTATGAGTGTTAGGCGGCGAATAACTATGGGATAATAACTTGCGTGTACCAACGCTAGCTAAATGTTTACACTTTGCGGGAGTTCTGAAAATTTTGTTCCCACAAGCCACTTTGCTCGGAGCCAGAGTTGCGCGGTATGAACCTTCGTAATGTAAAATGTCTCTGGAGACGGGTCTGTAATAAATAAGAGTTTTCGAAATAATCCGCCTGTTTTATATTTAAGCTTATTTTATGGTATCATATAATCTTTTTTTCCTTATCCAAAAATCTTGCGTAAAAGTAGCAGCATTTTTAAAAATATCCGTGAAGATCTATCCGAAGGAGTGGCTGGCTGGCTCTCCCTATTCAATTGTAGTCATTTCCATGGTATTTTACGTCTTCTATTATTACCATGGCCGAAGCCTGAGCTCTTCCAGATACACCCGGGAACGAGAATTTTTCTTAGCGATTAAATGTCTAAACTTATTAACAAAACGTGTTTAAGGCATAATATAGCTCTTTTTCAATAACGCTGTATATACATTTCTTGTAATTTTATATTGCGATATGTGTGACTGCGTGCAAAACCTGCCACCACCACAAAATAGACGTATGTATATATGTTTATTCAAGTAATCATACACTAAGCTTGATACATGGGTAAGTTTGAAAAACTAGCTACAATTTATAAGACTGAAGTAAAATCCAAGAGTTTTAAGTGAAATTTCACACGACAGTGAAAAGTGCGACTATTGTTGAATTTAATTTCGGGTAATCTTTTGTGTTCGTGACTTTCAACCATGCTCACTGATCATTACTCCAGAATCAGTCAATTCGACCTACGTGCGCTGACAAACGTGAAATGCAACCCAAAGTGAGTTTCAGTTCGTCTGAAGTGATGACAATTCGTGTCGAATTCTGCTATTAATTTAAATTTGTTACAATGTTTTCATAATTAAGTACATTCTGTATAAAAAAATTTTTTTATCTGTAATAAATAATTTTCAGTAATAAAGATCAGTATATCCTTACTACCGTTAGGTAATATATTTCAGGTCCAACATGACAAAGGGAAATGTTTGAGGGGATTTTTCTTCCGATTTGCTTTTCCATTTCTGTCACCGGTTCTTCAACCATTGAATTACAGGACAGGGCAACCGCTACGACATTACATGATACAAGCTAACTATCACTTCTCATTTGTTTCTCTCAATATGTTACTTTTATGTCGAGTTCACGACATATAGCTACGATGTTCTTTTTAATTCTCAGTGAAGTCAGTCTGGCTGCGCCCTTTGGATACCAACATTCCTTCATGATCTTTACTAAGATTTTCATGGGCTGAAAAATAATGTACAGAGATAATTCAAAAACCAAAACTCTAAAGACACATGAAATCATGCGTAAAATTCAACCACAATCCAATGATGGACGCGGCATGTTCGCAAGATAATCAGAAATGGAGTTTAGTTTCGTCTCTGTGAAGGATGCGTGTAGGGTAAGGGCGGGGTATAAAAGAAGTGAAAAGAACGCGGTTTTCTGCATTTTACGCAGATGTACATCAGTACAATAAATTTTACCTTAGTTCAAAAAATTGAATGACTCTTAATATTTTATTCATAGTAATAATTTTACGTTCTTTCTAAATGACGCGGAGATTTAATTTGCCTTTTTAAATGGGCACCTAAATTAAGGAAGGGAGAATGTTCAGCATTAATGGAGAAAATTGTGAAACTTCTTTTCTCTGCTGCAAGAAATAGGAGAAGAGTTGTTGGGGAGACTTTCAACAACAGAGGCTACTATGCAGCATTCAATTTCCGAGTGGCTATAGAACTTTTAAAGGATAATTAAAGGGTTTAAATTGCCATCATTTTAGAGGACTTTTCTTGAAAAGTGTATGGCTACCTGAATAACATTCTTTACTAAGTAAGATTTTTTACCCCTTTTTTCTCTTTTTTAATGCAATTAAAACTTGTCTGAAAATTATGATATACAAAGTTTGCAAATTTTTAGTTTGCTCTTTGAGTTGAAATTAAAAAACAAAATTTCGTCTGCATGTATGAATGCATATAAGAATTTTTTTTATTTCTGTAAGCGCTTGCTTTGAAAAAATAGTTTTCCTTTATTTTTTCCTGAAAAATAATTGTTAAAAAGTTGGTAAATTTAGTCAGTAAGAAGTTACTAAAAATAAAGTCACTGATATTTCTATCTTCTCATAAGCTGTCTTAGGTCGTAACGTGCAGAATTTTAATGGATTATTTAAGCAGAAATATTTGTAATTCTTTACACATCAAAGTCAAGAAATTTTTAGTCTTTCTGATGGAAGAACTTAAGAGGCGAGTTTATTCTATTGTTCCGCCTACCTCTTCAGTATGCCACTGTTCAGCAAACGCAGGTCTCCTGTTCTCATCACACACTACTTTTTTCATCTCCTCGTGTGATGGATCCGGTTGAACGCAATCGTAATACGGTAACTGGTACTCATCGACATGACCTGAAAGAAAGGTTGCGGTTTGAACATCTTTTGTCAAATAAATTCCCTGATTTTTGAAACCAAATTTTGCTCAAATTTCATTGATTTTTCCTAATTTTTGACAACAAATTCTGCTCCAATCTTCCTGGTTTACTCTATAATCCTATGGAACTATGTTGAAAAGACATTACCTATTGACTTCCCTAAAAGACTCCACACGTTACTTAACAGTGAAGAACAATATATATTGATGGAATTTAAGAACGAGAATAAAATGATACATATGTATAAAAAGGGCCAAATACTGCACAAATTTCCCTAATGTTCCTAAAAGAAGAGGGGAAATTCAGATTCAGGTTAATAAATGATCGCTAGGCAAATGGATCTAAAACCCAAACTCATATATGAACTCTATTCCTACCATCTATCTCAGTTCGACGACAGACCTCCCACGCACATAACCCGAATGCATAAACATCTGCTCTTCGATAGGAATCGAAATACGAAAAGTTCACAATTTCACTTAGTAATTCTGGGGCCTGGTAACGAGTTGTTCCCGTGCGTGTACCGGTAGGCATGTCTACTTTGTCATTGATGGAAGTATGTAACACGGTCAATCCTAAGTCAGCAATAGCACAGGTTTCTAAAGAGTAAATACAAAATTTACATAAACAAATACAATAAAAAGAAGTTTAACATAAACACTAGAAATTTTGTATACATTGCTGAAAGAATGCTAAAAAATATATGTGCATGATACTTTTAAAAGTGACAGTTTTTTAGAAATCGCTCGAAGCAACATTAATTGACACTACGCTTTAGAACAACTGCTATGTCATCTTCATTTCGCAAAATTTTAGTTTTGCATCTACTTAAATTACCTACGCCAACCTGCGTGAAATATTGACAAGTAAAGCTTGACCAGTTCAAAATGCACATCTAATACAAAAAGGGCGTAAATGATTTCTAGTGGGACAATCTTTTTCATTTGACCTATTTTCCATTAATATTTTGCACACTATCGCAGTAGTAGCGTAGTAGACTTAACAAGTGGCCTACAAAATAACACCTAACATCATCATAGCTTTCACAGTAGAACTTTACTAGATTAGTTCACTTACTATTATTTTTTACTAAAATATTTTTGGTTTTCATATCACGATGAGCCATTGCAGGTTTCCCCTCCGTGCCGATCACTTCCATGTGTAGATGGCACAACCCGTTGATCATGCTGTACACCATCTTTAATGTTTCGCGTGGTGTCAAATACTGTTCTTGGAGGAAGTCATACAATGACCCGAACGGATAATATTCAGTGACTAACCAAAGTTGCGTACAAGAACCAGTGTCTTTATTATCTGCAGCAATGAAACCTATAAACAGCAAATCAAATACAATGCAACAGGTAAAAGGGCTGGGTTTTTTTTGTTCCATTTAATAAGACGTCGTAGAAATAGCTGCTACAATTTTACTTGTTGTATTTTGACTGGCTTCAGTTAAATTAAGGCAGTAATTTTTGGATAGATATCATTCACAAAGTTATGTTTTAACTTTATGAAAGTGCGGGTGAATAAAATTCTCCAAAACAACACTGTCAGATATTTTTCGGAAAAAAATAATAAATGCAGTGTCGTATTTTTTGTAAACCACGAAATTTGAATCAAGGTTTCGCATGCCATATCTTATTCTGCAATTTTTTATGTTCAAAATGATATCTGTTTTCATATTTATCTTAATCTAATAAAGCATTTTTACTCGAACGCAAAATAAGTATTTCTCCAGATTTTTTGTGGTCAACCGCGATACAGAAAATATTTAGCTGTTTTTATGTAACAGGATAAACACCTTTGCAATGCAGTTTTTGACATTCAAACAACCAATTGAATTATTACATTCCTACCTAAAACATTTTCATGACGTAACATTGTTGTTTGGTAAATTTGTGCTTCCCTAAACCACGACGCTTCTTCATTGGACGAAAATATTTTCACAGCCACTTCCTGACCGTGCCAAGTTCCTCGATGGACCGAACCGAATCTACCAGCGCCGATTCGCTCATGCAGGAGGACTTGCCGTGCGATAGTGCGTTGCACCAGCAAAGTCAAGCCGGCTCCGCTTCCTATAATGTTAAAAGTCGAACGATGAGCAAGATAAAGCAAAACTCGTGTGATTGTGTAAGTCAAAAAAAAAAATCATTCAGATGAAACAATTCCGTTGGTCTCGCCAGGACTTAAATTATTATATAAAAAAACTTCTATAATTCGGTGTCATATAATTCGAAAACTTATTTAAATGGAAAGTTTGTTTTGTCTCTTGATAAGCTAGCCTTAGTCATGCAATGCGAAATACAGAGCATGTTTTTTCTGTACAAAATCAAACTCATTGAAAAAAGAAACAAGATTTAAATTAAGAACAATACGAGACTTGCTTCATCTAGGACATAAGTTTTAAGTAGGAAACGCTTAACAGATTGTTTTAATTTTTAATGCAAAATCAAGAAAAAGTTTCGCAAAGTCATTCTCAACTATGAGTGTCATTTTCATGAAGAATAAGGTTAGAAGATCTAACATCCTTCAATTTGAATACTGATGCAATTCGAACAGATGCTTTCGTCCATGAATTCTGCATTATTTTTTGACCAGTCGCAGGTGCTTTTTGAGTTGCAATAAACTTTATAGCAACGTCATTGGTTCACATGATTTTTACAACCCCATTCTGTTTGTTAAAGACGCCAATGACTAACAGTTTTAATTAACAAACTCTTAACATGCCGCATAAAACAAGTTTTGCTGATTTTCCCAAACTTCTTGCCACTGTTGTCAAACTTCCTGATTTTTCCATCTTGCAAAAGCAGAAAGCATTACCTGACGTGGTGCAATCAACAAGGTTAATACCATTGATTTCGTCAAGTCTTTGTGTCAACAAGTGATTTTCTTCAGCTATCCTCCGCATTAATCTCTTCTTTCTTCTATCTTTGTACAACACGAACAAAGTTGCAAGTAAAAATATGAGCGAAGCTGGAACGGCAATCGCAGCTGCAGTAGGTATAGATATGATCTCTTTACTCTTTGTTGGTGGCAATGACGTTCCTTCTAGTAAATGATGATCTATTAAAACACAAACAGACATAGATGTCACTTAAAATCAAGGTTTAATGGAAACAAAACAAGGCAATTACAAATGGATCTAGAATAGAAGGGCAAATTTTTAAAAAAATATCATTTTGATTTTAATGATATTTTTAATAATGCAATTACCATGGGTTCTATATCAGATCTTAATCCCTCCCCGATTATCACTTTTCATTAATCTTTCATTTCAATTAATAGACTGTGAAAATATGGTTAGCATAATTTGTTTGTTTCAAAAAAGAAAGAGAATCATTTATGAGCAAACCTCCTTCCTTGTACAAACATATTTTTTTTTTTTTTGGTTTCCTGTGAATGGTAGTATGCCACCTATAACAATTATGCAAACAAAAAGTCGACAGGTAAGTTTTGTAGTGGCAATGACAAAAAGTTTTTTTTTACAAAATATTGTCACTAAATCAAGAAAAAAATGATTTCCTTGAAACATAAATCTACTAAATTTATTAATGAAAAATAAATACGCTGAATATAAAAAATGTTGAAAAAGAGATTTTAACAGTCACTTTTTTTTTAATTATTAGAGGCATGAGCTAATTGCATCATTTTTTGAACAATTGCTATCAGCCTGAAGTATTTTAGTAATCTGGGTAACTCTGTACTTCTATTAGGAAGAGCACAAATCATGGTTGCCTTTTTTTGACCACTACAAGAAATTGTGGGCAGCATATAATGGCATTTGGCTGCAATCTTTGTTAACATATCAGCAGTTAAGAGCTGAGAGAAATGAAAAAGGCTGTTTCAGTAAAAATATAACATATGTATATCGTATGCAAATGTACATGACATACCTTCGATAAATTCCAGATCATCTTTTCCTACATTTTTGTTACACATGTCACCTTTACAGCAATTAATCAATCTTTCATGTTTGTGTGCATTTTTGATCTCAAAACAATGAGTCAATCTAATGCACCCTTTTTCCATATGACCATTTTTGTGCAACACTGTATAACATTCGTGAAGTTTGGGATTGCGTGGACAGACATTGTTTATACAGGTACCACCATCCACCCCTCGCAACTTTGTATTTTCGTTATTACAATAACATTGTCCATTACCAACCCCTCCATTACCAAAAACTACAAAAATATATGTAAAAGTAAAGGGCATATTTTTAAAGTTTCAACATTTAATAAGCTGTAATGTTAATTGTAAATGTGACATATAGATTTTACATTCTCCCCTTTTATACATTTCGTGAAGTAGATTTTAATAGCTCCTTATCAACTTTCAAAATTTACTTGCACAAGGGGAAGAAGTTGGATTTTCTTTTATCTAGAAACCTAATATGCAAGACTATTTATAGTTAGCCTAAAAACACACTTGAATTCAGAAATTCTATGTGACCTAAACACTACGATGAAAATTTGTCTTGTTCGAGGTATACATCAGTGCCTATTTGCTTGGGCTAAAAAGTGAAAGCAACTGTTTGTGCAATATCTATATTATAATACCCGTATACGTCTGTCTGTCTGTCCATCTGTCACGCGAAATGGTAGCTTAGCTGCGCAGGTAGCGAGACACACGCAATGCAGTATAAAAAGGACGGACGAACCCGTGGAGTTTTTCATGGGCTAACAACTATACTTTATATTTTTTCAATTCTTTAACTTGTTGCAGATAAAAAAATAAAAAATGTTTGACAAGTTAAAGAACTCAAACAACTACATCACATTGCACCTGCTATTATGTAGGTTTTTGCATGAAAATAGTGTTTCTTCGACCAAACTAACAGATTAAAAATTCAGGAAGACATTTCCAGAACAATCTACAAAGTGCAGAAAAATAGAAAGAATACTGAAAATGCATTTTCCAACAATTTTGAATGCCTAATTTCCATGATTTAACCTTATTTATCAAACATAGCTGGAGATACAATTTTTTCACAAAAATTTATTTTATAACTTTAATCATCATATCATCACCATCACCATCACCATCACCATCACCATCACCATCACCATCACCATCACCATCACCATCATCATCATCATCATCAGCACCACCACCACCACCACTTCTTCCTGCTTCACTGCCCATGTCTCACTACCATAACACTTCTTGCACAGGCCTCATACAACCTACACTCAATTGACGAGACTCTGCTAGTCAACAAAGGAAGTAATTCTCTGAACTTTTTCTAAGCAGAACCTATCCTGCAAGTAACACTTCTTCCAACACCCCCTTCACTGCCCAACATATCATCTAAGTAACAGAAGTTCTCAAATATCTCTAACGAGCCACTGTTGTACATCATTAAAGCTGGAAATACTTCATTCTCTATAACCTTCCACCAATACTACTGACTTTATGTACTCAATGCTTGCAAGTCTGACAAAAAATTGAGTTACTACCAACCCCTTTCCTGTGAAACCCAAAAGGCCACTTTCCAACTACAACGTCACACTTGGCTTCAATGCTACTAATCATGACTTTAGACTTTGCTGTGTTCACCCTTAGCCCTTTTTCTTCTAGTCCCTTAAGCATATGTAATTACTTGTTCTATTCCCCTAGCTACCTGATTGCACAAATTTTGGTGGGAAATATAATATACTCTTACAGCATGTGTTAAGAGGGTGCCGACTCGCCAAAAGCGTCGTATATGTGAGGGCGGCTGTGGGTTTTTTCAAGCTTTTTGTCTGTAATCGCCCAGAAAGCCTGGACCTGTCCAAACCGCCTGAAATGCAACTTGCACGAGATCATTGTTGTCATTTAAATTTTGTGGAGAAGAAGGAAGGTGCTATTTTGTTGTCGTACTCATAGTTTACTATTTGTGGGATTTTATTACAGCTATTTATCAAAAAAATGATATAAAAAAGAGTTTTTTTCAGCACTCTTCCACTACCACTGCTCGACATTAAAAGAATAAATTAGACACAGACATGTCAACTCACAAGCATTAAGCGTGTATAACACACACATTTTCTTTACCTCACACACTGAAAGAATATTGTTAAAGTCACATAATTTCTTTTAAAAAAGCAAGAACCTCTATTTTCGCAAATTTCTTCATCTCGAGTCTCTTTATATGATAAAGAAAATCGATTTTGTCTCTTCTCTTCCAATTTACCCTTTGTACCACTCATCAAATCGATTTCACACTTTTTCTCAGATCTTTTTTTCTATGTACACCAGTTACAAGCATACTAAGACTACAGTACAGTCTGAATGTAATCTACCGCGTACATGCTAATATCACACCTTTGCGTGGAGGATGACAGTCGTTTCTCTTTTGTTATAATTAAATCCCTTAAGGGTTTTGCGAGTTTATATTTGCGTGTTAAAAAACAATGCGCTCGCGAAGATATATCGAAGCAATTATATTTCTTGTAATAGCGAGATGCATTGTGTAAATGTATTGATAAGCTATTCCCTTAAGTATTAGCATGAAGTAATTAAATAATAAAAATCCTTTGGCGGAGTTTTATAATACATTTCGTGAGAATGTATTGTTGATTTAATTACTTAAAAAGATTCCAGCGCATTTAATTTAAGAAACATACGAGAAGCATTGTTCACAACTATTAAATGTTGCTTTATGTTTATATATTTTTAAAATGCGATCTAAAAAAAACATTTCTATCGCCGCTTTTTGTTTATGAACTTTTAAAATGCGAACCTAAAAAAATATTTCTATCGCTGCTATTCGTTTTTAAACTTTTAAAATGCGATCTAAAAAACTTTTAAAATGCGATTTAAAAAAACATTTCTATCGCCGCTTTTCGTTTATAAACTTTTAAAATGCGATCTTAAAAAACATTTCCATCGCCGCTTTTCGATTTTAAACTTTTAAAATGCGATCTTAAAAAACATTTCTATTGCCGCTTTGCGTTTATAAACTTTTAAAATGAGATCTTAAAAAACATTTCTATCGCCGCTTTTCGTTTATAAAATTTTAAAATGCGATTTAAAAAACATTTCTATCGCCGCTTTTCGATTTTAAACTTTTAAAATGTGATCTAAAAAAACATTTCTATCGCCGCTTTACGTTTATAAATTTTTAAAATGCGATCTAAACGCTTAATTACCGCAATTAAAAATTTCAAAAGAGTTCGCCCAAAAAAGATTGCTAAAATTGATCTTGCAACCTATTGTGATTAAACAATCGATCGCGAGGGGTCATTGTTTATCAACGAGGCAATTTTTTTCTTAAGAAAACAATAGCTATCGCAATGTTATTGTTCTGTGTAACTATTTATGCAATTTTTGCGTCCGCGGTAGATTACATTCAGACTGTACTGTATGTTCACACATTGCAGATAGGTTTCATTTCGGAATTGTTTTGTTCCGGAATGACGTGGGTACATGATTTTCGAAAAACAGAGGAGCGGAATCATTTCATTATTTATAGCAAAACAGAATCATCCCGTTTCGCATATCAGATAGCTTCGAAACCGTGTGAACGCGAGGCCTACCTGCAACAAAAATTATTTCGGAACGACATGTATCCGCAATGTGTGAACATAGTCTAAATTCGTCCCGTGTTTTTCTCGTCCCGCGGCATTCAAAAATGGCGGGTTAAATAACCGTCCAAAAGTAACACCAATTCAATATATTTGTCAAATAGTTAAATGGCGGTATAGGTGTGCGGAAGTGCATTTTCCAACGATCTAAAGCGTCCAATTTTAAAAATTCTCCGTACAGCGCCTCCAGGAGATAGTAACAATAAAATTTGTCACGCATTAGGAAGTAGTAAGTTGGCGTTTCTGTAAACATGGTAGTAAATGTTTAAAAAAATGTTGTTTCGGGCTGATTCGGACTTCTCTGGGCAAAATTTAAAGTTTTTTTTTAAATCCTGGAAATCATCCGGCAGTCCTGTGGTGTTTGAGGCGTTTTCAGCGAGTCAGCACCCTTGTCATATGCTTTAAATGTGTCTATGACGAGAAACTGTCATGGGAAAGGGTGTCGATTAGCCGGATACGCCTGAAAAATTGCGTCCATTTTATTTATTTATTTATTCGCGAATATTTATACAGGATAAAAAACTTCAGTTTCTAAATACAATATTTTCAAAATATTTTATATAAAGAAACTGTTATCAGTGTTTGTTCTGTTATAAGCTTACATTTAAAACATAAACAGCATAAAGGCAGAAAATTAAAGGGTAAAATAGGTAAGAATACTGAAAAAACATTACGAATAAGATCTGGAAAAAGACAGTGAATTGTGAAAATTAACTCCAGATAAACTCAATAAAAATAAATTATGACAAACATAAGATAAAAGATAAAAGTCTGTTCAGCATACATAGAAATCGAAATAGAATAGTGTTAAAATAAGACCAGAATAATTATTGTAGAAGCGATTTTCGTTCTGTTAAAGATAAATTATTAAATAATTTAGTACCACCATAAAAAAACCAGATCTTGCGAATTCAAGCTTCAATGCTGGCAAAGGTTTCGTCACATAACTCTTTGTTTAGACATTTTATAACCGGAGAACGGACTTGTTGTCCAATAACCTATACGATAGGCTGAACTGGTGTTCCAACTATCCTTTCAGCACGGCGTTTAATCGAAGAGAACTTCCGTCATTGGGTTTCGGTGAAGCAGGTCTTGATAGTTGAGCTGTAGGTTATGATGGCAAGATCATCATCTTGTAGATGAGAGTGGCAGCCTCGATGGTCAGGCTCATTCGTACGTTGGACAGGATTCTCAATCAACCACATGCTTTCTTGACGGCTCGATCAAAGTTGGCTGTTAAAGACAGGTGGTTATCGAGCAGGTTACCAAGATAGACATACTCAGTAACGAAGTTAATACGGGTGTTGTTGTTAACGATATTGAGCTCCCTTCTGTTTCTTTTCAGACGTTGGGAAGTTCCAAACAGCATAACTTCCGTCTTCCCTTTTTTAAAGTTCAGCAACAGTTCATTTTGTTCACAGTATCTACCCACACTTGTCATATCCTCGTTCAAGGTGTTTTCAATGGTTTGAATGTCTTTACCAGCAAACAAGAGAACAGTGTCATCCGCGTACTGAAAGATATCACACTTGCTGATACTTTCTTTTATATCATTGAAGATCGTGATGAATAGGAGGGGACCCAAGATTGATCCTTGTGGTACACCAAAAGTAACAAAACAGTTATTTGAAAGTAAACCATTTAGCTCAACATGTTGGGATCTGTTGAACAAGTAGTCAGTAAACTATGACAGATCAGGTCCACTGATTCCATACAACATTAACTTTTCGAGTAGAATACTGTGACCGATGGTGTCAAAGGCTTTAGATAGGTCAAGAAACAAACTATCGACCATGGAGCCATTATCAACGTTTTTGCAAATTGTGTCACAAAACAAGGTGGTGGCGAGTTTAGTGGAACGTTTTTTAGGGAATCCATATTGACAGTCACTAAGAAGGTTGTTTGTCTCAAGATACTCATACATTTGCTTGTGTACAACTTTCTCCAGAAGCTTCGACAAAACAGGGAGTACAGAGATCGGTCGGTAGTTTTCAACATGTTCTGCAGGAGATTCTGTGGAAGACAATCAACTCCAGCAGCCTTGTTCCTTTTGAGATTTCGAAGTTCTTTTTCAATGGAGACGGACGATATATAAGAAAATTTATAAAAAATTTATAAAAAATTTATAAATAGTATAAATAAATATAAAAATTTATAAAAAGTCGATCAAGGGATAAGCTGTTTTTTCAAAACAGAAACAAGGGTCGAAAAATACTCATCAAAGTAATTTACGTGGTGCTTTGCATCATCAGTTCTTGGAGAAGATACTTTGGGTTTGGTTGGAAAGATTAACTTGATAGTATTCCAGAACTTGCGTGGGTTCAGGCGGTTATCATTGAGCATTCTTTGATTGTACGATGCTTTGGCTTTCCGCACAGCACTGGTACACTGATTACGCTGAACTTTATACTCATTCCAGCATGCTTCATCGTTGCTTGCTCTTGCTCTACGTAGCAATCAGTCCCTCGCTTTCATTTGTCGTTTAAGGGGCTCGTCGATCCATGGACAGGGTTTTCCTCGGACTCGTTTCTCAATCAGTGGTGCATGTTTGCGAAACGCATTTTTCTGCTGGGTAGAGAGGTATTCAACGGATTTGTTTACCTGATTGGAATTGTAGCAGTCAATTTGGCGATTGTCATTTACAAGTAGCTCAGGATTATAATTAGAGTAGCCTAGCATTTGATTACACGCGCTAGATATTTCTGTGTGTTAATTTTACGTGTAAGGCAAATCAAATTGTGATCACTGAGACTTGTGCTGACGACATTAACTGTTGGATAGGAGTTTGGTTTGTTGACAAAAATCAAGTCAATTAACGATGACGTGTCTTTTGTAATTCTTGTAGCAGTTTTGACGAGCTGTTTGAATCCATAGGAAGACATTTGGCTTTTGAAATCCTTTGAGACGTTACTGTGACTATAATCAACGTTGAAATCACCCATTATAATAGTCTCCTTTTGTTCTTTGTTAACTTTCGTGATTGTAATCTTTTTTCTCCAAATTATTTCAAGTGAAGCGTTTTTAAGACCTTTTCTGTGTGTGTGTACATAATGTTGTTTTTGATGTATAATCCAACTCCGCCGTCTAATCCCTCCAAGCGAGATTTTCTCAAACCATCAATAAAAACTGCATCAACACAACTATCATTTTGTAAATGTGTCTCAGAAAGACTAAATATATCCATCTCATTATGTGTAGATATAAATTCTTAAACTTCAGTAATGTTGTTTTCCAGCCCACGAATGTTTTGATGAGCTATTTTCAAACCCCTACGCGAGAGAGTTTGTTTAAATTCATCTTTAGTAAGTGATTTCGACACAACAAAACAAGCTTCGCCATTTCCACAAGAGAGAATACAAAAAATCAATACAAAAAATAGAATAAATTTTTGAGAAGCAACAGCAACTGCTCCTGCCGCCATCATGAAAATTACCAACGCAAGGGCAAGTTCAGCGTTTTAACAAAAAAAAGTATTCTCCCAAAAAAGCCTGCAAATACCCAAACATGCCCTAAAAAGCACCTTCTTTCCTGTATTCCACATAGTATGTTACCAGAAATTTCGAGATGCTGCGGTCGAGTATGGGCAGTTTCAGAGTGCAACCACCAATTTAATTAGAAAGTTGGCCAAACTCGCCCTTATATATGAGACCGTTTGCGGCTTATTGGCACCCTAAAACTGTGGTTTTATTTCCTCAGCCTGAGCTATGTCTATCCTACTGCATTAAGACCATAGTATGTATTTATATTTATACCATAAAATCGTACTTATTTCGCTACAAACACTATTCATTCATTTTTATTCATTCATTCATTCATTCATTCGACTCAATGAGGAAAAAAAGAGGGTTTGCGAAGTCAAACATGTTATACTATCTGAAAACATTCATTACTGATATATAAGGTAAAAATAGGTCTATAACACCCTTAAATATATAAAACAGATTAAATTAAAACGCATAAGTACCTGTTTTGAACTGTTTAAAAGTCAAATACAATAATAACAAACAGTGAATCATACACCTCTTGAACTCCGCCATTTTCGTCTGACTTATTATTATTGTCAATCTGGCTCGGACTGCACATATGCAACATCTTTTCCGTTCAAAAACGTTAAAGGAGCTACGAACGGCTTTGACTTCATTTAGCACCGGGCTAAGTGGTCCCGCCACACGACGTACAACATAATTAGCACCCCTTCACACTTTATCGACATAAAAAGTCCGAGAGACGTTCATTGACAATACTCCAACCAAATAGACCCGACAGATGAACCCTCATTATCCGACATTCTCTCTATCGCTACATAACAAATACATATATTTTCTGTCGATGGCCATAACTAACGTAATATCGCAAAATAATGCATAAAACGTTCATAATACTCTCTATCGCTACATAACAAATGCACATTCTCCCTGAAGATAGGCCATAACCAACGTAATATGCCACAATATTTCGCATAACTGTAATAATACTCTTCATCGCCTTAACCAAATATAAACAGGCGAAAGTCCTAATGCTCGCCAATCTGAGAAAAACGTTGTTTTATAAGGAAGACAAGATTTAATGTTGGATACATATCCATACACAAGCAGAAACGATATTTTGCACAATACACTGTCGCAAAGAGACTTTGGAAAGTCGTAATATCAGCCAACCTGAGGGAACACGTTGTACTATAGAATAGACAAACATTGAGGTAGGATACACATCCATACAAAAATAAAAATGATAATTTGGATAAATGGCGTTCCGCGAAAAGACATATTCAAGTCCTAATATCAGCTAATCTAAGGAATCGCGCTGTTCTATAAAATAGACAAGGTTTGAGGCTGGACACATATCCAAACACATACAGAAACGAGATTTTGTTCAAATACCCTTTTGCAAAAGGACATATGACCAGCCCTATTGCAGGCTAAGCAAAGAGACTCTTTTGTACTGTATATTGAACAGGCGGTAGTGTTCTATGCTCACCGATAGCTAATAGAATAGATATTTTGGAGTATTACATTCCCGCGAAACCACGTAAAGTATGTCAATCTGAGACAAGACGTTATACTATAAAATTAACAGGCCGTAGTGCTCTGCACTTATCCACACAACAGTTGAAACAAGTATCCTTGCGGAAAATATGACATTTCAAAAGTCCTAAAGTAGACCAATCAAGACTTTACATAGTAAAAAACTACCTTTGATGTTGGGTACACATCTATTTACCAATATAAATAATATTATGGCAAATGTTATTGCAAAAAAATTTCCTGCGAAATTACACATCAAAAGTCCTGCAACAGACCAATCAAAGGGAAGACCTTACACTATAAACTAAACAAACACTGATGTTGGATACACGTCAATACACAAACCGACACTATATTTTGAACAAATACCCTCCCGCGATATAACACATCAAAAATTCTAAAGTAGACTAACCAATATGAAGACTTTACACTATAATTGAACAAAAGTTGAGGTTGGACACACATCTATGCACCAATAAAAATGATTTTTGGGCCAAATATCCTCCAAGAAAATGACACATCAAAAGTCCTAAAGCAGACCAATCAAAGGTGAGACTTTTCACTTTAAATTAAACAAGCAGTGACGTTGGATGCACATCTATGCACCAATACAAGCCATATTCTGGGCAAATACTCTCTCGCAAATGACACAGTAAAAGTCTTAAAGCTGTTAGATTTGAGGAAAGACGTTATACTGGGGCAGAGATCTTTTGTTATGTAACAGAAAATTTGAAATAAGAATAATGTATTACGGATATTTTTGGTTATTTTAGTGTATGATCTACATCTTAAATTTGTTTTTTGCCTCTGGATTTACGCGAAAGTACCAAAAATGTAAAATGTCAGATGAGGTCTTAGAATTCGAAATTGGACCTAACAAGGTGGGTGGATGGGTGATACTAGATTTGTTGTGATGCGCTAATGCAAATGTTGAAAAATGGCAAATTTGGGTGTTACGTAATTATTGAATGCCCCTTAGAATCAATACCGCTAAACCCTTTAAAACCTGTGAATACATTCATCATACAGCAAATGAGTGATAAATCAGATAAAATCGCAGATGTCACAAAAATTTACGCATGTGTAAAATTACGCAAAAAGTCAAATAGTATTACAATAAATTACGATCGTTGTTTTATAGGCGAACTCTGTATACAATAAAGAAAAATAATTTGGTTTAAGAATGCAATGACCAAACTATACAACGCAGTATCTGTACCAGTAGCAGCTGCGCGCGACGCTCTTGCCAATCGACTGAAGAGTGTGCAAGATACTGTTACTCTTTATTACAACGGAGCAAAGGAGCACATTCGCTCGGGTACAACACTGCACGAGTAGATAGAGCAAAAAGCACAAGAGAACTACTACCATACAAGACGAAAACAGCGTAATCGGATACAAAATAAAAAAGATGTACGCTGTACAAAGCTTATGGATTCATCTTCAAGCACTTCATCCTCAACATCAAAGTGTACGAACCAAAGACAAACAACAAAAAAACACCATGGAGACTCGTCTATGGACAGAACCAACGCAAGGAATGGTTATATAATAATCATGAAGATTGATGTTTTGACGAAGTGCTGGGAATGTGCTGACTGCTAGCAAGTCTTTATACAAGCATGCCATTTGAAGCAACAAAAATACAACGGTCACCAAACGACCATCATTTGCAAAGGAGAGAAAGTAAAGCGTACGCCTAGCAAGTTGGAGAAGGTGTTTAAGGGTAAAAACTTCAGCAATTCGGAATCTCAATCGATAGAGTGCTTTACTATGGAGAGTGGGAGACAAACACACCAGTCACTGTGCAGGCATTAAGAAAAACGCATCATATCCAAAGAAAAGAAAGGAATTCAAATTACACAGGTATGTGCCTACTACCAAGACAGTCTACATTACAGTTTTAAGGGGCACGGCTTAGTAATGTGAGAAACCCCCACGAGTAAATCAATTGCCAGTAAGCGTTAACATCCACGGCAGCCTTTACGGTTAAGAAACTAGAAAAGAAATTGGCCTTCATCATGGAAGGCGCATAGAGAATGTATCCTAGGCCTCTGGACTTCTGCCTGTTTCCAGTAGAGGTGGGTAGAATGGACAAATTATGTACCTGTGATTGACCTAAACATAATTTAGCGGTATTGTGAAAGATGACAACAAGAAGATCACAGTGGCGAAGAAGGATAACGAGTAAATATTCCTGATAGCACGACATCGACCTGTGCAAACCCAAAAATCTTTATGAGAAATTCAGCGAAATGGCACCGCTATTTGTGGTAACAAACATACCTAACGGTCAAATCCCTAAGCACATGCACGGGTACTTGAAAGCAGCAAGGAGTACACGTAAGGGGCGAAACTGACAGATTTTTAACAGTTCCTCAAGTACTAGTGTGGTAAACCGTTTGCAGGGCTTTGAGGAGATTGCTAAAAAGACTAATAGATACAGACACTGACTATGAGACAACTGGAGATGCAACAAAGCTCAAAGAAACTCGTTCTACGGTAAAATAATCAACGATCAAAGCAGCTGACACTATATATCGCAACGTCTTGTACTTACATTAATCAGGTTAAACAAACCTCGTATCCAGGGCCCTTTTGACGGTGCGCTTATTGCTCACCGTCCGGTATGCAAAAACAGACAACTGGTACTGGGATTAAAGTTGATGTTAGACTTAAGATAGTAATTACGGCCTTGTTTATATACACTTATATATAAGCTTAAAAATTGCTGTGTATTTGCGAGTTTCCTGGAAGATCTTATGTAGATTTTACCCTCCCACACCTTTAATTTTTTAGTTTATGTAGCGATCTTTATTAACACTTATATTGTCGAAACAATGCCCTTTCAACAATATTTAACTAACATTCAAGATTGAACGTCATGGTTAACTGTGAATTCTCACTATATTGGGAGACACCACAGTGGTAAATATTTTGTGTGATGGTTCCATACTTGTCAGATAATGAAACTAGCTTTAAAACCAACACTACTGGCCGTGATTAAGATGCCAGACGATCTTTTCGGACAATTTTCTACTAGTAAAAACCGGCTGGTATGTGCTAGTTGTCACAGCAGGTCCTTGGAAAGGAGTTAATATGCATCAAATGTCATCAACAAACTGAGAAACAGTTTTGTCACTTTGATGAAATTAGCAAAAAATAATTTTGAAGTAAAATTTAATTGCTTTATATATGAGTTATAGTTATACTGCTCCTAAAAACAGGACAAGCATTACTACCTATGGTTTTCCATTATTGAAATATTATACCAGCAACTATCAGCAAATATCATTATATGAGAAATTCGTTTTAACCCTATTAATCTGGGTAAAACCTTTCTTCCAATGCTTTATATTACTTTGTCATTTATTGAAATTTTTATTGGAATAGGATAAAACTAACCACTGGACAAGTAGGTTTAAAAATCATTTCTTTAGCTACTTAAAACTTTTTTTCCTCATCAAACAAACCTCGTACCCAGGGCTCTTTATCTCTTACTGGCGCTGCACTCATTGCTCGCCGTCCGATATGCAAAAGAAAAGAACAGGCCCCGGGGTCGAGGTTTGAGATAGACTTGACCTGGGGTTCTGGGGTTAGAAGCAGATTTAGTACACCATGTTCTTACACACTTCTAGGCAGGGAAAGGGAATTTGCAAGGTCTTGTAGAAGTTAATTCAGATTATTTTCATTTCGTCAGCAGCTTTCGAATGAGTGCAGAAACATTTTTTTCCCTAATAGTCTTATTGGATTTCATTTAAATTAAATAAAGAGATGTTGATAAAAAAATCATTTCATTACAGAACAAGCTTACAAAAACACACTAAAAGTTCCTTAAGTACTGAATAAGAAGCCGAAAATGTTTATCGCCCACACGCCTTCTTTAATACCCATTACAATTTCCTCGTCCAAGTTGGCAAGCATGTTTTCTTGTTTGACTTTTTGAACAGTAATAGCTGTTATTATCGCTACAGAGGACAACATATCCCCTGCAAGACCACCAGAAACGTCTAGCACACTGACATGCTAAGCCTTTAGGAGCTGGCTTGGTAATCTTGCATCCACCAGAAGTGTAGTCGCAATCACATGACTCGTAACCTGCTGTCGACGTTACAACACTTTCCGAAGTTGCTGGTGGGATGACGTCATTGGGGGTAGCTAGGCGGATGTTTTTCTCTCTTACAATCTTTGCCAGTCTTCCTGGATGATTAGTGATGATTCCGTTGAAATAATTAATGTAATTGGCTAAGGAGCTTGGCCAATCAATTGTCCATACGTAGGTCATTCCCCAAACTCCTACAGAGAAAAATATTTTGTAGTGATCATAAGAGCTTGCATGCATTTTTGTAGATATTATTGCGGGAAAATTTCGAAGTAAAATAAATAGAACAGAACTGTGTAACAGTTAAGGTAAAATCCCTGTACTTATTGCTTTAGGCTTTAAGTTCGGAAAGAGCATACGAAAGACAAAATTTATGTAATTTTTACCACTGACTCCACTAAACAAAATAATCTTCCCAAAACACTTACCCTTAACCTTGTTTATTGCTGCTAACTTGGAGAACTTAGTACTTGCGGCTTTTTTCAGTGAACAATGTGTCACACCAACATTGTATACGACGTTCTTATTTGATAATCTATCTAAAGTTTTCTTTGTGGATACCATGTCTTCTTCATCAATTGTGAAGTGGATTTTGTCCCTGTAAATTGATGTTGTTTCAGATATCTTCGTGATGTAAGGCAACGAAGAAAATTTTCCAGCTCCAATGATAACTTGGCCTACGTAACCTTTCCCAAACAATTCATTTTCTAATAAGTGTATCATCTTAAAGAAACATAATATATTTGATTGGGTTTGTTCTGACAATATATATTACTAGCTGTTAGCCAGTGGAAAAATCCTCGGAGTCGCCCGTCCTTTAAATTTAACCGTCGCAACAAAGTGGATAAAGATATATCGCATTTGATATTCGTGTTTCCGTAACATCATTTTCTAACTCAGTGGGGGGTCTGCGCAGAGACAGACAGACGCGGGCTATTATTATAGAGATCCAATGTTTCGGGTTTTTACTTTAGCGGACCAAACGAATTAGTTTCTCTAAGTTTCACGAATGTAAGATTTTTACCAAAATGGTTATTTAATTTAGAAAGACGAAAAGGTAAAATCAAATTAAATGGGAAAGTCCTTTTAGCTGGCTTGGTCTTCGATTTTTAAAGACTGCGAAGCTAAAATAATATTACCGCTCCTTATTTCATTTTAGCAAAATTTAGATAAAAAGAGCATGAACTGGTAAACCTACCAGCGTCAAAGCGATGGAAGAATTGATAAATCTAAGCTAGATAAAAGGGTACCTTTTCTGCAGCATTGTTCTGAGCACTTTCTGTGAGTTTTCCAAGTTTGCTGTCTATCATTACCATCGCTACATATTTTTTTGCTATATTTAAAACATAAACATAAACAAAACAAAACAATGAATGAAAAAAAAAAGATTGAGCGGATGTAATAAATAAGAACTGACCTGCTACATTCAATAATGTCTTTGGCAAGCCTCCAGCGTTGCATGGTACGAGCCAGGATGTTTTTCTTAGTTGTGCACACACATTGTTGCCACAACTATTGGAAGAAATAAAATGATCGATCATTAACAAGTTTGTTAAGGGAAAGATGCGAGGGGTATCCTTAGTTTGTTGCGTAAAACTGTTACTTTGCTATGGCTAAGTTCAGTTATTAGCACATAGCAATGGATAAAGTTCAACTGTTTGTTGACAGTTGACCTTCTCGCCTAATCATAGGAAGTCTGTCAAATGCAAAACATTTTTAACTATATCTTTTTTAACTAAATTCTGTTTTTTTTTTATAAAGACAATTCCTGGACCTTTCCTGTTGACACTGTGCAATTTTGTTTCACCTTTTTATAATGCTAAAATAAGACCGTTGTTTCCAAGTACGCGAAAGGAAGTAAATGGCTAACAACAATTTTTAATATGTTTATACGAATTCTAATTAGTTTCGAAAGAAGTTATTGCCAGGTTTAACTTTTAAATGGATGAACATTTAAACGAATACTTAAGGTTAACTTAATCTAATTATTAGAAAATAATGGTGAAAACCAACAAATAAAGTGACGTGGCAAAACTTTTAAAGAAAGGGAGCAAACAATTTAAAAATTTCAGTAAAAGTAACAAAAAAAATCTTACAAGGAGCATTTGCAGGTACAATCACAGGGAAAGCCATGGCTAAATTTAACTGGGTTGCCATCCATGTCAAATTTTAAATCCATCTCAAGCGCATTAGCGCCTTCTCTGACTGCCCAATTGATAGCTTCCACATTGTTGCACATGTGAGCAATAATGTAGAATCCTTCAGAAGCTGCAAAAAAAGGTACAGTAAACCAAATCTTTGTGTTAGGTTGCTAAAAGTACACTAAGTAAATACACTAAAATCAGTTATTTCGCTATCTTACCTCCCATAGCTTTTCTAAGAAGTGTACATGCCACGAATGCAAGTATTGCTATTTTCATTTTAATTTTCTTCGCGTAAATTAAAACTGTATAAATGTGGCAATGGGAGATTTAGTTTATTTCGTATTCAACCATCCAACAACTTCCAATGTCTTGTTAAAGTGATCTAACAAAACAAAAAAACATTAAGTTTAAAGTAGTAATTTGTCATACTTTCGTGCATACGTACGTGAAAAATGTGCTACAAAGGAAAAAACAATACATAAATACGGCAGAAACTACGCTGCTATCTTGTTTTTTCCTTTCCTAGTTAAAAAGGTCACATAAAGGTTAATCAGAACACAGAGTCATGATATAGGAAAAGATTACCAAATTATCAGTTAATTAAAATCAAACCGGACGAACCTTGCCAAGTGTTTTAAGGCGTAGCTGAGGTAAAGGCACTTGCTAAACTTGCCAGCGCTGAGGACCGAACCACTAAAATGTGATTACGAAGCGTACCTCATAACCGCTAGGTCACCACTGACAGGTGATACACAAGGCGATACAGTATGTGATCACTAGTTGATACACTACACGATGCTACGTGACATTGCATTTGTTGGAGAAAGGGCTGTAACATGCCATTAACTTATAAGCTATCTTGCTTATACTGCTTATACTGAAACTCGTTGGGTTAATAATTCGCACATGTCTAAATTTGAGCGCATTATTTTTGCCCTTATTTTTTTTCAAAAAGAAGTCCTTTTTAATAAAAATATACTTTTTAAACTGACCATTTTTTTAAAATCGTTTGTAAATTGAATTAGGTGTGGAATACACAGTTTAAACTTTCGGCTAAAAGGTTCTGATTTTCTGCGATGTAATTCAAGAATTGCGTATCTCGGAAGCGGTTTATCAAAACTAAAGGGCTAGTCTGCCATTGTAGAATTGCAGTGCTAATGTTTATTTTTCTGCTAAAATGTCATCACATTTTATAACCATAAAATTTTTTAACATTTATGTTACCTAACATACAGCAGGTAACCATGATGAGAAAATACAATCGACGACAAAAACCGTTGGCACATGTCCGCAAATGTCGGAAAACATTAGTTACAAGATTCGATTGGTAGTTCGTTTTTTTTTATCATGTCGCACTTGCACTGGAGAAATGCCAAACATAAAGAAAACTTGGAAAAATACCGAACAAAGCAAAACATCAACATAAAATTTTGCGCACGTGCTTTTTCTATAGTAGAAAAATGTAAGATTTGCTATTTATGTAAAATTTTTTTTTATATAAAATTGATCATTTAAAAACGTTTCGCAATCGCCTTCATTTTCGCGTAGGAGCAAAACAGATTGGAAAGGACAAGAAGAAGATATATGGCTAATTAATAAAACTTAATGAAAGTACAGTTTTTGTTATTATCTGTTATTGTTATTACTTGTTTTGGTTTCCATTTTCACTGATTGAATGTTTTTTACCAACTAAATGTTTTCATTACCAGATGGCAGAGGTTAAATATAATCCAATCTCGTTAGGTAAGTTTAGAACTGTAAAGAAATTGCTTGTTCTTATGTGGCAATAAAAAAATGGTCCTATAAAACTTCTTTTTTTAGATTAAAGAATAAAGAATTTGAAAAAGCTATCGCAAATGAATTAATTAATAAAATGGAACATGATAAAAGCAAGTAATTTACTTTCTGCTAAACGCGTAGCGCGAGTATTTCTATACATAGAGTGAGTACAACGTTTATACTTTAAGTATATTCCTGATAAAAATAATTTTTTTTACTTTACTAGGTATATTTTAGGTATAGGTATTAGGTATATTGTTTTATATTTATCTCACAAAAAAAAACATCACAATTCACAAGATCCAATTTGAAGACATGGAAAACGGAAAAGGTAAACAGCTGACATTCAACGGAATCCCGTTTTTAATCTTGGACGCAAAATACATGGATTGTTGTCATGGTATGCATATATTCCTAAATGATGAAGGTGATCCGACCCGTCGTATCTGTTGCCCCAAATTGACTGAGGTTTTGAATAATTGAATGGTCATGGTGAGAATGGTCAAAACGGGTCGGCTTCTACCACCGCGGGTCGGATCAGGCACTTCTTTTCGTCCTGCTTTCTGCGAATGCAGTTACCGCTAGCTATGGCGCCACGATGCAAGTAGTATCCGTTATCTTGTGTTGTCTTGTTATTTGTACAGTATTTTTAAGGCAGTTTTTTCAGCAGCGATTGATTGTTCCACCTACCTGATTGGCTAACGTTGTATTTTTGTCTGTAGCTAGATAGCTAGTGACTTATTTTACTAGAGTACTTAAGCTTGCTACAGATAGATTTCTTTGTTTACATTTTAACTAAGGGCTCTTCTAGCATGTTCCTGGCATGTAAAAAAAGATGCTACTGAGCTACACTTTCTACAAATGCCATTTCCCATTGATTTTTTCAAACAATAGTCACTGAGGTTATAAACTTATTGAGAGAAAACAATACAGGTACGGCTAGCTAAAATAAGGTACGGCTGGACAATATTAAGGTACGGCTGGGTCCTATCATATAAGAAACATCTTCAAATGCTAAAGTACTTTTAATAAAAACGAAATTAAGTTAGGTATGGCCAGCATTGATCCTAATTAAAGTACGGCTGCACATCTATTTAAAGTAAAATAAATTGTATAGCTGAAAATATAAAAAATATTAACTAAGAAACGAGATGTTTTAACAAATACAAACAGGATAATATATGACTATATTTTAATAAATATCACTATCAGTGTCAGATTGATTGCTTACATTCTCTAAGGGTTAAAATACACGGTAAATTTAAACGGACCGTTTAGTTGTAAGAAAAAAACTTAAAAGTTTCATTGCAGTAATATACCTGTCTACACGTTAAGATAAATTGTATAAGTTTTTCTCTTTTTACAATAAATACCAAAGGAAAACACGTAAATATTCCGTGGCGGGTATTGTTATAGCAGCAGCAGGATAAATGTTTAAAGAAAAAAAGCGGTTATGAATAGAAATTGAAAAAATATGCTCAAATCTTTAGTTTAAACAATAGCTCATTAATCATTCTGTTAATTTCAAGAGAAAAAACTTAGCAAAAGTTGAACATTTCCAACTTTTAAAAAAACTTATAAAACCGAAAAAAGTTGTACATCTTTGCTGTTTACACGGTAAGTTTTTTTATCTTACATTTAAACGGTCCGTTTAAACTTTCCGTTTCCATTTCTAGGACCAAATGTGTAACAGATCTGTCTGATCTTGATGCAATATATCGAAACGCTAACAACTGTAAAAGAAAGATAGATACAGGCCAGTTCTGTTTATAGTCACTCACTGTGACTCTTAGGCCAATTGCCAAATAATTTAAAAAAATACTGGGTAAGAACTTGGCCAGGGCTTCCTTTCTTGACGCTGTTAAAGATATTCTCTGCATGTTACTTCGATATTGTCGACTTCTGATGATAGTGGCTATGTATTTATCGAAGGTTTCATCATTGATTGTTGCACAACAGTGAGAACAAATAAATTTCAAAACATGCTTACATATATTTTTAGAAAGTTGATATGAAATATCATTTTTAAAAAAACGTTGCATGTCTTTAACTACTTTGTTTGTTGCAATCTTCTTTACAAAAAGTGTTTCGTCTGATGCAGCAAGACACAAAAATGCGAGCTGGGATGGCTGTCCAGCCTAATTAGCTTTCAATATGAGAAACGGGACTTTATAAAAACCTTAATCTTTCGTCAACAACCATCCGTATTCTCTAACTTGATTGCAATCACACATTGAGCTACAAAAAGCAAATGCCGAAATTTGTGCGGATAAGTCAGGAGATTTCTCTTGTTAAGAAGATCGAATAGTATGATCGAATCGAATAGCGTGTGTTTGATAAGATTGAGATGTTTCATTTCCCGTTTTTTCAATTTAACAATAGAAAATGTATCTTTTGGATAGATCCTTTTCCTTGGTAAATAAAGAACATTTGCAAAATGAATGAGTTTTACAAATGTCACACCTGAAATTAAAAAAAGGAAGGAATTATATTTATGCTTTTCAAAAAACATCTCCTACACTGCTTTAAATTACGTCCCTAAAACAACTTTAAAGAACGCTTTAAGAACACTTTTAGCCTTATAACTTCATTACATTTAAAAAGTTTAAAAACACTACAAAATAGCAGTGAAGTAACAATAAAGCTAGCTTGAATTCAAAAACGTTTTATTGCCAATGTTGCAAATTTTGACTTTGTTGATATCAAAGAATACCATATGGAAACACAAGAAACACCAAGTCAGTCCGTAAGCTTTTCTTATCATTTATTGCTGTCTTCGCCAACATCGATTCTAAGCTCTGGTTATCGAAATCAGTTGGTGAATTAAAAGCAAGAACGCAGCAACATGACCCACGATGCCAGCATATTCTCTTTATAAGAAAAGGGACTATTTGTGGCGTTACTGTGTTTCCATATAGCGCAATAGATAAATCTTTTAGATGCTCGCTTTTAACTATTCCGAGAAATTCTTTCAGACATAAACCCATTACATTTATACAAGCTTCCACTGCACCTTCATCTAACTCCTCACTCGCTTCCATAAATAATTCTACTTTTGCATCCGTACAGCAGAAGAAGTGGAAGATTGGCAAGAATTGTAGTTTCTATTTTCTAGAAATTCATCTTCAAAATGCTGATCCACAAGGGAGGAAAGTGCATATTCTCCATCGTTTATGGAAACGATAGATATTCATCTTCAAAATTCATCTTAGCATAAAATATTTTTTAGGTGTTGAAAATATTTTAAAAATAACATTAAGAGTAGTGTATATTTTGCTCTCGTAGTGTTTGAGGAATTTTTTTTGTAAGAATAACCAAGGCTTGGTTTCTCTTGGTTATTATTTTCATCTTATCTCTTTAATAATACCCGTATTTTGCCTGTGTGTCCGCAAAAGCCGCGTCCCGTAACGGAAACACGAAATTTTTAAAATGTGATGTGCACCTATACCAAATGCGATGTATTTTTGTCCACTTTGTTGCGACGCATTAATTTAAAGGACGGGCGACCCCGTATATTTTTCCACGGACTAACGACTAGTCTTTATAATAATAGCCGTCGTCCGTCTGTCTGTTTGTGCGTCAAAAGCGACTTGTGTTAACAGCGCACGAAATACTAGCCCGCTAGCGCCGAGACGAAAACCCGTCGGACCCGCTCTGGCACGGGGACGGGTTCCCGCTGGTCCAATCAGGAGCGGAGTTTTACAAAAAGGCCAAACAGAAACTAAGGTTTTTTTATATTCCTTAACAACGATTTTTACTTTCCTCTAATATCAATCCAAAACTTGGCAAGCAGATCTGACCAAGTCATTGCTGGAGAAAGAAAATTTTCTAACTGTATGCTTTCTTTTTTCTTTCTGATACTTCTATTTGTGTTCTAACAGGATTGCAGTTTCTTTTAAAACTATTTTTAGGGAATTTTTTCTATTTGCTTACATGTTTATTCACTTATGCTTTATAGTTAGCTAAGCTAGTTATTCAGCCACCTGAAGCTTTGTACATGTTACTTTTATTTGTCCTTACTGTCATGTTCGCTAGCCATATATAATTCTTAAAAAAAAAACAATTTTAGAATTCTGGCTACCAACGTAGATGTTAGCTAACATTTCTGATTTTTGTGTTATTTTAGCCAATCTGATTTTTACTTGGTTGTGACTGGGGTTTACCTATAGGTAAAATGTAAAAGTAACCAAATACAGTTGGCTGTAACAGAATTTTTAAGTAAACCTTTTCATACTAAATGCAATTAAGTAGTTAGTTACCGCTTTACTGTAATATAAACTTTAGCAAAAGTCAAAAGTTTATTAATGAGACACGGAGTACCTGTGCTAGGTGCCTATCCTGTTGTTAAACGACGGTCTGTTTCCTGTGTTTTTATTTAAGCTGTTTATGTTTACAGGGATGTGCGACACAGTTTACCTGTACTAAGCCCTAAGCTCATGTAGAAAACGGACTGTTTTTTTGGCAAAGGCTGTTACGCCTAGGCGCATGTGCGACGTGGTTTACCTGTGCTAAGGGGTCAGACCACTGTGACAATTAATTTTTTAACTTTCTCGGGAAGTACGCCTGTATGGATGTGCAACACTGTTTACCTGGACTAACGGCTCAGCCCTGTGTTAGTAAAGAACTTCTTCTTGTGTTTTTATTTAAGCACAGTCTGCAAGAAACTTTTTTTAAAATGGCATTATGCCTATACGCCTGTGCAACACCGTTTAACTGTACTAAGAATTCAGTCCAGCGCCCAGTCCAGTGTCACAATTAATTTCCTAATATTTACTGAAACTTTTTCCACAAAAATAAGATAATGTTACTGGATTGTTGTTGCTATAACAGAGTAACAACGGTTTGTAAACTCTGTATTTTAGCTTTTGTTGATATAACCCAACCTGTGTGTTTGGTACCATCAAGACAAAACAAACACTGATCGAGCAAAAGTTATCTTGACTCGGTTTTCTTGTTGTCTCTGAAGATTTGACTGCCATAAAGAATGTTAATCGAGATTCTTTTGTTATGTTAATTTGAAGCTTTGTAATATTGTCTCGTTTAATGTGTTTAAATGTCGCTGCAGCCCACGTGAATTTATCTTCAAGAAAAGATTTGTTTTTGTTTGACCACGTTGTTGCCAAACTTGTTAACAGCAAGTAAGTAGAAGGATTACTTATATTTTATATGAAATTAAACCCAGAACGGTTTATGGCGTTGATCCAAAGGCCGCAATTTATAAATGCATCACAATTTAAAGTCAAACAAGAACAGAACATTGCGTGTATGGCCATGACTAAAACTGCTTACATTTTGTTGGTCTTCCCTTCCCGATGGTCTGGCTTGTCGTAATAGCTTTACTGATGTAGCTAGGGAGCTAAATACTTATTTTTAAATTCTTGCATTTTATAAGTTAATAGTCGTAAAACTACTCTCACTTGTACTACAGCTATCAAGCTAGAACTGCACAAAATAGTGCTTTCATTAGAGTCCCTTTTTTTCAGAAGTCACCAGCAACAAAAAACTTTTATCCTGCCCTGTGTAATTATATCAACGAGGGTGCCGATAAGATATCTTATGGATAGGCCTGTTTTAATGCACAAGGCTGGAATACTATTCAGTGTTTTTGTTTTGTTTTCTTGAAGAGCTCAGAACTTTATAAAGTGTTTACGATCCAGCTTTCAGTTGGTATTCTGTCAATTTGAAGACACGAATATACAGGTGCAAATCCTGTCTGGATCTTCTATTTAGTTTTTATCAAACCAGTGTTTATTTAGGCAATATATACGTGTTTTTAAGTGTATAAGTCTTACCATGTTTCTGCTTGTTATTTTCTATAGGGCAACCTTTATTACTGACCCAAGTTGACCAAAGTTTCTGGACAGTGTTTGGTCTACTTGGGTCAACAATAAATACTGTGTCATAGTGACTAGAAGGTGTTTGGTCAACTTTGGTCAGCAATAAATGTTGCGCCATAGTGACTAGAGGGTGTTTGGTCAACTTGAGTCTTTATTTATGCTGAAATTTTATTCTATTATATCTGCAAGTTGAAAAATACAGATGAATGTAGTTTATTTGCATTTTGAAGTTGGCTTTTTAATGTGCTTTTTCTGCGTCTGCAGAAAAATATTACTTTGCTAACTCCGTCAATACGGGTCAACTCCCATCAAAACGGGTCGGGGCCAAAATTCGTCAATACGAGGCAAGAGGTCAATACGGGTCGAAACAAAGGAATTTTAAGTGAGATTAAAAATGAGAATGTTGAAGACGATGAAAACACAAATGTTGTAGAGGGGGAGAGGGATTCATTACCAAAAGATTGTGATGCGCATGTAGACTGTTTGGAAAATGACGAAGTACGAATCATTAGCCAAAAAGTCCCACAAAAGGACCGAAAAGAACATAGAGGAGAAAGATGTCATATCGGGAAACGAAATGCTTACCGATAAACTATCCACATGGCACAAAATCTACTGCTTAAATAACTGCTTAAATAATAAAATCAAAGCATATAACTAATGTGAAACACCCTCCTAAAACAAACAGGTGTGTGTTTAAAACAGTTTAAATTTGGGTACATTTAATGCCTTTTGTAGCATCCCAAATGGTGGACATGAGCAACTGCAAAGAGCATGGTTAAATGTTGAGATCAAACAGGTTTAGCAGCAGCTCAATTACGTCGATTGTGAAATTTTTGCCCTCACATTTGCGACAAGTATTGCTTTCGGCAAAGATTCGAGGAAACAGAATTACAAAGACGCATCGCTACGTAGCTATTTTGTGAAATGCTTCGAGCAAGAAAAAATGGAAACTTTTCCAACCGTTAAAAGTAAAACGTTGCGTTGCCGAAAAAAATCTACAACGGTTGAATTAATTTGCTCCTGTAGAATGCCATACTGCGAATATATTAAAAATGAAAACAAGGATATGGTGGAATGTAACAAGTAATTGGAAAGGTTCCACAGAAAATGGGAAGACATATCAAACTATGTTTTTGAAAGGATTTATTGCAAAAAATGGTTTTGTTCCAGTTGCAATTGACTTCAGCCTCACATTAAGTAAACTACATTCTGTTAAGGAAGAAACAAAATGAACTATTTTGTGACTTTTTTTCTAAATCTTATGATGCCATGACGCACGGGGGCCGAAATAAGCAAAGAAAGCCTGTATTTAAACGTACTTTCGAGTTTTTTTGGCTGATTTGGATAAGAGTTACTGGCTGACCTTGGATTATTATTGTTTTGCGTAATTTTGAACCTACCAAGCGACTTTTGTAACTAACGGTTTCCGCAAATGTCGGGCTCCATCCCCATAACTAGTGATTCAAGCTATTTCTGTATTTCATTTACTTGTATTTTTTATAAGTATTTGAAATTCCAAAATGAGGCTCAGGGGTGGTTATGAAATGTGCTTTTGATATACTTAGGTGATGCTTAATGTCAAAAAGATTTGTTTTTAATGCTTATGAAAAACACATGATCAGGTTCAAAATATGCTTAATTAAAAAAGAAAATTGCATTTGAATTTTGAACATCAGTAAATTACAACTTAAATCTCACTACATGCTGGTTAATTCAGACATAAAAAATAAAAAGAAAAACTGCTCACGAAACAAAAAACATAAAAACTTCACAATATTTCCTTATGCTTCACACAATACTTAGCATATGCCTAAAAAATGACCAAATTTAAGCCTACAGATGCTTATAAATGTCATAAAAAGATATGTACACAATTTGAACTTGTCAATGTTTACAGCCAAGTTACTTAGGACTTAGCCTCTTAACCTACTAGGCGCGCGGCCTTGTGGTTACGGGGTTCGCTTTGCAATCACAAGGTCCGTGGTTCGGTCTACAGTGCGGGCATGTTGAGCAGTGCCTTTACCACAACTACGGATCAACCCATGCCATGTGAGGCAAATTGGGTAGGTATTACCGGTGTATACCTAATGTATACATTTCGAAAACAGGACCCACATTGATAAAAGTGTTTCCAACAATGAAGTGGTTTTATCCTGTATAAATATTCGGAATAAATGTGATGCTTGTTGTTTGATGTTACCGTCCCTTATTTACATTTCGGGGCCGTCGAAGCATACGCGTTTAGAAGTTTGCGCCAACTGCAATATCAGCCACTTACCTAAGCTACTCATATGAAAAAGTATTGACGAGTTGATGATTTTTGCAAAATGTTTTATTACCTATTATAGCTGTAGATTGTAGTCTCTCATTAGCGATTGTTAGTCACTTGCTATAAGGTCAGGTGTAGAACCCCAGGTTTATTACTTAAGTGCAAGTAGACCGTGCTGCACATTTACATGCAGGTGCACGATGTGTAGTTGATCCATTTAGGTGGAGTGCAACGCTAAGGCATTTTCGATGTAAAGTCTTTTTTTAAAAATGACTTTTTTGCAACTTGGCTGAAATAAAAATACGAGCTTTCGTTATCTGCTTGTAGTAAAGCAGTCACTTTTTCTCTTTTCCACAATAAGTTTACCTGATAGCTCAAAAGTTAGTCGTAAATGAAACAAGGTTAAGCGACTATTACAGGTAAACTATTTTACAAATCCGCGGCGGTGCGCTGTCTTAGGCGTAATGTTCTCATCGACAAATAACTTGCAGGCAACTTCGGTTTACATAAAAGCAGTCTGGCGCTACTCTGTCCAACAACCCAACAATGTTATTTTGCGCAATATAAGTTTTCGCTAAAGTTCATAAATTAATAGTCTCTTTTAAAAACAACACATCCTATTTTCATCCTGATATATTCTTAGTATACTCAGTTCAGTCAAGATTAAAAGATCTGTGAATGCTCACTGGTGCAAAAATGAACCATTAACCCAAATGGACCGAGGATAATTAATCTAGTTGCTAGGAGGTAACTGTATTTTTATATAAAAAAGAGTGCATTATATCGCATTTGTTATTTCGTTTGTACTACAAAATTCTTGTGTCTCTTTCCACGAATGTTTTATTTTACATACACAAAATACATACATACACAAAATTAATATGGATATTTTGCTAAGGTTTTTTTTCTCCAAGATTTGGTATAAGTGCATTTTATGAATGCTATCTTTATTATGCAGCAAATGAACTTGGCAAACGAAGCAAAATAGCAGAATCCGTTTCCTACGCAAAGTAAACCAAGAAAATAAAAAATCCTACCCTTTTCAACCTCCCCCCTCCCCTCACCCATGTAGATGGCCTTAACTATTCACCGACTCCGAATCTTCGGTAACCTGAGGTGAAAATGCCTTAAACATAAAACGGTGGCCGTTGTTTTAAAAGACAATAAATTGTGCATTTTACAGACAGGCCATTCAGAATTATTCTTATTAGGAAACTGAGAATATTTTTATATATTCTTCTTGTGGCCCAGCTATTAATGACAAATTTGGTTTCCTTTACAATAAAACAACTTCGTCCCAACGTCTCGAGAACAACAGGCTTGTCACAAATGTTGTCAGAATATCTAAGTAAGGAGAAAAACGATGTGATTTGTTACAACTTGTGTTGATAAAGGCGTTCGAATCACAAATCGAATATTTCGATTCGAATTATTTGGTTAGATTCAGGAATCGATCCGCAAAGCAAAATTGTAAACAAAGTGCAGTAATGATCAATGATCAAAAAGACAAAATGAAGATCCCTTTCAATGTTGACAACAGCTTCTCGGTTCTGAAACACAACTCGTATGATCGGGGTTACTGTGGATATATGGACATTTCGAAGCTACTAATAGGAGATGACAGCCTTCGTTGTAAACAAGAAGACGATAACATATACAAAAAAATGCAGTGGTTGTAATACATGCTAATCATATTGAACCTCATGTAGTTGGCACGTTCCATTTATGTATTTTTAACGTTTAAAAGGTTTCTTTCTTTACCCAATCATACAATAATGGTGTTGGCTACGGAAACGAGAATTAACAAAGGTGCAGGAATTAGCTTAGAAATCCCTGTTGAATATGTATCCAAAGACAACGAGAAAGCCCTTCAATAGGCAAAGAAAAACTTAAATAACATCGATTCAAATGTAAAAAGAAAGTTGGAAGATGTTTAAAATAGAAATTTAAATATTTTATCTCAAACTTGTGGTTTTCGTTTTGTTTTTCTAGCCTGTCCGCTACTGAGAGGTAATTTTTGCTAGGAATATCCAATCGGGACTATGTATCTGCGTCCGAAGTTCTACTGTAATTTGACAACATCATTGCGGCCAAAATAAGTTTCTTATTTTAACGATAATGATAACAAGACTCGTTTTTCCAGAAATAGCAATCTCTATATCTGTACAATACAAATTTTAAAATGGCCCCGGTAAAGAAAACAACATAACGACGTCACTGAGATCAAAATTGCCGTCATTTCGGCGGATGGTCATGACCTTTAAATCTGATCTGTATTTTATTTCAAACCCTTGTATGTCTCCTTGTTTTGTATGGATAGGAAATTGAAAGTAAATCAAATTATCGCACGTAATTATGTATCATATTTCCAAAAAAAAGCATATCGTATTTCCAAACCAAATCATTACAACTCAAAAAACAACAGCGAATTTCTGCAGAATTGCAATGGTAATTTTTTATCCAGAAGCTACTGAGCACTGTTTGCAGAGTAATGGACAGTGAAACTTAACGTAGCTGTGATCACAACTGAAATAGCTCTTGTAGTCAACGCAACGTCCATCCAAACCATCAACACATCGTGAAGGTATCAATTCGTAGATTGAAGGAGTTTTTGCTAAAATAAAGAAAGTACATTTATAAGACTAAAATGTCGCATTTGATTAAATAGTTTCCATCTCTGCAAAGTCTTTTATATATCACGTACCTCCTTCTGTTCTTTGTGCAACTTCTTTAGTGTAAACACGTAGTCTAGCAGTAGTATAGTCTTCCCCATAATTTATCATAACAAAATTTCCTTGAGGAGAATATCGCGCCACTATATATGTGCCACTGCTACTCTTAGCAATCCCAACGCCAATATGGGTTGTAGGTTTCCACACTACTTGTGTGAAATGACCAATTGCTCCACCTGCGGATTTTGTAGTGCTATAGTCGTAGTCCTTATATTCGTCATACCTATAAATTCGTTATACCTATAACATTTCTACTTCTAAGCTGCAGGGGAGTTGTATCAAAGTCAAGTTAACAATACATTATTATTGGCTGGTTAGTCTGGATGTTCAAAATATTGCTAACGTGATAATAATTGCTATTAGGTAAGGTCAACACCAAATTTTTTTTTTATTTTATATCTATAAAACAAACTTAGGATATACCTACCCTCAATGGATAGCCAGGGAAAAGAAAAACGTGAAATCAAAATAAATTTCAGCATATTCATGAAAATGAAAAAAAGGTAACTTTTTGCAAAGAGCATACAAAATGATATTTAGAGGCGTCAAAAAGTAAAATGTTATTTTCTACGAATAAGTAAACACATGCATCTAATTAATAAAAGTTCAAAAAAGAATACCTCGGATACTAAAAATTACTTGAGTTGCTCAGGGAAATATACACACAAAAACCTATCTACGTACCAACTCAACGTTGCATCAGCACATGTACCCGTCCCAGAAGTCCAGTAAAGATTTTCTCCTTCGTTTATATTTTTAGCATGCTGCAAATTTCCGACCAACGCAAGGTGGTTAGCCCATTCTTGCGCGTGTGTTGCCAATGTGCTACTCCATGTTACTGGTTTGGTGCCGTTGTGTAGGTTTCTGAGAACGTTGTTTACACGAATACACTCCTCTAGAAAGACAATTCCACCGAAATGCTCAACGTTTTTATGAGTTACTATAGCGTTTGAAGATCGCTAATACATAGTCGTACAAGTGATACAAGTTTAAGTGGTGACACTAAGTTTTAGTAAAAAGAGAAAATAAGTAACTCACCTTGATTAACTGGTATGACCTCTCCACGAGCACCTAGATATAAAACGAACAAATTAATCGGAAGCTTCAGATACTCATTGATAATTGACCAACTCTTTTAAATGGTGAACATGTAAATTGTGGTTACTAGCTATATTTGCCACGCTCTTTTTATAACAGTACTACCCTTGACGCAGGACAATAATATAACAAGTATATTCTTTGGCACGTAATTAATGTGTTTCTTTACAATAATAAGTTAATTTTAAAAACCAGGTCTGCGGGTCTGGAATTTCTTTAGCATTATCTTTATATTGTTTAGTTTTTGCAATAGCGAGAGCAAGTGAAAAATGGCTTTAAATAAAAAGAACAGGCTGTTTTTATTATAAGAAGAGATTTTGACCTATTATGAATTTTGGCCCAGCGTGAAAGAAGAGAAATCTCACAGGTAAGAGAACACGAAGTAAGTCTTAAGAATTCATAGGATTTAGGAACTGCAAGAATTTTTAGTAATGGTGTAAATATTTTTGCGGTTCTAGGATTGTTATCAATATACTTGACTGTACTAAACAACATCATGACTGTAAAACCAGTTTTATTTGAGTAAATAAAATGGACTTACAGAACTTATAGACTTATATCACTTAATGAGAACAAATAGTTTCCTTGTTTAGTGTTGCATTCTCTTTGGTTTTGACCACCTAACGGAATATAACTAAATAGTCAAAGGCTAGTTGCTATAGATAGTAATATCATCTCTGATGAAAAACTTAAATAGGTATAATAAACGCTTTATATAAAGGCGGTGCGTTATTGATATGTGTTTTATTATCAAACGGAGGTTGATAATTTTCTTTTTTGTTGATCATTTAATTATTCTTGGTTACTATCCGGTGCATTCCATACTGTGTTTTTGTCATCTTCAGTCAACAGTGCTTAGCAACACATTATAAGGATGATTTATAGCACCAACACGCAAGTTTCACATGTAGATACCAGAACTACTTTAAAAATTTTTCTCACTTCTGTGTTAGTTAACAAAAAAGAAGCGAAAAGGTGTTTACAGGCTAGCATCGCTGACCTAGAGAGGCTAAACACTTGTAAAATTTTCTGTTTTGGTGGTCCAAAAGAGATATGCCATTTCTTTTTTTTGATTTTTTCAAAATTATTGTAGAGGTGGTCTCTTTTGTTAAGAAAACTTATTTAATTAATAAGGGTGCTGAATCATTAAAACAATTTTCTCCAATATTCAAATGACTTTGCACCTTAACCCTTCACCCTGACTTTTACAACTAAAACGTTGCAAAAGTTAGATTAGTTTGATATCAAATGTTAATTAAAGTAATGATGCCTTCATCTTTGTCGGGAACTGCAATCAAAATGCATGATTCTTTGGGCATGATTCTTAATTTAACTGATTGCCAAATTGATACCGAGCATTATCAAGCTTGTTATTTTCCACGCTAATTTCTGACCTTAATTATTTTTATTCGGCATTTAGAGCAGGGCGTTTTCATTACAAATAACATTAACACTGACTGAGTTCATTTCATTAACGAAAGATGTCTAATATTTGATTATGGAATTTCGTGAGCCGAACTAAAAGAAGAAGGAAAAATAAAAAAAATAAAAAAAGCAGGATATTAGATCTGTGAAATTTTTGTAAAACCAGAGAAATAATGAGAATATTACCAGCTCGTAGAAACAGCTTTTGCACACCTAATATACTCAATTTTTTATTAAGGTGTTCAAAATTTACTCAAAATTACGCGGATTAAAGTCAGATGCAAAGCAAGGCTAGGTCATTTTTCTTTCTCACATGAGCACTTATCTAAGGTCAGACATGGTACGCAATGGAGTTTTAATGAAAATTTTTTCGACCTTTAACCTCATTTTGAGCATTTAGCATTAAGGAACCGGGGCATTTGACCATATAAATTTATGCGTTGTTATTTTTTGTTGTTGGAGGTATTTTTTGGATTGTTTCATTTAACATATGTTTTCAGGAGTTTATACCTTGTCCTAAAAATAAAACACGAAACAGTTTATACACTTTAGAGAAGTCAAAATCTTTCATTATATTTTCCTCATAATATTAAAATTTAAGCTGCAATATTTTTGCGACTGACTGACACATTCTCAGTGAAACACGTAGTTTTTGAGTTGGCCTGTATACAAAGATACCCTGTGGAAACTATCAGATATTTCGTTTAATATATTTTTCTTGTTGTACTTTTTCCTTGAAAGTGAATAATCACACCCTTCTTTCTCTCAATCATTCGCCTGCTTTAAAAAAGCGCCTCGCTTAGCCCAAATAGCTAGTAACTCTAGAGAATCAAAATAACGTCTGAATAAGAAGAGCGATTCATTGTAGTATTTAAAAAAGGAAATAAATCAATGAAACAAAACTAACCTTCCAACAGGAGAAAAAATGCAAGCATATAAATAACCATGATGAATATCAACAAGTGCCTGTCAGACTGTGCAATGAAGTTCTTTTTTCTAAGGGGTGTATTTATACTCAGTTGAACCAATCACGAATTTTGATAAAAAAAATCAATTAGTGAGAACCAATCAGAAGTCTTCATTTTCAAACAATCAACGAATGAATGCGCTTACAGCAATGTTTTAACCTCAGAATGGTATCTAATAAGAAAATGCAATATCAACAAAGCAGGTAATTGTCGAGTATAATATAAACGGATTAAAGTTGAGATTAAAATCTGAACAGATTAAGGACCAAAAAGAGGAACATTTGTTTCGCAATTTGATATAATTGCTTTTTGATCGATAATAAGATACGCTTAATAACTAACCAGACTGTCAAGGAGAATAAAGGAAGCTTTTTTTTGCTATGAATATTTCCTTCGATTCCATAATAAAAATACAGGTTATTGTTGTCGCTGCTTTCGTCGCTGATGTCAGCCGTCATCGTTGCTATAGTTATTCAAAAACACAGGCTGGAATAAAAACCACATTGAGGAATTTTTTTATAGAAACTGTGGTTATCAAAGGTATTATTGCTTCCTTAGTTTCTACCAACGCGGTAAAGAATTGCATGCTTGAAATAAAGGGTTCATTAAACTCTGTTAGTGCTGCTAGAAACACACAACAAAAACACGTTGCCACAATGAATTCAGAATGGATCCAATGCAGCGCACAGCGTCAACTTTAATTTCCCTTTATATCTATTTTGATATGACATTTTTTGTCCCATCACGACCTATGTTCTCAAAGATACTTAGCACGGAAAAAGAACATTATTACGCATGCGCATTAAAGTGCCGAAGAATTTGCCCGTTGTAGGTATTACTTGCATTTATTATGTCGTGCATTTTTCTTTGTCAGCTAAGATGGAGATGGAGTTAAGATGGAGTTTTGAAATAAAGCTGCGCAATGGCATTTTAAACAGACAGAATGCAAGTGTTAATAAAACAGACTTGAATGTGTGCACGTAAGCTTTTTTAAGTGTTAGGTGTTTGCGTGAGGTAATTTGAGTTAAGACATAATCCCCTTTGGCAAAATAATTAATAACGCTGTTTCGCTGATACAGAAAACACGAGTTGGATTAATTATTTTATATTTTGTGAAAATGATCTTTTAAGTTTGTAAAAATAAATAAATAAATAAATAAATTGAAAAATACACACAATTCCGTCAATGTCTTAATGAGCGGATTGACAATTCTCTTTTGCCCCGCTTTTTTATTTAACGAAATTACGAAAACATTATATACAATGCTATGTTTTATAAAATTTATATCTAGACTTCTCCTCGAACAGGCGTATCAAAAAGCCATATAATTCTTGCTCTTTTATAGAGAAATTATTGTTGCATGCATTTTGCTGCATGACAGAGCGACGACCAGTCAGTTCCGTGCAACAAAATCGCTGCGGTGTACCTCGTAACGCTTGTTTTGTTATTAGCAAAAACTTGCTTTTTATATGTCCCATTCTCTAAAATTTATTGTTTTATCGAGTTTTTTTTCACTAAATCCCTGTAGGTATTTCTAGCTTCTTTCTGAAACAATGATAGTGACAAACAAGAAATATTTGAGTACTATCTGATTACATAATAAACAAGCATGATTGGGATATATTAAAACTGTCAATCAAAGGTTAAAATAAGCTTCTGAGAACGATCATTGAACATAGATGGAGGAAGAGGTCTTGAATTTGTCTTTGTTTAGACTGAAATTTGCAGTTTTGTCTTCACGGGGACAATTTTCGTCGAACACTTCGACGTCATAAATCGCACTCAATACAGCTTTTTTTACTTTCAAAGGGTTCGAGATTCTAATCGAAATTTTCTGAGAAATTGTTTTTTCGCCTTTCCAATCAGAAATATAAATCGACACTACAAATTTTAAAGTTATTGACTTTCGTTCTATGAAATATCAAAAAATAATATTTAGGTAAACTTTCCTTTTAAAAGTTAGTAAAAAAACATTACAATAAGGAATTACTTGTAGTGCCCATATGCGTTGCTTTATTAACTGCGATGTAGTACTTTTTTTAATATCCATTCACAGAACACATGATAACACAAAGGTTATGCTAGATTTTCTGATTACAACAATTTCTACTACAGACAATAGTAATCTGTCACTGCAAGACCTATTAAACTTTTGCGCCAGTATGTTCTGTCTTAACATCCGAAGTACTTAATGTGCGATAAGCAAATAAATACATTTTTTAATACAACTCCTGGATATTAAGTGTAATGCATCGTCGTTTTAAGTTCAGTTGATAAAGAACATTGTTGATTAACTAAACGAATTAAGGAAATAAACAACAACTATTTGATCGACAGTGCGTCATAACAGTATAAGGTAACTCTGCGTTCATCTCAAAGAAACACGATATCTTCTCACGTAACAGCGTCTGCTTACGTCGTTACTTCAATTAAAAAGTGCTTCTTCTAGAAACGGTTATAAGTCATAGCAAAAAACAAGTTTTTTGCGCACAAGAAATGTAATTATTTGCTATTATTTTCATACTTTTCATAACCGCTACACTATCTATAGGTATCGAAACTGTCTGATCTATCATGTGTTTAAAAATAACATCCCTGCGCAGCAGATAAGTAAAAAGAAACTGAGATGGAACTTAACTCGGAAGAAAAACAAACATCTTTTTTTTATATGACAAGTCAATAATTAACCACAAAAGTAAATTGACTCAAAAAAAAGTCACGCGGCTCGTTCATTGTTTTACGATCTCGGCATTCAACTCAATCACCTAGATGGGATTCTTATCGTAGAAATATTATATCTATATATATAAACTCTTTTTATTTTTACTTTCTTTTTTTACCTAGGCAGGTATACATCAAAAAATTGATGCTTCTCAGCCTATATTATAATTTTTACGTAACAATGAAAGATGAAACATATCTTCAATTTACGTAGACTTAAAAACTTTATAGACTTACTATTTATTTTAAAAAATAAGAAAGTTTAATTAGTTAATTTATATTTTTTATGTATGTTATTTTTGTTAATATACAATTTTGAGAGCTCAAATCTTTAAAAGTTGCTCTTAGTACAAGACTGGCTACCCATTTTTTAAACTTAATATGCAATGAGAAATTGAACTTTTAAACAACTTTTAATCAATTTAAGTTGAGCTTGGTCACATTTTTAGGCTATTAATTAGAAAATATAGTCTTGTAAAAAAGGGTGTACCTGGTTGACGAGTCAATGAATTTATGGGGTATTAACTATATTGTCTTTGCACGCATGCATTTTGAAAGATAAGATGATATTTTTTTAAATATATTCGGCCAAACAGCGTTCCTTCAACTGATTTGGGACATAATCAAAGCGTATCTAGTCAATCGCCACCTTTTAAGGGTGTGATTTCGCCATTTGTCAAGGTTGTTTGAAAGCCTCGGTTTATGGCACTCCACGGCCACGACGTATGATTTCAGATTTATTTTTCTTTTACAAAAAAAAATATTTGTTTTAAAAAATATATATTTTTTATCATTTTGTTTTGTTTTTTCGTATGGCACGCCACGGCAACCATACATATCCAAAATGGCTGCCTTTATAAACTCCACCGTTACTCTGGCGACCAGCATCATTAATATCTACTAACGTAAACTCATATCTAGCATAACACAATGCTGTGAGTTTTTTATAATTATAATATTCGGCCCAGATCTAGCTGGAGCTTGCATGACCACATGCTTACCATCTATAGCACCAAGGCAATGTGGAAAATTTCATTATTCTCCAAATTCATGAGAAATCTTTATCCATTCCCCAACTGTTAGAAGAATTTTCCATATTACCGAATACGTCTCTCGGATTATTACAACTGAAGGACTTACTCAATAACAATTAGCAATTTTTCCTTGTGCATCACCAGTAGCTAGATATCTTAACGTAATACAAAGTCGTTCACTGGGTGTAGCCCCTTCTCGAGTTCTGGAACTCTTAAATATGGATAGTGCAAATCTAGAGAGAAGTTCTTCAAACCTTGTTGGCTTTGTTCTGAAAAATAATGGTAGTCAAACAAGAAATAAATATTTCACCAACACTTAAAAATCTCCTTTGGATTTACGTTCGTTAAAAAGTCTTCGCATCCACATCCTTTTCCTACGAATTGGTTTTCTCCTTCGAGTGTGCTTAAACATTACTGTTATTGCGGAACTAAGCTAGCGAGCGAAGCAAGCTGAGTGCAAGCGAAGCCCATTTACCCTTGAAGCGGGCGAAAATATTTCTTACCAAGGAACTATTTTAAAAAGTTTATCAGGTGTCTGGTTCTGCTTATGACCTCCAGATTAAAAAATATTTTACCTACCAGCGTATTTCAAAGAAGATATTTTTTGCGTACGTCTAAATTGAATTTGTAACGCGAAATGTGCAAATCAAAATTAGAAATCGATTACGACGTTCAAAATTTCTTCTTTCAAAGAAGAAAAAAGGAAAAAAACGTAAACAATAAAAACTGCCGAGGAAAGTTATAAAGTTTTGCCATGTCATGAGGATAATATCTATAATAATACGGAGACTGTGTCCCTGTAACAGGCAGAGTGGATGTGTTCATTTTCTAGCCGAAAATATTACATATTCTTTTATAAAGGTCAGTGAGCTACAAGTTTAGCTAAGACAGCAGGGTATAAAAAGTAAGAAATTTCAAATATATCTTTTAACTTGACAATGATACTATTCGCGCACGAAATTGACAAAACAAAACTATTTTTTCCGTTATTGTTTACGTTTGAACAAAAAGCGGATTCATGATCAAAGGAGAAGAGAAAGGAGGCTGGCTTTGACTTGATTGCCGAATTTCATTATCAAGGAAACAATAAGCAAGTCAAACCTTAATAAACAAAATGTTCCTGCTCAATGCTTAGTTTTTTTGGAGAATAAACGAGTTCACAGCTTTGTTTCTTTTATTACAAAGCTCCTATTGAGAATTCGAAAATTAGGTAAACTGTTATGAATTAAGAGGGCTCTGATCATGATAAAAAGTGGAGCACTTTTTGGTAAATAATTTTGAAAAGAAAATTTATACAATTCCTTGACATAAAACTGTTGCATTTTACGATACGTTGAATTTCTAATTCCAAATTTAGCTTCATTGATTTTAATAAATTCACTCTGTTTACTTCCTTTTTTAATTCAGAAAATAATCAAACTTCTGAATCTGTGAAAATATTTAATCCTGCATTAATTTGTTTCCCAATTCACAGTAGAATATTTGGTAATAGCTGCTCAGCAAAGTTTACAAGCTTTTTACTTATTTTTTACTTATTTTTAAGAATTTATGGTATCTAGCTACTAGGTTGTGTATTTTTCTCCTATGTCAAACCCATTAGAGAGTAATAATAATAATGGTAACAACCCTGTACGTGATTTCAGGCTTTTCAATAATGCTGGTAGGTTTGCCTGGCAACGACCTGGAGGTTGGTTGGTCTCAATATGAGCTAAATGCCTAAATATACGTAAGTTAAAAGTGCAGTTTCGTTTGCTTCATTAAAAGCAAATCTACGTCCTCCACCTGGCCGTGGATTACCATGCTTCGGTATCTGCATACATGTACATGGCTGAAGTTAAAAACCGCGTCCGACAGAAGTACGCATGTACATGAGAATTGGCAGTGATCGAAGACGATATAACTTGCCACACCATGACGGCGGTTTTTGTTGGCCAAGATGGGAAATTTATGGATATTGTTGCCTACCAACGTGGAGGCAATTTGCAAAATATTTTTACGTTATCTGCAAATTCAGAGCCAATGGTTTATCCTCTATTTTTTCCAACGGCTGAACCAGGTTGGTATTATGAGATACCCCTTGTTGCCGAATGTGCAGCCGTACTCGAAATACTACTACCATGTTGCAGTATTATACTTACCGTGTAGCCCGATTCATTGTGGTAAAAATTATTTCAACAATAATGTGTTGATTCTTATGTTAAAATTGAAGGTAACAATTCAAATTAGATCCGTGCGAATCAAATAAACCTGTGTGTTGATAGTTATAAGGGTTTAGCTGACCACTTGAATGTACGAGCCTAAGAGCGAGGCCTTCAATCAGGACGTATTGTTGTCCTTTCTTCAAGTTTTCAAGGAAGTCCACGTGTCATGGCTCAGAACTATCAAGATGCTATGGCTGTCATTGGTAAATTTAAAAAACCAGATTTTCTTTCTAGCTTTTAGCTGCAATCCAAAACGGTGTGAGATTACGGAAAATTTGTTTGCAGGTCAACATGCACATGATTGGCTTGATTTAGTTTCTTGAGTTTTTAAATTAAAAATTAATGAACTCCTAAAAGACGTTACCCGCGCTCTACTAGACAACTCCCGGCAACACCCAACGGCCTACACAGTGTGCCATCTTCCCAATTTCCTTCACATGACTTGCGTAAACTCGGGGCTATGGTAACATTCACTCACCCATGTTGAATCGCCGTCAAGAGGAATGGAACCCCGGTCTCCTGCACAGAGTACGAGAGCTATAACCACTAATCTACGGCGCCATTTCGGATGGAGATGACATAGATGTTATTTCAGCCGAAATTTCCAATCAACAGGAACAACCTGAGCTGTTTGAGATTGTTTGGTCTGTATGATTCATGGACCATGCGGCCATATGAATCCTAATTTCAGGTGTATGGAGGATGGTGTTTGCACAAAAAGTTTTTCAAAGAAATTTTTAGCATCTACCGTTGCTGACTTTGATGTATAGGCCTCGTGATAATGAAATCTGTATTAACGGCAGTAAGATTGATGTTGATAACCGCTGGGTTGTTCCCTACAATCCACGACTCTCCAGGAAATACAAAGCCAATATAAACTTGGAGGCTTGCATGTCTGTTAAATCTGTAAAGTACCTCTATAAATATATTTATAAAGGTCATAATTGTGCCAACATTGAGGTCAATGAACGTATTCATCACGATGAGGTCTAGACGTTTTTAGACGAAGAAGCAGTATGGCTTTTTATGAATTTAAAATGCATCAGAAAATCTCATGTTGTCCATACACTTGCCTAATAACCATATTGTTTATTTTCAGCAAACAAGCCACAAAATTAACAGCTTGGTTTGTGTTGAATGGAGAGAATCGCAATGCTCGCCATATTTGAATCCAGACATTCCTCTTCATTTCGTTATCAATAACGACAGGAAAGTTTGGACACCCAGGCAAAACTCTAACCCTAAAATTGTCTCTAGAATGTATAGTATAAGTCCTCGCGCAGGTGAGCTTTTTATTTACGTATGCTATTATTCCATACGCGTGGTGTAACATCTAATGAAGACCGAGGCAAAGGGATTTCGCGATTATCCTGCAACTTTGTATAGTATCCTGTTAATATGATATGCACTCACAATTGCTCTCCACATTGGAATATATATAGCTTGAGCTGCCCCAGAGTTCCTGCAGTGCTCAATACTGGCTCTGGTATCCGCTGACGAAGGCTTGTTAGCCGAAATACCAAAGTTGTCTGTACTCTCACGAATCCTTTTGCCGAAGACGTGGCTCAGTGGATAAGAGCCCGCGGTGCATCTGATGCGCCGATCCCGGGTTCGAGTCCCTGGGCTGCCGAGGCAAAGGGATTTCGCGATTATCCTGCAACTTTGTAATGGTATCCTGTTAATATGATATGCACTCACAATTACTCTCCACATTGGAATATATATTATATATATACTAATAGCATCATTTGGTCGCAAAGTCAAAAAATAAAGCATTTGGTAGACAATACATATTTCTAAATATTTACGTCACTTATGAGTAAATAATTTCGCGCATCACCTCAAAAACTTTTATTTTGAGATGAAAAAAACATTGTCATGTCCACCAAATAACGTTGCCTTTCCTAAGAGGCTCATTTGGTAGACACGACCATATATATTATCACTTATAGCGTCTACCAAATGCCTCTATTGTAGTAAATGTATATATTTTGCATAAGTTGTGTCAAATTTAATTCTTTTTATGTCAACCAGGCTTTTTATTGCACACGTCAGCATTTTTTGCATTTTGTCAGCTACTTCATTTAACTTAACGAGATTTAGGTGTTTTACTGTGAAAATTTCAAAACCCTTGCAAGGTTATTATTTAATTAATTAATTAACTAACTTTTTATTTATGTTTTTGTAAATTTATCTATTTTTGTAGAAATCTCCCTAAATTGAAACACAGGGAACTTATAACAAATATGCGTAATTCAAGTTTGATACGTTTTTGTACATTTATTCTAGTCCAAACATGTTCTTTTATGATGTTTCTTGCTAGTAATAACATTCTTCTATAGTAAGAAATTTTTGTTATTTTTAAAATTATGTTTGTGTTTTACTTTAGAGAGCAAGTTTATTCTTGTAGCTAATGCAAAGAGGCGTGGAAAGGGGTCAGTTTAAAGATGAAAATTAAGGAATTTCATGATATTTCACCGGCTCTTTTACTTATCCATCCAGAAAAATACAGTTTCTTTGTGTTCTCAAAATTCTCGAGCAAATATAACTAACTGCTTGACCTTTCAGCCTTATCGTGTGAATATGAATCAAATTATCATAATAAAATCACATTTGAACACCTTTAAGCCATTTCTGGCATTTTTTGTTACTAAAAAAGAATTGTTATCTGAAGAAGCATATTAATACCATTTAAAAAAAATTGAAACATAAGGAATTACGGATTGTTCTTTTTGTGTTTGCTTGTGGAGTTACTTTTTTAACTCATGGAGCAAAAAGAAATTTCAATTTTGGTGGTATATGTAATAGAATACAAATGCCTCATTATTTTGTATTGTAGCAATAACAAGGGGAATATCTAATCTATATATTATGGAACAAAGAAAAGGAATCAACATTTATCCTGTTTTGATATAGGGAGATATTTACTTCAATTTTTCCCTGTTGTCTATTTGACTTCCTTATCTTATTGTTAAAAGCGTTTTAATCATTCTAAACTATGGTGTGCCATTTCCCACATACCTATAGCCTACGAGAGAAAGAAAGAAAAAGGATGGTGTAAATAATCCTGCTACCCTGCGTTGTGAACGTCACCATATTTTGTTAACATTTCAGTTTCCAAATATATATATTTATTAGCATTGTTGTTAGTTCGGCATAAAAATATCTGAATCTAATATTTAAATACTTTGACACTTATTTACGCTAGTTCATAATCGCGTTATTGAATGGGCCAATATGACGAAAAGTCCAAAATTTTTGCTGACTAATTTTTTTGCCGACTTTTTTTTCCTGATAAGGTAAAAGGTTGAACCTTTATCGTAATAATGTTCTTAGTGGAAATTATTTCACTCTTACAAAATAAAATGGAAATGTTAAAATGTTCTTCTTTGTGTTTGTAAGCCATCAGCCGAATTAAGCCGAAGAATCGAGCCGAATTGTGGAATCAGCGCCAAAGGATTGTAAAACCCCATAGTAATCCCCAAAATTAGCAAAGATCACTGGTGCAAAAGGCTTTTTCCACTAATTAGAGGTTTCCTCTTTTAGAAAGTATATTATTTTCAGGACATTTTTTTTGTTAAATCATTAAGTTCCCAACTATACCTCAAACCTCATTTTAAAGTCAATAAAAGGGTAAGCCACTATGAGGGACATAAGCTAAAAATTAAGGTGTTTGGTATAGTAGCTGTGAAATAACTTTATGCTTGTGTTGAAATGAATTGAAATTTAATCTTTAGTTCCATTAATTAGATAGATTGAACATTAGTTGGGGATATTATAGATAGATTTAAAAAATGTGTCTGATAAATGAAAACAAACTTGAAGAACTCCATTTGGTGAATAAAAATGTACGGATAATAGTGTGCTCTTTTACAAAATTTTCTTTGAGACGTTGACCAGAGTTTCGCTGGCGTAACCAAGTCTATCCATGAAGAGCGCCCGGCTTTTGTAGTGTCCGTTAATTAGAAAGACGCTACAATCAGTAAAGAAAATGCGGTACTTTATTGTTAAAAATCTAAACGGTAAATTCTTGCGGGGCCAATTTTTGAGGGACTTTATTTTCACGGATTAATTTCACCGGAGTGAAAAAATTAACTTTTTGATAATTTCAATATTTGAGTTCGTCATTGTGAGCAATGACCTTAAAAAGGTTGTTCAACTTAATACAAAGCGAAAATTTAGAAGTAAACCCATCGACGAGTTTACAAATAGAAAAGATCACAGTTTTGTCAGAATAAAAATAGATATGTAACAATCAGCTAGAAAAATAAAAATATAGCTACATGTACCTAAAACCGTGTCAAGAATAAGATAATACCATAACTCTGTTGAGAGAAACAACATATTTTTACAATGAAATATGACTGTTGTGTAACAGGGAGATTCTTATAAAATGTTTAGGGAATAACCTTTACTGGGATTCAGAATAGCATTTGAAAAGGTGATTTGCTAGATAGTAGGAAGCCAAAGATGAAGTAAAACTATCTATATAACTAAACTACAATTTTTCTTCTTACGCAAAATTAATATGTGTAAAGCGACACTGAAATTCTGCGAAGAGTGACATAACACAAAGCTAAGTTTTTGACCACCATTCTTATTTAGGTGTTATTTCAAAGAAGTGAACTTGATATTGTACTAAGATAAGAAAAAAGATTAAATTGAAGTGGAGACACCTGACTTCACTGATGGCGTTGAATTTTAAAAGCTTTAGGTGAGCACAAAACGTTTACTTTCTTCGTTTAGACAATTTTAGAGAACTTTCCCTTTTTTCCGGATATATAATAACAATCAATACTCTTCTTATCGCTTTACAAGGTCTTTCACCTCTCCTTTCTCTAACACTGCTGAAAAAACATTTTGCGTCACGTTATAAACATCACCCGCTTCAATTAAATGTTTGAAATTAACCATTAGCTTCCTCAAATATTCTTGGGACACTTTCTTTTTACTTTCATGGCCAACTAGAGTGACAGTTTTCATTGTCACTCCATTCTTCTTTTTCAGAAAGTTCCATATTCTAGTCTTCTGGATTATAGAAATAAACGCCTTTAAACAGCACTTTATTTAGCTCAGCTTCCCTTGTGTCTAAATTATGTAGATTTCCGGTGTCAAATATAAAAACTAGCGACAAAGTTACAAAGAGAGTCCAAGGCACAAGTTACTAAAAAGAGGGTATTTAAATTTCTGTTAGACAAAACTGCGCCTTAATTACAATTATTATTTTAAAAATGTGAAAAAAAAGGAATCTAAAAAACGAACAAGGGAGCGTTTACCAAATAAAAGGGAAGAATTAAGAGCTTACAATTTTATTTTAGTGGTCACTAACCTGTATTACATTTTTTAATTGTGATGACATATCGGACTTTGTCTCGCAGTTGGATATCAGAGTATTGCGGAAATTGTCGTGGGCTTTCCTATATCTGATGACGGTCAAAGTTACTTTACCACATTCTATCTATTTAGAAAAGTTGGCATTTAAATTTGAACTTTCACTTCCTTTACCATGGATTAAGACATGGTGTTCTAATCCAGCTAGGAAAAGCTTAGCATTGACGTCGTTTTTGTATATCCCATCCAATTTATTTCTTACTGATGGAAAAATATGGTCACTTCCTTTATACATCTCTGCAGTGAATTGGGCATCGTCCTGATGTTACCAATGTTTGTGATTATTGATTGCAGTAACCATTGCATATAAAAATCTTAAAGTATGCTCTTGACAGTGCCAGGTTTCTTTGTTAACTCACAAAACCGTAATTTTTTCTGTCAAGTAGTTCAAATTCCTTTACAACAATTTATTTTGAAATCAACTTTACTTGTCTTTAATCCTTGCTGCTTCGCCTGGCGGGGTTTCTTGCCTTACAAAATCATCCAGTTGTAGGCTTCGTAGGTAGAGAAAGGATTTTGTCTGGGAAAATGGATGACCTAAGGAAAAAGAGGTTCAACAGACTCACAGATATTCATTTTTATACCGCTTTCTGCTCGGATAGTTAAATTCAACTGTAATAAAGTCAAAATTATCCGACCTGGTGCTAGCGGTTATTCATTATTAAGGGTATACTTATGCAAAATAGGTTACCTCTTTATAATTCTTTTTCAATTTGTTTGTTGGCCATGCTTAACGGTTTTAGTTAACAAAATAGCGAGGCGAATCTTGAAAGAGAAACAATAGTCACGTGGATGTATGGGTAATTATAATTGGTACCCGTATTACACCTTCAATTGTTATTATAATAGATATTGATTGTTGAGAGAAATTAAAGTAGCTGTATATAATATGCACACAAAATTGAAGGCTGCACACCGTTAAAGGATGAAGGAACTCAAACCCCACCTTTCGCATAAAGTCTGTAGAGCCACAGGTTTACGGCAAGCTTGAAAAAACATTATTGATAACGTTGACGGCATTTTCTGGAGAATCTCATCGCCCGTCACGTAATGAAACGCTCAAGAGTTACGCGCATCTTTTTCGATGAATTGTTCAGAATTCTTAACATTGATCGTGTGTCTAAGAGAGTCGGTTTTATGGCATTCTAATGCTCAAATAGGGTGGACGGGACCCCTTTCTTTTCTTATTGCACGTTGGGTGCGATGTTAACCTTACGGAGAAAAATTTCAACTAAAGATTATATTTTTATGGCAACGCCACCACTTTTCATGAAGAAAAGATAACAACAAAGATGGTACAATAGGCATGAATTCTTACGATCTTTATATTACACTGCGAGAGCCCAATCTTACAATATTTTCGTTGTTCTATGGAAATTTGCTTTTCACGATTTTCAATCATGTAAGTATGAAAATTTCTGCAGAATATTCAAAGTATTTTAATTTTAACAGCGTTGGATGGATACTACCCAAGAATCTTGCAGAAAAAACATAGATACTAAAAGTAAATGCACAACACTTCATCACCTTAAAACTACCAAATATGATAAATAAAAGGGCACCTAGTTTTCTGGTACTTTATGCTCTTGCTAACTAGCTACTTTTAAGTTGTTTTCACTAGGTCCAATAAATGCATTCCGCGAAGGTTAATTTTCGAAAATTTGAATAAAAATCGCGGAATTCGCGATAATTAATCAACTTAAGTTATTTATTTCGCCTGAAGGCAATAATGGAAACAAAAAGAACAGAACGAAAATAGTGTTTTCAGGATTAGAGCTCATTCTTTGAAATAAAATGTGACACGTCTCAAGGAAAAAACGTTCATATCGAAAGCATAAATTTTAACTTGAACAAAAACCATGTGAGAAAAGCAAACGTATATTTTCTGTCCGATGCCACGATGTTTCTCCACAACATTTCATTAATTCATTCTATTGATTCGAACTTACTTTGTCTACCAAAAGAAAAAAATGTGTCGTTCGGACCCTCCTCCGTTAGCGTTATATTTGGTTTATAAGAGATGAATTGCAAAATGAAAACCCTTTGGTCAAATACATAATCTGATTAAGCGAAATAATTTTTTAGAAAGCGTTGAAGGAAGTGTGTAATTGCTGCGAAAAATAAACTAAAATTTGACATGGATTCTTCAACAGTGAATACAATGGCAGTAGAGGTATCTCTCACGCTCGATGACTTCAAACTGTCTAGTTTATTAATTCATTCAATTCATTCGAACTTTAACTTTGTGTACCAGAGGAAAAAAATGTCTCGTTTTGGACTCTCCTCCGTATATTATTTTTCTTTATATTTTGTTTACAATTCAGATATTAGTTCGTTATTTAAAATATTAATTTTGTTTTTGTTAATTCTCGCGCGTGGTTTTTTAAAAGCCTTTTGACATAAACATTTCAGAAAAATGGGTCATGAACTGTTGTGTACATTATAAAATGTTTCATTTTCAAAGTGGTAGTTGCGTTTATTTCGTTTTATCTATTTAACTGGTCGTTCTCATGTGGTTACTTAAAAAACTGCTGGTTTTCTGTTGGTTACTTCAAAATACTGTTGGTTACTGCTGGTTCCTACTTTTAGTAATAGCGCAGAAAAAAACGCAGCCCCACTGTTGGGTTTTGAAATAGTACATTATTGACGTGCAATCTTTATCGAATGTGCAACCTTTGACAGTAATGGCGTAAGGGGATGCGAGGAAAATATAAAAAAAACCCTACATAATGTGAGGATGAGATTTTTATATACAACGCTACAACGTCGGCATAAAATACGTATCTACGCTCCGTTTCTGAAAACCGTATAGCATCTATCGGATAGCTCTCGCTGCGATAGTTTTTCTTAATGGACACAATTCAAGCGATCTCCGCGGCATAATGTTTAAAACCTGGCTTTCAGCTTCTTTTTTTAAATCAAGAAAAAATGAAATAAATCAGTGCAGGCTGATTTCATATATGCAAAACATTAACATATCAAAAAAGAGGCTATTCAATAATTAAATCGCGTTAGTTAGAGTTAGAACCACCCTTCTTTCTTTTTCTTCAAGCTCCTGAAACGCCATTGCATATAGCAATTCTTTATGGCGGCGGGCTACAACTTTTTGGGGTCGCACTTTTTATGTATCAAAGCTTTTGGCAACTGCACGCGATTCTTTTGTTCGGCGATATGATAAATAGTTTTGCATCGATTTGATACTTTCAAAATATAAATGGCAGTGTCCGCAAACACGGATTGTGAGACTATATACTTTCTCAGTTGATTTTTTCCTTGTTACTTCACCTAATGCATTAATTTTGCGTTTCCGTTCATTTCAGTATTTTTTTTGGCGTTGTCGGTTTAACTTTAGTTCTCTCAGTTTCCTTTTCAAGATGTCAAGGTTTCCTTTACGTGTTTTTGTTCTACTTCAAGCTATTTGGTCAACTGATTGAGTTCGTTCTTCTGATACAATACAACCAAGATCTCATTTTCTATGGTAATTTGTATGTTCAGCTGATTTTTGTTACGTTCGGACTGAGTTTTTTCTGCCAACAAATCTTAATCCTCTCCCTCATCAATTGTGAAAGTGTCCTTAACGTTGGAGAAGAGGTGGTAGCCGGAACCGGAGTTTTTGATGAATACGCTGCACCTAAAAAAGCAAAGAAAAGGGGTCTAAATAATATTATTATCCTTATGAAAGATCGTTAAACAGTTCTATACCATCTATAGACTACAGGCTGCATAGCAAAGCAGATTTGACATTTTAATTTAATTCATTGTTGAATACAAATGAAATTCGCTTACTTTTCTTTGAAGAGTGTTTCCAAAGCGATAGAATAGTGCCTTTTATAGGCAAAGCATCATTTCTTTCATGCCTCCATGTTTTTAATTAGAGCAAAGACTTGAGATATCAGCTCAGGGAAAGACTCCTTTCTCATGTTTTGCCACACACTTTGCAATAACAGCGTGTTTGTTTTGACAAGCAAATCTCTCTTTTTACGCTGTGGAAAATGAAGGCAAATAAAGTCGCCATTTTTCACTCCCGAGAAAACAGTATGTTCAAAGCCAAAACTATACTGAAAAGTATGTTTACAAACGTTCGAATTCGAAACTAAGACACTAATTATTACTTTTCCCTATCGACCCCCTAATTTAATGTTACGCTGCGTCATGAAAAACGGGAAGATCCATCTACCCGCTAGCATGAAGTAATTATTAAACGGCCCCAAACAGTATCCTAATTTAATTGTGTCTCTGTTGATAGGAAAACGTAAGAAACAGAAAAGTAAGACGTTGTTAGCTGTAACTGAATAAAATTTAAGGAAAAGAAACAGTCCACGATATTGGAATTAAGTTCGTTTTCCTTTTCCTTTTTCATAAATAGTTGATTTGCGAATTTTACAAGTTTCTCCACATGAGAAATTTGTTTTCCTGTTCGTTTGTTTCATTTTACGGTTAAAAGTAATATGGAGTCATGTACTGGACAAAAGTCACGCTATAGAGTGTCGTGTTGCGTAGTAGAGTGTCGAGGTGCAATATAGATCCCAAGGTCGCGAGGCGTAGTATAGGTGGACGCGAGGCGAAATAGAGAGTCGCGAGGCGTAATAGTGAGACGCGTATGTAATAATAGAGAGATGCGAGGCGTAATAGAAGGACGCGATGCGTAACAGAAGGACGCGTTGCGTGATGGAAAGACGCGCAAACAAGGGCGACGCGGCGTGTAGGAAGAGGGGACGCGTACTTTCGCGCCATTTGCCTTGGTTACCCGTGAATAAATTTCGAATTTTTTCAATTGACTGGCAAATTAATCAAGACAAAACACGAAAGAAAAAGTAAGTTTTTGTAGCAGCTGGGCTGACCGTTCTCTCTGATTTTTTCTCTCCTGTTTTTTTAATTTCTGCTGTATTATAGTTATATTCTGATAAATTGTGAGAAGTTGCTAATTCATAAGTATGTGTAGTAGTGAAGGGAAGCAATGTAGGGCAACGACGACATTTGTCAACACAGGTATAGCTGGCACCCCCCCCCCTCCTCATATATATTTTCTCATTAAAATTTGTAATGGGCTAGCTATACTATTGCTATAAATAATGGATTATATTATTTGCCCTAGCAACTTTTACTTCCTTTTTTCCTTCCCTTGTATACACCACCAATCAACCCCCCTCCCCCTGCAACGAGGAGGGTGCCGATAAGCCGAAAAATGTTATTACACTGCTTGCATGCTATTCTGTTATAAGCAATGTGCTGTTTTTGTATTAATATTGTGTTTTGTATCACCATGTGATTACAATGTTTTGATAGGTAAACAGGGCAGCTTATAAAACAGAACGTAGGACTACGACTGGTAGTTAAATGGAACTGTGCGGTGCATATGCATGTGTACAACAACACTGTCAACAGGTGTATTGTAATGATGGCAAATTTCTCAAGTTTTGGTTTTCTTCAAGTGACACTGCACCCATTTTCAAGAATTTTAAATAATGCAGCAAATATGTACAATGTTCTTATTCGATTTTCCTTTAAGGATATTCTTAAGACATTTTTAAATTTTTGTCTTACTATCGTGAATATTTATCGGCATGGTTGTAATTTTCAAAACTTTCAAGCTAAATTGTATGTGATGTTTTAGGAATTAAAAATTGATTCAGCATGCAGAAAGTGAAAGACGCTATAGACAGACTGAATAATGCATTGGATGGTCTGTCATCATCAACAACAAGTACTCAAAATAATCCAAATCAGAACATCTTCCAGAGTCCAAACTCACATCCAAGTCCAAACTTACATCCAAGTCCACAACATCAGAGAATTCTACAAGATTTCAAGTAGGTTGATATTTTTAAGAGTTGTGAATTTCTGCTCCCAGCATGATCATTGCCTCCTTTGTATCTTTTCGATAAGTTTCAATAATCATCTCTCCAGGAGTACTGCTCACAGGCATTATGCTGATTGTGACTATTGAATTTTTTCGTGCCTTTGTACCTTTTTATAACATTTTTCATTTTTTTGATTTTGTTCAACTTTAATTTTTTTCTGTATACACTGAGTAGAAAGATTATTATGTTTGAGACAGATTTTTATTTTAATTCTTGTTCTGTTTCAGTAAGCAATTTCCAGCGTTGAATGCTGGTGGTAGCCGATATCGCCCACAAGCAAAGAAACCACGTCTCTCTAATAACTTCATTAAGGACACATGGACCCATAAATTCTGTGCACTGAGCTACAAAGATACATCAGTTTCACCTAATACACGTGAATTAATGGAGCTAAACCAAGTTGGTCTCGGAATTGAAAAAGTTGTTTTTCCTTCCAAAACTGGAACACATGCTATGCTTCTGGAAGAGTTAACAAAAGCTTATCCAAAATTATCATCACAGAGTGGTGGCATTGAACTTCTGAGGGCTGAGAGTGGTGGAATAAACCGACCATTGGTGTTGATACCACCAAGAAAAGATGGTTATTCTATCAGCTATTTAAAAAATTTAGTACCCGGTCACGCTGTAATATACATCAGACCAGTGCAGAGCGACTTACCAATGGAGGAACCAACTATGGATTCAGGTATTGAAGTTAACTGTGTACGATGTAATCAGAAATATCCGTTAAATGATTTAAGATTCCATCAAGCTTATTGTCAACTTGATGATGACATTTTTCCAGAGATGATAGACGATGAAGCTGGGCCATCGAATGAAAAAGAAGTAGGAAGTACTTCTCCCCATATCGATACTTTGTCGGCAATGTTTCCTCGAATCTCTAAAGCCACAATTCAGGACATTTTACGGAATACCAAATCTATCGATGTGGCAGCCAATATTTTGAGTGAGAAAAGTGCAAGTGAAAATATGTCTGACATGCTGCAAATTAAATGTGTAGATAAGGACATGTCTTTAAAAGAAATTCTCAATCAAATTACATCTCTTGCTTCAGAAAATGATACAATCACTTTGGAAATTGAACGTGACAATCTTTGGATGGAATCCTTGAGATTTTACAAAAGGAACCTTGTGAATTCTCAAGTTATGACCAAAAAATTGATCATTGAGTTTAAAGGAGAGGACGGCCTTGATGGTGGGGCAATGAAAACCGAATATTTCAACCTTTTGTTAGAAGAAGTTAAAAATCGTCTATTTGAAGGTGAAAATAACAGTTTGTTGCCTGTGAAAGACATCACAAAAGCTGTGCTTTTCAAAGTTGCTGGTATGATTATCGTACATTCATTGATTGCTGGTGTTGACACCGGCTTCCCAGTATTAGCAAAACCATACTTTTTACACATGTGTGGTAGAGATACCGACAGTTTGATTGAAAGTTTGAATAAAAGCCACATACCAGCAAATGCAACAACTGAAAATTTGATTGAATTGATTGAATCACTTGATCAATGTAAAACAAAGGACGATATAGACAAACTGCTTTACAAGGACAATCAGAAGCAAGATGTGTTTTGGTCACTTATTAATTCTGCGCATTGGCCTGCCGACAAGAATATTAACAAAGAAAATGTCCCATTACTGGTTCAACAACTCATTTTGAATGATGTGATATTGTCACGCCGAAACTCTTCAGACATGTTATTCGAAGGTTTGAGCTCGTGCAATTTCTTGAATACGATTCGGTGTCATTGGAAAGTTATGGATCAAATATTTTGTGCTGGTTATCGCATGATTGAGAGTAAAGAATTTATCAAATGTTTTAGTTTTGACGAACCAACTTCCTTCGTGGAGACACAGGCAAAGAAATTTTTTCTGTCGTTTATTGAAAAAAGTGACAGTATGACATTGAGTAAAGTACTTGCCTTCTGTACTAGTCATACAGTTGTTCCACTGGATGGTATGAAAAATGAAATCAGAGTGAAATACATGTCGGATGATGAAAAAAACAGTATGTGCAAATCCTCTGCATGTTTAAAAATAATCTACCTACCTACAGTTCATTCTGTAGAAAAGGCGTTTCACAATATGTTGGCAACAGCTTTAGCATGTGAATCAAAGGGATTCGCAAATCCATGATAATTGTAAATTTTTAGGGGCACTAACGAGTTTATTTTTTTCCTTCAAGGTGATCGATTTTTAGCTTATGTTGTCATTGTTCTTATTATGTTGTCATTGAGAAAAAATGCCGATTTTTTTTCTTTTTCTTCCAAAATATGCCTCACTTCTATAAAACTGATTTTTTTTCTGGTGGGGGGGAATATAAAAATCCTGTCAGTCCTATGCAAGAATTCTTCCAGTGATATACATACTTTTAATGATCAGATTGATTATGATTAGTCTCGAATTTATGACTGACTTGTACGCTCCTTGAAGTCTATATATACTGCACATGCATTTATAAGTTCGTCTTTTTGTTGTTCTATTTTGTTTGTTTTCTAACTTTTATATGGAAAAGATGTATGGTTATAGTCGTGATCAAGTTACGCATTGCATTATCATTCAGCTGTGCTAACCAAGAAGATATTTTTCTTTTCTTTTTATTTCACAAGGGTTATGTTTGTTATTTTGTTCTTTATGTGAAAAAATGTTCTACTTATATACGGTCGACTCACTCAGAGAAAGTTATTTAAAAACAGAACTGTTATCGTTAAGTAACTTTTAAACATATTTCGAACATTTTGGAGGGAATTTCGTCTGGCATTTTTAGGATTTATTGTATGATTAAACAAACAAGTGGTTTTGTTGACATTTCGTGTACTTATGCAGTACTTTTATTTTTCAGAATATAACATGAATATACAACAATTGAGTCCAGTTGATTTTATTAAGAATTCTGTTGTTGATACATTGAAACTAATCCAGTCGTTATTGTCATCCTTTGTTGACGCGAATACAGCAGATTTGGATTATCCTGTCTATAGACTTGATGAACTTTACAGCTTCTGCTCTAGAGCAGCTTTAGAGTATCCAGATGTTATAACCGAAAATGTACTGAGTAGTATTCATCAAGCATCAGTGATAATTCAATCAGTGAACAAAACTAGTAACGCGGAAACTGTACGGCACAAGATAGGCAGGCCTTCTTTCGATATACCTGAGGAAACTCTAAAAACTTTAGTGAGGTTGAATTTTTCGCAGACGGCAATAGCTGAAATGTTCGGAGTAAGTGCAAAAACTATTCAAAGAAGATTTAAAGAGTTTGATATTGAACCTAAATCGCACACTATGATTGGTGACGAGGAACTTGATGAACATGTCAAAAAAATTATTTCAGATTTTCCTAACTGTGGCATACGTAGAATGAAAGGTTTTTTACTGTCTCATGGTTATCACATTCCTTGGAAAGTTGTTCGTGATAGTATGTGGCGGGTTGATCCATCAGGGCTATTGATGCGCTCGTTGCAACGTAATGTAGTTCGAAGAAGAAAATATAGTGTTGCAGCGCCAAGGTCATTGTGGCATATAGACGGCAATCACAAATTGATAAGATGGTCGATAGTCATTCATGGCGGCATAGATGGGTATTCTAGGCGTCTAATGTTTCTGTCGTGCGGATCAAGTAACAAGGCTACTGTAGTACTCGATTTATTTCTGACCGCAGTACAAAATTTTGGCTTGCCGTCGCGTGTAAGAGGAGATCATGGGGTGGAAAATGTAGACGTTGCTTGGTTTATGATATCAAGACGAGGAAGTAATCGTGGTAGCTTTATCGCTGGGAAAAGTTGCCATAACCAAAGGATAGAGAGGTTCTGGAGAGATCTATTCCACGGCTGCACATACATATACCACAACATATTCACTTACTTGGAAGAGATAGGAGCCTTGGATATATCGAATGAGTTGCATTTGTTTTGCCTTCATTATGTTTTTATTCCAAGAATAAATGCACATTTTCAAAGATTTATCCTGGGCTATGATCACCATCCTATCCGAACAGAGAGAAACCTTTCTCCTCTTCAATTATGGGAAAGAGGTTTGTTGTTGCAAAGGAGACCGTCAGAAGATGATATTGTCGATGACTGCGATTCATATGGTATAGATTGGAGTGTACCGAGTCATTATATCGAAACCCGTGACGATGCTATTGTGGTTCCCGAGATAAATCATCCATTTCAAAGTAATGACTTATACCTGGAATTTTGTAGATCTAACGATCCAATGGCAAATTGCGATAACTTCGGTATCGAAGTGTTTCTTCGAACTGTTCAGGTCGTAGAAAGTACATTGTTATGAACACCACTATTAGTTCACTCACAGAACTTTTGATTGAATTGCTTAACTTGACATTAGTTACATTAGATACATTACAAAGAAGAAATTCAAACATTTTGTTCACTATATACGTACTAGATATTATGCTTAGGTAAAATAAAGCTCCTTCAGTTCTTCTAACCACGCGAAAAAATAGCCACAGCAGTAGTCATTTAATAAGTTCTTCCCGTGCCTAATTATAGAGCGCGCTCTTTTTTGTTTCCCCGTCCCAACGTCGAAAAGTTGTATTATGCCCTGATCGAGGTTGTTATTCTGCTTATCATAACTCCCCTCTAATAGGCATATAATATACACGAGAGGTTATGATGAACTAGTAGCCCTTGTACACCAAGTATGGAATCTTTTTTTTTCATTTTTTCCTTTTAAAGTATTCATGACAAGAAAAAAGTGAAGATGTATGTAAGCGTAGTTCTTTCTCTGACACGGATCCTCCCATCACACATCTTATTACGCTCCGACTTTACACGTATTTCTATTACGCCTCGCGTCCTTCTATTACGCCTCGCGTCTCTCTATTACGCCTCGCGTCTCTCTATTACGCCTCGCGTCCTTCTATTACGCCTCGCGTCTCTCTATTACGCCTCGCGTCTCTCTATTACGCCTCGCGTCCTTCTATTACGCCTCGCGTCTCTCTATTATTACATACGCGTCTCACTATTACGCCTCGCGTCCACCTATACTACGCCTCGCGACCTTGGGATCTATATTGAACCTCGACACTCTACTACGCAACACGACACTCTATAGCGTGACTTTTGTCCAGTACATGACTCCATAAAAGTAATCTAAGATCAATTAATTGCACTACTGTAGGCTGACCTCGACCCCAGAGCCTGTTGTCTTCTTTCATATCTGGAAAGCTAGATAAACCATCCCAATAATAATTTTCAGTGAGAAGTTAGAGTATCGCACGTTGATAACGATAATTTTGTAAGCACAGATTAACCAATCAAGCATTACATTGTCCATGAAACTTAGACCACGTTTATACGCATACGTGATAAAATCTCAACCCGGGATGAAACTCGCCCCGGGGTGAAACAAAAAGTGTTTACACGTGGGCGTCATCCAGGGATGAAATCAGTATATTTCCATCTTGGGATGAATAATCAAATCCCGGGATGAAACATTAACTTTGCTAACTTTGCGTATGATAATTCGATGTGATATTTTTTAATTTGTGAGTAGAAAGGTCAAACGAGAAACGTAGAACGATGGCGCCTGAGAGAAGAAGTGTAATATTGTTGATCACAAATATATCGACAATTTTAACTATAGCATCCCTTCTGTTACAGTTGCATATAGTATTATTAATACAACTAGCAGAGTAATATAGAAACAATGTAATTCTTCTGAGGGAAGCTGTTTGGTAGAAACTAAGCATTGGCTAGATGTCGACAACATTGAGGTTGCTGGCTTGCCGTTGGCCGTGTGATCCTCATTATTTTCATTCAGCAAAGTTTCCGCCACTTCATTTTTTTGCGTCGCTATCAATCAGTACACTCCTTAATTTTTTAACATCTCATTGTACGTCATTTTCCTATAAAAATGAATAATTGACAATTTAAACAGACAACATCATTTTCGCAAAAAGTGTGAAAAGTGTACATTCAGCATTCTCATCCCGGAATGGAATAGGTGTTTACACTCATTTCTTTTTCTTAATATCATCCCGGAATAAAATTTTATTCCGCCTTAAACGTGTAAGCGTTGTGAAGACTTTCAGTACACACAGAGATGAACTCATCCGGGGACAAAACACGTGGGATGAAATTTAACGTGTAAGCGGCCTCTTAGGAAAGTCATAATTGATCACTTAAATGTTATGTAGGTCCAGGGATGAAGCAACATTGCGGCTTAAAATAGTGATTGCCCTCTCGTGTCCAGTGCTATTCTTTTAAAGACAACGAGGCATAGAGGAGAGAGTAACGCAAAATAATAGATACGGTGACGATAATTTTAAAACTACACGGAATACACACTTTTTTATAAAAACACAAGCCTCGGATGTTTTCTGATTAACCAAAATAAAAAAAGTCTCAATCTCTAAATATTGATTCTAAAACTGAAACAACCCGAGTCTAAATTTTGCCATGAAATTAGGACATTCCAGGATATGAGTTTCTTTACAATGATTTTTAAAAGGAAATTCCTCTTGAAATGTAATCGAGGAATAACAATATATCGAATTATTGCACAAAAATAGTACTCATTTCTTGCATCTCTTACGTACCATGTGGGAATATTGTGATTATTATTAAACATCTACTGTTGATAAACTTGCATTACATTATCAACTCCGCCATTTTAAAGGCAACGTTTTCAAAAAAGCGTGGACATGTGATGAGAAAATTTAATTTTTAATAAAATGTTTTGGCTTCTTTCGGAGATACGAGGTCAGACACAAACTAATACATGATGAATTCATTATTCACACTAGGTGGAAGGTTTTCTATACGCTCAGGGGACATATTTGTAATTGCCTTATTTTGATCTCTATTTCCGCGTAAGTTTCTTACATAAAACATTCAATATTCCTTTGACTGGAACTGCGTGTATTTAATGGAAAATGTCTTATATTAATACACAACGTTTGCCTGTTATCTTTCCTCCAAGTTATGACTGGAAATACCGAACTAGACCAAAATCCAACCTTACAAAAGAGATGGTTTTTTTCTCAAAATTGCTCAAATTTGAAAAAAAAATACAAAGGTAAAAAAAATTGTTTATCTGTCTGTGACAGGCAAAGTGAAAGTGTTCTTTTTCCTTTGAAGTTTTCAAGAAATACATGTCTCAAATTTTAATCGACAAAGAAGACGTTTCCACGTGAATAACAGTAACTCAAAGATGATTTTATGACTCCGCTATTTCTCCAGAAAATGTTCACAACTTTTTTTACTAAACAATGTGCGCTACACACAACAACAGCAATCCCCGTCAAGAAGAAGCAAATTTACAGTTACAGGAGAGCAAACCATGAAGCAGACTAGCTCTATTTATAAGGGAGATACAAATTTAGTCATTGTAAACTTTTATTTAGTCATAAGTAAAGCTATATAATAATAGTTGCATTCTGTCTGTGAAAAAGTCATGAAACAGCAATCCTATGATAATTTTCCAAAGTAAAACATGGCACTAACTGGAGAGCTACCTAATAAAATATTTCGAAACTTTGAAGCTGGACGATTAACTCTTCGTTTATTGTAAGTATATTTCATATGCATAGTTATGTTACATTGATAATGCGTTGCATTAATATTTTAAGTGTCATTGATAAATAAATATTGCTTGGTTTCCAATAAAAGTTTTAACTTTTGGTGAACAGCACGTGTTTTTGATTTAGTCGTAACAGTGACAGTTGTGAAACTGTGGTACAAAAAAAAATAGTTTATTGAGAACCAAGATGAAGGCTGCGTAATTGATTTCCTTCCAGCTCTGTCGTTGTTTATAGCATGCTGTCATTCTTAAATTTCTTGTCTCAGATCACGTGACTATGGGTATTAGTTTGCCGAGAGATCCCTCTTTCTGCCATCAACATGATGAGACCTTCATCGCTATTTATTATCGCATATTATTTTTAATGTCGATCATTTAATTTCCCTGATTGTGCATCAAATGAGCCATATATTTAATGAAATTTTGTAATAAATCCACAATATTTTACTTATTGTCCACAATGCTTGTCAATGATGCTTTTTTTTACATATAGACGTTATAAATACATAAAAAAACCCACAAACTGCAATATCTGGCTTAGTGTCCACCAAATGCTGCATTTCAGTGAATATAAATTTCAAAATGTTAGATAATACTGCATAATGTAATTTTCCTCTGATTGTCTACCAAATGCTCCATTTTTGAGCCTATAATATTTGATATTGCGTAATAAAAGCATATTATTTCACTTATTATCCACCAAATGCTCAATTTTGTGTATAAAGATGTTTTAAATATAAAAAAATTCCGGTAAAGTAACTATTTCACTTAGTGTCCATCAAATGCTGCATTCTTGTTTATATAAATTTTGAAATGTTAGATTATATCGCCACATGCAATTTTTGTCTGATTGTCCACGAGATGCTGAATTTTTGTTCAAATAAGTTTTAAATTACGACATAATACCGCAAAATGTAATTTTCCTCAGATTGTCTACTAAACGCTTCATTTTTGTGCCTATAATTTTTGATTCTATGTAATAAAACCTCATTTTTTCACTTAGTGTCCACCAAATGCTTCATTTTTGTTCATATAAATTTTAAAATGTTAGATAATACGGCATAATATATTTTTTCTCTGATTGTCTACCAAATGCTCCATTTTTTAGCCTATAATATTCGATATTGCGTAATAAAATCTTGTTTTTTCGTCATTGCCCACGAAATGCTCAATTTCTTATACAGAGATGTTTTAAATATAAATAAATTCCGGTAACGTCCACTATTTCACTTAGTGTCTACCAAATGCTGCATTTTCGCTCATACAAATTTTATGATATTAGATAGTACGGCAAAATGAAATTTTCCTCAGATTGTCTACCAAATGCTTTATTATGTAATAAAAGCACACTATTTCACTTACTGTCGACCAAATGCTCTATTTTTGTTTATATTAATTTTGAAATGTTACATTATTCTGCAACATGCAATTTTTGTCTGATTGTCCACCAAGTGCTGCATTTTTGCGCCTATAATTTTTAAAATCGTCTTATAACGCCGCAATCTATTACCCATTGTCCACCAAATGCTGCATTTTTGTTTATATAAATTTTAAATTATTAGATAGTACCGCAAAATATAATTTTGCTCAGATTGTGTACCAAATGCTTCATTATGTAATAAAAGCATATTATTTCACTTATTGTTCACCAAATACTCCATTTTTATATATATGGACGTTTTAAATATAAAACAATCCCGGCAAGGTACACTACTTCACTTATTGTCGACCAAATGCTCCATTTTCGTTTATATATATTTTGAAATTTTAGATTATACCGCAACATGCAATTTTTGTCTGATATAATTTTTAAAATTTTCTTATAACGCCGCAATCTATCACCCATTGTCCACCAAATTCTGCATTTTTGTCATATAATTTTTAAATTATTAGATTGGACTGCAAAATGTAATTTTCCTCAGATTGTCTACCAAATGTTTCATTTTTGTGCCTTTAATTTTTGATTCTATGTAGTAAAACCCCATTTTTTCACTTAGTGGCCACCAAATGCTGCATTTTTGTTAATATAAATTTTAAAATGTTAGATAATACCGCATAATATAATTTTTCTCTGAATGTCTACCAAATGCTCCATTTTTGAGCCTATAATATTTGATATTGCATAATAAAAGCATATTATTTCACTTATTGTCCATCAAATGCTCATTTTTTGTACATATGGATGTTTTAAATATAAAAAAATCCCGGCAAAGTGCATTATTTCACTTAATGTTCACCAAATGCTGCATTTTTGTTTATATATATATTTTGAAATATTAGATTATACTGCAACGTGCAATTTTCATCTGATTATCCATCACATGCTGCTTCTTTGTGTCTATAGTTTTTAAAATTGTGTTATAACGCCCCAATTGTCCACCAAATGCTGCATTTTTGTTCATATAAATTTCAAAATATTAGATAGTGCCGCAAAATGTAGATTTCTTCAGATTTTTTACGAAATGCCTCATTATGTATTAAAAGCACATTATTTCACTTATTGTCCACCAAATGGTCCATTTTTGTGCATATAGACGTTTTAAAGATAAAAAAATGGTGGCAAAGTACACTATTTCACTTATTGTCCACCAAATGCTGCATTTTTTGTTTATACAAATTTTCAAATGTTAGATTATACCACCAAATGTAATTTTCTTCAGATTGTCTACCAAATGCTTCATTTTTGTGCATATGATTTCGGAACTTGTGTAATAAAACCACATTTTTTCACTTAGTGTCCACCAAATGCTGCATGTTTGTTCATATCAATTTTAAACAAGAAGCCCTGGGGGCTCTAAGAATTTTCGCTCGCTACCAAAATATTTGATGACAATCTACTAATTCGTTGTGTTATCGTGCCAAACACTCGAAGAGTTTTGGTGCATAAAGCTCTGAAGATAAAGCACACAAGTGACATTATATCTTATAACAACCGCAAACAAAACGCAATGTGTCATAATAAACTCACATTTTAAAAGAAATTGCTAACAAAAAATACAGCCTATCATTCATGGTTGAAAGTCTTGCGGTTGAGACGTTTATGGTCTTAAACGGCATTAGTTGACAAAAAATCAAAAATTTGATGACCAACATGTCGCCATTATGTTCAGCATACCTTTTTTGTTAAGTGTGCCAACTTTTGTCCAATTTTGGCCTGAAACATCATTTAGATGATTTCCCAGTACTTAGGGAGCTTGGGTACGAAGTTTTAATCTGTGACGTTAATTGACCATTTGGGACAGGGTTAGTTAGTCAGTTATACCATCAATACTATCCTCCTCTCAGATGAACGTGAAATCCCAGGGTCGACTTTTTCTCAAAAAATGCTCCGAAAGAAAAAAACGACGGTTTTAAAGAATTTCCTACGCCTTCGGGCGCGGAAATTCAAAAATGTTAGATAATACCGCATGTTGTAATTTTTCTCTGATTGTCTACCAAATGCTCCATTTTTGTGCCTATTATTTCTGACACATCTGACAAATTAACCATACATATAATTTCTGACTTTGTGTAAAAATTATGGTTTTATTACACAATGTCAGAAAATTAAACCAGGAAGTGTGCAAAATAGAAACACGTAGAGCTGAAGGACTACAAACCACTCACCAAAGCTACCATAAACAGCACAAAATAAAAATACTCCCTCTTTTACGACACTAGGCACTGGTCCAATTAGTGAAAAGTGTGGTGTTCTCAGCAAGAAAACAACTTACTACAATAAATCACAACTGGGAAGGGATCCCAATACTCCCTCCAATGTGTTGCCTAGGAACAGCAATAACATTATGGCTTCCTTCGAAATGTCTTCTGTGCATCTAAGAAACATGAACTACTGCATAGAATTAATGCATAAAAAATTAAAGAAGACTATTTTTCTTGGTTCGGTGGGGCATGTTCCTTCACTAACGTCAACAAGTAAAACCAATTTGAAGTAGAGTGTTCGTTGCCCATTACAATTTTTCATCATTATGGTTTGTACAATTATCGTAAGAAAAGATACCATGTAATCTTCCAATCTCCGATACCAACACAACATCACCAACCTTGAAGGAGCGTTTATAGTTCCGAAATTTTATTCCTTGTTCTAAATATTGTAAATAGCCGTTTCGCCGTATAAAACAATAAATGCTGTATGCATGGCTTTTGAAAATGCGGAAATTCGACAATAAGACGCGTCTTTTTGCGCGTTTAATTTTAATTGTTGAGGCAATGGTGAGATGTTCCAGATTGGCATGTATTTTTTACCTAGGCAAGCGATACTTTTTTGGAAACAAAAATTTCGAGTTCAGCCTAGGTAAAAAATATTTTGCTATCTGGAACTTCTTACCATAGCCCACTTAGTGTCTTTTTTTCCTTCCATTTCGATGGTCTTTTTTTTGTCCATAATATTTAGTTTGAGAAGAGAGAAAAATGTCATTTAGTTAACATTTGTCAAGATCCAGTTTAAAACCGTGCTGATAAATAAATTGTATACTACAAAAATTAGAAAGGAATTCAACGTGACAGCAAGATCTCTGTCATTTGTTACTTGTAGCTTGAAGTTCGTACGTGGTTTAGTGTAATCCAGTTTTGACCGGCGGACGGACAACGCCAATTATTACAGAGACTAAACTAGTGACTCGGCGGTATATATCCAAGATTGAGCGCTTTAATTAAAAAAAAATCCAATGATATAAGCAATAGACTGTGGCTACATCTTTAACCTAAAGCATTGTCAAAACAGTTTTATTAAGTTTAATTTTAAAAAATTATTACACACTGACCGTATTTTTATAATTATTCTCTTTGTTGTATCGCAGTTTTTTATTAAAATATTTAACAGTTAAATGGATAAAATATTTGAGATCCTCACCAAAATTATAATAAAGTGTGAAATTTTCAAGACAATAATGCATATAAATAATCTGTTATAGCGGTTTGTTTAATAATTTTGATTTGGTTTTTTTTTTAAAGTTACGCTTGTAAGCGTTTGACAAAGCAGGACCTTTTGAATGTCAAACAAGTTACTGCATTTTAATTTACCTATACTGAGTTGTAGATAAGAAAAATATTGGTATATCAAAAGTTTTAAAAACATGAAATAAAAGTACAGGCTACGCAGCTAATGTTACTCCGTTTAAATTTATTTCGTGGAAAAGTTTAAATGTTTAAAGCCATGGCCTATTTAAATAAAAATATAGCCTAGCTACGTTACAAAATTAACTGTAGAATCTACATTCAACAAGTTTGGTCAATAAAAAGTAAATGTATTTTGGTAGAGTTTAACATAGATAGCGCGCCATTTGAAAATAATCAAAAAAGAAACAATGAAATTGGTTAGAACAACATAATACAGTTGGCTTAGTTAGTTAAATATGTTTTGCTTCCGCATGATCAACGTTTTAAACCAAAATCTTAATATTTGATTTGCTTAACATTTATACATGATTTAAAAAACCGTGATGACACGCTCATATTAACATGTCAAATTTATCAAAAACAAATATTATGAAAGTAAAGGTCTTAAAACGTAAAAAGGTCAGAACAAGTTTCCAGTTCTAACGATTATTAAAGGTCTTAAAACGTAAAAAGGTCAGAACAAGTTTCCAGTTCTAACGATTATCCTATCAAAGACTATCACATTTTCCCGATTATTAACTTAAGGGGTAGTTTCAAGTAATAGACATAATACAAGGCTTTGGAAGGTCTTAGACCTAAAAAAAGTAGCATGTGGGTGCCTAATAGATAAATATAAAAACACTCAATAAGTATCATAGCAAAACAGGTTATTAAACAAAACCCAGCAGAATAGGTTAGAATACGCCCAGCATAAATGTATAAAAGTATATATTTTCAAGTGGAAGCTCTAAGAAAATAACGGGAATGTTAATATTTTTTTTTACCGTATTGTAATATTTAGACACTGTTTAAGGCGAATTTAATTCCCATTTATTGGTACCAGGCTTCCATGAAAGTAAAAATATATATATAAATATATATATATATATATATATATATATATATATATATATATATATATATATATATATATATATATATATATATATATATATATATATATATATATATATATATATATATATATATATATATATATATATATATATATATATATATATATATATATATATATATATATATATATATATATATATATATATATATTATTATTATTATTATTATATACTGTATTGTTTAGGCACATATGCGTTGTATATTGAGCATTTTTTTGAGATTTTTCTAGAGACTTCTGTAAATATCCTTGAAGAGTAAAGCCGTAGTGAAGAACATATTAAAAAATACCAGGTTTATCCTTCGATATTTTTTAAATGGGAAAAAACTAAACGCCGCCGCAAACACAGACAAAAACAAGCACACGTAATTCAACAATTGACATGTAATACACAAATAATTTTATTTACGCATACATTGTTTATTGTTTAAGGGCATTTAAAGAATAAAACATTCCTCTAAAACTTAAAATCAAATTAATTAGTCATTTTTGCTGCACTCTCTTTGGTTTTTCGGTGTTTAGTCGTTTCATCTAAGGCATGCTTTTTATCAGAATATGTTCTATAAAAAATCAGGTAAGATTACACGTTAAAAATATGCCTAGCAGAAACATAAAAATCTTGCTTAGATTGGACATTATCTGTATATTTTCATGTTTATATTATATAGATATATATGTATATATGTATATATCGAATTTATATATCAATTATTAAATGTTTATCAATCCCTACCATGTTTTCTTTGTTCCGATTATCCTTGTCTCGATTGCTTGCCGACAAGTTAGCTATTTGTTACCGTGATTATTAATGAAGAAATTACATTACTGTAATTTTGAGTTTAAGGCTTAATAACTTGGAAACGGGTAAAAATAATTGACGTCATCTATTGCTTTTTATATATTTTGTATGTTAAAATGAAAATATTCTCGCGTCTTTTAGCCATATCTGTTATAATAATACAAAGACTGTGTGTGTGTCTGATTATCTACAAGTTTTGAAGCAACAACACTTTTTGTCTTTGATTCGTCATTAGTGCGCATTTTTTCACCATAGTGTGTATGGAAATCTTTCACCCTTAGCACGCTTCGAATATTGCACTCCGGTTTCCGCCTGCGCGGAATGGTCCGCCTTATCGAAACCAGCCCTTAGCCAGTAGTATAGATCTACTACATGTGCCTCATGTTTGATACATATTTTACATCTCTACACCTACCCCATCTTTCATATTCAATGTAAATCAAACGATGGCAGTAACAGTTTTCAGCACGTATACGTTTTTCGGCGTCTTTATGGAGGAGCTTAACCATCGTCATGAAATTAAATCGCGAATTTTAGGAGCTCGGAACTTCAGATGCAATCGAGTGTTCGAAGATCATCTCGTCATGCATTGGTTGTAACTTCTCTTACGTGTTTGTTTTTTAACTTGCAAGTCATAAAACAAAGGAGAAAATGTTATTGAAGAGTAAAAATCTTGTAGCAAGACATAGGCGGCACAAAAAGGGTGATCAGAATTTTATACTGAGGCAATCATATAATATGTTTTAAAGTTTATACATCAATAAATTTTCCACAAAAGATTCAATTATCTTATTTTCCCCAGCGTTGGCAAGCTTGACTCTCAACATCACACTGGTAGGTTTTCTACTTTGTTGTTTATCACATATAAGTAATCTTCGCAATGTGACCCCAGTGTTTAAGATTAATTTTAGACAAAGTATAGGATTAATTTTAGACAAAGTATAACTTTCGGACGCACAGATGGGTTAAAAAGAATGTTCTGCTTTTATTAGCGTTGTGATATCATCCCTTCTCATTTTAAAATGAGGATGCATCATGGCCTTATCAAGGTTCCTAGGTTTACGCAATAAATCCATTTTGTACTCACTTTGCCTTCGCTAGGTCGGCTACCCAGCGGAACCCTGTTGCATTTAGTTTCGTAGTGGTAGTGTGTTTGTTAGTGAACTGTTGTCATAACACAAATACGTTCAGTAACCTCCCATTTTAAAGAAACTAAAATGGCGTTGCTTACTTCGATTTTCATCTTAAATTCCCTGTCGAAGAAATATCGTTTACAGCCGCGATATTGGTTCATACAAGCGGACAACACGTCTATTACAAACTTCGAAACCAGACCGTACGGTGCCAACGGAAAATAAGAAACCACATCTTATAAATAGTCAATAGTAAAACGCAACTGGGCATCAAATCATGGATGAGATGAACGTCCAGAGGTTTCCCTACAAAAAGCGTATCTAGCCAAAACAGGACTTGCTGAAGAGTTTATACTCGCACCATCTTTTTGCCCATAGACCACAACATTATACAAAAATGCAGTTTTTGTGCAAGTATCGAAAATCATTTCTTTTTTCAATATAATTGTTAGAAATTTATCACGATAAATACAACTACATATAATGTCATTTATTTGTTTCAAACTGCTGTATGACACGATAAAAGTCGACTTTTTTACAAATACAAAAAGACCACATACCTTTTCTGTGCCAATCCTTCGTTGTTTACGTTTTACTGGTTGCTATGAAAAGTATATTGGAAAACGGAACAAATATAACACAAACATATACTCGACAATACTTCATATGATAATAAAGTGCTGTTTGGAAGCCTGCTAACAACTGCATGCGTGTTGATCACCTTATCGGCATTCGTAATTTCGATAATGATCTATTTATTGACGTGAATTCGGCCGATATGTCAAAAAATTTGCACTTTTCACACATTAATGTGTTAAAGCACAACGTTCGTGTGATCGATGAAAAGTATTTTTACATTTCACCAAAACAGGACCACAACACCACATCAGCCACCACGCAATCATCAAGACATCAGCCCCCACAACCAGGATCGCCACCTCTACCACTACCAACACATTTAACCTCCACCTCCTCCTCTCTCTTACCACTACAATTGGCACCACCAGCACGAATAGGGACAACGGTGACTAGTAATGCTGAAAGCTGGATTTGAAGACCTAAAATTTAAATCAGCAAGTTGCATTAGCCGAACTGAGTAATCAATTGGTTCATACGAGTAACAACTTCTTTAAAAATCAGTGTTTTCATTGAAACTGATTGACCGATAGGAATCGAGACTGCAATCAGGTTGATGGACTTCTTACACAACATTTTCTTGTTGCTGTGGTGTGATAAAAAACCGGAAGAAAAGCTATGTGAAAACTATGGGGTTAGACTTGCGAGTTGTAGCAATGAAAATCCAAAAATCAAATCAAAATAATCGGACAAACCAGCATTTGTATTGAAATTGCTTGCGTGACAATATTCCTTCTATTGACCAACAATAATTCAGGTTCACATTGTTATGTTTTCTTGTAATTTTCGTCAAATATTTGCACTAACAAGGCATAGATAATAGCACTACCACTAATGCCAATACAGCCACTACTACCACCAGCGCCACCACCACTGCAACCACAACCACCACAACAACCGCCACCACAACCACACAAAAGTTCAAAAAATACGCTGATATGAATACTGCTGGTTTAAGAAATAGAACTGTAATTTGTGTTTTAATGACCAACGAATTAAAAAACATATTTTCTTCTATTGTTTTTTTCTTGTACTTACTTAAAGATTAATGAGGATGAGGTGACTAAACACCAACTTGCAATGACAATCTTAAGACGGATGGTTGTGAAGAGGTAGAAGTTTTACCCTCACCTTAAAAATACAGATAAAGTACACAAGACATGAAACTGAGTACCACCATCATTAAATAAGGAAGTAGCATATTTTACTTGAATTGAGTAACATCTTTTCAAAATCAAGTTCCCCTCCTAAATAACTGAGATATTATAATAAGTTTTAACACGAGCTTTCACATTCTTGCTCCTAAACAAAACACAAGAAAATTACATAGCTTTCTTCTTGGGAATTTTAAATATGTGTCAATTTACTATCGATGGAATGATACAAACAAAAGAGGTGAAGACAAAACTATCGATGGAATGATACAAACAAAAGAGGTGAAGACAAAAGTATCGATGGAATGATACAAACAAAAGAGATGAAGACAAAAGACGTTAGTAAAGTGTTTCTATTAACGAAAAAAATCCAATCAAAGGAAAATAATGATCCTGTCATCCGGGGAAAATTTCGAAGTTGAGCTTCATTCCAGAAAAAGTTTCTAAACTTAAACTACTTTAACGTACTAACATGGGTGTGGATTAAAACCTTATTACTGCGCTATTAACTTTAAAACATAATATAATTCTGCCATACAGAGGGGAAGTTAGATTACCCAAGTTAGAAATTACAAAGTTTACTGGTGACTGTACAAAATGGTTAGGTTTTTATGAAAGTTTTGAATCCTCGATTCATAAGTCACAATTTATTTAAGGTGCTATTTAGAAGGAGACGCTTTAAATTTTATATCTGGATTATCTCTTACTAACGAAAATTACGAAGAAGCATTGAAGCTATTGTCCAACAGATTTGGAGATCCACAAGTAATTATAAACTCACACATGCACGAATTATTGAAGATGAAAATAGTTTATAACGATCGCGACTTAACAGCTCTTCGACGACTCTGCGATGATATGGGTATTGAAGGAAATGACTATGGCTCTTTACTCAATCCGATTATTATGGAACGATTGCCGCACGAATTTAAATTGACTGTTTCCAGGAATCTGAAACAAAAGGTCTGGGATATTGACAAACTCCTCGAACTAATAAATGACGAGTTAAAAGCTAGAGAAAATTGCATCGTACCGAATCTTACCGTTAACTCACACAGAACAGAAAAGGATCCTAGTAACGACGTAGGTAAGAAACGTTTTGATTTTTCGCATCCATACGAGCCCAATTCGGGCGCGACTTTGTCATCTGAATACAGGGCCAAGGAGAAATGCGTATTTTGTGAAGGTTGTCATTGGTCTGACAAGTGTCCAGTCATTACGGATGTGGCGTCTAGAAAGGAGTGTCTAAAAAAATCATATTGTTTTTTGCACTTTGTTTTCAAATAAACAAGAAAAAGGGTGATTCCCCGGGCACGGAAAAAAACTGTCACAGGTTACGCATCAAAACCACGTGCAAAACAATTCATACAACGTGTTTTTGCAAACTGCGGATGTCATGCTCAAAAATCCAAACACCGACCAAAGCGTACAAATTCAGGTTTTGTTCGATGTGGGTTCCCAGAGGACACACATCTCTGATCGCGCTCGAAGAATGTTGAATTTAAAGACAGAGATCACGGAATAAATTAATATCTCTACTTTCAGTAATCGCAATGTTATTTCTAAAACTGCTGACTGTGTTAAATTATTAGACACGAGACAAAAACACCATTTCATTTAGCGTACTTTGGGTCCCAACAATTTGTTTACTAATTAAATCGCAACCCGTAAATTTGCAAAAAAAATTTACAGATTTGAAAAAGACTGATTTTGCTTCTTCGGGAGTTGGAAACGAAATTGACTTACTGATCAGATCGGATGTGTAGTGGAATATAGTTACCGGGAAGATTCACAGGAGTGTGGAAAGTAGTTTGGTCGCCATAGAAACAAAATTCAGATGGGTTTTGAGCGGAGTGCATGAGTCTGTGAGAGGGTGTGAAAAGAACAAAATATCGACAAATAATTTGGATCATACCTTGCGTGTTGATTGTTGTGAGAGGGAAACTGACATTCTTGATAAGCAGTTGAACAAATTTTGGGAATTAGATAGTATTGGGATTTCAATAAATGAAAAATCTTGTAAGATCTCGTTTTTGATAAGATAAAAAAGAATAAAGATAGTCGTTATGAGTTAGCCTTGCCGTTTAAAGAAAATCATTCCTTATTGCCAGATAATTTTAAAGTCAGCCAAAAACGCTTATTAAAATTACACAATCGCTTGAAAAACAACCTGTCGCTTCTAGTTGATGACTACAATATTTTTAAGGAACAAATGAAATTGGGTTGAACCGGTACGCGATGTTGGGACGCCTGGAGAAACACATTACTTGCCACACCACGCTGTTTTACGTGACGATAAAAGCACGAAAAAAAATGAGAATAGTTTTTGACACTTCCGCGAAAATTAACCACGAGTCGCCCAGTCTAAACGACATACTGTACAAGGGTCCTCAGCTAACGCCGCAACTGTATGATATCCTTTTGCGATTCAGATCACATCCTATAGTTTTGATAGCCGATATAGAAAAAGCATTTCTATAAATTGCGATCAAAGAAACAGATCGTAACTTTTTGAGGTTTGACGATATCCTTGCCGAACAACCCACGATCGTTAGAATTCGATTCGCCCGTTTAGTGTTTGGATTGACGCGTTCACCACTTTGTTTGAACGGTACTATTCGAAATCACGTGAGTCAGCATGAATTTGACCCACTGTTTGCTCAAAAGGTTGTAAGGTCGTTTTTAGTCGACGATTTTATTGGCGGTCACGTAAATGATCAAGAAGGTGTAAAGTTGTTTAAAGAGCCTAAACTCCGATTTATAGAAGGGGATTTTTATCTTCGTATATGGCACACATATAATGAAAATGTTCGAAAGTATATAAATCATATCACCAACTTAACCGCGCCTCCCCAAACTAATAGTAAAATTTTTGAACTTGTTTGGAATGAACAGACCGATAAATTATGTTTTGACTTTTCAGAATTACTGGAGTTGGCAAAAGCGTTAAAACATACTAACAGAAATATATTAAAGATTTTGTCTTTGTTCTACGATCCTGTGGGACTCATTCAACCAATTTAGATTAGCATGAAAATTTGACGCCGAAAATATGTGAGAGGAACCTAAGTTGGGATGATGATGTTGACGTTGAATTAAAGGCGAGTTGGGAGAGCATCCTGAAGGAGATGGAGGATGTGGGAGTTGTTGAGGTTGGTCGTAAGATTGAGCATAGTGACAAGGATGATGAAGTTGTAAACAGGGAAATACATGGACTTAGTAATGCCAGTCAGCAGGGATATGGAGCTTGTGTTTACGTTAGGTCCGAATGGAGATCTGGGAAAATTACTATTATGTTACTAACTTCTAAATCGAGGGTAGCACCGTTAAAATCAATAACTATGCCTGTTTGGAATTACTAGGAAATTTTTTGTTGTCTCGTCTTGTAAAATCTGTTGTTGTCGCGTTGGAGAAAGAACTTTTTTTTGATAAAATTTTATTTTGGACTGATTCAACTATCAATCTCTGATGGATAAAGGAGTTCGTACCGTTTGTTGAAAACCGTTTGAAAGAGATTAGAAATAACAGTGGCGCTGGTAACTGGAATTATGTCAATACTGAAAAAATCCAGCAGATCTCATCACTCGATGGGGAATCACCACTTTAAATTTGGCAGAAAACAATATTTGGTGGGAGGGGCCAACGTTTTTGTGCGCGAAAGAATACCAGCTGCCACAGATAAAATATCATGATTTATCACTTGAGCATTCAAATGAGCTGAAAAGAAGTAAACAAGTAGTGTTGCATAATTCTACCGACATAATTAGTATCAACAATGTAACCAATTGTGATAAGTACTCTAAATTCACACGATTGGTCAGAATTACCGCATGGATGTTAAGGTTCATTGAGAACATTAAAAGAAAAAAAGAAGACGGAATTTTGGAGCATATTCTACGATCTTGTGAAATAGTCTCTGCGGAAGAGCTTTTATTGAAAGCCGACCAGGAGAAGTTCAAGTTGGCAAATATGATAACACAGGAAAAGATGTTATATTTTTTATCGACGAAAAAGGTTTATTACGTTGCAGGGGTCGACTTGTAAACGCACCGTTACCCGTTGAAACGATATCGCCTATACTGCTCATCCAAGATCACTCGTTAACTAAGATAATCATTATGGATATTCACTGCAAGCTAAAACACATCTCTCAAAAAACAAACACTTACCGAATTTCGACAGAGTTCTTGCAAAAAAAAAAAGTGCTCGTAGTTTAGTGCGAATTTTGTTACACCAGTGTCTTTATGTAAGCGTAAGCGTTTGAAACCACAAACTTTTCGTTACCCTGAGATTTCCCCACCATTACCAGGTTACAGACTCAGTGACGCTAGAGCTTTCGCCGCAGTAGGAAAAGACAATTTTGAACCTCTGTACGTTAAAAACAATTACAACAATGCCAATGAAAGACCAGTTATGAATAAAGCGTGGGTAACCTTGTGCACCTGCGCATCGAGCAGAGATTTGGTGTTAGATGTAGTTCCTAGGCCCGATTCGTCATCATTTATTAGTAGCTTTCGAAGATTCATTTCAAGATGAGGTTGTTCAGATCATATCATCTCAGACAATGGTAGTAGTAATTTTGTTTTACGTGATACGCAAACTTATATTTCAAATCTAAAAATAAATTGGCATTTTTAACCCTGTGCACAGTACAAAGGAGCTATTAAGAAATGATTTAAGGTCAACTACACTCTTATTTAAAGAGGTGCAAACAGTTTTGTATGAGATCTTCCACTGACGTACGAGTATCCTACCGAGTTTGAAAGTTGTTTGTCGCCAAACCATATGCTTCTTGGACGTAGACTTAACTTGTCTTCTAATTCTACCACCATTAAATCACACGAAGAATTGAACCTTGCCCATCACAGCACCGAAATAAGTCAGATCGTTGAACACTTTTGGAATCATTGGGGCAAGGAGTAGGTAGTAAACTTAAGAGAATCACACCGATCGCTTCATAACAGTAAGGACAACCCGCAAATTAAGTTCAATGACGTTGTTTTAATTCATGAAAAGAAAGTACCGAAGTCGCGTTGGAAAATCGGTAAAGTTATCGACCTTCATAAAGGACGTGATGGACAGATTCGAGGAGGTTTAGTTAAAACCCAAACCGCAGAGTTGAAGAGAGCTGTGAACAAATTATATTCTGTCGAATGAAAAAAGTCGATGTTGAGGTACGACCTCAAAGAAATGCGAAAGTAATAGGAGAGATACGACGAAGAGATGTTGCACAACACAATAAATGTTGCACAACTGTTTCGATGTTGCACAAAAAGTGTTGCCGAGATTGACAAATTTCTAATTTGTTCTGTGTTGCAGCTTGATGCAGAATTATTACTAAGCAATAGTGCGTCATTTTTGTTGAATATTTATTGTGAAAATTTTGGTTCTGTAAAATAAACCTTGTACTAAACAACAACAACAAACTTAAAAATAAAAATAGCCGCTGCTACTTCGTTTTCAAAAGAAAGGTTTATGCAAAAAGTCCAACAATATAAGATTTTATATGATAAATTTGATTCCGACAAAGTAAAAAAGTAACAGGGATGAATGGCCACTTGGTGTAACCAACTTGGGGCATCAGGACCTCATGTGTCTACGGAGTGCCATATTTCCGTGGTATTCCGGGAGTTTATCAAGTATGCCATAAAAGTTCCAAAAAACCTACCTTGATGACCCTGTTAGTGTGGGTTGGAAAGGGCGCTGTACTACCGGAACATTCAGGTCAATTTTTCCTCCCATTGTGCGACCACAGCATTAGGCATCTGTGCAAAGCACATGACGGGCTCGGTACCCCTCATCAACTCAATTTTTAAATTCCATGTCTATTACCACATGCAGGAAAATTTAAGCCATGACCAAATTTCAGAAGGTACTGCAATATGCTAGAACTCCAGTGAACTTCGCTGTAATGCACCACGTGTACATGTTGCCCTCTGATATGAACCTGCTTATGGGTAGGATTTTGGGATATAATAGTAATATTTTGATTGCCCCTGCAAGTGCGATGATTGGTATCAGGCTTGACCTGAATAACAACCCTATTGTGCAGCATGCCACGCCTCCTATACATACCATACCAACTACACCTCCAAAGCATGCCATCAGACATTTGGCATCTGCCAAATCGCCCCCTAGTCATACCACACCTATTACACCTCCCATACACACGGCAGATATACAGGTACATGTCACGCCCCATATACCTGAACATCCCCCACAAAATCAACAGCAGGATACCAAGGCCTCATCAACCACCATAGGAGTAGGCATCATTCTGGCCTATATATGGTTGAAATAGGCTTATTTGACGTATAGCACGACAAGACAAGCAGCTCCCGCGATGGCCATATACAGATGTTTTGCCGCATATTTCACGATGGTTGACGCTACCCTCAGAAAGAACGAGAGTACCGTACCGATGATGAAATTTCACTTCACCATCTACGGTTAAAGGTATGGAAAGGGTACCAGGGTAAGCAGTAATACGAGAGGCAATTTTTGACACAAGGCCGTTGGCACTGGCAAAACGTTTTAGCTGTAAAATGAGATGGGAATCGCACGACACTACCTCTTTTTCAACTAGAGCAGTTTAAGGAGCGTTGCAAACATGGCAGAAGTAGGCATTGGTGTCTGACAACTCCTCGCTTTCGAAGAAATTATCTAAGGAAGATTGTAACGTAGGGTGCAGAGAAAGTTGGATGCATGGTGCTATAACTTCTGAGGAGCTGGTAATATGACATGAATTGCAAGTGGTTGATGTCTTGATGCCAATACTAAAAAGACTTCCAAGAAATGGAAAGTCTAATGACAGACCAGGTAGGAGATATTCAAGAACCTCGGGGACGTCGTGCTGAGCAAAGATATTAAATGCACTTACCTTCGCAGCTGAGATATGATGTTTCATAGCACGCAAAAAATGGGAGGGATCAACTGGGCTTCTAGAAACAGCCAAACTTTGAAGAACACCTACAAATGCTTCGTCTAACTTTGAGGTTGTTTTGCTGACAGAAATGGCTTCTTTAACTTTTGGAAGGTTATAAAAACATTGCATAACATGTGTTTCCCAAGTTTTTTAGACCGCTATTCCTAAAATCAGGGTTAGATGGCAATGCGACTGTTGTTTTGGAAGACCTTGTAGCAACTTTTGTGTGATTTGCGGATGATTTCTCAGGGGTTTTTGATTTCTTACATTCCATATTTGTAACAGAAGAAACTTCAGGAATGATTGGGGCCTTTTCAGGCTCAACCCAAGTGGTAGAATTTCGAGACATCCAGATGTAAAAAGAAGCACTCATGGAGTTAAAAGTTACGGATTTTAATAGGGAACGTAAAGGCTTGTTAGGGAAACCAAGGCGACGAAAACAGGCCCTTACTGATTCTGAACAGAAACCCCTTGCACCCACCTCAATGGCAAAGAAATGCACGATCCATCCATTGTTTTTCATAGCATAACAAAGTGAAGAATATTTGCTAAGCTTTCGTTTGTGCCAATATTCCGTGTTCTCTTCACATGGACAAGTCAGTTCTAACATAATTAGTTTTGGAAGAACTGGATATTAATAAAACGTCTGGGCGTAGTTGTGTTATTGCAATGTATGGTGGAACAACTAAAACGGAATCTAAATCTGACAGTATTTTCCAATCGGAAGCAAGGTGAAGAAGGCCTGGACACTTTGTATGCCTCTTCTTAGATGGTGATTGACCGGCCGGAATGAAATTAATTTTGTTGCACTGAAAACCTTAAGAGGTTCATATGATACCAAAAACTCTTTTAATGCCTTAACCAAAACTATTAAAACCAAGTCATGACGGTATGTGTATCTACCCTGCGTAAGGGAGGTCCTACAGGCACCCAATATGTGAGAGACATTTGAGGATGGTTTTTTGCACAGAATGCAACTTTTGTTTTTCTCAATTCCCCATCTCACAAGATTGGTTGGAGAGGGAAGGGTGTCGTAGGTTGCCCCTATACAAAAGGAAGTCAGACATTGTGGCAGTGAAAGAATTGTTCTCCAAGATAAATCATTTTTCACATAAGAGCACCATTTCATACAATTGCCTTGCAAATGCAACTGTACAGCTCTGGCATGGTAAATATCTTCTTCATTTTCTTCAATGATATTGGAAACAAGCTTTCGGTAAACATAAGTGCCTTTTGGTGGTATATTTTTGTGGTCTAAGAGTCCTAAGCCAGCTCGACCAGTCTGATGCAAACCTAAAATCCTTTTGAAATTGAGCTGACTATCCGCCGAAAGAACTGCCTCACTAACTTTCCAATTTCCAGCTTTCAAATCTGGTACGCACTTAGACACACAAGGGTTGACAGAATCTCTTAGTAACAGATGTGCACTGATTTTGGCAGATTTGAGAACAGATGCAAGACTTTTCAGGGGAAGAGGACAAGGCGATGTCGAGGAATATAAGGAAATGTTGGAAATTGAATGATGTAGTTTTAACCATTTCCTAATGAAAACAGAAAATCTTTGCTCTAGTTTTGTGATAGTAAATAGAGAAACTTCATAAATTAATAATGGCCAGCGGATTCTGGGAATTAACAGATGGCGTAAAAACCAAACCTTATGGACCCCTTTATGAAAGGACCTGTCTATAGCCATAAGTTTGTCTTCGGCATCATTTAGAAATTCTTGTATTGCAGCAGAATCAGACAAGAAAGAGTTTATTGTTCTGCCTAAAAACCTAATTGGATTAGAATGAATGGATGGAATTTTTTCGCTGCCAACTGTAAACGGTGAGCTTTGGACGACTTTTCCCTTATCAATAACAATGCTGCGTGATTTAGAAGGCCTAAACGACATGCCTACCCAATCAAGAGCTGTTGTACACCTGTTTAATAAATTTTGAGTACTTGGAATTGACGTGGACATTAAGAACATATCATCCATAAAAGCTGGTCTGGGATTTTGTTTTTAATACCTTCAGTATCAATAAGGTGGAGGGTAACGCACACATACTCAATAATAAGGTTTATAGCTGCAAGAAATAGTATAATGGAAAGTGTACAGCCGATAAAAATTCCCCTACAGTGTTGATGCCAACTGGAAGGAGCAGAAGCCGAAAAAGACTTACTCCACAGGCTGTCGTAGTATAGCTGTATGAGCCTTATCCATGATTCTGGTACACCATAGCGTCTGAGATTGTAAAGGTACTGGTACACCATAGCGTCTTGGATTGTAAAGATGGCGCTGCGGTGTACGGACGAATTTCCGCATCAATAGCAATGGGGTCTGCCTTGTAGTCAACGGTCCTCAATATCTCTATTTGCCACAGCCCGCGTCTCCTTAGCCCTGGCCAGGCAAATCATGCAACTTTTCGTTAAAGTATTGCCCATAATTTTAACTTGTGCGGGGGTAATAGCTGTTTACATATGCAACAACATCTAATATCTATTTTATTGTTTTTGGTGGCTATTCCGAGACATATTGGTTACCCTTGGCTATATTTTCACTTGCCCACATAGGTTGCGTATTGGTGTGCATGTTTTGATGCCAATACTAAAAAGACTTCCAAGAAATGGAAAGTCTAATGACAGATCAGGTAGGAGATATTCAAGAACCTCAAGGACGTCTTGCTGGGCAAAGATATTAAACGCACCTCCCTTCACAGCCGAGATATGATGTTTCATAGCATGCAGAAAATGGGAGGGGTCAACTGGACTTCTAGAAACAGCCAAACTTTGAAGAACACCTACAAATGCTTCGCCTAACTTTAAATAAATACATTATTGGTCAACTTTATGTGTTAAACTTGTAAAGCATGCTCAAAAACCAAATATATATGAGGAGAATACCTGAGATCATGCTGATAATTCTAATTGGTTTGAATACCGAAAATGATGATTTACTGCTTCTCTCTTCAATAATAACCTTGGAAATTTTACAAAAACACTACCCAAAGGCCTGACCACATTCGTTAGGTCCATTATGTTTGTTTATTAAGCAATTGCCATTCAAACGTATGAGCGTTCAAGGTAATAAATTCAAGGTAATAAATTAAATTGTAACTGTGTTGCCCTATGGCTTGGTAATTATAAAGCAAATCCGATATTTGGTGCAACTCAAGATGGAAAAGTTGTCCATTATGATGATTTGGGAATACTTGAAGTTAATTGTAGTACAAAGATCTAAATCCTAAGAATATCTGCTTTATGTCAAAAAATCCATGCATTGTTTATGATCAAGAAACAGATGCCATACATTTAAATAAGAATCATTCTTACTATAACCAGGTTGAAATACAATTGGCTTTGACTACTAAAACATGGTGTGACTGTGCATTGGAAAACAATTGAAGAACGAGCTATAAAATTTATTTCGAACAGATATTGCCACAACTTATTAGAAAATACAAAAAAGATAAAAACATTCATGCCCATACATAACATCTAACATATTGTTTATATATGTGAGTTAATTTATATTACGGAGATTTTTTTATTATTGGATCCTAGAAGTTTGAAAGCAAAGCACTGACAGTGATAATTTGATTTAATGAACCCATCATACTGACTGAAATTCCTCTATCAAACTCGTGGTAACATTTAAGTCTCTGTATCAATTAGCTCCATATGTTGACTCCGAACTACCTCTTTATCTGTAAGTTAATCCCGTCCGGCTAAAACGCATGGTATAATCAATTCTACATTTAAAAGTTCTAAATATTTTGAAATTGTAAAGCCTCCATTAGCCATAATACTATCTCCAGATTCCCATAAAGCAGGATCCAACAATCCACTTTTAGTAACAATTTCCTTGTCTGAGATTCCACCAGGATAAGTGGAGGAAATAAAAGTAAAGGTAGTCCTGTATAAAAATTACACATTTAATCAGACCCAAGTATATAACCAACAAATTTATACTTTCTTGAAGGTTAGTGCTTGTGTTGTTCTTTAATTTTAAGTTGTATTGTATTTTCTCCAGTCATTCAATGTATTTTGTAGTGTTTCACTTTCTTTGATATAATAGAGCATTCTCACTTTCAAGTTTTATTGTTTTGTGCTCACCAGGTTTTTTTTTCAATATCATCTTGTTCTACAAGGACCATCTAACCTAACATCAGAACCTATAGGAACAACAACACGCCATCTTAGTGTGCAAACGCCTCGTACACAAATAATAGTATTGCATAACAAGTGTTTAAAGAACTTCCTAACAAAAGTGAGCAAAAGATTCATCACACTTTTTAAAATTTTTGACAATGAAAGGATGAAGAGCCATAGAAGAGTCAAAAAGAAGAGCCATAAAAAATCCAAACAAGACAAACTAACAAAAGGTAGCTATTGATTCTCCGATCAACCTGAAGATATAACTCTTTCAATTAAAACAATATCAGAATCAAAATCAACCAAATAGAATAAAGCATCCAAGCAATTAAGAAATGAAAAAAAAAAAACAATGCGCGTAGCTATCAAGAGTAAAATCAAAAAAGTGAAAATTACATTTGTCTATGAAAATGATATATCTGGGTTAAATAAAGTACCCAATTTATTTCAACTGGCATTCATTGTTGTTGTGATGTAGCTACATGTCTTTATATATTTTTCATTTAAACAACTTTATTTAACCGGAAAACATAGTACCATAGGACATAGCATTCTGCTGAATAAATTAAACAAATATGGAATTGATGGTGTAGAACTTCAGTGGTTTGCAGATTATTTGTTCAATAGAAATCAAGTTGTTTCCATAGATGATGTACTCTCAGCGATAAAGCCTTTGTTCAGTGGGATACCCCAAGATTCTATTTTCGATCCCCTATTGTTTATAATTTTCTTTAACGATTTTCCAGACTGTCTCGAAATTTGCAAAGTGACAATGTATGCTGACGACGCTATTTATGTCAGTGAAAAAACGAATGAAGACATTTAATGTAAACTAGAAAAGGATTTAGAAAGGATAGCAAAGTATTTCGATGACAATGAACTAATTATCAATCTTAAGAAGGGTAAAACAGAAACGATGCTGTTTGGGACAGCAAAGTGTTTAAACAACACGAATAAGAAACTCGATATAAGAACATAATTTAAAAGAGGTGGATAGCCACCGGAATGATGAACTCAACCTATTAGGTCTTTGGAAATAAGCTAGAGGTTGTACTCCTCTAGAGAAAATGCCTTTAAAAGCACAATTCTCCCTTTTTCAAGGAATTAATTAGAAATATCCTGGATACACGGTGTTTACCATTTCCCGTTATAAAACATCCACAATATATGGTGAAAAGGTCATTGTCCTGCCTAAAAACGTGTTTGAACATACTATGTCAAAGAAATAAAGTCTGTTTTGAATCTCACAACAAATACTTATTTGTTTATTTCATCAGATCCAAATCAACTGTCGCACGCTACAATTGGCAATAGCCTGATGTCATCTTTCAAAAATGCGGCGGTATTTGGCAAACACGAATATGATAGAGTAAGTCCTACTTGAATAAGATGTGCATGCGCAACATTCGGGTGTATAGAATTGACAATGGTTATTTTGCAAAGCACTTCATGAAAAACAAAGAGGATACGAAAAAAATCTATTACAACTTGTATTCAAATCATAGAGAGGCATTAAAACTTGCTATGATGATGGGTAATACATTTGAAGTTGGTGGATTGACGCAAACGTTAAAAAAAAAGAAAATTTTGACTGCAATCTTTAAGAATGAAAAAGTTGATAAAAAAAAACAATAGCCTGGAACCAAAGGAATTGTCAGATTTTATGGATATTTTGGACGAGCTGGAAGGGGAGAGACCAATAGAATTGATCTTTTCTACAATCAAAATGGAGGAAATAAGTGAGAGAAAGTGAGTTGATCTAATATTTGCTTTGTTTTTCTTCATTATAAGGAAATCATGATATATAAATGATTGCATTTTTAAACTTAAAACTTTTTTTTACAGAAAGATGCTAAAAAGTCTGTTGCTGTTGTAAAGACAACACTTCAAACGTATCCAAACCAAAAACAAAAGGTGCTACACATTTTTCTCTGTAAGAAAGATGAGTATCACGCCATATAAATCAGTCAAATGCTTTAACGTAAATCTGGATCAATACTTTTGCATTTCACAAGGAAACGGTAGATCCATAGACCATTTCGGAGATTATGCGCCATTATGGATTTGCGGAACTTGGTGGTGCAAGTTTAACTTTGGACTTCACATTTTATTCAGTCTTTTGCCTAACAGACGTGCTGGCGGCAGGACAGTTTTGCTTTTTGTTACCTGTTTTTACGTTTGTGATACTTGTAAAGTTGTGTTGTATGTCTCGATTTGTCTCGATTTTTTTACAGACTGTTCGAAACTTTATTCAAAAATAATCCCGTAGGGAAATAAAAATTTAACTGTATGCCTATATATTATGGTTAACGATCTATTTTTCAACGCATTCGAATTCAACGTTTGACACAAGTGAGAAGCCAGAGTGAGCTCTTAAAAACAACAACAATTTACCCAACTTTTAAATCAAAAAATCAAGGTGTTGACGTATTTTTTATCAGAAGATTTTGGTCAATTTTCAACTTTCAAGTTTTTTGAATCACACATTCAAGTTTTACACGCTGTTTATTTTTGCTGTGGCAAGCTGGTATGTTTATATAATTTATTACGCTTGAATCTTAATCTATAAATTTCATTCTAAATTTTAAATATTTATTTGTATAATTTGAACAACATCATTCGTGTTACAACATCCGCAGCAAATTTGTGTTTAATTTGTGTGTAAGGTCCTAGGTACGGGTGAAAACTAACAATACTAATTTTATGATATATATTTTGAAAAATACTTTTATTATGCCTTATTTGTACTTTTGATTTCTTTTTGTATAATAAAGGCAACTTAATATATCCTAAAAACCTTTAAACTAGCTAGCTAGCTAGAGGTCCCCCAAAAAAGCTTTTAGGACACTATACTGTAGGTAGCAATAAGGCTGTAATTAGTAATTAATGCTTGGTTAAAGGGAATTTTATTTTATAATTGATATTTAAAATTGTGTAGCTGCTTTGTGCATTATGAAGACATTGGCATTGGATTTTAAACTTGGATTTTTAGAGAGAAATTTTTGATTTTGGAAATACCTTACTGGAAATGGACTTGAACTTTGTTTTTGGATTTGTAAAGAAATGTTTAGGTTGTAATATTTGATAAGATCTAGAGAGTTATAATCCATTGTCAAAATACTTGTGAAATCTCTACAGTGTTATCTATTCCCAAAGTGAAACTTAAGCTCGCAAAATAATCTGGCTTCCTCTCTATAATGGGTGTAAAAATTTTCAATACACTGCTCATAGAGATACGGTGAACAGGTTCGGTCGCAAAATTTTAGGAATAGAGTCAGTAGTCATTTTAATTGCAGATAATTTTTATTATTTTGATATTTTTATAATTTTGTTCTTCGATGATAATTACACTAATCTGTATGTTTGTCCCTTGATTCGTCTACTTAAACACTCCTATCTTTAAGTCTTTCAAGAGTGGTACTAGAAAGAATACCTGTCTCTCTTCCCTGCTTTTGCTTTTGCCCTATATTATTTTTGTACGCTTCCGTTATTGAAAAAATATCAAAAAGGGAAAAAATGTTGAGTTTAGTTTACTAAAGTGGTATTCGATTTTTTGTTTTTTATTTTATTTGTTTCAGTCACAATGTATATTTTACATGATTTTTTGTTATATGTACGTATGTCTTTATCGGTTTCTTTATCAGGACACGCAATTATAGCAGTATTTTATTACTGAAGTGTAAATCAATAAATTACTCTGTGAAGCTTGTTTGAATTATTGGCATAATAAGTTCCATTGCAGAAAAAGCTCTGGCGATTGATTAACTCAACTATTACTCGGTCCACAAGAAGTCAGTCAGCTGCCTCACACTAAGTTCTAAAAAATCCTTATACGTTGTAAGAGCTGACAAGAAGTCAGTCAGCTGCCTCACACTAAGTTCTTAAAAATCCTCATATGTAGTAAGCGGCATAATTCGATCGTAAAAATATGTTTAAAGTTGATTAAATATATCCACTTCAGCGTTAAAATACTAAAAGACACTCAGTACCCCTACGTCCTACACGTGTATTTAATTGCTATTTCAAATTCATTAATTGATCAAAGCAATACGCTTAAATGTTGTTTGGTGCTATCCCCTGTTACTTAGATAAAAACATTACGAAGAACAAAACACGCTAACAGTGTATACAAAACTCGTTTCTTTTCGTGTGTTTTAAGATATATAGGGTACATAGTTCAACTTGCACCACCGGGCTTCGAAAATACATAATGGCGCAATCTCCGAAATGGTCTGTTAAGGTGGTTTTTCACTTAAAACGAAATCGATTAATTGATTTACGAATGTCATAAGTAGCATTGTTTTGATTTATTTATTGATTTTAATATTTTTGTTCAAGTGATCTTTAAACAGTTTGCCTTTAGTTACATGTCTGGTACATTTTGGTAGAGGTTGCTAAATTTCAAATTTCACTATTTCTTAACTTCACTTTATTTTAGCCACCTAAATACTCTAGGAGCCTGGGGGGGGGGGGGGGGGGGGTTAAGTATGCACTTCAATGTACACTAGGTCTGACTTCAAATCCTGAAAGTACATGATGGAAAGGTCAGAAAAAACTTACTTTCCTATTTTGTTTCATGGTCGTTTGGCGGGAAAGATGGCGGAAGGGCGCAAAAAATGCATAAAGGCGTAAATATGGACATGTTATATATCAATCGATCACAAATTTAATACTGATCAATAATCACATTGGGCTTGGGTCTGAAAATGTACCGTTCAAAAGTTAGAAGCATTTAAGTAAAGTTCGGTATCTTATCTTTTCAAAAAATATATTGTCTTTTCAAAAAAATGTTGTGTATATTTTCTTGTTTACTACATGTTGCATTTTAATTGAAGATCATTGCTAATTTTGCAGGTTTGTATTGTTTTATATTGAGTATAGAAATCATACCTAAAGTGTGGACAAAAAGTAAATAAATTACATGTGAATACTATCATGCGAATGAATTGTAAGTTTTGTCTCGTGATATTTTATAGCTCTTGTTCATCGTGCATGATATAAAAATTTCACTTTTTATGTATTTAGAAGTAAAAATATGCAATGACTAGTGTTGAATCGCCTACAAAGCTACATGCACCGTTTTGTACAAAAGAAGATAGTAAAAAGAGTACAAAAGACCTTACCAAGTGTATTATTTGTCAGAAAAAACAAGATAATAAGGGAAACAAGAAACTTACAAGTACAGAGAATGGAAGAAATGCTATATTTAACTGTTCAAAAAGTTTGAATGATGATTTATTGAAGGGGATACCATTGAGTCAATACGATGATATCAACTACCATGTCAATACTTGCTATCCCCGGTATGTACGTTCTAAAGAGAGATTTGAAAGTAGGAATGAAACAGCAACAAGCACAGAAGATCTTGAAGTTAAACCAAAACGAAAAAAATCAAATGTTTCCAGTCCTCCACCTCTAGCTGAGAAGCCATGTGTTATTTGTAACCATATCAAATTCAAAGGTGATTTAAAGCGTTTTCGAATTTGCGAAATAAGACGAGCTAATTCATTTTTATCTGCAATAAAATTCAACAAAGATGCTGTTTATGACAGATGTGTGTTACTCAAGTGTCCTGGTGATATTTTTGCAGCTGACATTGTGTATCACAGAAAGTGCTTGAATGGCTATATTGTGAAATTTGAACGTGATATAGAAGCTATAATGTATGCCAAAAACGAACATCATGAAGGGGCAGTATTTGCAAATACATTTAAAAACTTCCTTTCAACTCTGGATTTGAAAAAACATGCTTATTCAATGTCATTTTGTCGAGACCAGTTGAATGAAATTTTGGAAAAGGAACATAATAGTGGTATGAATTATTCTTTTCATTAATTTATTACTGGACACCCCTCGTTTCTTTTTTCAATTCGTAATTTCTTTCGCATTATTTATAGAAGCCTATGTTACGAACAGAACATTGAAGACACTTCTAATTGACAACTTTGGAGAAGAATTATCATTTACATATTCAAAAGATAGGAAGAAATCACAGATGTTTTATTTATCTGACACACACACTACTGCAACAGTTATAGAAACAATGCGATCAAACAACCCAATTGAAGTATGTGCAAATAAATTGAGGTTTTGGTGAACTATCTTTCTTTGGTGTATCTACTTTGAATGAAGAATTAGTCGACTTAGCACAACATTTTATGGTACATTGTATTTCAAAAGATAAGGACGTTACAACATTTGATCAGTTACGAAACAAGATCTATTATAAAAAATCGCAACTGTTAGATTTAGAGAAGCTTCCTCCCACATCGTCGAGTGCAATATTACATATTAAACGTGCCTATCTTCAAACGTATGTATGGTTACATGCCCCATTTGTCAGAAGTATTGACATAGATCCAACACATTACGGCTACGTATTGGATGAAGAAGGTGATTGCCTGAAGCCAAAAATAACTGAAGATGACGTTTTGCCTGATGATTTACCACAGCCTTGCAACTGTCTGAAATGTGCTCGAGCTAATGTCTGTATATGTCGAATAAATAACATTAACTGTTGTCAATATTGTAACTGCAAACGCGAAGAGTGTCAAAAACCATTCGAATGAAATTAGTAAATCTCTATATCATCAACGAACAAAGGCGCATGATATTTTTGTTATAATAGTTTTTTATATATATAGTGTCGTTTTACTCTTATCGTTTGATCAAGATTTTTTATCAAGAGCCTGAATAAAATAATTTACAATACTCCAAATTATGATCAGTATTGAAATTTTTAGTTTAGTATGCTTCACTTAAATGCTTCTAACCTTTGAACGGTACATTTACGGACCCAATCTAATGTGATTATTGATCAGTATTAAATTTGTGATCGATTGATATATAACATGACCATATTTGGAAAATTACGCCCTTATGCATTTTTTGCGCCCTTCCGCCATCTTTCCCGCCAAACGACCATGAACCAAAATGGGAAAGTAAGTTTTTTCTGACCTTTTCATCATGTATTTCAGGATTTGAAGTCAGACCTAGTGTACATTGAAGTGCATACTCAACCCCCCTCCCCAGGCTCCTAGAGTAAAAGGGAGCTCAATCTGTTAGGTCTTTGGAAACAAGCTAGAAGTTGTACTCTAGGTTTCGACCCATATTTCTCAACCTAAGTACCCTGAATGTCTAGCTGGGTCACCTCGAAGAGGTCCACGGACGGTCATCAGCAGAAACTAGACATCCCTATCTTCCTAAAATTAACTTTGACCACTTTCTGTTCAACTGTGCTATTCTTTGTTTTTAACTCAGGTAATAAGTGGAGTCGTTACTCTCCAAAGACAAGATCATGTGTGATCAAACCACCCCTGCTAATATTTTTTTTATTTTTGTATCTTTGAGGAAGGATTCATGGTTATCACAATCAAGCTTAACAACGTAAGAAGTAATAGAACTGACATATTGGTGGTCAACAGGTATGTTGTTAATTATCCCTCACATCATTATAAATTTTTTACATAATTTCTACAAAATCACAATAGTACGATAGTTTAAAAAAGCTATTTTAAGGTTAAGCATTTCCAGTATCATGTGATATCAAGTATAATTATTCCACCAGGTATTGAATAGATATTCATGATGAGGGAAAGTGAGCCTATTGGTGGACCATTTAACAAATAAATATCTTGGAAACAATATATTGCAGTTGGAATTAACACATATTTAACAATTTAAATAATTAATTTAGGTACGCAGGTGCAAATAGAACAAATCAAATTCAGCAAATGAAATACCATTGTGGCCATCACGTCGAAGGACAATGGGTTTTGGGGCCATTAAGGAAGAATACAGAAAAAATTTATGGTAGCAGTCCCCAAACCTGATCGCGATACACTTATTACTTTAATTCAAATGTATAAAAACAAGAAACAAAAATTATACTAGATTGTTCAAAACCTTATGAAATTCTTGGAGATTGCTTCAGATCTCTAGACCAACAAGAAAAACTAAAAAATGTGTCTCAACAAAAACACACAGGACACATTCCTTTATTAACTGCGTTGTTGAGATTCTGCTTTGCTGAGTAGCTGCGCCGCTGAGTAGCATAAGAAGTTGTACTGTAGCATCCACCACATTCTGCTAATACTCCTCTCTTGTACAAACTGCATTTTTGCTATTCTTGTTGGCGAATAAAAACTGTGATCTTAAATCTTGTCAATGTAAATTCTACCTGCCATTTCATATTATTGTCTACTTAGCTATAACTTTTTAATTTAGTCTATTTTGAAAAGTTAATGATGATGAGGTGGCGTAATGGGCGGAAGTCAGTTTATGTAGCGGAAGGAATAGTACGTGATGTTCATTGTAACCAGGTCGAAGAAATTTTCTCATGCATCATTTCGGCATAAAGTAGCGTGAATACGACGTTGTTGCATAACTGGTAGCACGTTCGGCATAAAGTAGCGTAACTGGTAGCACGAAAAAGGTGTGGCTGCATTCTGCATAAAATGGCCTGATGTTGGTGCTTAACAGGTATATTGTTCAATGTTGCGTGAGCCTTTGTTTTGATTAAAGACGCGCCAAGCATGAGGAAAGGATGGAGGCTTCTTATGGGAAGTTTGCTTAAATATCCATAGAAATGTTCATGTTAACTGCAATATTTTTTCTAAGGTGTGTCGTAATCGTTCGTAGGTTTCGTCGGCTTTGTATGGGTCGGATCAATAAAATATAAATTTCCTAAAATCTAAAACAGGCTCCATAAAGGTTACCATAAATATCCAACTGTAAAAAAAAACTAAAAATTTCCGTAACGTAAAATATGTTCTATAAACGTTAAATATGTTCTTCACAATATTCTTTGTATAAAATATAATTGCTTTCCTTTTTTTTTTATATAGATATATATATATATAGATATCGGGAAGGATATAGCCGATATGTAGTATATAACTGGGTGTTTCGTTTGTAGAATACGTACCGAGTAACTTCCTGGCGATATCCGTGAAGAAGGTGGAGGTGCAGGGGGAAACCTGCACCGTCCACATGAAGGGGTTCACGGGCTCCTTAACCCTGACAGGGGATTTGAAGAGCATATTCCTGGAGGCGTTTGAGGAGGCGACAGACGTGCTCAAACAAGAAATGGGACAGATGTTCCAATCGGCCAAAAATTGTAAGAGTGCCTTTTGTTTTATAAGAGTAGGGGCGGGTGGTAAAGGAACTGGCAGGAGGGGTTGATATGCTTGTGGAACGAATCATGGAGGTACTATTCACTCGTTCCAAATGAAACCTCCTAAGGCGGCGACGGAAAAGAAGTGCCTTACTCTTCCTATCTAAGTGAGTCCGTAAGATCACTCAGTCGCTATCCGTAATATCCAGCGTTCTCTAGTGCCGCAGCGTTCGGTTAGGGCGTAGCATCACGCGACAACGCGTCAGTTTTGCATGTTTTATGGACGTGGCTGAAGTAACTGTGGCTTTATGAAGGAAACCAAAGACCACCGGACCATCGATATCGAGGTGTTGAGCCAACGAACCCGGCAGCGAGAAGGTTAAAACTAAGATCTGATGATTCGGATACGTTTTATGCAATGCGGTGCGAAGCCCAGTCTTGACCTTCGTGGTAAATGAAGAAGTGGCATTCCAGTCCCAGGTTCAATTTGATGCTTGTTGCACAAACCTGTCGTTTTCAGTGTCGGCCGCGGGTAAAAACGGAGCCAAATGGCAATGGGTATGCGCACCCAATGCGGCGATGAGGGTCCTTCTTGTCAATATTATACCCCACCAACGTACGACGAAGTGATATGCTTGCTCGTATTCTACCTCATTTTGACGTTGGTCAGTGCGTGTGATCGCTTCGCGGCCAAGAAAAATATTGTTTGTGGCTAGGTCAATCGATAAGTTTGTCGTATAAAGAAAGTCGGGCCCGAGAATTAATTCGTGATGAGTCAAGGTAAGCACATGTGCGGACGTCGTGAAGTGTTCGTGTTCCAGTGCTAACTCTAGATCTACCTGTCCATGTATAGGAATCTCCGTGTCGTTAGCCGTAATCAATTGCGCGTTCGAGACATGTGATGTGGCTGGTAATTCCAGACGACGTTGTAACCCTGTACTAATTACGCTGACAGGCGACCCAGTATCCAACAGGACCGTAACGGGAAATGTGAGATTTTCATGTACGATGGTGATAATTACAGTGATGCCGGTCTGTTAATATTCCGATGGGCATCCACGACACATAAGCGGATCCAGCGATACGGTCTGAAACTCCGTTGGTCGTCGACGTGTTCTCATCGTGCGTGTAGGTCGTGTGTTACGTTGTAAGTCTTCTGCATCACGTGTATCGGGCGTCAGCATGGGTTGTGCGACATGATCGACCATCGGGTTCTGGTTCCTTTGTTTTAAAACTGTACCTCTGGATAGAAATCTAAGAATACTAGTTCTATTCATTATGACAAGTGCACCTACAACTAGCAAAATTAAAACCCATTTGATTGTCCCCCCTATGCCTCCCAGAATACCATGAAACATATTACCCACACCCGAAGTGGCGTCCTTAACCGCTCCACCTGTGGCTGAGATTACTTCAGAGGCTGCGTCCCCTAGACTACCAACAATTGCCTTATCCAGATCTCCTACTCCATCAAGGACACCCTTTATGGCACCACCTACAGCTTTAATAATGGAACTACCGCCCTGTGCTAATCCTTCAATAGAGGCGCCCAAAGCCCTACCTATACCCAATAATACATTACCGTCTCCTTGTTCAGCTTGCAATTCCTTAATTTCTTCCATAGCGTCATGGACATAAGTGAAAATGTCCATCATGACGTACGGTTCCAGTGGCGGAGGTCGTTTTTCTAGTAGGCGACTATCATAACCTACTATTTTGGGAAGGTTTAACTCACTTGGCTCGTCCACCGTATCCATTAGCAACTTTATTTTCTGAAACTCACCTGACGCCTTAACCAAATAATATTGGCCGTCTTTATCTCGAAGATATGTCATTGGCTTACATTTTAGAGTAGGACTATGCGTTACTAGTTGCCTATCAGTAAGTCGAAGGAATAATGTGTCATTACTATAAGGGAATCTTACTGGAAAATTACGGAAACATGTTTTTCCTATCTGACGGCTTAGAATAATTTGATAACGAGAGACATGCCAACATTTAGAAATTGCTAGGGCATCTCCAACAGGCTTAACTACAACCCCTGATTCTTGATGAACCCATCGAGCTCCCGTAGATGGGAAGTTTGATAACATCCACCGTTGTATTTGGGTGATTTCCCGTTGCGTAAAGCACAAGCGTTCCCATTCGCGCGCCATTGTGTTTTTCTGGATCATTATAGCTTTTGCAATGTGGGCTTCCAGCATTGGAGCCACAACGTCATCGGCCACCTTTTTTGCGTACGTTTGGACCACTTGTCTTAAGTTGTCGTAAAAATGTGTCTTAACCCGCGTGTCACGTAAAACCAGGCCATTGTCTAATTGTATAGTGCCTTGCTGTTTAAATTCTTGTTGAACCGCGCCACCAGCATGGAGTGAGGGAATTAAAACGAATTCTCCCTGTCGTTCAACCTCGTGGATTCCGAGAGAGCGCATTTCCGTGGTGTCATGATAAGGGTTGGGCCACACTATAACCTGTTTTGGCTGAGACGCTTGGATACATACGCCGATGTCTAATTCAGGGTCGATTTCCGAGGAACATTTTGTGGTAGTGAGGTAGTGGTAGAAGACAGGAAATTGTTATAGTTACAATCTAGTGTAACTGTTTCCTTAGAGCAATGATATATAAAGAAGGACGTTACGTTAGGCGCGTATCTGAAAACCTTCGCGGAGTACGTGGTGACGGGATCCGCAATCCTTAAGTGCTGGAAATTGGAAAATTTCTAGCGGCGTAGTTTTGGCACAGTCATACAAGGTTCCTAAATCCGGTCCTATTTGATTACTTACGACCTGGCTAATGCCTACAAGTAGCATTACCAGTAACCACATTAGAAAAGACGGCATTTGGAAGACCGACCACATCCACAGAGGTGCTTTAACATTGGCACGGGAGACAGAGTTGGTAGAGATTCCTTGGGCAAGAAAATGTTCTATCAGTAGGGGGTCTACGTTCTTTTCCGGCTCCACGTGTTCTCGTCTTCGTCGAAATCCTTCCATTTGATCAAAAAGAACCGTTTCTTGTACTTGGTTTTCATCTGTCGTATGCACTCCACTAGATACATATCTGGCCCTAATCCTCCTTCAGTCTCGAAGGCAGTGTTGTTGGTTGCGGCGTTGTCAACCAACTCACTGTTCTTTCGAATTTCGCCGTTATCCAGCATACCATCTGGGTCCCTTGCAGGAACGTCAGTTTGGTCGGCTGGCATCACATCCTGGTCCACCAATTCACGCAGTTCTACTTCGGCATTAGCCTCATCCTCACTATCCGGTAAGAACTGTTCTTCCGTGGCTTCCTCAGTTTCCAGGGGTACTTCCGTAGTGTCCATCGGATCAATCTCATAGTCAAGGGTTGCAGTGGGTCGCATGTCAGGAGTATAGTACTTCTTTATGCGAGAGACATGGACTGTCCTTTTTAACGTTTTCCCAACTGCGTTGGTGACTCGGAAAGAAACTGGGGTTACACGTTAAGCAAAACGGACCGTGCCATAAACAACTAAGCTTCTTCACCAAACCCGTTTTTACAGCAGGGTTATAGATCCAAACCTTTTGTCCCACCATAAAAGAATGATCATTAGCTGTTGTGTCATAGTTTAATTTCATTTTTACCTGTGCTTGTTGTATATGTTGTTTCGCTAAATCGCGAGCCGTGCGGAGTAGCGAAATAAACCTCTGGCGATGAACATCAACCGAAATTGACAAATCTTTCTGCGGCAATAATGCCACGTTTGGAATTAATTGTGTCTCACGACCATATGTGAGAAAAAAGGGGCTTTCACCAGTCGTTTCGGACACGCTGCTATTATAAGCATAGATAGCCGCAGGGAGGTGTACATCCCAATCTTTTTGCATTGAGCTAACATACATAGACAATGTTTGGCTAATGATGCCGTTCACGCGCTCGACAAACCCATTACATTGAGGATGATAGCTCGATGTGCAGACCTTCGTTACATTAATGAGTTGGTAGACTTTCTGCATCAGTTTGGATGTAAAATTTGTGCCTCAATCAGACAAGAATCTTCGCGGGGGTCCGTGCCTAAAAATCACGTTATCGATAAACACTTGCGCTGTAACTGCCGTATCGATCGTTGCTACTGCTATAGCCTCAACATATTTTTGTGAACAAATCACCCATCACGATAATGTACCTATTTCCAAAAAGAGGTGGGGAAGGTCCTAGGCAATCCGCTGCCACAACTTCCCACGGTCCAGAAACTGGTATAGGTAAAAGCGGTGCGTGCGTGGGATGAGTACAGGGTCGGATCCAGCTATAGGCGAGGTAGGCTAAAGCCTACATTAAGATGGAGCTAATAAAATCCTGCATATGATAATTCTATGGAGAAGCAGCTCGTGAAAGAATCGACAAGAAATATTCATAGATTGCGCGCGGTCATCGTGTACGTGAAAATGTTATAGCCAGTGGCGCTTTGAATCCCGTTTGTTTACGTTGTCTCGATAATCTAACAATTTTTGTCTTTCCAATCGAGACACGCCAATCTGCCTTAGAAAATCACTTGTCCTAAAACTCGCAAGTAGGCTAAAGTCTGGACAGCTGCTTTTAGTAACCGATGGCACACAGTTATTTAAACGGGGATTTCAAATTCGCGAAAACACAGTCTAGTTGCCTACTACTTTTCACTCGCAAGTAGGCTGAAATTCAACTCGCAAGTAAGCTCAGAGGACTGGTGACAAAACTCAAATTTGGGTCAAAGTTCAGTGAGCCAGAGAATAGATGATCAAACATGGCTTCTAGATACTGCTCAGATATGTGTGTTTCGTGAGATTTGTGTTTCAGGTGAGTTTTCAGAGTTTTTGTTGGTTTCATATTTTATAAAACACCGGAATAATGTCATGCATGAATCATATGTCCAGCTAGGTAGGAACTTGTTAGTCTTGTTTGAGTTTATACTACCTGGCCTGTGGAAGACATCATCTCCCCCCCCCCACACTGCCAACTTATTTATGTCTGCATGTAGCTAGAGTAGTATGAACAGAGTGTCGAGAAAGATTGAAAAATAGTCAGTCCAGTTGTGCATCGAGAATAGATCTTATTATTTTTAGTAATGTATAGCTAGCATCTTGAAGAAACATGGACTTTGAACTTATTCTACAACAACAAAAAGACATCAAAACTCGTTTCGAAGGCAACTGGAGAACTAAAAAGTTGTTTTCACCGTCGTCACCATCTATTTTGAAGACAGATGAACTTGCACAAACTATTCATCTCTACTGTTGAAAAATTCAAAAAAAATGTTAATCCTGCTCTCAAGCCAGTTAGGTATCAAGTTCTTTTTGTTTATTTACACATTCTCGAAGAAAGTGAGCACTTATTCTGTATGTATAGTTTCAATATAGAAGAAAACATACCTAGACCAGTAAACATGTATATAGCTATACAGCAAAAATAAAGTTTTGTTTTGTTTCTGTTAAAAGTTTTTTTTTACTTGTCAGTTGCAACAGTATATTTATGTGAAACACAGTACGATAAACCACGATTAATTATAACGGGAATATGTTCAAATGGCAAGATATTTTCATTGTCAATGACTGGATGCATGTTCTTCTAGAATATCTGGTGATGGTAATTGTTTGTACAGTGCAGTGTCAGTTGGTTTGGTTGGTAACCAGTCATTAGCATATGATTTTAGAGTTTTGATGTCAATTGAGTTGTTCCAAAATGCTGAATTTTATGCTGATCATCCACACTTTGAAATTATTGCAAATCAATTGCAGTGCAAAAATTCAAAAAATCTGTTTACACAAGCTTTAACAGATCATGGTTGCAAAGTTTATACCGAAACGAAGTGTCGCATCACTGCTTTAAAAGAGGAGGCTTCATATACATCACGGAATTATAGTTGGTCATCATTTGTCTGTATTATGGCATTATGTAATGTTATTGAGGTAACTAACTTCCATACGACAGTATATACAGATTAGACAAAATGTAGAATCTACTGTGGATATATATCTGGGAAATTTCTTCACTTGGTGGGGAATAGTCAAGATAGTCATGGTCCTAATGTGTTCCATATTTCTATAAAACTTTTTGAAATACACCTGAAATAGTTGCTAGTTATCATAGCTTATGTAATTGAATTAGTTCATAGAGATATACAATATTTTTGTTTATATTAGTTCCCTATTCAGCTTGTATATCAGCCACTGGGAGATTCAAAGTTGGATTCACTTTTCAATAATGTGTTTTCAGTTTGAATTCATTGCTGTGTTGGTAATTGTTTAAAAGGTTTTGGGTTACACTCGTGGTCTCACTGTGAAATTACAGAGTATTGAATCTGATCTTGTTAAAACATCAAGTAACGTGCTTTTGTTGAAACGAACACTGCAAGTGATCAGATCAGATATTGACACCCATTTTAATAAGTGGTATGAAAAAGTTCGATCTTTAGCTACTTAGCTTGATGTTGTGGAATCAATGAAACGTCGATGCAGCATCCAGTTGTATCGAGAGAACTATGTTGCCAATGGAGTGAAAGAGTACTACAAATTGGCTGTTGCTATTCCCTTCATCGATCATATATTGCAAGAACTGGACACTAGATTTTCTATTGACAATCTCAGTGTCTACTCTGGTTTCAGCATCATGCCAACTACCATTCTTTCAGATGAGGGTCGTGTTCTTGTGGGAGACCAACCAACATGGAAAGTTGAATTTTCTAAATTTATTCAGAGATATCGTGATGATATTCCTGCTCTAAGTAACTTGTACCCACAGTTAGATATGTGGAAAGTTAAGTGGAGAACATTCACAGGAGTGTTACCTACCACATTGCAAGGTCTGTTAAAACACACTGACAAACTTTTATTTCCATCATTACATGAAGCGATACGAATTCTAGCTACTATACCTGTCACTACTTGCACCTGTGAGAGGAGTATTTCAGGTTTACGTCGTGTGAAGACATGGATGAGGAATACAATGACAGAGGAAAGATTGAACAGTCTCTGTGTTATAATGTTCAATCGAGATGTGACTGTTGATTTAGATCAAGTTGTAGATGAATTTGCAGCTGCTAACAAACGTAGAATGACGTTTTCTAATATTTTTAGTGACTGAGTTTAAGTATTGTTTTTATAGTTTTAGTACACCTTTTTTATATGTCACTAAATTATAGGTTAAATTATAGGTTAAACATGGTGTACACAGTGTTGTAAATACCTATTTTCATTCGATTGTAAACTTTATGTGTATAAAAATTAATCTATCATTTCAGTCTTTTGATGATATTGCTGCTGTTATCTTGTATGAAATTGTATGACCAGTATGATCTTCAATATGATGATAAATGTTTTCTTTGATATTTAGTTGAAAATTCACAATTGTAAAATGAAAGAAGTTCAAATGCTCAAACAATGGAAACAAAAGTTCAACGATGAGTTTTGTTTTTTTACCTTCTATTGTTTTGTCTTGCTGTATCATTCCTGTTTTGACGAAATGAAGTAGGCACTACGAGCTGGCCAACCTCTTCACCTCGACGTAAACCAATATGATATAAGATGCCTTCTGAATCCAGATAATATTGGGATTCTTTCTTACACCACTCGCGTACTGCATCAGCCGGTAGTTCTCCTGTGTCCAGATAGGTAATGAGATCAATTAAGTCCGTTTCTTTTTTCTGTGCTTCCTTGACGTTCGGTAAAGAAAGTGCGGGTTTTACTGCGGCCACTGTGCCATAGACCCTGCGGGACAGTGCATCTGCATTACCATGATTCTTACCCGGTCTATAGTCAATGGAAAAGTCGTACGACTGCAAAAGCAATGCCCATCGTGCTAGCCTGCCTGTAGGCTCCTTAATTTCCATCAGCCATCGCAAGGATTGGTGATCCGTCACAATTCGGAATTTTGTTCCCCAAAGGTATGGTCGGCACTTAGTAATTGCTACCACGACTGTTAATGCTTCCCTTTCGGTGGTACTATACCTACGTTCGGTGTCTGAAAAATCCCGTCCACCATATAGGATGACGCGTTCCGACCCTTCTTGTTCTTGTGACAACGTGAAACCGCATCCTTCGTTACTGGCATCAGTATATAAGACAAAAGATTTTGTGAAATCGGGGAATGCCAAAATAGGTGCACTGGTCAATTTTGTCTTCAGTTCATCAAAGCATTTTTGTTGTTGTTCTCCCCACATGAAATTTATATCCTGTTTTAGCAAATAATGTAGTGGTTTTGCCAGCTTTGAAAAATTGTCGACAAACTTCCTATAGTATAGGCATAAGCCCAAAAACGCGCGAACGTCCTTCGTTCTCTTAGGTACAGGATATGTGGCAACTGCTTCGATGTTTCTTGGATCCGGGCCAACGCCTTCGGCAGAAAGAGTATATCCTAGATATTCGACGTGTGTAGAGGCAAACTTGCACTTTTTTAATTTGAACCGCAATTTCGCTCGTCGTAATGCATCAAACACCATCTGTAAATGACGTAGATGCTCATCAAAATTCCGTGAGAAAATTACTATGTCGTCGATATAAACAATCTTCCCGATAAGGTCGCGTAATACGTGTTGAAAACGTTGAAAAGAACCCGGCGCGTTCGTAAGACCAAATGGTAGCACGCGAAACTGGTATAAGCCGCGGTGAGTAGCAAAAGCCGTTTTTTCCTTTGAGCCTTTTTCTAGTTCAATTTGCCAATAGCCTTTTAATAAATCTAAAGTCGAGAATACTTCTGCACCGTGCAGAGAATCAATAACTTCATCGATCCTTGGCAGGGGGTAACTATCTTTTACCGTCTTTTCATTCAACTTTCGGAAGTCAACACATAGCCTTACAGAGCCGTCCTTCTTTGGTACCATAATACACGGGCTACTCCATGGGGACACACTCTCCTCAATAATCCCATTGTCCAACATGTCATCTAACTCGTGGTCAAGAGTCTCCTTTTGTGACATAGTCAACCTATAAGGCCGTTGCCTCATAGGAGCCGAGTCTCCAACGTCAATATCATGCTGAATGCTTGTTGTGGTACTCAAATCTGCCGTGGTCTGTCCGAACAGATCCCTATTCGCCTCTAAGAGCCGCTTTAACTGGAGAAGCTGATGCGGAGACCACTTGTCGCCTAGGACATGTTCATCAAATTGTATGTTGGTTTCTGTGCTAGGAAGGTTAGGGGTGCACACCCTGGGAAGAGACTCCGCTTGACCTATTACTGCTCGAGCTGGTATAATCACTCTGTCTTCCGTGGGGTTTACCACGTGTAGATAGACTCCTTTCTGGCCTTTTTGCAACAATGTAGGTGTTGTCAAGAGCTGATTGTCATCTATCGTCTCCGATGGACTAAAGATTACCTCCGAGAATGGTACCTCGCAGGAAATCTTCTGTACTGACTCTGACAATGGTTCCAAGATGATCTCCTGGGTACAAACTATAGAGACGGGCAACAGCACGTCGCTATACTCCGGTATATTTTCTTTGCTTAACCGGTGCGCGTTGGTCAGCGTGGGAGATTTTTGTGGACTAGCTGATGACCTAGTCTGTAAAGGGGGCACTTTACCGCCTCGGCCTGATGTCTTTTTTAAAGGCTTCCTTCCCAAAAGGGGAATAAGGACTTTATTTTCCTCCTTTGCCATTGCTACCTCCCATCGTCCCAGGTCAATCCTCGCCTCCATTTTCCTGAGAATATCCGTGCCCAGAATGACCCTAGTGCTAAGGTCTTCCACCAAGAGAATAGGAGTAACTACATCGCAATGCAGATAAAACTAGTCTTTTAAGACGGAAAGTTTAATTAAAAAAAGGAGGTTTCTCTCCAAAGAATAAGAAGCTGCTGGAGAACTTCTGCATTCTCCCCTTTACAGGGATAATCGGAAAGTTTATGGATTTCGACTGTACTGAAACAAACACCTATGAATGTGGAAACACGAGGATTGGTGAAATTCACTCATGCTTGGGATCTGGTGCGGGCCCTTGAGTAAGCATCCCCTGCCTCCTGCAAGACACCAGCCACATTCATTGACACCGTCCGCCAAAACCAATAACTTTTGTTAAACTTTGGAAAAAGAAAAGTCGACAGCTGCAAATCGTATCGTTGTTGCTTTTACCTACTGACACAGAGCCCAGGGCTAAGAGAGGTAGACTTGGAACCCAGCCCTTAGAGAGGTTGTGACAAAGAATAAAAAGCAGCAAACCTGGAAACAGAAAAGCTTTCTGACCTTAGACATGAACACTTGAGAAATCGTATCGTAATGCTTGGGCTGACCAAGAAACCGCCCCTTAGAAAGGTAGACTTGGAAACCAGCGGCGGCAACCCAGAAAACCATTACATATCGTCTCGAGCTTAAACAAGTAATTCACTTCACCACCCAGTCAACTTTTATGCTTCGAAATCCGCCACACTAAATTCTTTGGAAGGAGTTATCAATCGTCTCGAGATTGCAATTGAAGACCCATCCTAACCAATGAAGAACACACACTCTTCAGTCACCAAAACATAAAAGTCTTCACGATCTATGGTCTTTCCCACCGTCAGTGGTCTTTCCCACAGTCACTAGTCTTTCCCAGTGTCAACCAGTCTTTCCTGGCAGTCAACTGGATCTGTGTGGTCACACTGTGGGTACAGGGTAATCCCTTCAGGTTAAAGTCGACAAGTACGTCGCCATGAACCGATAATGGAGATCCGTTAGCACTTATCAACGCGGATCCCACGTAACAAGTGACCTTCCATTGTGGAAAGCCATTGTCTCGATAAAAATCCAAGTCCATTAGTGTGACAGATGCTCCCGAATCTATCAGCATAGGCGACTCCATGTCGTTTACTTTACCCTGAATAAAAGGATCCTCGGAGAATGGATCAAGATTCACGGGTCTAGTTTGACGGTTCTGTGGAATGTTGGACCTCCTAGCATAGTAGTGCGAGCTATGCGGTTTATGTGGGGTAGCAGGTGGGTGAAGCCTTCTTTCTTCCCTAGGTTCTCTCTCAATCGATCTATGGTGTGGTGGTGGAGGGTAAGGTTCGTAATCTTGTGTTTGGTTCCCACGACTGTCGTATGGAACCATTGCATTGTTATGAATTGACTGAAATTGACTATGCTCAAAGGGTGGCCCTTCATAACGGTGTTGGTATTGGGACGAATTCCCATGGTTTCCAAAATAAGAATTCCCGAAATGTTGTGGTGGGCTACCTCTTGCAGGATATCCTCGCCTGTCGGGACAAACCCGCTGCATGTGACCTACTCGTCCACATTGGTAGCAAACCGGTTGTCCGTCCGTAGTACGGGTGTTGGTGTTACGAGTTGGGAAGGGAGGTTCCATCCTAACTTTCTTTAGCCTCTTTACCTCCTCACGCAGACGCGCTATTTCTTGGGAGGTGCCTACCGGGTCGATAGCATCAACCGCATTTACGGTTTGTTGGGGCGCGGGTCTCGCAGCTTTGAGAAGCGGGTCCAAACGCGCTAACAGCCTTTCTTCTAACTGTTGTAAATTACCTTCCAAGTGGGATGTATTCTCGGACGTGGCCTCCTTTAATTTTGCAAAGCTGACCGCCGCATTGTACTGTCGCGGTTGCTTAAGCCTAAGGCTATTTCGGAGTCTCGGTTTTAGACCGTTTATAGAAAGATGGAGCTTTGTGTTCTCCGAGACTCCCATTTGATGACTTAGTCTCTCCAACTCATCAATATAGTCCGCTAGGGGTCCTTCCTGCCGCAAGCTATATAGTCTGGACCCAGTGGTCCATTGCTTGTCCTTTGAGTTGTATTGTTTTTTAAGCGCTATAACCAGCTCCTCCCAATCTGCCTTGGTACGCGCGGGCAATCCGTTATAAAATATCCGCGCGGAGCTTCTTAAAAAGAGGGGTAACGCTTGCACTCTCTTTTCGGGATCCCAGCCATATACTGAGCCACCATCTCAAAATTTTCCAGATAGTCTACCACGTTATCACTATCACTCCCTGAGAACGAATTTGGTGTCATTTCTGCGGTTTTTGTACCAGGGCAGTCACCAAATCGCGAAATCGGTCGCCTTTTTCCACGAAGGAGCTATTTTCCTTTATATCAAATCGTTTGTTAAGATACGTTAAGGGTGGGGGACCATCCCCTCTTATATGGATATTATCCATTTCCTCCTCGGCCTCCCGTTGGTCTGACGAAGAATGAGTCGGAGAGGTCACTCTTTTATCAGTGACCCTAAAATCGGGCGACCGGGTGCGACACTGTTCCGCACAATGCTCGCTCGCCTCTCTCTCGTCGTCAAACATGCGGTCTCGTGACCGTAATGCATACATTTCTTATAAAAATTTCAAAAATATCCTACTAATAAAATTTAAAAAACTAATTTCCCTAGCCCTATGAAAATTCCTAAATTCCCCCCCAAAATTTTCCCAATGAAAAAACCCCACGTTCTCAATGACAATCCTATTTTCTTTTTATCTTTTAGATACTCCACGTGATCCAAACGAACCTGAAGTATGTATACTTTTACTAAAATCTCGGCTGCCCAATTCTGCAGCAAATTCGTCCTAAATTTTATTCTATATTCCTGTATATTTCTTTTTTATATACCTAATTTCGAGCAGCGTTCTCTGCTCAAATCTAAACAAATTTCTTAACAATGTACTTTCTCGCGCAAGCAGCTTTCTCTGCCCAAGCGTAACCAAAAACTCTAAACAATATACTTCCTCGCGCAAGCAGCGTTCTCTGCTCAAGCAAAACGAAATCTCTAAACAATATACCTTTTCGCGTAAGCAGCTTTCTCTGCTCAAGCAAAACAAAATCTCCAAACAATATACTTTTTCGCGCAAGCAGTGTTCTCTGCTCAAGCAAAACAAAATCTCTAAACAATATACTCTTTCGCGCAAGCAGCGTTCTCTGCTTAAGCAAAACAAAATCTTACAAACAGACCTATAATTTCTCTTATCGTATGTCCTTTTTTTTGTTTTTCCTAAGAAATATATCCAGCTGTAATATATGGTAAAACCTGTGTTTTTCTCTTCGTTTAGGGACAACCACAGTAACTCGAAGAACAACAAACAACAAACCCACTTACCTGGTGGTTTTTGTTTTTGCCTCCCTGACTTTTCTGTACCAACAACAACACTACACCACAAATTACCAGCAATAATGTATTTATTATGTTTCCCTAAAAAAAATGTACTTTGTGAAATCCTAAGAATTCTTATTTTAATGAATCCAGAGATCTCCGTTCTAAGGAATCAAAAGCCCCCAGAATGCTCCGGCGGGAGTTGTGTTTATTGTCAGCCGATACGACGACAACAAACTGCGCAAACTCCCTACACCGCCCAGGTCCACTACTTAAATGTAAGCTCAATTTCCAATGGTACGACCTTACTCCGGTAAATTGAAAGGCCTAGAAGTGCTAAACACTTCAAGCAGTGGGGGCATAAAAGCATTCACAAAACACTCGAATTAAAGATTAAATACATGTTCTTAATTGTCAATAAATGAATACAAATGTCCTAATGTTAAATATAAAATATAGCTACGATCACCGACCCTACCGACCGAGATGCTTCGGGTGATCCGTACGTCCTGTCTCCGTGGTGTTGTACATCTCCTGTTTCGTGCAGTATACTGCACAAACTTGTGCAAACGTTGTGCACTGGCGCGTGTAATTTCAAACAAACGGGATGCCATTTCTACTATACATGTTTCGTTTGGTGCTGCGTTTAAGATATCATTGAACGGGTTTGAATGGGGGTTTGCTTTATTTAGGTTTGGGGAGCTGACGCCATTGGTGAAATATCCAGGGATCTGGACATATTTGTATGGATTAGGAGGTATGGGTACGAGGTGTACCAATTCAGTTTGGGCGTTACCTTGTAACACTTGTTGGTCTGAGAGGTCATTGGAAATGTCCCATTGGGTATGTATTGGAAAATGGCCTTAACTCAACAAATTTACACACTCTGACCAAAAATGCACTTCAACTAGCTTTTGATCATAATTTGACAGTTCATGCAGTGACATGTGATGGTACATCAGCAAACCTGGACTGCATGCGAAAGTTTGGCTGCAAAATTGGAACCAAAGTGGAAGATCTGAATGGAATGTTTGAGTTCAATAACCATCTATTATTTTTTACCCCAGATGCCTGTCATATGCTTAAATTAGCAAGAAACGCATTAGCAGATGTGAAAGAATTCAAGGATAAAGATGGACAAATAATTAAATGGGAACACATTAAGCTGCTTCATTCTATTCAAGAAAAAGAAGGACTCAAATTCGGTAACAAATTGACAAAATCACATGTTTTATTCCAACGACACAAGATGAATGTTCGTATTGCTGCTCAAACATTGAGTAGCTCTGTTGCAGATGCTCTTCAATTCCTTATGGAGTCTGGTCATCCAGATTGCCTTGACTCAGCTGGCACTATAAAATTCATCAGAGTGGTGGATCGCTTGTTTGACATGTTAAATGTCAGAAGTCCCTTTGGTACAGGTTTTAAAAAGCCTGTATTTGCAAAAAATTACACTGTCTGGAAATCTGTTGTGACTGAATCGATTCATTACTTGTCAACATTGACTGATGTAAGCAGTATGCCTTTGTTGCAACATCGTAGAAGAACATTTGTCCTTGGTATGATCATTAATGCTCAAAGTATATGTACTCTGAGTTACAATCTCTTAAATCATCCTGAAAGCCCATTTCATTACATGTTAACCTACAAAACATCACAAGATCATCTTGAGCTTCTCTTTGCTTGCATTAGGGGCAAGAATGACTTCAACACCAACCCAGACGTTCGACAATTTAAGTCCAGCTTGAGAAGAATTTTGCCTCGCAATGCTATTGTTGGCTCAAAACATGCAAATTGTATGATATTTGAGCCTCAATCAATTGGTTCTGTTTTTTCGCTTAAATGGAACAAACGAACCTCTTCACTTGAAGTTGTTGAAGATGAAAGTGATGATGAAGAACTTCCTGTGGTGCCATTTGAAACAAACCAGTTCTCATTCTATAAGGAGACAATACTGGGATACATATCTGGTTTTATAGTTCGGAAAATGGTCAGAAAAGTGTCATGTATCCCTTGTGCCAATGCAATCCAATATTCACCATCTGTAATGGAAATTGAGCATCATTATCCAAAGTGTGTAAACCCATCACTCTCTTTGATTTCTTTAAAAGATAGAGGTGGAGTTATCAGACCATCTTCATCAGTTTGTCAGATTGTTGGTGCTACTGAAAGTTGTATTAAGTCATTAATTTATCATCCATCTAAATTAGACAAAAAAGTTATTTTGAATTCTGCCAACCAATCACTTATCAATCCTTTCCCACAATTAAATGAACATGACAAAGAAAGTTAACCATTCGCTGAGGACCTACACTCAACTCAATTGGCAAAAGTCATCATCAACTTGTACATAAATATCCGCTTATATGCATACGAAAAGGAGTTCAACAAAGAAAAACTACATAAAAATAATATTGGACTGCGACAACAATCAACCAAATTGTTGATTTTTAAAGGTGTTTGAAGTCAAACATGCATTTATATGTACACCATTAATTTATCTTTCACTTTTATTGCTAGTTAGCCAGCTTACACGACACTCCTTTTGATTGTTTTGTCTCAATTCATAATGGCTACCGGTTATCAGATTTTCCTCAAGTCTCTTGCGTAATTTTTGCGGAGTTAGACATCTAGTTTTTTATTTACATCATTGGGCATAAGACGCTATCTGGTATTGTGTCAATGTAGTACAAATGCTGGGGTAGGTCAGAACCATTTTGTTACTCACGGGAATTTCGGAAGCTTCTTTTGCAGTTTTGCTACACGATTTTGTGTATTAGGAATCAATATAGAAGGAGAGGCGATGCTTTACTCAAGTAAGGCCATCGTCAAAAATATGTTTGGTTAGCGTCATTTTTAGTTACAAAAGTGAGTCGGTCGGTCGGTCAGATAAAAAAATTTCCTAAAAAATTACAAAAATACTATATTTCGCGGCCATATTTTGTTATTCGTTTCAAATGTACGTCAGCCTTTGTTCCATTTTTGTCAATCAACGTCGTTTTCATTATTTTTGGTTTAGTCAGGTAGCTGGGAGCATCGATTTACTTGAAAACTTTAGGACAATGTGAAATGCTGTTTATCGTGACGAGTATGGACGTGTGATGTTGAAAAAAGTTACCGGCATTAAAAACTTATATTTATTGTGGCCTATTGAGACTTTAATTTATAATGATGACGTCACACCATAGAAAATAAATGAAAATCATCAATTTAATTTTTCAAGTACATGAAACGATAAATTTTGTGTTGGAGAGCAAAAGTTAAAAAAAGTGAATGGTAATTCGCTACACAAAACGAACAAACACCCTGTAAAGCTTAGTAAATGACGTCACATGTCTTAAAAGCACTACTATACCTACGGTAAGAAATAATTACATGGCTAAAATTAATTTTATTTAGAAAAATCGGATCCTTTGTCAGAAGAAGCAGAACTTTATTCTTAATTTACGTCAATGTTATCACAATCAACGAAATGACACAAGTCGGTGCAGATTAAACTATGCGATTTGCAAATACAACTACTTGTTTTGCACTTTGATTTTTTACGGTTGCAAGATATAAGTTGCAGAACTCCTTCTGGAGCTGGAGGACGAATCATCCACTCAATTTCCAAAATACCATCTTAAGGATCCAACCATACTCGGTTGCGTTGGGAATTGAGGCAGTGGCGTCGAGAGATTTCTTAATTATCGCTGTAACGTACGAAACACGTTTGCATCAAATGTGAAAGAAAATCACCCAGCAACTGAAATGACGTTGGTACTCTCGTTATTTGTCAGCAGTTAAAACGATTTTTTTACCAATTCCGTGCAAAGCGCTAGTGTAGTCGTTTCCTGTGAAACAATGGATAGCAGGGAGTGCTAGGCAACAACCCTCGCCAATTTCGCTACGCATAGATGAAATATCTAATGAAATCAAAATAACATTTGGACGTAACAACCATAATTAAGAGGACTGCTGAAAAGGAGAGCAATGATTTGATTGGGGAATTATCTAATAATAAACACATGGATTGCGGCAACAAAACAAAAATATCCATGTCGTAAGAATAAGAGAATAAAAACAAATATCAATCTTATGAATAGTTGTTAAACATGTTCTTTACACAACCAGCTACTTCGTCGTACATTTCTCCATTCACTATTTTATGCGCAAACCAAATGTGACCAGAGTTTTCATATATCGCAATCAACCCACTTCGCAATTTTTTTACGCCCGGGCGGATCCTCACTATCACAAATGCTACAGCAATTACGTCAATGTCCTTTTTCTTTATATAGGTTTCCTCTTCCACGTCCTTGTTCTCTGTCACGGCTTCTAACACCATCCTTGTCTTTGATGTCAATTTTCTTGTTTCTTCATTGCATCGTTTTCTTTTGATCGTGGAAAAGTGACGAAAAAAGTCAATTAAGCTTGTCTGGTTTCTGCTTGTTGAAATTTCTGGTATGTTATTTTCCTCATAAACAACTTCGGGATTTTTTAGCTGGTGCTTTTGATTTGACGCCATTGCAAACCTCGTTCAAGTTCAGTTCAATGCACTTACTACACATAGGATAAACAGTTACATACGTCTCTTTTTTCCTTTGAGAAGAGACCTGGTCAATTTCTTTGGCACCACAATGCACACAGAGGAGGCTTGTCAGAGATCTGGATCCATAGTACGCTGATTCAATCAAGGATGAACACTTCAGCTGAGTAGCTGTGTAATATTTTCCACACTCTAAGTGCATTCCACACGAAATTATCAGTAAGTAGTAGTAAGTAGTAAATACATTTTGTTAAGTTAAATTACAAAAAATAAACTTTTTAAAAAAAATAAATTGTCTAGAGTATAAATGATGCAATAATCTAACCCAACAGGAGAGCTAGTCAAATAGATAAATCTAATCAAGAACTAGCCCCCCTGTCAACAAAAAAAAAAGATATATATATATATATATATATATATATATATAACGCTATATCAACCTTAGGTGGACACTCTGAAAATTCGAACTAAAAGTGGACATATAAAAACCATGTTTTTTCGCAAACCCTTACCCCCTATAACCTTTATTTTTGTATAAGGAGTATTCTTTTTGTCTGCGTATGCGCCCTGTATGCCTTTTTGCCTCTTAAAAAAAATTTGAAATTTTTGTGTCTACATAACGATTCCATATGATTTGTGTCTACTTTAAGAAAATTTTTACATTAGATCGACTAAATGTAGACAGATATATATTTTATATACATGAGCGTTAAACCCGATCATCTGATAATTATTAATATTGAACTGCAATATTGTCTTTTTAAAGACATTTGTCTCATTGTTGTAAGTGATATTTTTTATAATCTGTATGAAAACAAAAAAGAAGCACACGTTAGCAGCTGTCCAGTTCGGAGAAAAAATATAAAGGAAAAAACACAAATTATAGCATCCTTAACATGTATTTAAGAGTATGTGAATTTGTACCAAAAGTTTGGTTACAATTTAAGAACTAGCTTAATGAAGCAGCAAAATGCGTGGAAGTGGTTTATGTGGGTACAAAACCAACAAACAACGAATGCAACAATTGCGCTTTGTAAAGAGGATCTTAAGCAACATTAAGGGCATTAAAACTGTTGCTTTTGCATGTATTCGATCCGATACGTTTTTTACAGGGTTCACATACAGCTTTTAAACCAAATTTTTCCCTGACTTTTCATTGAATTCTATATTCTTTGCCCTGAGTCACTGAGTGGAAAGGCCATGATTTCCCAGCATACAATCAGTAAAAAAAAACCCTTTCAAGACATTTTGTAGTTTGCAAACGAACACAACTTATACTGTTTTTGCTATGATGTAGTAACTACGGGTTATAAATTTTCCTTAAATTTTTTTAAGATTTTGAGGTTTTTAAGGCTGCTGGGTTTGTTTAAAAAGATACAAAACTAAGAGTGTCAAAATAAAAGTGTATTCCTGAAACTTCCAAACACATGACATGCGTAGTAATAGACTCCTTTGAACATAACAAAAATCAAAAAAGAAAGAAGAACACCTAAATCTATAATATGCGTTATTAAAAACAACAGAACAAGGGTAAAAATGAAAAAAAAGGGTAAACACATAAAATTCAGTATTTTCATACATTTTTATATGCAAACAAAAAAACAAAAAACGATTAATCATTTGCTGCTTCTTCGAATTTAAATAAACGAACCTGGATAACCAAGCAGTTATATCTTACTAATTCCACAGAAATTAACTTCCTTTTCCTTTTTCTCATTTGACACTAGTTATATAATGGGGCTGCGTAAGGAAGGACTGAGAAATCAAGAAACGTACGCTAAATGATAATCTGTTTAACGCCTTAAACCTTCCTAAATGTATCACCTTGTACGAACTATATCACGAATAAACGAGAAATAACTGTGTAAACAAGATACCTTCAGGGAATTAATTTTCGCGGGGACTTATTTTCGCAGAATTTTTTTTTACTAGAATTTGGCGGGAAAAAAGGGAATTTATTTTCACAAATTTAGTGTTGAAGAAAATTTCGCGGTAACTTATTTTTGCGAATTATGCAAATTTGGAAAAACAACTATTCCGGTGAGTTATTTCGAAACAACATACAGAAGAGAAAGGAAAATGTCCCAGAGAAAGTTATACATCATTGTCTTTTGTATCAGGCCGATTTGGAAATTTCCCAGATCAGGGATATTTAAACTTTTCGCGGCGACGTATTTTCGCGTTTTTGGAAAAACTCCGAAAAAACCGCGAAACTTAATACCCGCGAAAATTAATCCCCTTAAAAGATATACTTCACTTATGAGAGCCAGTTTTCTTATCACATACAGTTATGAAAACCACACAGTTCAAAATATTTTTCATGGGAGAGGGGGGAGAGTTGAATTAAATTATCGTTGATCATACATTTTGATTGTTAAAACATGATTGAAACCTGTATAGAAATTATCCTCGTGACTTTAACACTTTTTCTTGCCTTTCTCCCCGTCTAAGGGGTGACGGAGTGATGTGTTGTTTAGACTTGAATTTTTTAGAGTATACTCAAGAAAATTTGATGATGATAAAAGCTGTCACATTATTTATAAAAACATGTATAGTGTACATGTTTTTATAAATGTACTTTTGTAAACATAATAAATAATTATAAACATGTACTTTTATGGTAACGTAAAAATAATAAAAATAAAAGAAACCAAAGCTCTATCACAATTAAACAATGTTCATTTTCTTTTTTTTCGCTTCCGCTTGTCGTGCTATTTTTCCTCTTTCATTGTTAATTTTATTTCGAACAGTTCCAACAGTAATTCCTTCCTCGTTGGCGAATGTTTTCAGATCATCAGAGCCTACACATACACAAATATTAGATATTCAAAAACATGTTTTCATAATTAGTGCAAAACATACATGTCATACATACAAGGCCATCCATTTTTTTTATTTTTTATATGTCTTGCAAATTTTTTGTATAGTTTATCCTCTTGCTCTGACGACCATTGAATGTATTTTCTTTCTTGTTGACCTGTAAAAGAAAACATTACAAGATTAATTTATACACGAAAAGGGCATACAAATTTCAATGATTTCATTCTTATTTCGTCCTCCAATAGAAGAGAAGAAATTGTCGCGGAAGCAATTTTTGCGGATGGATGCTTTCAAAAATTGTATGAAATATGCGAAATAAAAAAGTTACGAATAGTCTCATTTAGTTGCAATTGAAAATCTTTAATCAGATTGTTGGAATCTCAACTTTGCGGATGTCCGCCCTTGTCTGGTAATTTGTGGAATTTTGGTTTGTGAAAACAAATTCGCAAACATTAATTCCGCCATCTTTATTATCATTTTCATTTCTTTATTTCAGTATTTCTTTAATGAATTTTTTTCCATATTTTAAAAAGGTTAATTATCTATATTATAATACCCGTTTACGTCTGTCTGTCTGTCTGTCACGCAAAATGGTAGCTTAGCTGCGCAATAGCGAGAAGCACGCAATGCGGTATAAAAAGGACGGGCGAACCCGTGGATTTTCCACGGGCTAACGACGAATAGCGAATTAATAATTATTAAGTATTATAGGGATTAAGATAATCTATTTCTTTTTATTAGTTTCTGTATATTTTCGGACTCCAATTTCAAGAATATGGAAATAAATATTGTGAAAACGGATACGATGATTTCGGATCTAAGCTGTCTGCGAGTTGTATCAAATAAACTTTCGTGTTCAAGTACAATAATTTCATTTATTTGACGCAAAATATTCCACTTTAGCAATATTTTCATTTTCGGCAATTACGCAGCAATTTTTAAGATATTATTCTTTTTAGCTGTTGTTTATCACCGGTAAGTACAATCAACTAATTTTTGCAATTTCATATACTATATATAGACAGACCAAGAAATTAAAAAATATGGTACTTTTTGATTTTTCTTAGTAAGGAGTTATACAGTATTGTTGATTAACAAAACCTCACCAGTGCATTTTACAGAATTCTCGAGTTCGCTATCTTCACTTGATTCAGACCATTTGATTCAGACCATTCAGAAGGTTCATCATCGTTCACATTTGTAAAATGTTTGGATTCTTCAGATGTTTCTAAACCGTTAAAAACATTGTAACTTTATTGAAAAATCAGGAAAAAATTAGGGAAAATCAGAATATAAAGCATCACTTTGCAAACAACCAGTAACTTGTTTATAAAGAAGTTAAATGCTGACAAAAAACAAACAACACAGGATATCATTTTGAAAACACAAAATCATGGAAATCAAGACATACTTTGAGAAACGTTCTTTTCTTTTCTAAGTGCATACTTTCTCGTGGGTGCTAAAAGGAAAACGGCTTTCAGTCATTTTGCAATCAGGTATTGTAACAAAGTTAACTTACACAACAGAAATACTAAAAAAATTGACTATTTATACTGTCCTTCCCTAGTAACAAATATTATGTGTGATGTTTTATGACGTCACTATAAATCTGAGATCGTGTTTTCGCTATTGACCATCTAAGTCGAATAGGTTGGTTTTTCACGTAAATTTTGTTTACATAGGGGCTTTTATTCGAAGCCCTGTTCTGAAAACAAACATTTTATTTGCAACGTAAGGCTCTAATGATTCAAAAACGAAAATGTTTCCAATAATACATAATATTTTGTGAATAAAATCTTATTGTTACGCAATGAACTAACCGCAAGTTTTCTCTTTTTTAAATGTATCGTTTCGATGAGTTTGTCTTTTTTCTCCCACTTGTACACTTTTCTTCATTTTCTTTTTATTCGGTAATTTTACAGTGTTCGCTTTACTTGTGTCTTTTTCAGCATTTTCATCTACAAAATACATTTACAACGTAATTCAAGCCTGTATGTAGGTAATTACGAACAAGTTAGACCTGAATAGAATGAAGAGTCAAAAGAACTTACTTTGGAAGAATTTCAAAATTAAATTTCTTGTTTGACTGCTCACAAGGAAAAGAAGTATGCCAATATGAACAGCCATAATTCTAAGTTTTACCTCTAAATTTTTTTTCATTTTCTTCAACTAAGTTAGGACCCTTTTTCTCGAAGTTATTGTCATTCTTTATACTTTGCGCTATAAGAAGATATGCGTTTGTTTCACTTTTAAAAAATTGATACACAAGAATAGACTACAGAAAAACAGCTCACCATTATCAAGGACAGATAGATGTTTCCCAGTTGACAATAGTTGTCGATGAGCAGCTGGTGCTTGGTATATCGTTTTGTTAATTCTCTCACTGTGCCCAAAATGATCATAGGCCAAACTCATATCGGACTCTGATAGACCTAAACCAGCAATTAAGGTACTAAGGCGATGTCGGTTACTTGTACCACTAATTCTTTCTCTGTTGGCAATTGGAAGTTTTGCACAAACATTATCTAAGCTATGCCATCCAGAGCAATGATTATCAGAACCTTGGGTACTGGGAAATATGTATGAGTTTTCTTCAAGGACACCAGCATCTTTCCTTACTTGCTCGTTAGCCAACAACTTCATTGCAGCAACAGTATCTTTAGGAATAAAAACAGGAACTAAATGGTTGACTCCTTTTCCCGATTGAAATGTGATCTTTGTCCCACTGCTTAAGTTAGTTTCTTTTGCAATATCCTGTATCCGCTGTTTGTCTAACCATTCATCCTTTTCAGCTTCAATCCACTGCGTAACGGTTAGACGCGATGGTTCTCCACCTCTTCGGCCATTATACAGCACAAGACGAGTGCAAGCACAATCACGTAGTTCAACAAACGTATGTCTGTCCATGATGATAAATGGATCTGATGATAAGTGGCGTATCCTTTCAATCACATAATCTCGAATTAGTTGGACATCGCCTTCGTTTGGAAGTTGTGCAGGTTTTTTAGTTTTTACATTCCTTCTCATGTTTAAATCATACGTTGCGTCAGCGAATATTTCATCTTTGCGTAATTTCAGCAATACCAAAAAGTTTTTAATTTTTTCTGCATCAACATCATTATTTTTACCAAGGTAATAACCAATTAGTTTTTCGGCGGCGTCTTTCAACACGTAGTACAAGGCTGCCTTAAGTCCTGACTTTTGAACTTCCAAATCAGAATGAGTGTAGGATTCAATAGAATATTTCAGCACCTCAAAATTTTCCCTCAGAAACATGTCACCAGCATTGTTTTTGTCATTACAACAATCTCTTGGTACTTCCAACACCCTATCTTTAAATCTGGAATAAACATGTGCCAGACGACGCATGTCGCTTCGAACAGACCGTTCAACTTCCATCTTTTTGTTTAGTCTTCTTTTTATTTTGCCATAGAGGCGATGACCAACCATCAAAATAACGGGATCCGATTTGGCAAGAGTACCAACGGCATCGTCTCTGATGATGTTCAAAATTCTCTGCTTAAATTGATCATCCGATAGCTTCCATGACTCATCACTAGTACAATCCAGAGCAATTGTAACAGGAAATTGACAGGAGTTCTTTGAGCAGTCTGCCTTGTGCCTAGCTTTAAAGGTTTTGGCATAAAATCCTTTGCAGGTGGTGCACATAACAAGTGGGTCATCTGAATCGTTTTGCTTTTCACGCAACAAATTTCTACCGCCCTCCTCAATTTCTTTAACATTATGATTATATATGCCAATTTTTCGAAAGTTAGCGAAGGCTCTCAGTCTTTCTTTTCGAGGCATGTTCAAAGCATCCTTTACATCTGGATGATGCTTATGACATAAAGTGATGTGTCTATTTAATTTCGAATGCTTGATCTTTTTATCGCAAACAAAACAGGGTCTCAATGGTCTTGAGTTTATCTACGAATAAACATCACGCCTAAGCTACTTAACCGTTTATTCTTACAAAATGTTTAGCATCAGATTTATCAGATTTGTCGGAGACAAAGGGGTTCAAATAAGCAATTTAGGAAAGAAGCCAATATTACAAAAAGAAGCTCTTGAGCATCAGTTATTCTTGTTTCAGCAAAGAGTCTGGATTCAACTTTTAAATGCAGTGACTTAACGGCGTCAACGAAACACACAAAAAATAAAATTACCTGTTTGGCTTCTTTTTCCTCAGATTTTCCCACTTTCTAGTAAAAAAAGCAAAAGGTTATAAAAGTTAATATATCAAGTGCAAAACATAAGAATACATTTTTAGCATCCAGTGAAGTTATGGATTATCTTGTCAAGATCTTTTAAAATAAACAAAAAATAAACACTACCTCGTTGGCGCTTTTCTTTACAGATGTTTCTTTCTTCTAATAAAGATACAAATCAGGCTATAGGAAAGATGTCAATCGCAACATTATGTACATACATTATGTTCAATTCTTATTTGATTCGATTGCTACGGCATGTCATATCCTTCCAATGTCAAATGAAACGCCGCCTTTAGTTCGTTTGATGTAAATTCTAGGCCTTATTATAATATATAAAATAGAGTCGCTTTTTATAACTAGAACAAACTAATAGTTACACAACATCGGGTATTTTAGAAGGCTAAAGAGGTACATACTTAAAAATATGATTAATACTTTCGACATAAAATACCAATAAACCCTATAATTAGAAGGAACCTAACTTTAACTTTGGATTTTAAAGATTGCGTAAAAAAAGTCAGGGATTAAGAAAGAGAAATGACACTATGCGTAAAAAAATGATAACGTCAAAGATTGTAGTTATGCAAACCGAACATTCTCCTTATAGGACCACGGAACATTACCTCTATAGCAATACTGTTCTCCACTTTTCCTTCCTCGTCTGTATCAATGATTTCCATATCGTCTTCAACATTTAATCCGGAATCATTTTTCACAGAAATCTGAAAGAATCGGCATTAAACAATTTATTTTAGTAGGGTAATTTTATAGCATAACGTGTTATTTACCATAAATCTTCTTTAAATACTTATGATCAATTAAGATAAAAACCTTTTGATTTTTACGTATCCATTTACACTTTCCTCGTTTGCATAACAAAGTATTGTATGGAATTTCGGAATATCATACACTAAGCTGCTATCAAGTTACCTCACATATGGATGGACTGTCCGTAGTAAAATCAACCTCAAGATTGTCTAAAAAAATTAAACCTATTTGAAACCAAAATAACAAAGGACACTTTTTAGCCAATGGACCAATTAAAATAAATACTTAAAACAGACACAGTATGGCTTTTTTAAAACAGATAAAAACAGTTTATAAAATGGGACTTGATAAAGGTGAGCGGGTTAGTATTTACGAATAAAAGCGAGCAGGTTATGAGTTCTAAGTTACAACAACAGAGTCCTTTTTGGAAATCCAGTTATATATCATATGAGAACATGCTTTATTCAGAAGGATTTTTTGAAGGCCCAGAATTCGAATAACAACTTAAAATCATTGCACTAAATGCAAAAAGAATCAGTCACATTGGAGCTTAATAGAAAATTAATTTAATGTAGATGGCAGCTTTACCTTTATCAATACTTGTTTGCACACCTGAAGCCTATGAACAAGACAAATGTGACTTTTACTTTTAAGTTAAATTAAATTAAAGAAGGGAAGAGAATAAATTTAGTTAGCAGAATTTTTTCATGGCATACAATTAATATTTATGCTATCTTTATACTTCCTAGATTATGGCAAACAAGCGTCTAGAGACTTTCAATTTAAAAACGAACACGCGAGATTATAAACTTAGAGAATTGACCACTGAATTATAAAATAGCAGTTGTTTGGTATCTTTGACGGCAATGAACAAATCACTCAATCTATTTATGGCGTTATGATTTATAATGAAAAATGTTACACCATGAAAATTTTACAGCGTTCATTTTCACAATTTTAATGAATTAAAATTGTGGAAGTTGTTTTGAAGTTCCTATCATACCTTATACTGAACTGATAGTTTTCTAGTCTGTATCGGAGTTGAAACTGTGACCTAAGAGCATTTAAATTTATATAATTGATAGTAATTTTAAATGCAATTATGTCTAAGAAGCATGACATTCAACAAAGTATGTATTACAAAAGCCTATACCAGTCCGATTTCCTCATATGGACAAAGGTTTAGGTTTAATTTCTTGAATACGCAAAATTATAAATTACTTACAGACGAAATATGATTCAAAGTATCCAACTCTGAAATATCTTCTGCCTCTTCAGAATCTTCAACCATGGACTAAAAGGAGAACAAACATTTTTATTGTTATCAGCAATTATGCTAACACAAACAAATTATGATTTAAATTAATTTAACATTAGTGCCGTAATTTCTGTTATGTAAACCGTCAATGTAATCATAGAAATATATATGACCACAACAATAATAAAGCAAAACTAAAAAGTCCATGAATAGTGCACCAAACTCAAATAGGCTTACCATAAAGGGAAGTAAATTTATTAACCTAGTAAATAAAGACGTAAAGAATTTAAATAATATTAAACTTTATAACACCAAGACTCTCCATTGCCAGCACTGTGACATTAAGAAAAAAGAAACAAAAATTATACATGTTGCCACTTGATTTTAGTCCCTCATCTTCACTGTCTGAAAAATCTGGCACCATATTTTCCATCTTAAAAATAAAGAATGTTAAATTTAACAAGAACTAGTTTAAGATTTGGCACACTCAATTTACAACATTTTTTAAAAAAGTTTGTCTTATTCCTATGCTAGAACAGATTGTGTGCTATGTTTCATAAAGCTTGTATTTCTTAGCAGCCACTCTGAAAACGAGTCTTAGAAGCTTTGAATCAAAAATAACAATTTTAAAAGAACCAGGTATGTAAAGATTCAATTCTCTAATAAAAAAAATCATTTTTACTTGGCAGCCCATGGCTCAACTGGGATTTTGTACCTGGCCTTTAAAAAATAATAAGGTGATGCTTTTCCTTAAACAGCAAAATGTAGTAGCTTTACCACTTTACATACTTCAATTTACATTGAATTTTTTATAAAATTAGAAAATATAACAAGTTTATCACCTGAGTTGCCACCACATCATCAAGCAATTTTTTGAGAATATCTGTAATGATACCCACATTTTCGTCATTATCCTCCTTCTAAGAAGATATTATCAGTGTTCACATTTCAAAAAACAACATTCGTTTTGCTATATCAACTGTGTCTTATTTTTTATCACGTTTACCTTTTTTGCAATGACATCAGAGGTCAAGTTATTCTTGCCTTGGACCAAGGTCAAGTTCTTACTCAACACCTGAAACAACAAATATCATAGAAAAGGAAGATCCCAAGAAACTAGAAAATGGATAAAACATATTGCTAATGGACGACCTTATTATATGCACACTTACTATTTATTACATGTAATATAAAAACTTACTAGCCTATCTGAAACTAGGTCTTCTAAATTGAATGGTATATTATGTGTTGGATCCTACAAGAAACAAACAGTTTTATTTGACTGTTCTTTCATATATGTATATATCTTTTATCCTAGAAGTTTTTTTTAAAACATGTCCGAAAGCTGTGTTCAAAATAAAAGCTGTTTGACATACAACATACTTGCAGACAACAAGCTTAGGCATACTCAAAAGAGGAAAATATAAATTTTGTTAATTGTGTGCTACCTTTTGCCATTCTAGCCCTGAAATTCCATAATTGTATCGCAGTTCAGTTCCTAAAGGAATGTCATAGGAAGCAAACAAACATATGAATGCATTTCCACCCTCCTCGATCAATTTTGGATAACAATTCAAATATTTCCGATGACTTGAATGGTTCACATATTTTCCCAGCCTGGTCTCATTTGTAGCATCAACACTAAAAATTTAAAAAATATATTAAGACATAGAGAACTATAGAAGGGAACTGTTTGTAGTTTCGTTTTTATCTTTACCATAAGATGTTTTAAATCAAATTGCAAAAAATCCAAAACAGAAATTGTTTATGTCTATATGTAATTTGATGTAAAAGCTAAGTAGTCTTAACTTCCTGGTGCTACTTTGGTACGTCAAGCTTACATAAAACACATCTACACTCCAATTCCTAAATAAGACCTTCTATTTTCACCTTAGCTATTAGGTGAATGTGATCCAACTTCAAGTGCCTCCCCAAATGAAACTGAAAACAAAAGGCATTCTCAATTCGACATACCACTTTTTGTCCATAAAGAAAATAAATGATCCACAGGAAGTTGGATACTCTAGCTCTAATCTCTCTCCTTCCTTTCTTGTGAGAACTTTTCCAGGATATTGCAGGACAAACTGGTGATGTTTCAGGGGCAATGTTGTAAACACACCATATCCTACAAATATATGTTTACCACACATCTATTCTGTAATCATTAAGAAGTTAAGTTATAACAGTTATTCAAAAAAATAACAAATTTACCAATGTGATCATTAATCCATTTCTTTACAAATGATTTTGGATCAGTTCCCCTTTTACAATAATATAGTGCAGTTTGTCTTGGCGATTTAACATCATTAGCTCTACTTCTTTTCGTTCTCTAAAGAGAATTAAGTAATACAAGTGAGTCAGTAAAATAATGCCGAAATTATCATTTGAAATTGGACATATCAAAAACATAAATTTTAAAACTTAAAGTGGACATATACATGGATATTTCCTTTATACATATTTTTGAATAGTTGAAACTAATATGTCGAAATTGTCATCCTAAAGTGGACATATCAAAAACATAAATTTTAAAACTCAAAGTGGACATATACATAAACATTTCCTTTTTAAATATTTTTGAATAGTTGAAACTAATATGTCGAAATTATCATCCTAAAGTGGACATAACAAAAACATAAATTTTAAAACTCAAAGTGGAAATATACATACACATTTCTTTTTTAAATATTTTTGAATAGTTAAAATAATTTTATCTCAAAATTATCATGCTAAAGTGGACATGTCAAAAACATAAATTTTAAAACTCAAAGTGGAGATATACATAAACATTTCCTTTTTACATATTTTTGAATAGTTAAAACTAATATGTCAAAATTATCATCCTACAGTGGACATATCAAAAACATAAATTTTAAAACTCAAAGTGGACATATACATAAACATTTCCTTTTTACATATTTTTGAATAGTTAAAACTAATATGTCGAAATTATCATCCTAAAGTGGACATAACAAAAACATAAATTTTAAAACTCAAAGTGGACATATACATAGACATTTCCTTTTTAAATATTTTTGAATAGTTGAAACTAATATGTCGAAATTATCATCCTAAAGTGGACATAACAAAAACATAAATTTTAAAACTCAAAGTGGAAATATACATACACATTTCTTTTTTAAATATTTTTGAATAGTTAAAACTAGTCGAAATTTTTCTTTACATATTCTTGAATATTAAAAATAATTTTATCTCGAAATTATCATGCTAAAGTGGACATATCGAAAACATAAATTTTAAAACTTAAAGTGGACATATACATTTTCTTTTTACATATTTTAAATAGTTAAAACTAATATGTCGAAATTATCATCCTAAAGTGGACATGTCAAAAACATAAATTTTAAAACTCAAAGTGGACATATACATAAACATTTCCTTTTTACATATTTTTGAATAGTTAAAACTAATATGTCGAAATTATCATCCTAAAGTGGACATATCAAAAACATAAATTTTAAAACTCAAAGTGGAAATATACATACACATTTCTTTTTTAAATATTTTTGAATAGTTAAAACTAGTCGAAATTTTTCTTTACATATTCTTGAATATTTAAAATAATTTTATCTCGAAATTATCATGCTAAATGGACATATCGAAAACATAAATTTTAAAACTCAAAGTGGACATATACATAGACATTTCCTTTTTACATATTTTTGAATAGTTGAAACTAATATGTCGAAATTGTCATCCTAAAGTGGACATATCAAAAACATAAATTTTAAAACTCAAAGTGGACATATACATAAACATTTCCTTTTTACATATTTTTGAATAGTTAAAACTAATATGTCGAAATTATCATCCAAAGTGGACATATCAAAAACATAAATTTTAAAACTCAAAGTGGACATATACATAGACATTTCCTTTTTACATATTTTTGAATAGTTAAAACTAATATGTCGAAATTATCATCCAAAGTGGACATATCAAAAACATAAATTTTAAAACTCAAAGTGGACATATACATAAACATTTCCTTTTTACATATTTTTGAATAGTTAAAACTAATATGTCGAAATTATCATCCTAAAGTGGACATATCAAAAACATAAATTTTAAAACACAAAGTGGACATATACATAGACATTTCCTTTTTACATATTTTTGAATAGTTGAAACTAATATGTCGAAATTATCATCCTAAAGTGGACATGTCAAAAACATAAATTTTAAAACTCAAAGTGGAAATATACATAGACATTTCCTTTTTACATATTTTTGAATAGTTGAAACTAATATGTCGAAATTATCATCCTAAAGTGGACATATCAAAAACATAAATTTTAAAACTCAAAGTGGACATATACATAGACATTTCCTTTTTACATATTTTTGAATAGTTGAAACTAATATGTCGAAATTATCATCCAAAGTGGACATATCAAAAACATAAATTTTAAAACTCAAAGTGGACATATACATAGACATTTCTTTTTTAAATATTTTCGAATAGTTAAAACTAGTCGAAATTATCATCCTAAAGTGGACATGTCAAAAAAATAAATTTTAAAACTCAAAGTGGACATATACATAAACATTTCCTTTTTACATATTTTTGAATAGTTAAAACTAATATGTCGAAATTATCATCCAAAGTGGACATATCAAAAACATAAATTTTAAAACTCAAAGTGGCCATATACATAAACATTTCCTTTTTACATATTTTTGATAGTTAAAACTAATATGTCGAAATTATCATCCTAAAGTGGACATATCAAAAACATAAATTTTAAAACTCAAAGTGGACATATACATAGACATTTCCTTTTTACATATTTTTGAATAGTTAAAATAATTTTATCTCAAAATTATCATGCTAAAGTGGACATATCGAAAACATAAATTTTAAAACTCAAAGTGGACATATACATACACATTTCTTTTTTAAATATTTTCGAATAGTTAAAACTAGTCGAAATTATCATCCTAAAGTGGACATGTCAAAAAAATAAATTTTAAAACTCAAAGTGGACATATACATAAACATTTCCTTTTTACATATTTTTGAATAGTTAAAACTAATATGTCGAAATTATCATCCAAAGTGGACATATCAAAAACATAAATTTTAAAACTCAAAGTGGACATATACATAGACATTTCCTTTTTAAATATTTTTGAATAGTTGAAACTAATATGTCGAAATTATCATCCTAAAGTGGACATGTCAAAAAAATAAATTTTAAAACTTAAAGTGGACATATACATAGACATTTCCTTTACATATTCTTGAATATTTAAAATAATTTTATCTCAAAATTATCATCCTAAAGTGGACATACCAAATACATAAATTTTTAAACTTAAAGTGGACACATACATAGAAATTCCTTTACATATTCTTGAATATTTAAAATAATTTTATCTCGAAATTATCATGCTAAAGTGGACATATCAAAAACATAAATTTTAAAACTTAAGGTGGACATATACATTTTCTTTTTACATATTTGAAATAGTTAAAACTAATATGTCGACATTTTCATCCTAAAGTGGACATATCAAAAACATAAGTTTTAAAACTCAAAGTGGACATATACATAAACGTTTCCTTTATACATATTCTTGAACTAATATGTCCCAATTATCATCCTAACATGGACATATCAAAAACATAAATTTTAAAACTCAAAGTGGACATTCATATTTCTTTTTAGATATTCTTAAAGAAAGTTAAATTTATATGCCAAAACTATATATTAAAGTAGATATGTCAAAGTCATAACTCGTAAAACTTAAAATGACCATATACATAGGCATCTCTTTTGATATTACATGTCTTTTTTGATAAGAAAATGAGCCTCAACAACCTTAAAATCTTAGGAAAGTTTTAAGAAAATCCCCGTCCTCCACGTGTCAAGATGCAATTTTTTAGACCACTTACAGTTACCAAATCACCACAGTTTCAAAAAAATACAATCAAGTTTCTTTCTTTTAGTCAAATATACATCCTAATAAAGTTTTATCCTAAAAGTAACAAAATAAATCTTTTTTTTCTTAAAAATGTCTTCAATAAAATACATAAATAAAAGCATTCAACTAGTTCAATTTGGGAAAGTCAAAATAAGGGTACGTCTCAGTAAACGGTCACCACTCACACACCACAAAAGTCATCTCTGGCGTACCACAAGGAAGTGCGCTTGGACCGCTCATCTTCCTGATCTTTCTGTAAAGGACGCATCTCTCTCAAGCTTTGCAGATGATACAAGACTTACAATGAAGGTTAGCTCTGAAAGTGACATTGAAAATGTGCAAGCAGACCTAAACTTAGTCTACGAATGGAGCAAACAAAACAACAAAGAAAAAAGTGACTGACGTCCGTCGTCCACAACTTCAAAAGTTAACATAAGTAACATAAGTAATGATAAACATCATAAAGTGCACACATTGTAAAAGTTGAGTCAGTGGACACGCAGACATTTCTCTTACATATCCCTAAAAATTTTAGAACTGTTATGTCGAAATTATCATTGTAAAACTCAAAGTGAACATATATATGCATAAATATTTCGTTTATATGTTCTTGAATACTTAAAACTTATGTATTGAAAATATCATCCTAAAGTGGACATATCAAAAATATAAATATTAAAAATCAAGGTGGACACATATATAGAGATTTCCTTTACATATCCTTAAATACTTAAAACTAATATGTTGAAATTTTCATCCCAAATGCGAGTCAACAATTACAACTTCACACACAACAATCTGGAAAATGTGCCTTGAAACAAGCAAAATTCCACCCATTTTTAAAACTGCTACCATCACCCCACAGCACAAAGGTGTCAATGCTCAACATAAAGCATGAGATAATTGGAAAACAACAACATGGGTAGCAAGTTTTCATATTCGAAGCATGTACATTTGTAAATATACTGGCATATAAAAGTACTTATTTCACTTAACAGAAATAATTTTACACCCAATTAAGAAAAAAATAAATTTACTTTTCGTTTTGAATGTATAGTTGTGACATGTTTATCACTTTGCACAAGATTAGAAAGTCGTACATTTGAATCTAATAGCTATATAATAGCCTCATTTGAATGTGAATCTTACGGGATGGTTTGCACTCACTCGCACTCACTTACTAAGCATGAATAATATATAAGCATTTAATTTCTGATTAAATTTAAAGTATATATATATATATATATATACCTGAGTTCATGTTAAAAAAATCAGAGGCAAAGAAGGGTATATAATTACTTGGTCTGTAGAATAAAAAGAGGGTGCCGATAAGAACCATCAAAAACAGTTCTTTTAAGAACTTCGCTACCACATAGTAAGTTTATTTTAATTTTTATAGTTTTTATGAATCATATCAGTGTCTGTTTCCTTTTGTTTTTCGGGCATTGTTCGGGCCTATGCGGGTTTTTTCGGGCGAATACCGAATTTCTTACAAAACGCCGAACTAGCCGGAAAACGCCCGCACTTTTTACGGCGTATGCGGCTTATCGGCACCCTCGTAGAATAAAACACTACTAACATGTTTTCAATTAAGTCATGCAAAACTGAAAATTCAATCCTGTTGATTAGTGGCCACCAAAAAGTTTTGTATCCTAGATGTAAAGCTCCGGATATCATGTCATATATAGCTATTCTGTGTTGCCTGGTGAAAGAGAAAGTTACCAAGAAAAATGAAATCACAGAATTAAAATGTTCAGGTGACACACAGCAGTTTCCTAAAGAGCTTTCACTAAGTGGCAAGAATTAGAAATGCTGAACACATAGTCCAACAACAAAATTTAAATTCCTACTTACAGTATTGTATTGAACTTGAGCTACCTTGGCCATTTTTTTAACAAAATGGATAGCTTAAATCCACTCTCAGTGCTCACACAACCCTAAAACATAGGAAATATAGCAATATATATCCATCTAAAGGTAGCCAGATACTTAGCTAAAGCTTAGCCACTTATATATTTTTTTGATTTTTCGATAACTAACATTGGTGGCTACTTGTTTGACTACATAAATAGAAACGTACATTAGCTAGCTAACCACTCTTTTCTGGCTAGTTAGCAAAGTAGCTGAGCGAAACTTGGCAATCAGATAAATTATATTACTTGTTTCTGCACATTGAGGTGAAATATAACATAGGGTTTACCTCATCTACTTTATTCACATAAACAAGGCAGAGAAATTCCATAAAAACAAAATAATTAACACTTTATCGTTCCCACAGGACAATCCACATGATAAACAAAGGTGCCATTATGGATGTACGGCATGCCGGCTGGTGAGAATATGTGCTGAAAATTTTCGCGGTATTTTTGCAGGCCAAACCAATAAAATTGCAATATATCTTTTATACCGACATAATTTTGCATAAAAACAATATAATTAGGAGCCTCCTTTGTGTTACAGACCACGTCATCAAAACGACCGAGATATAGCCTCCCGCTGCTTCAGAATTGCAAGATATATATCGTGTCCACCTAATGTACGAAAATTACAAAAGAGAGATATATACCCCAAATCCAATATGCCTATTTTTTAATAATTGCGCTGCGTAAAAATATGCATACAGTACCTTAATTAGTACTCTGTTAGGCCCTTAAGAATGACAATTAGATGTCATTATGACTGCGTTAACAAAAGAGGGTTAGAAATTAGCGCAAACGTTACGTGGACACGAAAAATGTCCACATTACGATCGTGTCCACTTTACGATAGTTTTTTTTGCTTTAGTTGTCCACATTAGGGCGATTTAGCAATATATATATATATATATATATATATATATATATATATATATATATATATATATATATATATATATATATATATATATATATATATATATATATATATATATATATATATATATATATATATATATATATATATATATATATATATATATATATATATATATATATATATATATATATATATATATATATATATATATATATATATATATATATATATATATATATATATATATATATATATATATATATATATATATATATATATATATATATATATATATATATATATATATATATATATATATATATATATATATATATATATATATATATATATATATATATATATATATATATACGTGGTAGAAATAAATTAGAAGACAAAGACAAAACAAACAAAAAAACAAGAAAAACAAACAAAAAATCAATAAATGAAATAAGATAAACAAAAATTAAACAAAATTAAATAAAAAAAAATATAGCTATATATATACAAAAAATGAATAACTAATTAAACTTAAATTTAAATTTAAGTGTAGCAAATAAATTATTAGTTTATATATATTCCTTATAAGTATTTACTTAACAATTGATTTGTAATTATTTTTTTGCACTGGTTTTTGGATAGTGATGACAGCTTTTTATCACTGTGTTGGTTATTAATTGTATTCCAGCAACGGATTGATTGATATTTTATACTATAAATTCCATACCGAGTGGTACTAACATTTGGAAGTATTAGGTTATTGTTTGATGCATTTCTAGTATTATGGGTATGAGTATTTGCAACCAGAGTGAAAATGCCTTGCAGAGGTTTAGGCAAATTTTTATGATAATGATCATACGCAAATAAAAAGTCTTTCAGCTTAATTGTGTTAGGAAAAGTAAGTATTTTGGATTTATTAAATAATAAAGAAGTAGGGCTGTTTGCAGGTTTGAAGTTCATAATTTTAATTGCTTTATTTTGAAGGGAGATAATTCTATTCAGGTAGGTGCTTTTGTTATGTCCCCATATTTGACATCCATAAGTTAGATGTGATGAGAAGATAGCATGATATATATTAGTTAAAATATTATAGGAAACATAGTGTCTTATTTTAGATAACATCCCAATGGATCTGGATAGTTTTACTTTAAGATTATCTATGTGTATATGCCATTTTAAATGTTTGTCCAGAGTGATCCCTAAATATTTAATAGATTCAGAAGGTAAAATTTTATGGCCGTTGATTTTTATTTTGATATCATAGTCAATAGATTTGTTTGGATGGGTAAAAAGGATGATTTCTGTTTTACTAGCATTTAGGGATATTTTGTTGGCCCGGAGCCAGTTGCAAAGGAATCTTAGATCAAGGTTTAATTGCTTCCTTATTGATTTTAAATTATCACTAATTGTCAGTAAGTTAGTATCATCTGCAAAATGGTGGACTGTTGAGTATTTAATTGCATTGTTTAGATCATTAATATAAATTAGAAATAGTAAAGGTCCAAGTACAGACCCTTGGGGTACTCCTATTGTTATATTTTGGACATTTGAATCAAAACCATTTATTGAAACATATTGTTTTCTGTTACTAAGCTATGATCTGAACCAGGAGTTAGATAGTCCTCTAATTCCATAATTTTCAAGTTTTTTTAAAAGGATTGTATGATCAACAGTGTCAAATGCCTTTTGCAGGTCAATGAATGTGCCACATGCAAAGTTGTTGAAATCTAAAGTTTCTCTTATTTTCTCTGTAATACTGAAGAGTGCATTATTAGTGGAACTAGTCGATAAGGCCCGTGGAGAAATTCACTTAGGTAGATGGGCAATAGAAAAATAGGTTGTTTTAGATGTTTTGCTGACGTCAGCAGTGAAGATCCCAAAAAAGTTAGAGAAATTTATTTTATTATTTTATTGTAATGTGTAGAGGTTGAATCACGCTGATCAAAATAATGTGTAGGATGATATGTTTTCGAGGAACGCAAAAAGAGATATAAGTGTTTAAAAATTGTGCTGACGTCAGCAAAGGCCCGTGAAAACACAAAAATTTTTTTTTCAGAAATTCATGTACCTGTTGCCTCCCTCGTATAGATCTTGAAACGCTGATCAAGAAAATGTATAGGATCATGTACTTTTGACCAACGGTTACGGAAATATTGTGGTTTAAAGGTTTTTTGATGACGTCATAAACCCGTTCATTCCAAAACGGATTTGGGGACCCAGGTTTGGAAAATTACCCAAATTGGTCCCAGGGGGTCCCTAGTTACCCCCGCGGTGAAAAAACATTGACGTCACCACCTCGTTTCCAAGTTATTTGGCCTCAAAGTTTTAAGTGCATTGTAATGGCTTCACTAATCTTAATTAACTTTCCTTTGACGTCAATACTATTTTATCGGTAAAGTTTGGTAAATTACAGAACAATTTTATAGGCGATGTTTTATAGAATTTGTTAAAGAAAATTTTGAAGAATGTAATCCACTTTGCAAAAGTGACAGACAGACACACTTAGCGTATTATTATAAGAGATGATTTTGTCGAAAACCAAATTGTAGATCATAAATACAATTGTGATAGTGTAAAAAATTGTATAATCTTGAGTGCATGAGTTTTTCAAAAATTTTATTAATATTAGAGAGGAGTGATATTGGGCGGTAATTGTTACATTCTAGACTAGATCCTTTATTTTTATATATAGGTATAATTTTTGCAATTTTTAAGTTATCTGGATAGATGCCAGTCGAAAATGATAGATTTATTATCTCGCATAGGGGTGTTGATACATTGAATTTAATAAGTTTAAAAATATTGCTGGGTATACTAAAAGGTCCGTTTGTTTTATTTTCATTTAAAGAAGATATCAGTGGTATTATTTCATTTTCAGTAGTAGGATTGATAAAAAAGAATTGTGATTTGCGTCATTAGGGTAATTATGGAATGGTTTATTAGAAGGTGAAATTTTATTTTGAAGTTTTACTCCTACTGTGGAAAAATAGTTATTAAAGCAGTTAGCAATATCAACAGGATTATTGTTAATTTTATTGTTAATTTTTAGGCTAGTAGGAACAGTGGATTTCATTTTGGATATGCTAATAATGGTTTTGATTCCGTCCCAAGTTTTTCTAATATTATTCGAGTTTTCAATAAAATATTTTTGATAATGTTGTTTTTTACTTTTTCTGATCAAATCAACAATTAAATTTCTGTATTGTTTATAATTATTTTGTAACATATTTTTATAATTATCATTCTTTCTGTAATTTATGAATGTTTTTAGTAGTTTATCTCTTATAGTGATAGATTTACATATTCCTTTTGTAATCCATGGTTTAGATTGTTGCTTGTATTGTTTTTTTGACATCTTCTTTAAAGGTATATGCTTATCTAATAATTGGTTTATTGCATGATTAAATTTATCAAATGAATAATTAGGATCATTTTTACTCAGAGAAATTTCATTATCCCAATTAATTTTAGTTAGGTCAAGTAGAAATGCTTCTTCGTTGAATTTTGAATAGTTTCTTTTATAAATATTTTGTTTTTTAGAATTGGATTTTATGTTAAAATTTGGAACCAAAAAATGATCAGATATGGATGAAGTTAGGTTTCCTTGGAAAATTCAAGGCAGTTCGAAAATATGTTATCAATTAGCGTTTTAGATCTTGGTG